>NC_134353.1:213820494-214425494 GCF_048569485.1 Anomaloglossus baeobatrachus | reverse complement strand
CTCTAGATATTGAGAAGTGTGTGGAATATTTCCCATTTTTGATAAGCTGCCCATCTTCAGGTGAGCGCCTGGTACTGCCCAGGCCTGTAAGTGATCCAGATGTGTAGATATTGTGCTGTGGCAATTACTGATCTAGAAGAGTATATAACTCTCCAGTTATTGATACAGATATTCATGTTATGTTATTACAATCTGTTCCTGATCCCATATTTAATAATGCTCTGCCCAGACTCTTCAATTTTAACCAGTTCTGTAACTTGCCCAGCTCTGGATCGAATAAATTCCTAAAAGTTACTATGTGACTAATTTGAGCCCATCTAGAGATGTACTTAATATTGTTCCATGCTGTTACCAGTCCAATATAAATGTAATACTGTTAACATACATAGTCCGGAGGCATATCTAATATCACTCTGTCCTGTTACGGATCCAGATGTATCATATTAGAATCACGTGTCTGATCTAGATATTTTTCTATTCTCTTTGTGTATCAATTATTCCTGAATCTATTGATCCAGTTGTTTTCCTTATAGGGCTCCATCTGATTAAGCCCTGTTTCTACATATCCAGAAATGACTTTTTTTTCATCCTCCGATGTGGCAGTCAAATATTAGGTGGAAGCTGATTTTGGATCCTATAGTTTGCTAAATTTATTCCGCACATCAGTTGTGGTGCTGGACCTTCCAAAGAACCCGATCAAAAATGGTTACATGAGTTTAGAAACTTTTTGAAAAGTTTCATGACAACTGTTGTTTTGAGATCAGTTGTCATCAGTTGAGGCATGAAAAAAACGAATAGTGATAGGACAGATATAGGGAAACCAGGCTTTAGGGATCTAGGTATGTATTGAAAATTATCGTGTCCGGTTACCAATTTAGATGTAAATCTTTTTATTACCTGTTCTGTTATTGATCCAGATATGGATCTCATATTACCCAATTCTGTTGCTGGTCCAGATGTGGATGTGACTTTATGTTTTCCTCCTCTTACGGACCTAGAAGTTTTCTGAACATTATATTATAATATCTGAATATTATTCTAACCTTGTACCTGTCCAGATGTGAATCTAATAACACTGTCCTGTAACTGGTCCCGATGTGGATCTTATAGACTGGTTCCAAAACAGATCCAGATGTGAATTTAATACACTGTCCTGTAACTGGTCCCGATTTATAGACTGGTTCCAAAAGAGATCCAGATGTGAATCTAATATACAACCGTCTTTTTCAACTTCAGATGTGTATCTAAGGCTGCGCTCACATGAGTATGTTACACGGACAAGAGCTATCTGATGATTTATCGGATAGTCCTTGGACCAGTGTTATACTATGGGGCAATGCCAACCAGCTTTTTTTTCTCATGTCGATTCAACATGCTGTGATTGGTAGTGTATATCGGAATGCTGCATACCCATATAAGTCTATAGGTGCATGTCAATAATGTCAGCCAAGCCCAGTCCGATATATGCCGAGACAGACAGTGGAGAAGATGGAGAAATTAATTTCTCCATCTCATCCGCACCAATGAGATGCTTCTCTAATTCGAGAGAATCAGAGTACAGTAAATGAAACTTGGTTCATGGTCTGATCAAAGTTTGAGCCAAGTGGCACTATCATAATCGATCAGATCTAATACAACCTGTAGAGGTGGAGCGAATATTATACCATCCTATTGCTAATCCAAATGTGAGTCCAATATTGACTGGTTCTGTTACTGATCTAGATGTGAATTTCCTGTTGCTCTGACCTTGTTACTGATCCAAATGTGGATCCAATAATTACATCAGCCTTTATTTAACTCATTGTTTCCCAAAGTCATCCTCAGCTCCCCAATCCTTTGGGTTTTTAGGAATTCCTTAGTATTTTACAGGTCAGAGATCCTGTGGCAATTTATGATGCTTTGATAATATTGCCATCACCTTGGCAATACTAAGGCAACCCTAATATGACCTCACACTTTAACTGGTCTGGATGAGGATCGACCATTACTTCATTCTGTTACTGATCTAGAAGTGAAACTAATATTACTTCCTATAATTTATTATTTCCCAAAGTCTACTTTTCACAGAACTCTCCAATCAACTAAGTTTTCAGGATTTCCTTTGTATTGTACAGGTGAGAGATCCTTTGGTAGTTTCTGATGCCTTGATAATATTTCCTCCACCTGGGCAATACTAAGGAAATCCTAATATATCCTGACACTTTTATTTGTCTAGATGAGCATCTATCTGTACCCTATCCTGTCACTGATCTAGTAGTGGAACCTAGTAATACTTTTCCTTTAATTGTTTACCAAAGTCCAGTCCTCACAGACCCTCAATCATTATCAGGATTTCCTTGGTAATTTACAGGTGACAGAACCTCTAACAATTTCTGATACATTGATAACAATTCCAGAATCTGTTCAATACTAAGGAAGACCGGAAATCCCGATCTGTTGGAAGACATGAGGACTGGAGGGTGGTTGAGGGATTTCACCAGCACAAAACTCCAGGCATCTTATTCTTTAAAATAAAACTTCTTTATTTCTTGTCATTAAAAAGTCCATGCTATAGTGGTTAAGCCCATGTTAGAGAGGACGCGTTTCGAACATCCAGTTCTTATTCAATCTCACCTATGCACATGGACTGGCTCTGCAAACCTTTTCTCCGTGCACAGCTCAGGTTTTTGGCTTCCATTGCACAGGTGAGCTGGGTAAAAAACTTTTTTACTATGAGGACTGGAGGGTATGAAACACCGTTTTAATTAATGTAGATGAGGATCTATGATTACTCCATCTTGTTACTGATCCAGAAGTAGCTCTAATATTTGTTCCTCCTTTAACTACTCTAGATGGGGATCTAATGATACTCAATCTTGTTATGATGCTACAAATTTACGGTAAATCTAATATAATCCTGCTCTGTTACTGATTCAGAAGTGGATCTTAGATTTCCCCATTCTCGTAGTCTTCTGGATGTGTCCCTAATGTGCGCCATTCTATTACTGATACACATGTGCATCTCATATTTACCCAACCTTTTACTCAGATGAGAAATTTAATTTGTCACCTGCTGTTGTTAACCCAGATTTATATCTAATATAGTGAACAAACTTTACTCCGGAGAGTGATTACAAGAGTAAACTGATCAGCATTTACATTACATATTTACCACATTTAATGAATGTATTTTATAAACAATCGTTTGAACTATAGTTTTAAATAATCATTCTAATGGTCTCAGAGACACCACCTTGACTTGTTAGAATCCACTCAATGTGAATAGTGCTGAACCTTTTTGGAATATTATTTTTACTGTTAGTTTCTTAAATTTAGAAATAGAGTAAAAACTAATGCCCTAAGTTCTCCTTTAGTGTGGGGAAATTAAAAAAAAGATAATGTCATGTGCTGTCCGGATCCACACACGCAGATTACTACTACGCCATCGGACTCTGTTCACATAGCAGAGTCCGACAGGCAACTTGGGCTCTCTTAAATGTTCAGCTCGGCTGGTTGTCGGCTGAGTTGTTTCATTGCTCCCAGCTGTGCAGGAGTTAATCCATTTTGGAGCAGTGTGCTACTCTTCTGAGAGCCAGGTTGCTGATTACCTTCCACAGATGGTCTCCTCCTATTTAAGGCTGGGGAGTGTAGTAGGAGACCGCCGAAGATAGCATCTGCTTAGCGATACCCCGGAGTCCCTGGCGATCTGTTTGGTGATCAGCAACTTGTCTGCTCTGTATGAAAGTTCCTTATTGTGACTTACTCCTTCCCCTTTGGTTTATCCCCACCGGAGTCTTTTTGTCTCCCCCTCTGTGGATATTTGAAGTTTGCGTGAGTTTCAGTTTTACCCCCTTGTCTTTGTATTGTGGGAGCTTTATTACATTGTGTCCTGCCTTCACCGGGTTTGGGGTTTTGGGGGTATTAGGTCGGAGCCTGGCAGGAGACACGGCCAGGTTGGGGGCCCGGACATCCTTACCTTTAATGGTATCTCCGGGGTAAGGGTGAGCACAGGGGTTCCCAGGCTTAGGGTCAGCATAGGACCTCTGTGTCCTCTAGTCACCCATGACAGATATAATTTGCCAAATTATGCATGAAGAAAACTAGTGTGTCCCACATGAGTAACAACTTATACCAAATGTATTATTCTTTATGCATCATTGTAATAAATGTTGTAAGCCAAAACCAGGAGTGGGACATAAACAGAGCAAGTTATGATGGAAAGATTGGAACCTTTGTAATGCTTTTGACCCATTCCTGCATTTGGCCTAAAAATACTGATCACAAAACATTTGCTGGTCTAAATACTAACTGAAATCTGCCTGTGTGCAAGTGGCCTAATAGTCCCTGTGTGGGAGCTGACATCATATGACTGCCTGTTGACTTCTATGTGAGGAAAATCACACAACTGTAAATGCATAAAAGCTGAAAACAGCAAAGTCAACATATAGCCAAGGTCAAAAGAAGAAATGTGGCAGGGCACAGTCTGAATGGCTCATCCTGTCCATCATAATCAGCTCTGTAATATTAAGTTCTATATTTGGCTTTTTCTATATTGTCTTCACTGTTTCTATCCTAAATCATATTCTATGGCAGTGTTAAGTTAAAATTGGTCTCCAAGCTATATATATTTAGTCACTTTGTTGGATCAAACAAAATGTAAACATTTTTCAACAATACCATTTAACACCCCCCTCCCCATAAACTCCTATGTCAGGACCTGTGACCAAATTGTTCATGTTGAACTGGATGTACAAGGTAATATATATTTTGTTTATGTTGCCTCTCCATTGCGGAGATATTAGCAATCAAAGTATTTGGCAACACATGAGTTAATTTTAATTAAATTCAAGTAGGTTTTATCAGAAAGATTGTACTATAGTTGGGTAGTTCTTCACCTTGTGTGAGGCTGACCAATCATAACCAGGCAATAACACTCAAGGGTAAAAAGAAACCCCCCTTACGATAGCTTAGAGCAGGTTACTTGTGTGAGACATATAATGACAGACAGCCTGAACTTACTACAGATAGATTACAAGTTGCTGTGAGCAGAGAAGAAATGAGGACCGCAGAGTCTCTGAGTGTGTTCATCTCTTGGTAGTAAAATATATGGAGGGCCAGTATAGCTGAGGTAGTAGCATAATGAGAAGTTAATTGATAAAAGGGTTTGTAATTTGACACAGCTAAACTCAGCTCTACTGCCCCTCCCCCCACATGGAGTGCCATAAGGTGAAACTTCAAAGGAGTCTGTAATGACACACAGGAGTGCTGTGCTCACAGCAACTTGTAATCGCTCTGCAGTGAGATCGGGGCTGTCTGTCAGTATATGCCTCATAGTGAGAAAAATCACTCTAAGTTATGGTGGAGGTGTGTTCTTCTTTTTCCTGAGTGTTGTTGCCTGTTTATGATTGGTCAACCTAATACAGAGGGATAAAGTACACGCCCACAGGGAAAACTCTCCAATAACACCCACTTGGACCTTATGAAAATTAACTTACAAAATACTGTGATTGCTAATATCTTTGCAATGGAGAGGCAAAAAAGAAAGCAAAACAAAACATATCTTTCAGCTTTGTTCTACTATTACATCATACGTCCAGTTCAAAATGAAACATTTGGTGAAAGGTCCTCTTTAAGGTGCCTCCACTTTACCTTGTTCTCGCTCCCTGAATATTGTGAAATTTGCTAGGTACATTAAGGCGTATTTAGACTGCACAATTATTGTGAACAGCTTGTTTAAAGGTAGTCACGCAGTCTAAACTAAACAGGTTGCCGATCAACTGGCAAATGAGCAATTTGGGTGTTTTGCCTAAAATGTCACCATTCATGACAGAGTCTCATCCTGTGAATTCAGGACCTGTGCTGTCAAGGACAATCACAGCCTATGCGCTCTGAACAATCTAATACACACTATAGTCCTACCATCTAGATCCTCTTCTAGTGAGAACCATAGCAAGCATGTAGCAACGATATCTAGACATAGAAGTATTTTTTTTAGATATCAAGCTAACAAAATAACTTAACATATAACAATGCTTTTTTCGTCTTCCAACATTTTGCAAGCCGACAGGCATACTGTACGAATGTTGAAAATATAAAGTACAGCACCGCACACTCTCCTCTGCTGTTCTCTGTGACTGTTGCAGCGGTGATGTCACGGCTACAGGACAACTGACCACTGCTGCCACCCTGTAGGCTGTAGTTGTAGACAGCATGAACCACGGAGTTGCGGTCACTTGCACTGTAGTTGTGAGGTTACCGCTGCAGTCTGTAAACACTCACCCAGAGCAGTGGTATAGAGTTATTAGTAACATCTATAAACCCATATGCTAAAGAAGTTAAAACCCTTTTAAAGAAAATCTGTACATTAATTTTGGGTCACTAAATAAATTACTGGTACATTGCTAGGTTAGTAGTAATGGACAAGTCAAAACTAGTGTTGAGTTAGCACTACAATGCTGTGGTGCTCGGTACACGTCATGATGAGCAGTCAGACGCTCGGACGGGCTAGACTCGAGTACCTGAGTATAATCAAACTCAATAGGGGACACAAGTATTTTTCCTGGAAATCTTCTCAAGTTCCCTATTGACTTCCATTATGCTTGCATTGCACCCATCTGAGCATCCAACTAGTCATTCTGAATACCATAGTAATGCTCGCTCATCACTAGTCAAAACACATCTTCCTGGTTCCGGTTGAATTTTCCATTGCTGAGATAATACACTTTGAATTTTATATGAATCAGTCTGACACATTATGGCTAATGTCTCTTTGTGCCACTATGTCTTCTGTAGCACAGAAGAGGCACCAATCAAGCACATGGGGTGGCGGTGGTCTGGCAGACTGCATTTGATCCATGCACTAGTCGGGACTAGCCCAACCCTCGTGCACTTGCCACTTCATATACATAAACATTATAATTTGGAAGCTTCTACTGCCATTTACTAGTATAACTGTCATTATTAACTCTCCTTCTTCATCAGCCTTGGTCTAGCCAACCGTGCCATACCTTTTACAATTAGCTTTATTGGATTAAGTACTGTCACGCAGTTTTTATCCACATATTTCTTATTTTGATGCCATAACTGGTGTTAACAGCAGGTGAGCACCGTCATTTATCACCTTACTTGACGTGAAATTGCGCGGGAAAGAGGCAGCGTTAGAATAATAAGACGGCTCAGTAGGGGTTCGCTGATCAGCTCATGGCTAAGCCCATGAGCCGGGTACATTCCAGATGTCCAAGGCTTATTGACACCTCCACTACTCCTTATTATGAAAGACTTTATAGCTGCGAATAAATGTGCATGTGTACCTCTTATGTGTGGGGGAATAATTGCTCGATTTCAGTTGCTGTAATAAAGGCCACACTTAGTGAGGGGAGAGACTTTCACCTCTAGCGACACCTTCAGCAGTAAAAAGTAATCAAAAACTTATGGCTTTCTCAAGTAACTTATAATAACATTTATGAAGTCAAAGCTATTAACCAGACCCAGTGCCTTTCCCTGTAGAGTGATCACCATTAAATTCCCGGAGACGCTGGCTGCAGGGATCATGCAGAATGCAACGCTGCTCACTAGATGCGGATTATTGAGCACAGCATTTAGTGTAACCCATTACGGGGCTCTATGTCTAATAGGGACATAAGGGAGGAGAGTGGAGTATAATTTAAATATAAATACAGGAAAATGAAAGAATAATAATCTATAATATATATTTACTGGTAAAATAGATTAATAATTTTGCACAATCTAAGGTCACCATAAATGGGTAAAATTGTGAAAAGAAACAATCTTGCAGTTTCCTTCTTATTAAAAATCCTACATTATATTAAAGAATGGAGGTGTTTTAATTCTTTTATGAACTGCTAGTTTCCAGCTTAAAGGGAGGGGACTGAAAACTGAAATTTAGTTTAATCCTAAATACTTATCTATGTAATGTCATAATCTAATTTCTTTTCTAATATACTTTAATTAAAATATTTCTACCATTCCCTCACTACTCTAACTGCAATTTTTTTACTATGCTTTATTTGAGAATCCCAGTGCATGCTGGGATAGTCAAACAAGTTGTCATCAGTGGGGAGAGGCGTCTGGAGCTGTTGAAGTCCCTCTGCCTCTCAGAAACAAAGCGTCATCAGTGACCTCTGTTTCAGGGGCTGGGCTCTTCCCTGCTCTATTCAACAGGCATCAGTTGTCAATTCCAATGTATGCTCAGTAGACTGTGGTCACTGTGCAATATGCACAGTGACAGTGCGCTCGCTTGCCAGCTCTGATTAGAAGTCACATGCCAGCAAGAGAGTGCACTGTTAGTGTGCGTTGTAATAAGAATAGCCAGCATGCAGAAAAAGCAGAAGAGCTGTCAACTGACACATGCTCAGCAGAGTAGAAACTAGCACAATCCCTGAAATGGAAATCACTGATGACGCTTTGTTTTGGGGCTGGAGAAGCTGTCACAGTAACACGTGACTTGTTGTGCAATGTTATATTCTGTTAATCCATTAAAGTTAAATCACTTTTTGTGGCTAGTGTGATAACCTTCGCTACATCTGTATTTACAGTATGTGATCAGCTACAGTAAGATAAAGAAAGACCAGTAGAAACCACTGGAGCAATGGGGGTTTAAACAAGTGAGTAATGTTTTAACACATTTTTTTTTAATTGTAAAGTATTATTTCCCTATTGTTTAGAAAAAAATGTATGCCATGGACTGCCCAATTAATCTACAGATAGCATGCTTATTTAGCAGTTAATCATTTCTTCAGCATTGCATGCTAGTATTAATACTGGTTATGGGATATTATTATTATTTTTATTATTAAAGAGGTTGTTCACTGTTTTACATTGATGTCCCCTCCTTAAGATAGGTCATCAAAGTCTGATCTTCCGGGTTATGACACTGGGCACCCCTGCTGATCAGCTGTTCTCAGTGCCAGCGGTGGCAGCCGCAAATGCTCAGTTCCGGAGTTGCTCTGTCTTCTGATAGTGGCAGCGGCTGGGTACTGCACATCTACCTCCAATTCAAATCAATAGGAGGCGGATGTTAAGTACCCATCCGTGGCTTTTATCAAAAGACTAAGCAGCTCCGGAACTGAGCATTTACAGCCACCTGCTGTCAACACCGGCACCGAGAACAGCTAATAAGCGGGGGTTCCGGGTGTCAGGCCATCCATGTAAAAGTAGTGGATAACCTCTTTAATATACATCTCCATTGGTCCTCACAGATAATATCATTATACTGTATATTTATATTGCATCTTATTATTATCCAGATTAGTTTTACACATTTAGACTCAGAATATAGGATTAAACAGAAGATGGAGAATAAGGCGACATCTGCTAAAATCATTTTTTAGATCGTGTTTTATACTTTTCTCTATGTAGGAGCCACCTATGGCGATGACTAAGCGTGCATTAAATGCCTAAGATAATTTGTGTATTTGTGAAATAATGAAGCTCATGCACAAATGCTTTAGACATTATGAGTTTCAATAGGCTCAATAGCCTTTAAAGTCACTCTTAAACCATATATTGATTTCTAAAGTATTGTTTGAAAAAAGTAGGACACGGGTTCTGCGGGTCCTGTAACAGACACTTCAATCATGCTGCGTCTTGTTAATGTGACAACTATGTTAAGGTACCACGAAGGAGGCTGTTTAGGGAGGAGAAAGTATATTTTTCTTGTGCAGAATATTCATGGGACAAGAAATGGTGGGGCCTCATGAAATATATAGAAAAAAATAGGAATTGTAATGGGTATATACAGTGGGTATGGAAAGTATTCAGACCCCTTTAAAACTTTCAAAAGTTATTTTTTTTTCTCTGTTTTTTTTTTCTGTTACTTTTAATATAACGTAGGATACAATATGCATGTTAGGTGTACCTACTAAGGAATAGCCGAAGAAATTTGGACGACAGTAAAGGAAAACGACGTAATGGCAACAAGTTTAAAGAGCTTAAAGCTTAAAGCACTACTCCTCTTCTCAATCCGAATGTTCCCCATTTTTAAAATAATAAAATTGATACTCATCTCTGGTGCCGGCCCTGCTCCAGCAATGTTTGCACTTTCTCTCCCAGGATTGTGTACTAATGTGACATCACGCGATACCTTCCTCCAGTCAGCAGCCGCTTCACTCTTCCCATCTAAGGAAAAGAGAAAGAGAAGGAGCAACAGTCCTAATTTCCTCCGGATGTAAGCAATTTGGCCGAAGGTTGCATAAGTAGTGCAGCTCTTGTAGAGTGGCACATCCATGTTTGCTATTGAAAGAACAATGAAGCAGATACATTGACATGAAAAAGTTTGGGCACCCCTGGTCAAAATTACTGTTATTGTGAAAAGTTAAACAAGTTGAAGATTAAATGATCTGTAAAAAGCTATAAAGTTAAAGGTTAGGGATGAGCGAATGTATTCGCCACTATTCGGTATCCGACGGATAACAGGCTATTCGCAACATTCGATATCCGACGGATAAAACAACACCCGCTCCGATACTTTCATTTTCATTTCTGACTTCCTCGTGCCTGTTTTCCAGCCAATGAACACATCTGATGTTGCTTGCCCTCACAGTAATGCAGCAGCCATCTTTGTTGTGGTCTTACTGTGATTGGCTTAGTCGCACAGCGTCATAGGGGCTATATAAGGCAGCGGCTATTTTGTGAACATGCAGTCTGTTGGGAGATGGCGGTGTAGATAGACCGTACTGTGTGCGGGAGAGCGTTTATACAGCCAACTAATAATAGTCCTTGTAAGGGCTGAAGATAGTATGCATTAGCTACTAGCAGCTGTGTAAATCATACAACCAGGTATATGAGGTATATGGACAGTACAGTGCATTGTATGACATAGCGTTCCTGCTGCAAAATCCTAAATAGTCCTTGTAAGGGCTGAAGTCACTAGCCAGTATCTGCTATCAGCTGCATAAATCGCCAGGCTGCAAAACAGTGTAGGCCAGGTATAGGGCCAGTGACAGTGCAGTGCCTTGTAGGTGATAGCGATCATGTTGCAAACTCCTAAATAGTCCTTCCAAGGGCTGAAGCCAGTAGTCAGCTCCATAAATTGCTAGGCTGCAAAAGAATGAATGCAGAACCAGCTATATCGTGTCAGTGTTAGTGCAGTGCTTTGTTAGGTTAGAGAGATCCATCTGTAAACCAAAAAAAAATAAAAAATCCTCTTATTAGTGCTGCATACGGTCTGTTAGTGTGGTGTCTGTTTATAGGGAGAGTTTTTCAGAGGCAGGGAGAGATTTAAAGTTGTCCAGACATTTGCTACTCATAATCAACAATCCCAGCACTGCTACATCACTTGTGTGTGTTCAACTAGGGATAGGTATTGCAAATTGCCTAAAAAAGGTCCCAAAATTTACCAAACAATGGGTTCAGGTGTAGTGTAGTACCTATCAGACGCCATCTCAATTCATACCAGCACAGTTGCGTACTTGTGTTGGCTTCATAGCGTACATAAACTCCATAGTACCCTACTGCTAAAAAAAAGTGTAAGTTTAAAAAAAAAAAAAAAAAAAAAAAAAAGAAAATTGCTGTCATGGCCTCTACTTCTGCCTGAAGCCAATACCGTCATAGGACCAACCTATCATCCCGGTGTTTCATTTGTAGTGCCCCTGCGGTTAACTGGTACAAATAGACCTCCAGTAATGGCAAGCTGAATTCCCGTCACCTGTGCCAAAATACACCAGTGTGTCACATCAACAACACCCACACCACAACCTTACACACCACTAGAGGGCACTGACAGAGATACAGGATCAGCAGGGTTGGTCTCAGAAAGTATAAATCCAATCCCTCTGTAGTTAGGACCCTGGGGAGTGCGGAGGGTGTGAGTGGGCGGAGTCAGAGGTGTGGCAGAAGTGTGTGAATGTGGTGATGTAAACAGTCGAAGAAAGGAGTGGAGCGAGCAAGCTGCTGCATTCTAAGGAAACATATGACCCCAAAGCAGGTTACTCTGAGGAACTGTTTACGGGACCCTTTGACCTTTCTTGCCTCTCATGGCACAACACCACCAACGAAGGTGAGGCCATAGTGTGCAGTGATGCACAGATTTTTGAGCACCCAAGGCCAGAAGAAAGCCATGTTGTTGGCCGTGACATGCTGGGTAATCAGGTGGAAGTGTTGGAGGATTATGAGACACAGTTGCCCTCAGGTCAGCCTGAAACTTCCATTACTGAAGACGTTGACCTTCAGGAATTTGAAGAAAACCTGGTCGATGATGAAGTGACTGATCCAACATGGATTGATGGCATGGATTGCGAGAGCAGCAGTGCAGAGGAGCATGTGCCCATAGTCCACAAAAAGACTATAAGAGATGGGTTTCGACTACTGCCAGAGGTCAATCAACTGTGTACATGATACCACCACCTGTGCCATTTCAGGGTCCAAGGGTCCAAGCTGCGATCGTGTGGGAGTATTTTTCCAAGAGTACTTCAGACCAAATGGTTGCCATTTGTCAAATCTGTCAGACCAAGCTTAGCAGAGGCAGAAATACTTCCAGCTTGGGCACCTCCAGCATGAGAAACCATATGTTAGCCAAGCACACCCCTAGGTGGTTGAAAGCTCTAGGTGAAAAACATGATTTCCAGACTCAAAACTCTGCCACTTCCTCTGGGCTGCCTGCTTCCCAAACAGGTGTGCAAGAAGGTGGCGCTGATGCCTCCTTCTCCGAACCTGATGTTGGCCAAACTCAATCATCAACGACCACATCCAATTCGGTGTCCCAGCATTCCGTTCAGTTGTCCATACCACAGACCTTCGAAAAGAAGTGAAAATACCCCGTTACGCACCCAACAGCAGAAACCATAACTGCACACATTGCACGGTTGATAGCCCTTGAGATGTTGCCATATCGCCTTGTGGGAACAGAGGCTTTCCGCGACCTTTTGGCGGTGTTTGAACATCGGTGCTCTGTGCCTAGCTGCCATTATTTTTCTTGTTGTGCCGTCCCCGCGCTCCACATTCACGTGTCAGTAAACATCAAACGGGCTATCACCAATGCCATAACAGGGAAGGTCCACTTAACCACAGACACCTGGATAAGCGGATGTGGACAGGGACTCTACAACTCACTGATGGCACGCTGGGTGAACCTGGTGGTAGCTGGTACAGAATCTGAGCCGGCAACATCCCATATAGTTCACACACTTAGAATAGCAGGCCTCACTTCAATCACTGTTTCAGTAGCCTCCTACACAGCAACAACTCCCTCCTCCTTCTCCTACTCTTCATCTGGCTCCTGTGTATCCTCCTCAACATCCACTGGTGTCCAACCAATGAAAACATCATTCACCAGCTGGGATCTCTGCAGCACTGCCTTGGCTAAGCCGCAACACGCTCTACTGAAGCTCATCTGTATCGGTGACAAATCGCACATGGCACCTGAGCTTTTGAAAGCCATAACTGAGCAGACAGATGAGTAGCTTGCACCGTTGGACCTCCGTCCAGGGATGGTAGTGTGCGATAATGGTCATAATCTGGTGGCTGCTTTAAAGCTTGGAAAGCTTTCAGCATCTCCCTCTTTTGCTGGCCTGGCAGTGCTGCTGCAGCGCTTACACTTGCCTCATCTCAGACTAATATGTGACCTCCCTACGAGATGGAATTCAACATATCATATGTTGGCCAGGATCCATGAGCAGCAGAGGGCAGTATCCCAATTCCAGCTGGAACATGCCCATACTGCAGAGTGGTGTGGATTGCAGACATTTGTCAGGTCCTAGAGAATTTTGATTACTGTACTAACATTGTGAGCAGTGATGATGCTCTTATCAGCATTACCATTCCACTGATTTGTTGATTGAAACGCTCTCTGGATTGTCTGACTGACCAACGTGTTAATGCACCCGAGGTGTCTGTGGATCCAGACTTCACAATGGTTGCTAGTAATCCGCACAACCTCGGCCAACAGGCTCAGGCCACCTTTGGTCAGCATCATGAGGATGAGGATGATGATGAGGAACAGGAATGCTTTGAAGTTGGTAACCAAGGGATTGACAACCCAAACTTCAGGGATGTCCAGCATGGATGGCCTGAGGAAGAGCAGGAGGAGGAGAGAGAGACTGAGGAGGAGAGGTGGTTTAGGGAGACCGAAAGTATTCTTAGCAGTGACACACAAAGGTTTCCAGTTTGGAGTCTGGGACACATGGCATAGTTCATGTCACACTGCCTTTCTCATGACTGTCGGCTAGTCCACATTTTGGCAGACAACAAATACTGGTTATGTACCTTTCTTGACCCACGCTACAGAGACAAATTCGCTTCGCTACTTGTCGAGGCAAATAAGGATTGTACTACGGAAACATTCAAGAGGGCTGTAGTGGAGCTGTTGATGAAACGATTACCCTCAGATCATGCTGGCGTCAGAGGTAGCATGTTATCTCACACAACAGGATTACAAGAGAGGGCTACGCATAGTAGGAGCAACACAGGCGGGGGACTAATGTGCCAAAACTGGTCCATTTTCCACAAACCGTCAACTTCGAATCAGATACCGATTGGGGGAACTATGACAAGGAGGGAACACTTAAGTAAGATGGTGAGGGACTATGTGGGTGACCATATCAGCATGTTTTTAGAGTCTACAGTTCCCTTTAACTATTGGGTTTCCAAGCTCAACAGTTGGCCAGACCTCGCCTTATACGCTTTGGAAGTGCTAGCTTGCCCTGCTGCAAATGTGTTGTCTGAGCGTGTATTCAGCTCAGCGGGGTCACTAATAACAGATACTTGCACACGACTATCCACGGAAAGTGCAGACAGTTTGACGATGATCAAAATTAAACATAGATGGATTGCCCCAGAGTATCTCAGAACGCCTGTTATCAAGACCCAATAATAACTGTAGCCCCAAAATTTGTATTTCTTAAGTTCAAATAAGTTTCATTGTTTCTCATTCAAGACTATTTTGTCTTCTATCTTCTAATGACACCGCATGACTAATCTAACTTGTTATGCTGCTGCGATTTAATTGTTCAGCCCAATCACCCAGGGCAATATTTTTCAAGCCTTTGCACATTATGACACTGGCACAACCACTGTCGAGGCTACACTGTCTAGAACAATTGGTCAGTCAGTCTCTATTTGTGTTCTTTTTGATGCTGTGCTAGACGGTGTGTTACACATGGCCCCCTGCGGAATCAGAATTTTTTTTAGCTCCTTGGCATGTTATGCCCTGTTGCTTATCCTACCAATTTTTTAAAATAAGCTGTTGGGAGCTGTTGGGAGTACCTTTTGATGCTGTGCTCTATGGTGTCTGAACCATTAATCCCCTGGGGAAACTGAATTTATTAAACTCCTTGGCATGTTATGCCCTGTTGCTTATCCTTCCAATGTTTAAAAAAAAAGCTGTTGTGAGCTGTTGGGAGTACCTTCTGATGCTGTGCTACATGGTGTTTGAGCCATTTTTCCCTGGAGAAACTGAATTTTTTTAAATCCTCGGTGTTAGCTAGTGGAATAAAGCCTGAGTTGCAGAGGGAAACAAGTGCCACTTCCACGGTGCTGAATGCTTCACAAACTGCGGTCTAGGAAGCAGGCGATGATGCCTCCTGCTCCCAACCTGCTTTTGGTCAGATCCAATCATCATCAACGACATCAGCTTCGATGAAACATACACTACTGAATAATTTGAATAGAATTTGAATAGAGGACCACTGGAGCCGGTGGTGTTGTTGGTGGAGGAGGAGGGCTAGGCAAACACCCAAATGGCCACATTGGCAATAGCACTGTAAAGTGTTATGGAGTACGTATTCCAGCTTTCACACGAATGATACAGGGGACGCAGAAAACTACAAATGACTGCCATCCCTCCCCAATGTATGTTACAGGGCCCACCTGAGGGCCCTAAGAGGTCTGAGATTTGAGGACAGCCAGTGTCCCTTTCTACATTTGAATAGAGCGCCACTGGTGCCGGTGGTGTTGGTGGAGGAGGAGGGCAAGGCCAACATCACAGCGTGCACATTGTAGCTGACCTTTTAAAGTGCTGTCAAATATGTCCCAAGAAAGGAGGTGCGAGACAGACACCAATATAATGTATAAGTTACAGCCCTTTCTAGTCGAAAAAGAAGGAAAAATGTAAAAAACAAAACGTGTGAACATATGCTAAAGTGCTTTTTTGGAGGTCGGGGCTTGATTTGACATTTTGTTACAGTTATTAGGCACTACTAATGGTTTCTCAGCAATTTCCCCTCTTTTACTTTGGTTTGAGAGCTGTTCTGGCGACTACGTAAACGCCGCATGCTGCTCTGAGCACATTATTCCAAGACACCAGAAATGCAGTCAGGCACCTTCCACAGGTTGTGCCCATACTGTTTCAGCCTTTCCCCATCCATTTCAGTGTTTTCCTCAGTCACCACAGGTCACCGTTGGGTTCAACGTAAAATTATTCTGGCTTCCCATAGACTTACATTGGGCATCAAATATTTGTGAATACTCTAATAGTGGCGAGGTATTCGACGGATATTCGGCAAAGTGAATATAAGGGTATTTTTGGATGCAACTCAGCATTCTGTCTCCTCCAAACATTACGAGTTGTGTTTCTACCAAACAGTTCTACTTTGGTTTCATCAGCCCACATGACATTCTGTCAATACGCTTCTGGATAATCAAAATGCTGCCTAGCAAACTTCATACGAGTCTGAACATATACTGGCTTAAGCAAGGGAACACGTCTGGCACTGCAGGATCAGAGTCCCTGGTGGCGTAGTTTGTTACTGATGTAGCCTTTGTTACGGTAGTCCCAGCTCTATTCAGGTCATTCGCTAGGTCTCCCCGTGGGGTTCTGTGATTTTTCCTCACCATTCTTATGATTATTTTGACCCCACAGGGTGAGATCTTGCGTGGAGCCCCAGATCGAGGGAGTCTTGTATGTGTTCTATTTTCTTATTAAGCTCACACAGTTGATTTCATCACACCAAGCTGCTTGCCTATTGCAGATTCAGTCTTCCCAGCCTGGTGCACGGCTACAATTTTGTTTCTGGTGTTCTTCGACAGCTCTTTGGTCTTCAACATAGTGGAGTTTAGAGTGTGACTGTTTGAGGTTGTGGACAGGTGTCTTTTATACTGATAACAAGTTCAAACAGGTGCCATTACTACAGGTAATAAGTGGAGGACAGAGGAGTCTCTTATAAAAGAAGTTACAGGTCTGTGAGAGCCAGAAATCTTGCATGTTTTTAGATAACTAAATAGTTATTTTCCACCATAATTTGCAAAAAAAAAAAATCTTGTCAAATCAGACAAGGTGAGTTTCTGGATTTGTTTTCTCATTTTATCTCTCATAGTTGTGGTCTACCTATGATGTCAATTACAGGTCTCTCTCATCTTTTTAAGTGGGGAAATTTGCACAATTGGTGGTTCACCAAATACTTTTTTCCCCACTGTACATACAAGAGTTCAAAAGTTTGGGGTTACCCAGACAATTTTGTCTTTTCCATGAAAAATCATACTTTTATTTATTAAATGAGTTGCATAATGAATAGAAAATATAGTCCAGACATTAACTAGGTTAGAAATAATGATTTTTACTTGGAATAATAATTTTCTCCCTCAAATTTTGATTTTGTCAAAGAATGCTCCTTTGCAGCATTTCCAGCTTTGCAGACCTTTGGCATTCTAGTTGTTAATTTGCTGAGGTAATCTGGAGATGTTTCACCCCATGATTCCACTGCTCCATCAAAGGCTCAATAGGGTTGAGATCTGGTGACTGGGCTGGCCACTCCATTACAGATAGAATACCAGCTGCCTGCTTCTTCCCTAAATAGTTTATGCATAATTTGGAGGTGTGCTTTGGGTCATTGTCCTGTTGTAAGATGAAATTGTCTCCAATCAAGCGCTGTCCACAGGGTATGGCATGGCGTTGCAAAATGGAGTGATAGCCTTCCTTATTCAAAATCCCTTTTACCTTGTACAAATCTCCTACTTTACCAGCGCCAAAGCAACCCCAGACCATCACATTACCTCCACCATGCTTGACATATAGCGTCAGGCACTTTCCAGCATCTTTTCAGTTGTTTTGCGTCTCACAAATCTTCTGTGTGATCCAAACACCTCAAACTTCGATTCGTCTGTCCATAACACTTTTTTCCAATCTTCTTCTGTCCAATCTCTGTGTTCTTTGGCCCATATTAATCTTTTTCTTTTATTAGGCAGTCTCACATATGGCTTTTTCTTTGCCACTATGCCCTGAAGGCCAGCATCCTGGAGTCGCCTTTTCAATGTAGACGTTGACACTGTGGGTACTAGTTAATGAAGTTGCCAGTTGAGGACCTGTGAGGTGTCGATTTCTCAAACTAGAGACTCTAATGTACAGTGCCTACAAGTAGTATTCAACCCCCTGAAGATTTAGCAGGTTTGATAAGATGCAAATAAGTTAGAGCCTGCAAACTTCAAACAAGAGCAGGATTTATTAACAGATGCATAAATTTTACAAACCAACAAGTTATGTTGCTCAGTTAAATTTTAATACATTTTCAACATAAAAGTGTGGGTCAATTATTATTCAACCCCTAGGTTTAATATTTTGTGGAATAACCCTTGTTTGCAATTACAGCTAATAATCGTCTTTTATAAGACCTGATCAGGCCAGCACAGGTCTCTGGAGTTATCTTGGCCCACTCCTCCATGCAGATCTTCTCCAAGTTATCTAGGTTCTTTGGGTGTCTCATGTGGACTTTAATCTTGAGCTCCTTCCACAAGTTTTCAATTGGGTTAAGGTCAGGAGACTGACTAGGCCACTGCAACACCTTGATTTTTTCCCTCTTGAACCAGGCCTTGGTTTTCTTGACTGTGTGCTTTGGGTCGTTGTCTTGTTGGAAGATGAAATGACGACCCATCTTAATGGAGGAGCGGAGGTTCTTGGCCAAAATCTCAAGGTAGGCCGTGCTATCCATCTTCCCATGGATGCGGACCAGATGGCCAGGCCCCTTGGCTGAGAAACAGCCCCACAGCATGATGCTGCCACCACCATGCTTGACTGTAGGGATGGTATTCTTGGGGTCGTATGCAGTGCCATCCAGTCTCCAAACGTCACGTGTGTGGTTGGCACCAAAGATCTCGATCTTGGTCTCATCCGACCAGAGAACCTTGAACCAGTCTGTCTCAGAGTCCTCCAAGTGATCATGAGCAAACTGTAGACGAGCCTTGACATGACGCTTTGAAAGTAAAGGTACCTTACGGGCTCGTCTGGAACGGAGACCATTGCGGTGGAGTACGTTACTTATGGTATTGACTGAAACCAATGTCCCCACTGCCATGAGATCTTCCCGGAGCTCCTTCCTTGTTGTCCTTGGATTAGCCTTGACTCTTCAGACAAGCCTGGCCTCGGCACGGGTGGAAACTTTCAAAGGCTGTCCAGGCCGTGGAAGGCTAACAGTAGTTCCATAAGCCTTCCACTTCCGGATGATGCTCCCAACAGTGGAGACAGGTAGGGCCAACTCCTTGGAAAGGGTTTTGTACCCCTTGCCAGCCTTGTGACCCTCCACGATCTTGTCTCTGATGGCCTTGGAATGCTCCTTTGTCTTTTCCATGTTGACCAAGTATGAGTGCTGTTCACAAGTTTGGGGAGGGTCTTAATTAGTCAGAAAAGGCTGGAAAAAGAGATAATTAATCCAAACATGTGAAGCTCATTGTTCTTTGTGCCTGAAATACTTCTTAATACTTTAGGGGAACCAAACAGAATTCTTGTGGTTTGAGGGGTTGAATAATAAATGACCCTCTGAATAAACTTTTCACAATTTAAAAAAAAAAAAATAAAAAAAGAAATAACATTCTTTTTTGCTGCAGTGCATTTCACACTTCCAGGCTGATCTACAGTCCAAATGTCACAATGCCAAGTTAATTCCGAATGTGTAAACCTGCTAAATCTGCACAGGGTTGAATACTACTTGTAGGCACTGTACTTGTAATGCAGTGCATTGCGTGCGTGCATACAGAGCATTGCGTGCATGCAGAGCATTATGTGCATGCATGCGGAACATTGCATGCGGGAGTGCGTGCATGCAGAGCATTGTGGGTGGATGTCTGTACAGCAGAGCATTGCAGGCGGGCCTGTGGCATAGCATTGCAGGCGGGCGTGCGTGTGGCAGAGCATTGCGACCGTGCGTGTGGAAGAGCATTGTGTGTGCGTGCATGTGGCAGAGCATGGCGGGCGTGCATGTGGCAGAACATTGAGGGTGGGCTTGCATGCGGCAGAGCATTGCTGCACCGGGGCGTGCAGAGCGCTATGCGGGGAGTGTGACACCCCTGGACTATCAAGTTGTCACAGGGTATTGTACAATCTGCCCTCCCGTGCAATATCCACCTCTTTCTTGGTTATGGGTCCCCAACTATATGGTCTTGCTTACAACAGCTAATAAAATCCTTGGTACACTCCGCACCACACCCACCAGACACACCAGTGGCTGACCTGGACCTGAGTGGAATAGGGTCGCCCACTTGGGGGGTTGGTAAGAGGAGGTCAGGAGTGTCAGGAGTAAGTCAGTGAAGTGTTGGAAGTGAAGGAGAGAGGAGGTCAGGATCAGGGCTCCTAGGAACTGTCTAGGTAGCAGACGGTGGTCTGGGCCTAGAGGAGCTGGACCGCCGGTCGCAGGGGATCGTGACAAGGGGCATGGTACTGTTGAGGACAGCCAGCGGCCTTGTACCATCACTGGGCTGTGACCAGGTCACGACAGGGTACGTGGACCCTAGGTCAGGGAGTAGCTTCAGGCAACCTGACAATTTACGCAACGAGAACGGAGCCTTCAAGATCCGCTCTCCACCCGCTCCAAAATTGGGGTACTAGTGCAACGAGGGGGATAGGACTTTCCACTAAAACGGTCCAGAAAATCCCAAGCATGAACCCTGAGAGCAAGCTCCCATAGTTAGCCATACTGGGGAGCGGGACCCTACTAATTCCATACTACCGGGACCAACAGAGAAGTAAACTTAGTGCCAGGAGGCAGGTCACGGATCACCAGGCAGCACGATTGGGGACCAGACCCGAACTAGCTCCCCTCAGCGGCAGCGGTATCCAGAACTTTGGTTTATCCAGTTGTCGTTGTCAGCTTTATGGACTGAGTGAGTATGCAAGTGACCCCTTCGCACCCAACGGCACTTCTCCCTCCCCATCACCGAGTTCCGGGGCATTCCCTCTACCCATGGAGGGTTCTAACACCTGGCTGCCCCATTTCATCAACCTCGGGTACTCCCAACTGCAGCGGTGGTACTCCACATTACCACATACCACGGGTGGCATCACGAACTCTAACACTATCCCCTGTAAATACCCCCTTCATTTGAGTGGCCGCACGACCCCTGGGTCCGGACACCCCTCGAGCCACCGTGGATCCGGATCCGAGCAGCCCGGCTGCTGACACCGGGGCGGCACACCTCAAATTCCTGTATTCACGAACAGGATACGAGCAGGACCCACTTACCTGGGTGACATGCGCTTTCGAAGTCGAAACCGCGAGTCAAAATTCTCGTTTCCTGCCATTTCCGTCATCTTTTGGCTCCAAAACGCCATCTTTTCCATCGAAAGCACGCAAAGCCGAAGCCCCGCCCTTCGTCCTGAGAGTCAGCCTGGAACCCGAAGTTCCCAGAGGGCCACAGGATCGAAGAGAGTGTGGAGTGAAAACTGAGGGGGCGTGATGGCATGTAGCAGCAGCAGAAGAGAAGCAGGGACGCCAGGACTCTGCCATAACATTCCTGGACAGCGCAGAGGAAAGATGGCAGAGCGGAGCTGGTCACCGGACGTGCTGTTCCCGGGACCGTGACCTGGATTGAGGAAGAGACGGAGCAGCTTTGCAGGAGAATGCGGACGCAGTTCCTGTTTATACTGTACCACTGGAGGGAAGAGATGAGGAGCCTAGTGATGGCGGTGCAAGCCCGTAAGATTGAAATCCCACATGAAGAGAGGGTAAGCGGTTACCCAGTCCCTAATGATTTCCCCAATCCGGCCGATGCGGCTGAGGGATCCGGACCGCCCTCGCTCCTGGTGAACGCTCCATCGCCACCAACCCCGTCCTCGGCGGACGCCGAGCTGCCTGCTCCCACCATGGCAGCGGAACCTTCAGCCCCTGTATATAAAGATGCAGCTGCAGAACCCCCGGTTCCGTCCCTCGACCCAGTCATGACAGCGGTCACCCCGACACCGGTCAGACCAGACCTGGCCGCATCCCCGGGCCCGTCCATAGAGGTGAAGCACTCGGACTCTGCAACCCTGGCTGCGGAGCAGTCGGTACATCTACCCGATGCAGAGGAGGTGGAGCTTGAAGAGCTGCCGGTTCCGCCACTGCGCGGCATCCCAACGGCTGTTGGGGATGCAAGAGTGCACTTAAAGCCTATGCCAGCTAGGGAGCCGAGGCCGGACGCCTGGGAATGACATCAACAGAAGCTGCAACAGGAGATAATAACATGAGACTGGCGAAGATGGGAGCTTGCCGCCCGTACACACCAAGAGAAGAAGCAGGTGTGGAGCGCTGCTTTCCGAGTCCAAGGGACACGGTGCCGTGATCTGGTGGATCGATTTGACCCCGTGCAAGTGTAAGGGGTGGGCAGACCCCTTACAAGGAAGCACAGGTTTTCTCTGAAGTGGTTAATGCTGTCCCCATAGAAACTGTACAGGAGGGAGGAGGAGCCGGCAGCTTAGGGGGAAAGGAAGTGTGTGCTGAAGGGAGTTGTGTCCGGGACGGGAGAGAAGAAACAGCCAGGGGCAGAGTGTGGAGCCGAGTGGGCAGAAAGAAAGAAAGAAAGAAGGGAGCTGGAAGAACAGGGAAGCCGGAGAGAAAAGGAGCGGGCGGAACCTCATAGTGCGAAGCAGTCCCGGTGTGGGTCCGGGCTGTGGGTAGCCATAAGTGGGAGCCAGGTGAAGTAGAGTAGCCGGGCACATCCCCACTGGAGGAGACGTCAGGGCAGGCTTTCCCCAGCTAAGAAAAGAACGTGAAGTCATCTGTAACTGCCGGTTTTTGGAAAGAGTTGTGAAATAAAGAATGTCTTTTATTTGCATCGAACCATGCCTGGAGAGTGTTTATACGTCGGACGACATCTGCACCACCACACTCTGCCCCACCAAGACATCTCCCGTCCCGATAGTGACGGCGGAGCCAGGGGTAAGCCTGACAGAAGGGGCCACGACTACAAGCCCAGAGGCGCCCCTGGCACCCCGTTACATGTGGCGTAGTCGGCAGGATCCGGATCGTATGCAAGGGGACCCGCTCCAAGAAGATGGAGACCAAGTGGTGCCAAGGGCCCCTGATCTGGACTTTCAGCGAAGATTTCCAGTCCCATGGTGGGAAGAGGAAGAAGTGCCTAAGGCGTTGGACCGGGCACAAGATGGCGGCAAGATGGCCGTTGTCTGTGAAGACACAGAAAGCGCGCGCAGAATTGGCGCCAAAAGAAGAGCCTGGGGCTGGCCGGTGCCGAAAAAGAAGTTCGGAGTACTCCGCCCAAAGAGGGGAGGTGCCGGTCCCAGGGCACGAAGGAAGATATGTGAAGTGGGCGGTGTTCCAGAGAAAAAGAAGAACCGCCGCGTAGGGGTCGACCTGATGTGTGAGACTGCGGGTGGAGTATACCCAAGAGCGGGAAAAGTAAGCCCGCCTCCACTTCCTCCAGCATCTCCACTGACCCCGACGCCATTACCAGAAACGCTGACTCCGAGCAAGATGGAGACTCCAGGAAGACAGCAAGCTGCGGTAGCCGCACTAGTAGCGACTAGCCTGGGCAGAGGACGCCCGAAGCAGACTGCGGCTGCGGAAGGACCCACCCTTAACCTACCGGCTGTGCCAGGAGGACCGGAGCGGCCCACTACACAAGAGGCCGCACAGTGGCAACAGGAAATCGAGTGGGAGGAATGCCAATACCGGCGGCGGTCGCAGCAAAGACCGGTGCTAGCTGAACTCTCCCACCCGAGACGTTGGAGCAACCCGCCAACTACGAGCCCTTCCGGAGGCTGCGCCGGTTGCCCGGACAGTCCCTGTCGGAGTACGTGCAGGCCCAACGAGCCGAATGGCAACGTGCATATCATCCGGAGTGACTTTTCAAGACCGGAAGATGGCGGGCCTGTTTTTGTTCAACACCGGCGTTGTTTTGAGCCGGAAGAAGGTGTGTTGTTTGTAACCGTTCAAGTTGCTGAGCCCGGAAGAGAGCCTGATGCTGGACTGAGCCAGGGGCTCCCTCCGCGTCGTTAAGAAGATTTTTGCCGAGTTGTGTTCCTGCCAGCTAACGTCTAAGACCGGGAGTGCTGCAAAAGCCTCCGGGCAGAAACTCCACTAAGACCGGGAGTGCCTGCCGACGGCCTCCGGGCATGACTAAGACCGGGAGCTTCCAGGAGGAACTCCGGGCGCTGGACTGGTGTGCCCTTGCGGGTGCCCTCAGGTGAACATGCTCGCAGTTTCATTAAAATGACTTTGTTTAGTTTTAAAATGTGATTTCAGATTTGTGCCTTGCCGGGAGGCTTAGGCTTAAAGAGGGGAGGTATGTAAGGGGTGGGCAGACCCCTTACAAGGAAGCACAGGTTTTCTCTGAAGTGGTTAATGCTGTCCCCATAGAAACTGTACAGGAGGGAGGAGGAGCCGGCAGCTTAGGGGGAAAGGAAGTGTGTGCTGAAGGGAGTTGTGTCCGGGACGGGAGAGAAGAAACAGCCAGGGGCAGAGTGTGGAGCCGAGTGGGCAGAAAGAAAGAAAGAAAGAAGGGAGCTGGAAGAACAGGGAAGCCGGAGAGAAAAGGAGCGGGCGGAACCTCATAGTGCGAAGCAGTCCCGGTGTGGGTCCGGGCTGTGGGTAGCCATAAGTGGGAGCCAGGTGAAGTAGAGTAGCCGGGCACATCCCCACTGGAGGAGACGTCAGGGCAGGCTTTCCCCAGCTAAGAAAAGAACGTGAAGTCATCTGTAACTGCCGGTTTTTGGAAAGAGTTGTGAAATAAAGAATGTCTTTTATTTGCATCGAACCATGCCTGGAGAGTGTTTATACGTCGGACGACATCTGCACCACCACACTCTGCCCCACCAAGACATCTCCCGTCCCGATAGTGACGGCGGAGCCAGGGGTAAGCCTGACAGAAGGGGCCACGACTACAAGCCCAGAGGCGCCCCTGGCACCCCGTTACACAAGGATGGGGGTTCATCTGGGAGGCAGGCCTCACAGCCGGGGTGTTTGTATCCCGACGAGATGTCACACAGCACTTCCCCAGGGGAAATCCCGAGCGAAATCTAGAGTCTGAAGATATGGTTACTTACACCCGGCATTGTTAAGAGCGGGGCTGGTATCCCCTAGAGGTGACCAAGCATGCAATGTTAGAGGAAGAGTTTGTGCCGGTGTTGGTAGTACATAGTCGCAAGGAAGCGTGGCTACGGGACCCGGTGGTTTAATATGTAAATGTCATTGCAGAAGCGTTAGGTATCTGTGTTTCGTTTATTATTTTCCTAAGTTTATTATTTTTCATATAGAAAAAAAATGTTAGAGAACAAGTGTCTAATCAACAAGGTTTAAATGAAAAGAGAAAAGTTACCTGATTAACGAGAAGATTATATAGTGTGTACCCTGGTGCATGGACTTCGCTATAATTATGCACCAATGTATAAAGTAAAAATGGACCATGGTCATAGGACTGGTTGTGACGAACACAGACTTCTGTTCTTATAAATAGTTACACCTGTGCCCACCAGAGTCGTCTTTTGCAACACCCGGGATCTTAACCTGGTCACGGACCCACAATAGGTATGAAGCGGGTCAGGTTGTTTGGGTGGTGGGTTAATGGGATCCAGGACATTGGGACTGGACTGTCACAGGAAGAGGCTACAACGGAGCAGGTTGAGCCTCCGCTACTAACCAAACCGGTAGCGTTCCACTATTGGTATAACGAACTCTAAAGTTTAGCAACGTTTAAGTGCCAAGCCTCCCTAAT
Source organism: Anomaloglossus baeobatrachus (assembly GCF_048569485.1). Classification (NCBI taxonomy): domain Eukaryota; kingdom Metazoa; phylum Chordata; class Amphibia; order Anura; family Aromobatidae; genus Anomaloglossus; species Anomaloglossus baeobatrachus. The sequence goes on along the minus strand of NC_134353.1, from coordinate 214,399,652 downwards.
TTGGGATGAACCTTGTAAATAAAATATTCCTTTTTCTATTTTTGCAGTTTAAAAAAAAACAACAAAAAAACCCCCCAAAACCTTTGATGTCCTGTAGCTCGAGGACGAGCAACGTTTAACCAAGGGGGAATGTGACGCCCCTGGACTATCAGGTCATCACAGGATAGTGTACAATCTGCCCTCCCGTGCAATATCCACCTCCTACTTGGTTATGGGTCCCCAACTATATAGTGTTGGATACGACAGCTAATAAAATCCTAGGTACACTCTGCACCAGACACAACAGTGGCTAATCTGAGTGGAATAGGGTCACCCACTTGGGGGGTTGGTAAGGGGAGGTCAGGTGTTGGAAGTGAAGGAGAGAGGAGGTCAGGAGCAGGGCTCCTAGGAACTTTCTAGGTAGCAGACGGTGGTCTGGGCCTAGAGGAGCTGGACCCCTGGTCACAGGGGATCATGGCAAGGGGCATGGTACTGTCGAGGAGGACAGCCGGCGGCCTTGTACCATCACTGGGCTGGGACTAGGGCACGACAGGGTACGTGGACCCTAGGTCAGGGAGTAGCTTCAGGCAACCCGACAATTTACTCGACGAGAACAGAGTCATCAAGATCCTCTCTCCACCCGCTCTAAAATCGGGGTACTAGTGCAACGAGGGGAGTTTCCACTAAAACGGTCCAGAAAATCCCAAGCGTGAACCCTGAGAGCAAGCTCCCATGGTTAGCCATACTAGGGAGCGCGACCCGACAAGTTGCATACTACCGGAACCTACAGAGAAGCAAACTTAGTGCCAGGAGGCAGGTCACGGATCACCAGGCAGCACCATTGGGGACCGAACTTGAACTAGCTCCCCTCAGCGGCAGCGGTATCCAGAACTTTGGTTTATCCAGTTATCGGTGTCAGCTTTATGGACTGCGTGAATACGCAAGTGACCCCTTAACACCCAACGGCACTTTTCCCTCCTCATCACCGAGTCCCGGGGCATTCCCCCTACCCGTGGAGGGTTCTAACACCTGGCTGCCCCACTCTATTACCCCCGGGTACTCCCAACTGCAGCGGTGGTACTCCACATTACCACATACCACGGGTGGCGTCACAAACTCTAACATTATCCCCTGTAAATACCCCCTTCATTTGCGTGGCCGCATGACCCCTGGGTCCGGACACCCCTCGAGCCACCGTGGATCCGGATCTGAGCAGCCCGGCTGCTGATACGGGGGCGGCATAGGAGCACTATGCAGCTGTCATTGGTGACACTTTAGACATTTGTGGTCACCAACAAAATGGCTCTGCACGGTGTCCCTAAACTTGATTCTCTCTTATCCTGTTGGAAAAACCCAATTTGGGAGAGGGAGGGGTGACATCACACACAGGAGAGCAGATGCTGCCCACTTTTACTGCAGCTATAATGTGAGCTATTTCTACAGTAGGATGTCAGTAGGATTTTGAGCAGCTGTTCCCTCTCGTGTTTAACAGTGGAAACTTGAAAATATCAAACTTTTAAATGTTTTTTTTATATTTTTTTCAATTAAAAACAAATAATAATATTGAAACAAAACATTAAAACATTAATACTTTACATTTTTTCAGTTATTTAAATTTTTTTTTTTTTGGACGACACCTTCCCTTTAAGGGACCACATCACATTTGAAGTAACTTGAAAGGCCAATATGACAGAATATACCCCAAAGTGTCACCATTTTAAAAACTGCACCCCTTAATCAGGTGAAAACCACATTCAAGAATTTTATTAACCCTTCAGGCGCTTCACAGGAATTAAAGCAATGTGGAAGGAAAAACTTAAAATTTAACTTTTCCCCACAAAAAGATTGCTTTATCCCCAAATTTTGCATTTTCACAAGGTAACAGGAGAAAGTGAACCATGCAATTTGTTGTGCAATTTTTCAAGAGTACGCTGAAACCCTATATATGGTGGAAAACTACTGTTTGAGTGCACGGTAGGACTTGAAAAGGAAGGAGCACCATTCGACTTTAGGAGCCTAAAATTGTCTGGAATAGATAGAAGATGCCAGGTCGCATTTGCAAAGCTCCTATGTGCCTAAATAGTAGAAACCCGCACAACTGACCCCATTTTTGAAACTAGACCCCTCAAGGAATTTTTCTAGAGGTGTGGTGAGCAACCTTGAACCCACAGGTGTTCCCCAAAATTTTATAAGATTGAGCAGTGAAAATTAAAAAAAAACAAAAAACAAATCACATTTTTCCTACATTAAAAGTTGCTTTAGCCCCAGATTGATAATTTTCAGGAGGGTAACAGAAGAAAAAAGAATTATTTTTGCATTGCTATTGTAACACCCTGGGGTCGAAGGGTTTTCACCCGACTCTTTGCCAGGCCGAGGGCTGCAGATCCTGTGCATCGTCACGGGCTGGCCTGGCCCGGTTTCATGACCCCGAGGCATACAGAAGGGAGGGAAGGAGATGGATGGGAGGAAGGATGGAGGATGGGGGTAGTGACGGTGAGGAAAGTCTTTTTAGATTGTGACACCACCTGTGGTCCGCGGCCAGAGATGGGCCGCCACTGTGGGTGCTGCTGTCTGGGGCTGATGGTCAAGGTGCAGCTGGTATGGTGTCGCTCCCCACAAGCGGAGCGAAGTTACCCCGGGGAGGATGATGGAAGACGGACATAGATGGTTAATTCCTGTTGGCGCCGCAGCGCTGGGCGATGGCGCCGGTAAAGGAGAGGCAGAGACAGGGGCTGTGGTTCTAGGTCTTTTATTCACTGGTAGTTCAGGCGCTGCCCCAGAGTACCAGTCTCCGTCACGATGGGCTCCAGCCGATCCCAAAATTGTGGCATGCCAGGTCCGGTGTGTGTCTGCCTATGGGCCTCTTCCTCTTTTGATGCTCTAAGTATCGGATTTCCGTGGCGTGAAGCACTTGGGGATCCCGATATCAGTAAAGTGTCCCGTCCTGTATGCTGATAGCATGGTTCCGCTGTGGGGCTGGTCGAAGACCTCAGCCCCATATCCTATATGCGACTTGGCTCCAGGAATAGTGGGACAGGTCCGGTGACTTTTCTAGCCTGTTCCCGCGACCCTTGCAGAGTTGGTAGACAATGTGAACTATGCCTGCCATAGGGTTCTGTACCCCGACAGCGCCGGTCCTGTGGAAGCAGCCGGCTTCTTCTCCACAGCGACCGTGTTGAAACGCCTTGGCCCACCGAGCTGCATCACGGCACATCCGCTCTGCTCGGCAGCTGTAGCTTTTCTCCCATTGTAGTTGTGTTGTGTGTTCCAAGCTGTTGCCCCCAGCAGCTGCCACCGGCTGGTTCACTACTCTCACTAGGTCAACCTGCTTTTCTCACTGTATGCTCCTAACACCCCCTGGTGGTTGCTTCTCCCTGACCCTGAGTCCCGGTTCCAGTGGATCAGAAGCCCTTAGTGCGGTGGCATCCTGTAAACTCAACCGCTGTGGTGACCCCCTTCTGTGACCTGACCCTGGCCCGGTCCCCACTGTTTATGTATGTGTATGTTGGTGGAAACAGTACCGACCTTCCTTGGACCCGGGATAAGTACTACACCCTAAAGGAGGTACAGTACTCTGTGGCGCCTGAAGCCTCAAGGGCGCCACACTATATTCTGAGAGCTATAACTTTTTTATTTTTCTGCTGATGGAGCTGTTTGGCTGATTGTTTTTTGCAGGACAAGATGACGTTTCCAGTGATATTTTTTATTACATTCGTCGTTTTGATCACTTTTTATTCCACTTTTTGTTCAACGGTTTTATGAAAAAGTATAGTTTAATGCCAGGTTTTTTTTCCAAGGTGTTCACTGAATGGGTTAAATTTTGTGCCTGTTTTATAGGTCAGGTTTTTCCAGTCGTGGCCATAACAAATGTTTATTTTTGCTTTTCCACAAACATATGTTTTTATTGGTATAATACTTTTCTTTCATTTTTTTTTTATAATGTTTTGTTTTTTTTTTAAAAAAAGTATTGTTACAATTCTTTTAAACTTTTTTTTACTAATCCTTCTATGGGACTTTAACTTTAATTACTCTGATCGCTGATATAATGCATTGCCATGAACCAGCATAGCAAGCATTACACCTGTCAGTGATGCAGTGACAGAAACCTCTTAAACCAGCTACTGGCATGGTCTAACAGGCTTGCTATAGTTGGCTAACACAAGGGTTGTCTTGATGATTTGTGGTTGCCATGGCAATAATTGGGCTCTTGCGATGATGTGGGGTGCCAATCGGATGGGAGACAAAGCAGACTTCCTCTTCCAGCCTCCTAAATGTTGTAATCAATATTGCGGCATTTAGAGGTTAAACAGCCTCAGGTGGTATGGTTGTGAGAGCCAGGTCTCAGCTGTTAAGTAAGTCGAGCTTCTGGCAGCGATCATGCTCAATCACCATGACGTATCCATTCATGATAGGTCGGGAACCCCTTCTCAACCATGACATATGGGTATACTATAGATTGTGAAGGGGTTAATACCATATTAACTCCTGCTAATTAGTGTCATGATTCACTTGTTTATGAACAATTATATTAATCATTACGTTAAAAGAAATTTGTCAGCAGGTTTTTACTATGTAGGAAAATGTGGGAGCTGAGAGCCTGATTCCAGCAATGTGCCAAACCATATTAATCAATTTGGCTCATTTTCTTCCATTTGTATCAGCACTTCAACAGATATGTTTTGGACAATAATTCCATTTGTCTGTTTCTATAAAGAGAACACACAAAAAGATTGTCAAAAGTGTGAATGTAGCCTAACAGAGGACATCAACAAAAACACTTTTTGTACACCATTAGAGATGAGTGGACCTATGGAAGTTCGGTTTGGAGGGTGCAGCCGGACTTTTGAAAAGGTTCAATTCTGGACCCAGACTTGACCTGAACCCCAATGGAAGTCTCTAATTGGGCAGTCTGGGTCTTTGGCTGCCCACATGCAGCCAGCTATATACAGATCCTTTCCAGAGGAGGGTAGGTGGGGTTTTTCCGCTTTATTTTTGGTACACACTACATCCGATCATAGTATTGTTACCCCCAATGCGAGCCGTTCAAACACTGCATGTGTCTCCCACTGAGCAACCCATTACTAATCCAGGACTTCATTACAGCTGTGATTTTTTGACAAATCACATGTGTCATTAACCCCTTATATTAACACCGATTGCCACCACTCCAAGGCAATCAGGATGAGCAAGGAAAGTGTCAGGATTGGTGCATAAAATGGATGGGCCAATTCTGGAGTGGCTGCAATAACCATGGCTCTCCTCAGCCTGAGAATTTGAGCCCTCAGCTGTCCGCTTTATCTTTGCTGGGTATCAAAATTGATGGGGACCCTACACCAGTTTTTAAAGTATTTCTTTAAATAATTTATAAAAAAAATAACCCTGCATGGGGCCCCTCTTATTTTGATACACAGCCAAGATAAATCTGATAGGTGTGGGCTACAGCCTCCAGCTGTCTTCTGTATCTATGCGGGGTATCAAAATATGGGGGACAGCACATCTTTCTTCCAATTTTTTAGTTATTTTTATACCCACTTTAGGGACCCAGACAGCTAGTGTGAGGGCAGCCAACAACATACACCAGCACAGAGGGTGGTGGCGCAGTCTGACTACAAATAATCTCAGATGTTGTCACAGAAGGGGGCAGGGGAATCAGTGAATATTCATAAGATTTAATGAGGACACTCAGAAGCAGTGTGACAGCCACGCAGAAACTCGGTAAGTAGAATTGTCCCGCTTTAATCCATGTCTTTTGCAGTCCCCTAGCCCTTACTAACACTGTTTTATAGAACTAAAGTTCAGGTTCAACGCTTGGCGTTGAAAAGATGTCTCATTACTAAGGTGCCACACAAGAAGCATGTCATGATAGGTAAACCCAGTGATCTGTCACAAGACCTTCACAACTTTATTGTTGCAAATCCTACTGATGGCATTGGTTAATGAAAAATGTCCAAACTATTGAATATTCATGACAGCACTGTTTGGCTATAATTTGGAAGTGGAAAGAACATCATTCAAATTACACAGGCCATGATCAAGTGCTCTTCGCAAGATTTCAGATAAAGGAGTGAAAAGAATTATCAGAAGAGTTGTCCAGGAGCCAAGAACCACCTGTGGAGAGCTACAGAAAGACCTGGAATCAGCAGGTGCAATTGTTTCAAAGAAAACAATATGTAATGCACCCCACCTTCATAGCCTGAATGCAAGCTCAACATACAAGACTCCATTGCTGAACAAAAATCACATTCAAGCGCATTTTAAATTTGCTCAACAACATTTAGACAAGGCTATGAAATACTGGGAGAATATAGTCTGGTCAGATGAAAGCGAAATTGAACTATTTGGATGCCATAATACACACCACGTTTGGAGGCCTAAAAGCAATACATATGCCACCCCAAACACTGTACCTGTCAAACGGAGTTTTGCACAAACTTCGCCAACTGTCATGGCGGCATTGGCTTCTGTTCAGATTGCAGAATCTGACACTCTGCACAATGGTTTCTCTGGTGTTTGGGATCATGTTTATAATGTTTATAATGTTATACATTTGGTATGGCAACTCAATATAGACAATTTTACCCATACAGAAAAAACTTGAGTCTTTAATGCATATATTTTTTTTTTAGAAAATATTCAAACAAATTTTATTGATTTTATAAAAAACATTTAAAAGGACACTTATCTGATTCAGTGTAAGATTTTACAAATCAAACTACAGTTGCCCCAAATCCCAAAGACATACAATAAAATTAATTATAGCTCCATAGTTTTTTACTACAGTATTTAAAAGAAGGGTGATCCTGGTAACAGAACATCACTGCATGCAAGAATATAGATGTATCAACACTAGCGTAGCCACATATTTATTTCTAGATGCTAACCCGCAGCCATATTAAAAAAGGGGGTTACAAAGAGTCCAAGCCCACTATATTTATAGTCATTATTAGTTACCTATATCCAACTTTATTAATCCCATGCTATGATAATATGGGGCTTCAGGAAGGGTTAACAGTACAATAGGTAGGTGCTTATGCACACAATCATTAGCCACTGGTTTTAGTATCCCTATGTTCACCCATTAAGTTAGTTAATTCAGTAGAATCATAAGGAGGACACAGCAAAAGCAGTAGTGCTATCTATACATTCAGCACCTACTGTAGATCCACTATTAAAAGAAACCCTATATTAACTCTTCCTGTGGCAGGGTAAGCTGCAAAACAGAAAGGGATTCTTTGCTACATATACAAAATCATATGAACCTGCTATGCACCCTAGGGGAACATCTCTCATTTAAGACAGACATAAGGAAGATTACCCATATTGCAGTACTCCAGGTTGGGCTATCAGTGCCCCGATGCCCATTTCACACTGTAACTTTTTCAGGGAGTGATTTGGGATCAACACATGCAGACTCAGGCATTGACGTGCTGTGTGCTGATTCATACGCAGGCTAGCAAGAATTATTCTTTGCTGGTCTGCTTGCTCCTTTGATAACATGTTGTGGGGAGGCTTATCACTTCTACTCCCTTTATATTTATGCTGGTTGAATCCTCTCACCCATGACAGCTATTGTTTGTTCTATGTTGGTCTGTGAGGTATTGTGTCCCAGACAGCCTGGTGAAAGTTGTTCCTTTTTGCTTTCTGCAGTTGTGGAGTTTACTTCTGCTGTTTTGTAGCTTCCTTCCTGCTTTTGTTTTCTTCCTGAACATCTTATTGTCTTATCCTGTACGTGTCTGTACTGTTTGACAGTTTTGGATTTCTCTTATCTGTCTTTATTTGTGGGTTTCGTCGCACTCCTGTCCCATCCCTTCTTGGAAGGGGGGGGGAATCAGATAATAACTGGTCAGGAGCAGGGCCAGGAAGGAGACTCAGTCATCTTCACCATCAGGAGTATCCTTGAGATTAGGGATAGCATAGGAAAGAAAGAATAGAATGTCATGGAGCAGTTTGTGCAGCCAAACAGCCGGACTCCACAGGACTGTCTGTGACCCACCTGTGACATGACATGGCCAGAACCACTGCAATAGAAGCAAAACCAAGCGGATGCTCCAAGTTTTGTTCCTCCTTTGGTGTATCTGATAGCACCAATTTCCATGGGTTCATCAGTGTGAACTAGCAGTGAGGAAGCTGTTAAGATACAGTCACACATAACGAGATCGCTAGCGAGATCGCAGCTGAGTCACCGTTTTGGTGACGCAGTAGCGATCCCGTTAGTGATCTCGTTATGTGTGACACCTTCCAGCGATCAGGCCCCTGCTGTGAGATCTCTAGTCGTTGCAGAATGGTCCAGGCCATTTTCTTCAAAGGCGATGTCCTGCTGGGCAGGACACATCGCTGTGTTTGACACTGTGTGACAGGGTCACAGTGACTGCTGAGATCGTTATACAGGTCGCTACTGTGTGACATCTCACCTGCGACCTCCCAGCGACTTACATGCGATCCCTATCAGGTCGCATCGTTTTCGGGATCGCTGGTAAGTCGTTGTGTGTGACTGGGCCTTTAATTAGACACTGTGGAATGTGCCTTTTTATCTTAGACGCCAATCAAAATAAACAGCCCAGTGATAGCCCAGTGATAGGGATCAGGTACAGGGACTGTACGCCATCAAGTCTCTGAAAGTCCCTGGCAGAACTGACACCAGAGAGCAGAGTCATTGCAGCCTATGGTTCTTAAATTCAGGTACAGCAAATTTGTCAGGGTCGTCATAGATGAGGCCAAGAGCTGAAAAAAATGCCTTCAGAAAGGCAAATGCGGGTATAGTCCTCAGGCAATGAAAATGCCCAAGCCTGCAGATCCCCATGAAGAAAGGACAAAATAAAATACACTCTGGAACTTTCTCCTCAAGAAGTGACAAAACAAAGGCGGAAGTACAACTTACATGCGGAAAAAAAATCGTAAACTTGCTTCTTTCCTCATCAGTTGGATGTACTACCAAATTCACTGAAACGCCTTTGAGGATGCCATATGATATAGAAATGAACATTCAATTTATGGGAAACAGTTCTGGTGGACATTACTGCAGTCAACATGCCAACTCCATGCTCCCTCAAAACTTGTGACATCTGTGGCATTGTGCTATGTGACAAAACTGCACATTTTAGAGTGGCCTTTTATGTGGGCAGCCTAAGGCATACCTGTGCAATAATCCTTTTGTGTACACAGAAAGTCTTAAATCTTTGAGTTCAGCTCATGAAAAATGGGAGCAAAACCAAAAGTGGTTGCATTTATGTGCCGTCCCCGTGCCAGCAGCCGAGCTGCTCGGATTCGGATCCGCGGTGGCTCGAGGGTTTCCGGACCCAGGGGTCGTGCGGCCACTCAAATTAAGGGGGTTATTTACAGGGGATGTTATAGAGATGCCACCTGTGGTATGTGGTAATGTGGAGTACCACTGCTGCAGTTGTGAATACCTGGGGGTGATGGAGTGGGGCAGCCAGGTGTTAGAACCCTCCACAGGTAGGGGGGAATGCCCTCGGACTCTGTGATGGTAGCTGGGGAGTGTCGTTGGGTGTGAAGGAGGTCACTTGCGTACTCACTCAGTTCATTAAGCTGACACCGACAACTGGATAAACCAAAGTTCTGGATACCGCTGCCGCTGAGGGGAGCTTAGTTCGGGTCCCGTCCCCAATGGAGCTGCCTGGTGATCCATGACCTACCTCCTGGCACTAAGTTTACTTCTCTGTTGGTCCCGGTAGTATGAAACCTGCCGGGTCCCGCTCCCCACTATGGCTAAGTGTGGCAGCTTGCTCTCAGGGTTCACGCTTGGGATTTTCTGGACCATTTTGAGTGGAAAGTCCTATGCCCCTCATTGTGCTAGTACCCCGATTTTGGAGCGGGTGGGAACGGATCTTGAAGGCTCCGTTTTCCTTGGGTAAATTGTCAGGTTGACAGAAGCTACTCCCTAACCTAGGGTCAATGTACCCTGTCGTGCCTTGGTACCAGCCCGGTGATGGTGCAAGGCTGCCGGCTGTCCTCCTCGACAGATCCGTGCCCCTTGCCACAATTCCCTGCGACCGGGGGTCCAGCTACTCTAGGCCCAGACCACCGTCTGCCACCTAGATTGCTTCTCAGGAGCCCTGCTCCTGACCTCCTCTCACTTTCACTTCTCAAGTTCAACTCTCTCCTTCTGACACTCCTGACCTCTCCTCTCCAACCCCCCAGGTGGGCCACTCTGTTCCACTCAAGCCGTTGACTGGTGTGTTTGGTGGGTGTGGTGCAGGGTGTATCTAGGATTTTATTAGCTGATGTAGGCAACACCATATAGTTAGGGACCCTAAACCAAGAAGGATGTGGATACTGCATGGGAGGGCAGATTGTGTAATACCCTGTGACGACCTGATAGTCCAGGAGCGTCACATTTATATTTTTGCTCAGTGTATTTATTTACTGATGATGGTCCTGGCACTGTATCTATGTACTATTCACAACCTTGATATTTTAGTTAGGTACCTATCTACTAATATTGATTTTGTTTTAATATTAATGTACTGATGATGGTTGCGGTGATGAATAAATCACTAAAACCATCATCACTGCATATACAGTGGGTACGGAAAGTATTCAGACCCCTTTAAATTTTTCATTCTTTGTTTCGTTGTAGACATTTGGTAAATGCAAAAAAGTTCATTTTTTTCTCATTAATGTATACTCTGCACCCCATCTTGACAGAAAAAACCCCCAGAAATGTAGAAATTTTGCAAATTTTTTAAACAAGAAAAATTGAAATATCACATGGTCATAAGTATTCACACACCTTTGCTCAGACACTAATATTTAAGTCACGTGCTATCCATTTCCTTGTTATCCTCCTTGAGATGGTTCTACTCCTTCATTGGAGTCCAGCTGTGTTTAATTTAACTGATAGGACTTGATTTGAAAAGGTACACACCTAGCTATATAAGACCTCACAGTTCACAGTGCATGTCACACCATATGAGAATCATGAGGTCAAAGTAACTGCCCAAGGAGCTCAGAGACAGAAATGTGGCAAGGCACAGATCTGGCCAAGGTTACAAAAGAATTTCTGCAGTACTCAAGGTCCCTAAGAGCATATTGGCCTCCATAATCCTTAAATGGAAGAAGTTTGGGACCACCAGAACTCTTCCTTGACCTTGGGGAGAGAGGTAAAGAAGAACCTCAAGATCACTGTGGATGAGCTCGAGAGCTGTAGTAGGGAGATGGGAGAATGTTGCACAAAGTCAACTATCACTGCAGCCCTCCACCAGTTGGGCCTTTATAGCAGAGTGGCTGACGGAAGCCTTTCCTCAGTTCAAGACATATAAAAGCCCGCATAGAGTTTGCAAAAAAACACATAAAGGACTCCCAGACTTTGAGAATTAAGATTCTTTGGTCTGATGAGACAAAGATAGAACTGTTTGGTGATAATTCTAAGTGGTATGTTTGGAAAAAAAACAGGTACCTCATCACAGTGAAACATGATGGTGGCAGCATCATGCCAGGGGGTATATTTTTGCTACATTGACAGGACAACTGGTTGCAATTGAAGGAAAGATGAATGTGGTCAAGTACAGAGAGGAATGGACATTAGACCAGTGGAAATCTCTGCTTTGGTCTGAGGAGTCCAAATTTGAGATCTTTGGATCCAACCACCGTGTCTTTGTAGAAAAGGTGAACGGATGGACTCTACATGCCTGGTTCCCACCATAAAACATGGAGGAGGAGGAGGTGTGATGGTGTGGGGGTGCTTTGCTGGTGACACTGTTGGGGATTTATTAAAAATTGAAGGCATACAGAACCACCATGCCTATCACAGCTTCTTGCAGCGGCATGCTATTCCATCCGGTTTGCGTTTAGTTGGACCATCATTTATTTTTCAACAGGACAATGACCCCACACACACCTCCAGGCTGTGTAAGGACTATTTGACTAAGAAGGAGAGTGATGGTGGTGCTACGCCAGATGACCTGGTATCCATAGTCACCAGACCTGAACCCAATCGAGATGGTTTGGGGTGAGCTGGACCACAGAGTGAAGGCAAAAGGGCCAACAAGTGCTAAGCATCTCTGGGAACTCCTTCAAGACTGTTGGAAAACCATTTCCGGTGACTACCTCTTGAAGCTCATCAAGAGAATGGCAAGAGTGTGTAAAGTAGTAATGAGAGCAAAAGGTGGCTACTTTGAAGAACCTAGACTATAAGACATATTTTCAGTTGTTTCACACTTTTTTAAGTATTTCATTCCACCTGTTTTAATTCATAGTTTTGATGCCTTCAATGTGAATCTACAATTTTCAGAGTCCTGAAAATAAAGAAAACTCTTTGAATGAGAAGGTATGTCCAAACTTTTGGTCTGTACTATATATATATATATGTATATATATATATATATATATATATATACATACAGTGCAGACCAAAATTATATGTATATATATATATATAAAAAAGTGCATATGTATGTATGAGTGTATATGCAAGTGTGTGTGTAAATACGGTATATACAGTTAGGTCCAGAAATATTTGGACAGTGACACAATTTTCGCGAGTTGGGCTCTGCATGCCACCACATTGGATTTGAAATGAAATCTCTACAACAGAATTCAAGTGCAGATTGTAACGTTTAATTTGAAGGTTTGAACAAAAATATCTGATAGAAATTGTAGGAATTGTACACATTTCTTTACAAACACTCCACATTTTAGGAGGTCAAAAGTAATTGGACAAATAAACCAAACCCAAACAAATTATTTTTATTTTCAATATTTTGTTGCGAATCCTTTGGAGGCAATCACTGCCTTAAGTCTGGAACCCATGGACATCACCAAACGCTGGGTTTCCTCCTTCTTAATGCTTTGCCAGGCCTTTACAGCCGCAGCCTTCAGGTCTTGCTTGTTTGTGGGTCTTTCCGTCTTAAGTCTGGATTTGAGCAAGTGAAATGCATGCTCAATTGGGTTAAGATCTGGTGATTGACTTGGCCATTGCAGAATGTTCCACTTTTTTGCACTCATGAACTCCTGGGTAGCTTTGGCTGTATGCTTGGGGTCATTGTCCATCTGTACTATGAAGCGCCGTCCGATCAACTTTGCGGCATTTGGCTGAAACTGGGCTGAAAGTATATCCCAGTACACTTCAGAATTCATCCGGCTACTCTTGTCTGCTGTTATGTCATCAATAAACACAAGTGACCCAGTGCCATTGAAAGCCATACATGCCCATGCCATCACGTTGCTTCCACCATGTTTTACAGAGGATGTGGTGTGCCTTGGATCATGTGCCGTTCCCTTTCTTCTCCAAACTTTTTTCTTGCCATCATTCTGGTACAGGTTGATCTTTGTCTCATCTGTCCATAGAATACTTTTCCAGAACTGAGCTGGCTTCATGAGGTGTTTTTCAGCAAATTTAACTCTGGCCTGTCTATTTTTGGAATTGATGAATGGTTTGCATCTAGATGTGAACCCTTTGTATTTACTTTCATGGAGTCTTCTCTTTACTGTTGACTTAGAGACAGATACACCTACTTCACTGAGAGTGTTCTGGACTTCCGTTGATGTTCTGAACGGGTTCTTCTTCACCAAAGAAAGTATGCGGCGATCATCCACCACTTTTGTCATCCGTGGACGCCCAGGCCTTTTTGAGTTCCCAAGCTCACCAGTCAATTCCTTTTTTCTCAGAATGTACCCGACTGTTGATTTTGCTACTCCAAGCATGTCTGCTATCTCTCTGATGGATTTTTTCTTTTTTTTCAGCCTCAGGATGTTCTGCTTCACCTCAATTGAGAGTTCCTTAGACCGCATGTTGTCTGGTCACAGCAACAGCTTCCAAATGCAAAACCACACACCTGTAATCAACCCCAGACCTTTTAACTACTTCATTGATTACAGGTTAACGAGGGAGACGCCTTCAGAGTTAATTGCAGCCCTTAGAGTCCCTTGTCCAATTACTTTTGGTCCCTTGAAAAAGAGGAGGCTATGCATTACATAGCTATGATTCCTAAACCCTTTCTCCGATTTGGATGTGAAAACTCTCATATTGCAGCTGGGAGTGTGCACTTTCAGCCCATATTATATATATAATTGTATTTCTGAACATGTTTTTGTTAACAGCTAAAATAACAAAACTTGTGTCACTGTCCAAATATTTCTGGACCTAACTGTATATATATATATATACTAGCTGTAGTACCCGGGCGTTGCCCGGGATAATAACTGTCTCTCTGTCTCTCTCCCAGTCTCTGTCTGTGTGTCGCTGTCTGTCTGTCTCTCTGTCTGTTTCTTTCCTTGTCTGTCTGTGTCTCTGTCTCTGTCTGACTATTTCTATCTCTATCTGTATTTGTATCAGTCTATAGGTCTCCATCTCTGTGTCTGTCTGTCTCTATCTCTGTGTCTGTCTCTATGTGTGTGTCTGTCTGTCTCTTTCCCCGTCTGTCTCTTTTCCATCTGTCTTGGTCTGTCTCTTTCCATGTCTGTCTCTTTCCAGGTCTGTCTCTTTCCAGGTCTGTCTCTTTCCCCGTCTCTCTTTCCCCGTCTGTCTCTTTCCCCGCCTGTCTCTTTACCTGCCTGTCTCTTTCCCCGTCTGTCTCTTTCCCGGGCTGTCTCTTTCCAGGTCTGTCTCTTTGCCTGTCTGTCTCTTTGCCCGTCTGTCTCTGCCCGTCTGTCTCTTTGCCCGTCTGTCTCTTTCCAGGGCTGTCTCTTTCCAGGGCTGTCTCTTTTTCTGTCTGTCTCTTGGTTCTTGGTGGATACTGGACCTGACAGGTTCCCTTTAATTCAGACACCTGTGTTTTACAGTCCATGTATGGACTGTAAAACCTGCACCAACTGCAGTCCTTATGACTTGAATTAACAAGTTCAAATATGATTATGAGACTTTTAGTTCAGGTCAGGAGAATGACAGATATGACAGAGTTATGGTTCATGCATAGACTTTGAAACGAGGACTTGTGAATTCAGCCTTGGTATCTAAGTTTAACAATTGTAAAATGGACGTAATCATTTGATTCAGATTCCTTACTAAATCCCATTGCTACACATGTGTAAAATCCAGTGCCTGGTCATGCAGTCTGCCTGTACAAATATTTGTGAAAGATTACGTTATTCTAAATAATTCAAGAGTGGTTCTATAATAGGATTATTATTTCTAGAGCACGATTGATTCCATGGAGTGCAATATAGGAGTTACGTATAAATTACAGTGTCTGTCAATGATGGACTGGTACAGAATGTAAGCCCTGACCTTGCAGGTTTACATTCTACACAAAAATAGGGAAGGTGACAGTAGGTTAGAGGGTTGCGGCAGTTTTGGCAGTGGTAAGGTAGCAGCGGTGTCACTGCAGGCTGTGAGCTTTCTTGAAGAGATGCATTTTCAGGTTCCATCTCAAAGTTCCGAATATGGTAGCTAATCGGATGTGTTGGAGGACAGAATTCCATGGAGGATATAATCAAGAGAAGTTTTGGAGGAGACTGTGTGAGGAGAGAAGGAGGTCTTGGGAGGTCCGGAGATTACGTGTTGGAAGATATCAGGAGATTAGTTAAGAGATATATGAAGGATGTCATCATTGGTATAAGTCAGTTCATGAAATTTCTTCCTTCCTTTATATTCCATGATTAACTGTTAGAAAGCATAAGTACTCAGCTAAGAGATTACAGAGCTAGTAAATTTACAAAGCTGTCATCAAAACTGCATCATAACGCATGTGGTTTTGAGTTTGGTTGTTTTTGCCAGGAGATGCAGATTTGGTGCATGAATATGGTGTATAAATTTCAGCATCAAATCTGCGTCTTAACAAACAATTAACAAAAATGGTTTTGACACCATTTCGGTGCGGTTTTCTGCCAGAATGTGCAAATTTGGTGCTGAAATCTGGTGCAGACATTTCAGCACCAAATTTGCACCTTGTGGCAAAATTTTGCAATTTTCTGCCAAGAGATGCAGGTCTGTGAACTCAGTGACCTCAGCTGAGGTGAGGTTACTGAGTTTAATGAGGTCACCTGAGGTCAGTTTACCCATGGTCACAGGTGGAGGACCGTGGAAACCTCCAGCTATGACCACAAATAAACTGAGTGACATCATCGCTCATCGCTGTGGCTCATTCTCTGCCTGGAGCCCACAGCGTTGTGCCTTCAGTAATGTAGTAGAGCTGGCATTGTCATGGGACCTTGTGTGGATTACGTTGGGAACTGCATGTTTTGAGGGTTAATAAAGGGGAGAAAGAGGGTGTTTTTTGTATTTTATGTCAAATAAAGGATTTTTTTGGTGTTTATGTTTATTTCTTTTCACTTACAGATTAGTAATAGCAGGGTCTAATAGACGCCTCCCATTACTAATCTAGGATTTAGTGGCAGCTGTGAGCTATCATTAAGCCCTTATTACCCTGATTGCTACTGCACTAGGGCAATCGGGACGAACAGGGTAAAGTTCCAGGATTGTCACAACTAATGGATGTGACAATGCTGGGCAGCTGCAGACTGCTAGTTTTAGGCTGGGGAGCCCAATAACCATGGGCCCTTCACAGCTTGAGAATTACAGCCCCTAGCTGTCAGCTTTACCATAACTGGGTATCAAAATAGGGGGGGGGGAACCGCAGGCCGATTTTTAAAATTATTTATTTAAATATTTTTTTAAAAAAAAGCTGCTTGCAGTCCCTCTTGTTTTGATACATAGCCATGATAAGCGCACGGCTGGGGGCTGCAGCCTGTAGCCGTATGCTTTACTGTGCTGGGTGTGATAATATAGGGGGATTCTACTTCAATTTTATTATTTATTTATTTTTACAGTATAGACATGCACACAGCGCCTGTGATTGAAAGCAGTCAAACACATTGTCAAACAGGGTGGGGGCGTGTCTGACTGCAACCAATCAGAGACGCCAGGACTGCCAGTGGGCTGGGAAAGTGGTAAATATGTTTAAAGGATAATGAGCAGCCTAGCATTACAGCCGCATGGGAGACTCGGTAAGTATAACACACCTGCTCAAATCCCTCTATCCCTTTAACTAACATTTTAAAGCGCCAGATTCTTGTCCCCATAGACTTATATGGGAATCGGCATCTGGCCAGATATTCAGGATCAATTCCGAGCCCAAACCTGTTTTTGTTTAAACCTGGTTGGACCCGCCGATCCCAGGTATCTACAGGTCTGCCCATCACTAGCGAGGTACTGTTGATCAATTGTTAGGTGTCTTCTTATACTCCTGATGTCAAAATGTGAACAGCATAATGAGAGGACTGTTTAAATACCAATTCTAATTGAACCCCAATTTTTTTTAATTTCACTATTGGGCTACATAGGGGTAGGTAAGTAGATAGAAACTACCTACCTGTGCTCCTGTCAGCCCCTCTCCCCCCGGCTCAGAGTGGTCATCTGACCACTCTTGCTGGGATTTTGCTGCTTCATGTGATCTCACGTTCACAGGGGCAGGACCTTGTTGATGTGCATTACAGCCGACGTCATATTGCCGCCCTGCTGGGCGGGTACAGTGCATAGAGTCCCAGCCCCCCTTCCTCCGCACCCTCCCACACATCCCGTAGCGCAGTGGTCTCAAAGACGCTGCCCATAGGCTGCATGCAGGCAGCCTCCGATGCTTCTTGTGGCTCACAGGCCGGTGGCCCCCTTGATGATCGCTGCCTGTACTGGGGGCCACGCAGTCAGCGTTTTATACCAAATGACTGATTTATGGGCGCTACGCAGATGCGAGCTCGCTGTACAGCTACTACAATGATCAGCTGCCGGCTAATCAGAGGCCAGCAACTGATCATTGGATAAGCTGTATAGAGAGCTCATCCCTGCACAGTGCCCAGAAATCTTTCATCTGATATAAAACACTATCAGCGGTGGTCCCTGCACCGGCAGCGTTCATCAAGGGAGCTGCTGGTCGCAAGAAGCAAACACGACACAGAGGGAACGGAGGACAGGTGAGAAGAATTTGTCTTTGTTTTTTGCGTGTGTGAAGAATGGCACAATATGGGACAATTCTACAAGATGGAGCACTGCTACAAGATGAGATGCAGAAAAGGGGAGATTACCACAGGATGAGCAGAAGAATGGGCACAATACTACAGGATGGGCACATTATTACAGGATGGACACAAGGATGGGGCACATTAGTATAGGATGGGCACAATACTACAGGATCAGCAGAAGGATGGCACAATAATACAGGATGGGCACAAGGATTGGGTACATTATTACTGGATGGGGCATTACTATAGGATGGGCACATTACTACATTATTTGTGCCCATATTGTTCTCTGTTGTAATGTGCCAATATTGTGCCCTCTAGTAATGTGCCCATATTGTCCTCTGTAGTAATGTGCCCATATTGTCCCCTGTAGTAATGTGCCCATCTTTTAGTAATGTCCTCATTCTGGTCCCCTTCTTGTCCCCTATTATGCTGTTGTTCACATATACACACACACAAATTACTCTCATCTGACCTCCGCTTACCTGCTTCTTGCAGTCCACAAGAAGTAGGTAAGAGGACACAGCGGGAATGTGACGGGCGAAAACAATTTTTTGTGGGACCCTCATTCGAGTATAATCCGAGGATGGCTTTTTCAGCTTAAAAAAAGGTCAGAAAAACTTGGCTTTTTGTGTGTATATATATATGTGTATATATATATATATATATATATATATATATATACTAGCTGTACTACCCGGCTTCGCCTGGGTTAATAACTGTTGTTAACAAAATAGAATGTGTTAACAAAAATGTATTCTGCACCGAAAAACCACAAAACAAATAGATAGAAATGTAATTATTAAAAGGCAAAAACTAAGCTAATAGAAGCATTTCACAACATATATTTCAACACCACAGATATCCCACACAGATTTAACTAAATTGGCCAAGTAATATGCTCCGTCTGTCTCTTTCCCCGTCTGTCTCTTTCCCCGTCTGCCTGTCTCTGTCTTTTTTTTTGTCTGTCTCTATCTCTCTGTTTCTTTCCCTATCTGTCTCTTTCTAGGTCTTTCTCTTTCCCCGTCTGTCTCCCCGTCTCTTTGTCTGTGTCTTTTCCTGTCTGTCTCTTTCCCTGTCTGCCTGTCTCTGTCTCTTTCCTTGTCTGTCTCTATTTCTGTCTCTTTCCCCATCTGTCTCTATCAAGGTCTGTGTCTTTCCCCGTCTGTCTCCCCGTCTCTTTGTCTGTGTCTTTCCCTGTCTGTCTCTTTCCCTGTCTGCCTGTCGCTGTCTCTTTCCTTGTCTGTCTCTATTTCTCTGTCTCTTTCCCCATCTGTCTCTATCAAGGTCTGTGTCTTTCCCCATCTATCTTTGTCTGTCTCTCTGGCTGTCGCCTACTTCCCTGTCTGCCTGTCTCTGTCCCTGTCTGCATGTCTGTCTGTCTCTTTCCCCATCTGTCTCTTTCCCCATCTGTCTCTTTCCCCATCTGTCTCTTTCCAGGTCTGTCTCTTTCCAGGTCTGACTCTTTCCAGGTCTGATTCTTTCCAGGTCAGTCTCTTTCCAGGTCTGTCTCTGTCTGTCTCTTTCCAGGTCTGTCTCTGTCTGTCTCTTTCCAGGTCTATCTCTTTCCCCGTCTGTTTCTGTCTGTCTCTTTCACCGTCTGTCTCTGTCTGTCTTTCACCGTCTGTCTCTTTTACCATTTGTCTCTGTTTGTCTCTACCTCTCTGTCTCTTTCTCTGTCTCTCTGTCTGTCTCTCTGTCTGTCTCTCTGTCTGTCTCTCTTTATCTGTCTCCCCACCGACATCTCATTACCTCACATATAAGCTTCTTATACTATAAATGTCTTTTGTTCCTATAGCTCTGACTGTGAGGTTTGGCAAATAAGCAAAGGAAAATGTCATGTTTGGTTGAGCTGCAGGTAAGTAAAGTGATAATTCAAGAGGAACCAAACAAAAGTTAGAAACAAAAACAATTGTTGGGGTGTTTTATATGACAATACAGCACAGATTAGCTTTAAAAAATATTGGAGTTTGTGTCAGACAACTTCTTTAACTATGGACCACTTCTCCTCTGTCCACACAACATGCTCCTCACCAAAGCTGAGTATAGCCTTTTGATTCTTTCTGCTAATGAGAGGTTTGGTCACTACAGAGTGGGCTTTCAGTCCAAATGCTCTTACCTGTATAACGAGACAGATCCTTACCCTGTTTAGTGCTGAACTGGTGAGCAATACCAGCTGCAGTGTTGAAATGATTACCCATGGAGATTCTCTGCATTATCCTGTCCTCTCTTGCATTTGTCTTTCGAGAGTGACCAGCCTTCTTGGGGGACTTGAAAGAGTTTGTGATGTTGTAAAGATGCAATATTCTCGAAATCACAGACTTGGAATGACTGGCTTCTCTTGCTATGGCTGATGGGGTCACCTCTTTGGGCTTCATCTGGACAACCTGCTGCTGGAGGGTTTCAGTCACTTTGGAGCGGCACACCATCACTTTGGAGCGGCACACCATTTTTGCAAAGTCAGTGCAAATTAGAAAGTTAGGCTGCCAGTTAAATATTCCCCTCTCATGCTGTTGTACTAAGCAGTAATAAGTGCTATTTTTGGTGAATACCTTTCTTTGAGCTAAAATGTATACTTTTATGTAAGCTTTTAGTTTGCAAATAATGTGTGACCCATTTGTTGGGGTTGGGGCCAATGATGAGACAAATCTATTAAGAGGTCTGTGCCTATTCCTCCCAGGATATGAAATGTCACTCCAGTAAATTCCTCTTTTTATTTGTAGCTGCACCCTGCATGTCATCCTGTCTTAAATTTGCTGTATTGCTCTAAACAGATTTTTTGGTGGCCAAGGAGCTGTCTGAACATTTACTGAGAGCCTGCAGAAACAGAAGGAGCAATAGACTGCTGGAAGGTGTAAAAGATGCCACATTACTATAAAAAATGCAAAGTTTCAAATTTTATAAGTAGAATATATTTTAATGATTTATGAAGAAAAAAAGTAATTATGAACCTGAAGCAATACATGTATAAAGAAAGCCAGGGGAAAGGAGGATATTTTTGCGAAGAGCCATTTTCTTTTCAACTTTCTTTCATTCCTCCTTGTACCATCAATACATGGATAAAATTTGTTATAGCTGATACAATATAAAGGACTAAAAATTTTGTATATGGTGTAAACATTCTTTTAATTCTGAAAACAGCTGATAAGTCACTATGAATGAAACATGGTATTTAGATTCTTAATACTTAGAATACATAATTCTTACACATGAAAATCAAATATATAAAGCTGAATGTGTGTATGTGTGTGTGTATGTGTGTGTGTGTGTGTATGTGTGTGTGTATGTGTATGTGTGTGTGTATGTGTGTGTGTATGCCCGGGATTGGCATCTGCACCGTCGCAGCTACAGCCACAAAATTTTGCACACTCACACGTCTGGACCCCGAGAGCGTCACAGGCTATGTTGTGAGGCGAAATTTTCGAAATTTTAACCCCGCGCATTCCAATTTACCAATCAATTTTGCCCCTATCTACATAATGGGGAAAAAGTGAAACGAAAAGTGTATCCGCACCATCGCATTTACAATCACGAAATTTTGCACAGACACCTCATGTGACCCAGGGAACATCGTGGACTATGTTTTGACAGGAAAATGTAACCCCGCGCTTTACAGTTACTCTCCAAAAAACATGCCTCCATTAAAGTAAATGGAGCCTGGAACTACAGATTATTAGTAGGAGCTGTGATTGGTTGCTATAGGAACAAAAGACATTCATAGTATACGAAGCTTATATGGGAGGTAATAAGATGTCGGTGGGGAGACGGATAGAGAGAGACAGACAGAGAGACAGACAGAGAGACAGACAGAGACAGACAGGGAAAGAGACAGAGAGATAGTGACAGACAGGGAAAGAGACAGACAGAGACAAAGGGTGAAAGAGACAGACAGAGACAGACGGTGAAAGAGACAGACATAGACAGATGGTGAAAGAGACAGACAGAGACAGACCTGGAAAGAGACAGACCTGGAAAGAGAGAGACCTGGAAAGAGACAGATGGGGAAAGAGACAGATGGGGAAAGAGACAGACAGACATGCAGACAGGGACAGAGACAGGCAGACAGGAAAGGAGAAGACAACCAGAGAGACAGACAAAGATAGATGGGGAAAGACACAGACCTTGATCGAGACAGATGGGGAAAGAGACAGAGAAATAGAGACAGACAAGGAAAGAGACAGACAGAGACAGGCAGACAGGGAAAGAGACAGACAGGAAAAGACACAGACAAAGAGACGGGGAGATAGATGGGGAAAGAGACAGACCTGGGAAAGAGACAGACCTAGAAAGAGACAGATGGGGAAAGTAGCAGAGATAGAGACAGACAAAAAAAGAGACAGACAGAGACAGACAGACGGGGAAAGAGACAGACGGGGAAAGAGACAGACCTGGAAAGAGACAGACCTGGAAAGAGACAGACAGAGCACATTACTTGGCCAATTTAGTTAAATCTGTGTGTAATATCTGTGGTGTTGAAATATATGTTGTGAAATGCTTCTATTAGCTTAGTTTTTGCCTTTTAATAATTACATTTCTATCTATTTGTTTTGTGTTTTTTGTGTGCAGAATAAACTTTTGTTAATAAATTCTATTTTGTTAACAACAGTTACTAACCCAGGTGAAGGTGGGTAGTACAGCTAGTAATGGAATAAAAGCATTAAAAAGTGATTCTTGCTAAGAACAAATATTGCATATTGTGAAGGAAACCTTACAAAAGTAGTGACTAGTGTCAAGGAGACAGCTTGGGAGATTCCACTGCTTACCATCAAAATGTCACGGTGGAGCCAGCCTGGGAGTTCATGCAGATATCCCACCACTGCCGCAAACAGCAATCCACTGCCTTCAATCATCAGGACAATACACAATTGACTGAAAATTATTGGATGAGGAGATGTCTACTTTTGCTACTAGGCAGATTATTAGGCGCTTTCATAGTGAATGTATAGTATATACACATCAGATACCAACACATGGAATATATCTATACTTCAGTATGGTTACTGCCAAGTCCAGCAATAACCAAAGAAAACTAGCTGCCACCACCAATCATTTACACAGGCTGATTGGACCCCTGTTACTGTTAATGTATGGCGTCACGAGGCTTCAGGGATGTAGTTTACAGATCAAAAAATTAAGCTATTAAATTTGATGTAGTTAATCCAAAAAGTAGACAGTAGTTAATAAAATATACAAATTATATTACAAAGGGGATAATAAAATACAGTATATACAGTTACCTAAGATTAAAAGGATGAACAAAGGAAATGTACTAAACCTGTGTTATGGAAATGTATAAGAAAACAGGGAAATCCGGGTCCTCCAGGTAAATTTATTTAATTGTATGAACGCATACCTTACCATCATATAAAATTAACCCCTTTACGACCATGGACGGATCTTTCCGTCATGGATCGTGTCCCGTAAGCCCCGCCCCCTGCCGCGGGCAGGAGGCGTGGATCGGCACACATATCAGCTGTTTTCAACAGCTGACATGTGTGCCTACATGTTCCGAGTGGAATCGCATTCCACCCGGAACATTAACCCCTTAGATCTCACTGCCAAAGTCTGGCAGCGAGATCTATATGCGCGCGGCCATGTTTTTTGCTTACCGCCGCCCCCTCCGGACGTCACGTGAGTGATCACGTGACGTTCGGTGGTTGCCATCGTAGCACAGGGTCATGTGATGACGCCTGCTGCTATGATGTTTCACTTTCATTCTTCCTCGGCACGGAGCAGAGGAAAAAAGAATGTGACTATTTCTGCTGTTTACAGCGGTATAGCTGTGATCAGCAGATAGCGATCAGCAATCGGATTGCTGATCGCTATAGCCCCCTAGGGGGACTAGTAAAATAAAATAAAAAAAGTAAAAAAAAAGTTTTAAAAAATTAAAAAAAAACCAAAAAACCTAAAAGTTCAAATCACCCCCCTTTCCCTCCCCCCATTGAAAATTAAAGGGTTAAAAAATAAATAAATATACACATATTTGGTATCGCCGCGTTCATAAATGCCCGATCTATCAAAATATAAAATCAATTAATCTGATTGGTAAACGGCGTAGTGGCAAAAAAATTCCAAACGCCAAAATTACGTTTTTTGGTTGCCGCAAGTTTTACGCAAAATGCAATAACAGGCGATCAAAATGTAGCATCTGCGCAAAAATGCTACCATTAGAAACATCAGCTCGAGACGCAAAAAATAAGCCGTCACTGAGCCATAGATCCCAAAAAATAAGAACGCTACGTGTTTTGGAAAATGGCGCAAAACGTGCGCCACTTTTATTGGACAAACTTGTGAATTTTTTTTAACCCCTTAGATACAAGTAAATCTATACATGTTTGGTGTCTACAAACTCGCACCGACCTCAGGCATCATACCTATACATCAGTTTTACCATATAGTGAACACCGTGAATAAAACATCCCAAAAACCTTTGTGCCATCACACTTTTTTTGCAATTTTTCCACACTTGGAATTTTTTTGCTGCTTTCCAGTACACCATATGGTAAAACTTATGGTTTCATTTAAAAGTACAACTTGTCCCGCAAAAAACAAGCCCTCATATGGCAAGATTGACGGAAAAATAAAAAAGTTACGGCTCTTGGAAGAAGGGGAGCAAAAAACAAAAACGCAAAAACGGAAAGTGCCCCGGGGCTGAAGGGGTTAAACACCAGACAATAGACAATGATTGAAAAATATCAAAAGCATAAAAATCAAAGTCGAATATCAAGATTTTCTATGTATGCAATAGCATTATCATTTACAGTATAGAAATCATTCTCGTCACCATGGTAGGATCTCAGGGGGCACTCCCCAACAATGTGCTGGATAGTTTGACGATCTGCTCCACAGTCACATGTAAGAGAGAGTCAAATTTTCCCCACTTATACATAAAATCTGCACAGACACCAGAACTTGTTCTGATACGATTTAGAGTAACCCATGTTTTCCATGGTGGATTGAAGCCTGGTGGTGGGTTTTGTAAGTTAGGGAACATTTGGGGATCACCGTCTACTACACTGACCAAACGTTCTCGCCATTTGTCCTCTAAATTGAAGTCTTGTTCATGCAAGGTGGTTGCAGTTAGGATGGGTGGGTGTCTTGATTTCAATCGTTGTATTGTAACATCTCTGATACTTTGATGTATTGGAAGTTTTTCATTATTCACTACTTTAGTGTATACTTTAAGTAGGAGCTTTTGTCTTCTTAGATTTGCGGGTGCGATATGACTCAGCACAGGTAACCAGTGAACAGGTGTAGGTCTAATAGCACCAGATTTTTTTTTCTCCAGGTAAAAGAAAATATATGCTTTATTATTCCATATTAAAATCCGAGTTGGACAGAAGAATAAAAATATATTCCAACGCAATTTAGGCAAATGCCCTTGTTCACTGAATACATACTCCAGAGAAAACTTTTCTGTGGTTTTAAATGTTTGTAGTACCCTGTGGACTATATATTCAGTGAACAAGAGCGTTTGCCTGAAATGCGTTTGATATATTTTTATTCTTCTGTCCAACATGGATATTAATATGGAATAATAAAGCATAGAATGGGATTTATAGAATTTCTATACCCAATGTGCTTCTTTTCTCCGCAGCGTAAGATGACATGTGGCACGTCTTCCTGAGACGCAGCATGTCAATTTCTGCTTGCGGAGATGCGAGTATTCTCCTCAGGGAGAACAGAGCAAAAGTCAGCAGGGCCCTAAACCCTGATCATGGGCACGGGCAGATGTGATCTTCTCGGAGAACACTTGCGTCTCTCTGCAGGAGAATACACACTGCATTCAGGACATAGCATGTGCGGATCATGGGTACATACACTAGAACTGTAAAAAACGTGATTCAGACAAAATTCCTTTAGCGCCCCTGAGACCATCAGGGTGCTACATGGTTCTGCATCCCTGCCAGGATGCAGTGCCTACCCCCTTAGGGACCCAGAACCCCAGTGCCGGTGCCAGCAAGAACCCAGATAATCCCAGTTTTTCCCAACAATCCCCCATACAATGGTACCTAGCTAGGGTGGGACCATGGATGGCCGTCTAGAGGTGGAGCCAATCCAGTCCACTAGTTGACCAGCTGGGATGGGCAGACTGTGGAGAGTAGTCGGGAACACAGGAAGGGCTCATGCGCACGTTGCGTTTTTATTGCGTTTCTGCAGCGTTTTAAGCTGCAGCGTCACATTGTCAAAATTCAGGCGTTCTGCTTTCCCAGCAAAGTCTATGAGAATCATGTAAAATCCGTGCGCATGATGCTTTTTTAAACGCAGCGTTTTGATTGTCAAAAATTCGACAAATTCTCTGCGTTTAAAAAAGCAGCATGTCAATTCTTTTGTCCATTTTGGCAGTGTTCTACACCCATTGAAATCAATGAGTTGTAGAAAAACGCTACCAAAATGCTAAGCAGTGCACTGCATTTTTGTTGCGATCCGCATGTTTTTTTGACATAACAAATGCAGGCCTTTCTGTCTCTCTCTCTCTGTCGGTCGGTCGGTAAGACTCTCTCTCTGTCTGTCGGTCGGTCTCCCTCTGTCGATCGGTCTCACCCTCTCTCTTTCATACTCACCGATCCACGATCACCAGCGCTGCTCATTATTCCATCTTGTATTCCATGCTTCCCCCGCCCACCGGCGCCTAGGATTGGTTGCAGTCAGACACGCCCCCATGCTGAGTGACAGCCGTCTCACTGCAACCAATCACAGCCGCTGGTGGGCGTGTCTATATCGTGCAGAAAAAAAAATAATTAAAAAATAGACAACGTGCGGTCCCCCCAATTTTGATACCAGCCAGGGTAAAGCCACACGGCTGAAGGCTGGTATTCTCAGTATTCTGTTTCTTCCTAGAAGCTGTGAATCCCAAGCGCTCTAATTATCAGTCCCTTAGATAACTGTATGATTGTACTCACACTACCGGCATCCACAGATAGTTCAACTCAGCCAGAAACGATGACAGGAAAAACGCTATAGTTTTCTTCTAGAATCTTGTATTAAGTACAATGTAAGGGCAGGTGAAAAGGAATAATCTGTACAGGGTTGTAGACTAAACTGAGAAAGAAAGGGAGGAGCATTCTATACAGAAGCCAACTAATTGAGGAACATAGGGACAAACTTCATACAGTCTAAATCTACCTAGTAACAATAAGGAATTTCCTGATAGGAGGAAAAATAAGCAATGCAAGAAATATATACAACTTGTTGTTCTAATTCATGGAACACAACACTCAGGATGGGGAGCTCCATGTTATGGGGAGCCCCCCAGCCTAACAATATCAGCCAGCAGCCGCCTAGATGCGACAGTCCCGGGACTCTACCCGGCTCATCCTGAATTGCCCTGGTGTGGTGGCAATTGGGGTAATAAGGAGTTAATGGCAGCCCATAGCTGCCACTAAGTCCTATGTTAATCATGGCAGGCATCTCCCCGAGATGCCTTCCATGATTAACATGTAAGTTAAAGAAAATAAACACACACATCCAAAAAATCCTTTATTTGGAATGAAAGACAAAAAACTAAACACCCTCTTTCACCACTTTATTAATCCCCAAATACCTCTCCAGGTCCGACGTAATCCACATGAGGTCCCACGACGCTTTCAGCTCTGCTACATAAAGCTGACAGCGAGCGGCCACAGACCACGACCGCTCTCTGTCAGCTCCATGCAACAACTGAAGTGAGCCACGCGACCAGCGATGACGTCACTCAGGTTACTCGCGGCCACGGCTCTCGGGTGGAGGACTCCAGCTGTGGCCGCGGGTCACCTGACTGACGGCACCATTGATCGCACTGCTCACTTCAGTCACTCAGGGGATTTGCGGTCACAGGTGAGTCCTTCACGTCTGACTGCAAATCAGGCTGCGACACAGAGAGAGCGAGCTGCGCAATGTCAGTGAAATCAGGTGAAGCTCTGACGTCACTGCTGCGGACTCCTGTGTCCTGGCACTGACCTCAGAGCTTCATCTGAGCTCATGACAGCACACAGAGACAGAGCCGCGGGAAGACAATGAAGTTGGGTGAAGTTCATCCGAGTTCATTCTCATCGCCCACTTCTGTTTGTGTCTGCTGTCAGCGGGCATGGAGCAGAGCTGAATTGCCGAAGGACCGCACTAACAAAAATGCATCCAAAACGCATATAAAATGCATGCAAAATGCATCCAAAATACATGCGCTTTGGATGCATTCTTTTTGTCAAAACGCAGCGTCAAGTCTGCCAGAGGGTGTATTTATTTTTGCAGTGGTCAGGACGCAGTGTGCGCATGAGCCCGAAGTCAGTAGTCAGACGAGAGTTGACAGCAGAGAGGTGAAGGTGGAGGGTGTGACTGATGAGCATCCTGACTCGGGTTAACGGTGACCTGGTACCCAGGAGAGGTGGTTGCCGGTGGAGTACAGTGGAATATCTCCAGAACTATGCACCGACGGAGTACAGGACCCTAGGACAGGAAAGAGCTTCAAGCCGCCCTGTTAATACCTGCACAGCAAAGGGGACCATCAAGGACCTTGCTGACCCTAAAGAATCCAAAGACTTAGTTGCAAAGAGAGAGCCGGGGACAGGACCAGAGACTCCATCCCCACAAGGTTCATGCTATCGTCAGACGGACAGAGGTGGACAAACCACAAACCGGGGACCCCAGTGTTTCATACCACAGGACCCATTTACCAGAGACAGGTGCAGGGCAAGAAGGTACCAGAGAACCAGCCTGGCACTGGGATGACGGGGACCTGGAGGCGAAACCAGCCGGCCTCGGGCAACCAGTTAATACCTGAAAAGTGAGTAAACCAGTTGCACTGAATACCTGTCTGGACTCCTTCCGACGTCCACCGCACCATAAACCTGCTGGGGTAATACCCTACTTGCGGAGAGCCCAAGTCACCAGAGCTGCACATTCCATCACCCACAGTAAAACCTGCAGCGGCGGCTCTTTACACGTAGCCGCAACACCGCAAGTAGCCTCACAGATAACTTTATTCACAAATCCCCTGTAAATATCCCCCATTACAAAAAGGGTCCAGGGTACGGAACCTGACAACGGCCACCACCGTGACATTCCCAATGGAGACACTGCCAAGAACGGAGTACCCCATTTCCCTGGGTGCTACATTCCCACCAGAAAATTCACTGTAATGAGGCAGATGGAGTCATTTTGTACTCCTGTCTGGCATGTATTTTGGTGGTGTCCATCTTTTTACACATCTTTTTAGGCGTGTGATAATCAACAGTTTTGTTCACCTTTGAAAAGACACACATCGCTGAACAGAGCCTATACAGAATCTGGAGAAGCTCTGCTGCCTCATTAGAGTGATGGATTCATCAAGCGTTTCACCTAAATAACATATTTTGGAGCTGTAGATGGAAACACCAATGTAAGTGCTCAGCGTAGAACACAGGATAAATGTGAACTGATACAACATGTTCTGTACCAAAATTGCTACCAAATAGCATTCAACTCAATCCACAAAAATACAACTCCCTACTCAGGTCCATCATCTGTTATCGGAAATATAGGGGGTTTTCACGTTACTGGTAACACAAAGGATCTCAAAAAATGCTATGGACCCCTCAAAATAGAAATCCAGCAAAATCTACTGTTCTAAATCCAAATACCCACCTCCCTTATGAGCGCCACAATGTGCCTAAACCACAGTTAGCGTCCACATGTTTGGCATTGCCGTAGCGAGGAGCAGGTTTCCAGAAGCATGAACTGGGCACAATGAACATACACTACAATGTACTGAGCACAACAAGGATTTCTTTCCAATATTTTTTATTCTACAACGTTCACTGCATTTGACACCATGGGTGTTCTTCAGAGATTAAATTGTCACTACACCTGTAGATGAATTCCCAGAGAGGTGTAATTTCCAAAATGTGGTCACTATAGGGGATTTCTTCTGTTCTGGCACTTGGAGTCTGCAAACTATTCTAGGAAAATCTGTGCTCCAAAAAGTAAACGGCGCTGCTTCCCTCCCGAGCCCTGTGTTGTGGTCAAACAGTACTGTATGGTAACATGTGGGTAATTGTGTAGTTTGTAAAATGGGGTCACTTGTGGGTGGTGGCACCTCAGGGGCTCTGCCAATGAGACATGGCACCTACAAACTATTCCAACTAAATCTGAGGTCAAATATGACACTCCTTCCCTTCTTCACTTTGTCCTGTGCCTCAAAAATAGTTTTCAACCATATATGAGGTATTAGCGTACACAGGAAAATGTGCAAATTATATTGTCCATTATCTCATGTTACCCTAGTGAATTTGAAAAATTTGAGGTTAAAGCAAAATTTTTGTGGTTAAAAATACATTTTTTCATTTTAATGACTCAACGTTAGAAAATTCTGTGAAGCACCTGAGGTTTCAAGGTGCTCACCAACCATCTAGATAAGTTCCTTGAGAGGTCTAGTTTCTAAGAAGGGGTAATTTGTGGTGGAGGATTACTGTTTAGGCACATCAGGGGCTCTCCAAACGTGACATGGCGTTGGTTAACTATTCCAGCCAGTTTTGCAGTCAACTGGTGCTCCTTCCCTTCCTAGCTCTGCTGTGTGCCAATACAGTAGATTTCCACTGCATATAAGGTATCATCATACTCAGGAGAAATTTTACAACAAATTGTATGGTGCATTTTATCCTGTTACCCTTGTGAAAATAAAAGATTTTGGGTGGAAGCAACAATTTTGTGGTAAATTTTTTTTTTTTTCATAGCTCAACGTTATACAATTCGGTGAAGCTCCTGGGGATTCAAGGTGCTCACCAAAAATCTAGATAAATTCCATGAGTGGTCTAGTTTACAAAATGGGGTCAATTGTGGGTGAGCTTCACTATTTAGGCACATCAGGGGCTATCCAAAAGCGACTTAACATCCGTTAACGATTCCATTTAACTTTACACTGTAAAATTCAAATAGTACTCCTTCCCTTCCGAGCCCTGCCGTGCTCCCAAACAACAGATTTTCACTGCATATGAGGTATTGTCGTATTCAAGAGAAATTGCACACCAAATTATATGGTGCATTTTCTCCTGTTACCATTGTGAAAATGGATAAACAATTTTGTAGTAAAAATGTAATTTTTCATTTTCAATGTTATAAAATTTCATGAAGAGGGGCTCTCCAAACGAGATATGGCATCCACTAGCGATTCCTGTGAATTTAGCATTCAAAAACACATTTGGAAAATGTTATTTATTAACTATTTTGAGTGAGATAACTCACTGGTTTTAAGGGTATACAAATTCAAAGTTTGAAAATTACCAAAAATCTGAATTTTAACAAATAAATGCAAAAAATGTCATCCTGAATTTACCACTATCATGAAGTACAATATGTCACAAAACAACATTCTCAGAATCACTGGGATCCATTGAAGTGTTCCAGATTTATTACATCATAAATTTACACTGGTCAGAATTGAAAAAAAATGGCCTGGTCATGAAGGTAAAAACGGGTTTGGGTGTGAACTGTTTAAAGGCAACCAGCCACCACATTTTTTGTTCTATAAACCAGAGGCAGTACCATAATGGTACCATGATTCTGATTAAAATGATACCTTTAGATGGG
This sequence comes from Anomaloglossus baeobatrachus, assembly GCF_048569485.1. NCBI lineage: Eukaryota > Metazoa > Chordata > Amphibia > Anura > Aromobatidae > Anomaloglossus > Anomaloglossus baeobatrachus. The sequence continues at coordinate 214,368,224 of NC_134353.1, read as the reverse complement.
AAATCCAAATCTTGATTGCAGAATAATCCTTGTTCAAACCTTCAGAAATTACGTAATTTGTGCAATGGCTTGAGCATCAGGGCACGACTTTGTGAGTCAGGTCCTTAATAATTCCTCCTCCTGCCTTGCCTCCTTTTCTTTATTTAAATTTTGAGGCTCCGCCATTACCGCTGTTGGCGGTGCATGCGCATTGCTATTGTGACAATATCTTCAATAAAATGGCGCCAGAATCAGTGCATGCACATACAGCAATCTCTAATGCCATTTTACTTTGAACACTGTGCAGATGACTATAAGTGACGGTGGCACGTGTGGTGCTGCAAAAATAAAATTCAGTCTGCTCATGTGCCTCCACCGCCGCTTAGTCATCTCCATGGTGACTTCAATAAAAATGGATTGTGATACTTGCATGCGCTAATTTTGGTATCATTGTATTGAAGACAACGTCACACTAGCAAGGTGCATGCACCGCCAACAGCGATAATGGTGGTGGCAATGAAAAATTTAAATTAAACAAAAGGAGGCAAGAAAGGAGGAGGAATTATTACAAAGGACCTGACCCACAAAGTTTTGCCCCAATGCTCAAGGCACTGCACAAATGACGAAATTTCTCAAGGTTTGAACAAGAATTATTCTACAATCAAGTATCGGATTCCTTGTCTAAAGGTATAATTTTAATCAGCATCCTAGCACCATTATGGCACTGCCTCTAGTTTATAGGGTCAAAAACCTGGTGGTTGGTTCCCGTTTGTAAAAAATATATCCCTTAAATATATTGTTCTTTATATACGTGATGAGATATAAGAACGATAGACTTCAAAAATGTAAAAATAAATAATGTATTTATATTGAGTAAAAATGATTGACAAAAAATAGAAGAGTTTATTAATTACAGAGAAGGAAAACAATATTCTTCGTTAGCTTACGTGAGGAGTTCATAATAGTTCATATCTTTACTAAATCAATAGAAGTCTTCATTCATCTTTCCCAGGCTCCTGAATGGACGGCAAGCATGATATACTGTAGGCCTGACAGCATGTGTTACCATGGTGGGTTTTCTATACATCCCACATGCTGCAGGTTGAGTCTTCCATGCAAGAGTGACCCCCCCACCATGTGTCATGTTATATATCCAGCTATTCAAAACCATATAGGGAGATTCTGCTGAACGCATGTGGTCACTCACTAGAAGTTTCCAAATAGTCTATATTTATATATACAAGACTATGTTAGCAACTATCTATATTCAATACAGATACCTTAATATTAATTCCTATTAGTACTGTTATCAATAAATTCTGCCATCTATTATCTGGATGTATTATATTGTAAATGATTTGATAAATGTGAACTCCTTACAATCCCCCCCATGGAGGGAAAATTTACATGAAACCCTCCAAATAAATGAATACATCATTTAAGATAACAGATCTTTTTTCTTTCTTTGGCGATAGTGGATTAATGTCAATGAAAATGATGAAAATAATAATCAATTTGCATTATTCATATTGTATGTTCAACAATATAATAATGTGGATTCATGTTATGGTAGGCCGTGACTGATAATCATATAAAATACATAATTATACTTTCCAAAATCTAAAAAGATGCAAAATAGATCCGGTCATCATCTGATGTCTTCTTGGATGGTGTCTTCTTATATCCGATGTAATCTGGCATAAACACAGTCTTTTGAAATAAATCCTTTGATAAAAGATGAATTGTTATCGATTTGATACAATCCAATATTGCATTTATCATTGTTAGATCCATAAACTTTATACTTTATTGCAAAGTCCATATATTTATTCAAAGTCCATAATTTAATGTTGATAAAACACAGTTCATAAGTGTAGAAGAATAGCATAGGCCTTTGATATCTGTGCAGTGAAATTTACATTAGTCACCTTGGATCCTCTGTGCTGCCTGTTGTCATTCCTGAAACAGGTGATGAGACGTTTTTGGTCAGCATGATAGGGGTTAACTTTAACACTTTCTTGCTCTCCTTGGAAACTGTGGTGAAGTCTTAAGCCTGCTTTACACCTTACAATTAAGCATACGATATCGTATGCGATGTGACACGCTCCCATCGTATGTGCGACACTTTCAATTTGTTGAACGTGTCGCTCAAACGATTAATTGCCGTCACACGTACTTACCCTTCCATACGACCTCGATGTGGGCGGCGAGCATCCACTTCCTGGAGTGGGAGGGACGTTCGGCTTCACAGCGACGTCACAATGTGGCCAGCCAATTGAAGTGGAGGGGCGGAGATGAGCGGCACGTAAACATCCCGCCCACCTCCTTCCCTCCGTATTACCGGCGGGAGCCGCGGGACGCAGGTCAGATCTGTTCATCGTTCCCAGGGTGTCACACACTGCGATGTGTGCTGCCTCGGGAACATTGAACAACCCGACGTGTAATTTTTAGCAAATGAACGACGTGTATGCGATGAACGGTTTTATGTTCAATTGCAATCGCACGTAGCTGTCACACGCTACAGCACCACTAACGATGCCGGATGTGCGTCACTTACGACGTGACCCCGCCGACACATCGTTAGATATGTTGTAGCGTGTAAAGCTCGCTTTAATGCACAGAACATATGTCAGGTTTGCAGCTTCCTGACAATACCGCATTTTGAAGGTTTGGAAATGATAACAAAACACAGACTTTTATAACATTGTCCATCTTGGCGTCATAAGATCACCATCCTGCTGCAGTCCAGAAGCGGTCAGTGTATTGTAATTGACACAGTCTTATTTGAGACGTTACCTTTTGGACTTTTGGGTATCAGCTTTTGCAACTTTTTGTAGAATCACTTTTGACTTTAACAAAATAGTAAAAGTCTTTTATCTTTCTGTAAACGTGATTGAAGACTTCATTCCCTATCTAAAATACCAAAATATGGTAATAGTAATGGTATATGGTAACACCACTAATAAATGTCACGGCATATCATAAATCTAATACCATAATACCATGCCATTATTATTATTGTAAAAGTATTAATATAATTGATACTTAGAATGATGAAATAATACTGCATAATGGTATAGACAATAGTATTTTCATGTAATAACTTTTTTCGTTATTGGTGTAATTACTTTTCCAACCCATAGGTGACAATGTGTTTGAATGTAACCAAAATGTAATGCTAAATATGAAATAATATAATATGTACCTATAATATGTATCATATTATAAATATGAAAGGCAACAGTGTGGCTTATTTAGTTAGATCATTTGTAAATAATTGCCAATCAAAAAAACAACCTTTAAGAAAAAACTGGATGATTCCATCAAAACACAATATTACTCATTATAAATGATTATTATTGATTAAAAATATATTGATGTAGGAAGATAAACCTAAAAACAACAAAAAAACAGCATTAGCAAGCATCAAAAGGAAAAATGACCACACATGCCAAAATGGGAAAAACAGCTGTGTCAATCAAATAAGCGGACTCACCATTGTAAAAACTATATCCCTTAAATATATTTTTCTTTATATACGCGATGAGATATAAGAACCGATAGACTTCAAAAATGTAAAAATAAATAATGTATTTATTTTGGGTTATAATGATTGACAAAAAATAGAAAAGTTGATTAATTACAGAGAAGGAAAACAATATTCTTCGTTAGCTTACATGAGGAGTTAATAATAGTCCATATCTTTACTAAATCAATAGAAGTCTTCATTCATCTTTCCCAGGTTCCTGAATGGATGGCAAGCATGATATGCTGTAGGCCTGACAGCATGTGTTACCATGGTGGGTCTTCTATACATCCCACATGCTGCAGGTTGAGTCTTCCGTGCGAGAGTGACTTACCCCACCATGTGTCATGTTATATATACAGTTGTTCAAAACCATATAGGGAGATTCTGCTGAACGCATGAGATCACTCACTAGAAGATTCCAAATAGTCTTGTATATATATATATATATATATATATATATATATATATATAGACTATGTCAGCAACTATCTATATTCCATACAGATACCTTAATATTAATTCCTATAAGTACTGTAATCAATAAATTCTGCCATCTATTATCTGGATGTATTATATTATAAATTATTTGATAAATGTGAACTTTTTACACCGTTAAAGTGAGGCAGAGCTGACTCCGCTAATTAGACAATTGTTGCTTCTTAACCTTTTTTTATATACAGAACCCTGGTTTTGCGTTTGCTATATAGCATATGTACCAGATCAATTATCTGTTCACACCAGGGGCTCTAGCTGAATAGGGGTCATATGATTTAGTTCTACCTGTTGTTTCATTTCCAAATTATGAGCCATGTTTTAATAGATTGGTCCTGTAGCGCCCCTGACACTAGTCGCTACAGGGTATAACATTATATCCTTCCCTGGCAGGTCAAGATGTTAATCTAGTAATCTCTACACATACCTCACACAACCAAACATCAGGGAGAAGCAGTCACTAGGAAAGAGTTAACAATGTTTCTACAGACACAGGAAGTGACTCATCCAGTTTCTAGCCGGCTTAGGTTGCCATAGCAACTTGGGAATGTGGTGGGGGCATGAGCAGTCAGGGGGTAGAAAACAGATAGTTTAACTTTAGCCAGGCAGAACAGCTTGGATATGAGAAAGAGCAGACGTGTGCAGCTCCCTGAAGGGAAGCCGTCATGCCTTCAGGAAGGCAGAGCAGAGCTGTCTGGATGTAACCAAGCAGACAGCACCATCAAGCTGGGGGCCAGTAACATCTATAGAGACGGGACCCAGCACCTGTTATCGTGGACCAGAAGAGAGTAGTCACCAGAGAATGAGACTGAGCACAAGAGAAAGGTACAGAGCCCTAGTCACGGTGACCGTGGCGTGACAGCAGAGAGGGAGCCTGGGGAAAGAGATAGGAGTCTGACCCACGAGAGCGTCAGGCTGCCGGCCGTTCGGGCCAGGACCGGAGGAGAGTACAGAGTTGTGCATAGACGAGAAAGGCCACAGATTACCAAACCAGATCCAGCCTCTGACCTGCCCGGGAAGCGACCGGAGTCTCTGATGGCAAGGACCAGCACCCGGGGTGCGATACCACCTGAGCCAGTAAATAAAGTGACTGGAACCCGCACCTAGTGGCTCTGTAATTGCCACCGCCCTGTGCGCCGGCGCTCCCGTGGACTGCCACCCCCGTTCTCACTAACCTCCCAGGGTACCCCGCTTCGCCTGTGGGGAGCGATACCATCCCGGTTGCACATAACACCTGCCCCAGAGAGAGACTGTGCAGTGGTGGCTAATTCCTGGCCACGGACCGTGGGTGACGCTGCATAGCATCCCCATTTACCATTCTGTACTGCCCCTGGGATAGGACTAGTCGTAGGAAGGATTGGCGGTGGAGGAGGCCAAGACCCCAGTCACCACTGCAACAGGTGACACGCTTCCCAGGGGCCCATCACCCTCCTTCCATCCCCATCTGTATTGTACACTTGTCCGTTTGCTGTTTTTGTTTTTTTTTATGTAGCCGACGGGGTCACGGAATCGGGTCAGGCCAGTCACAGCTACCCCAAGGAACCACTGGCCCGGTGACGAGTACCCTAAGGCCCCGTGGTTGCTATAGTCCTCTTTTACAATTACATTATGACTAGTGATGGGCGGACTCACAGATACCCGACATCGGCGGATCCAACCATGTTTTTTTTTTTTAAAAAAAAAACAGATTGGGTCTAGAATTGACCTGGATTTCTGGCCAAATACTGGTCCCTATAAACGTTTATAGGGACCAGAATCCGGAGCTTTAAAATGGTGGTAGAAGGGATAGATGGATTGAAGCAAGCATGTTATACTTACCGTGTCTCCCACGCAGCTCTAATGCACTCAATATCAATCATGCATATGCACTGTTTCCCCCACCCACTGGCAGTCTCCACATCTCTGATTGGTTGCAGTCAACTGCACACCCAGCATGTCTGACTGTTTTCAATCAAAGGTGCTGTGTGTGCATCTCTTTTGCTGTAAAAATAAGTAAAAAAAAATTGGAGTATGGTCCATGGTAAACCATAGGCATGTTGTTTTTCTTATTTTGGTACACAGCCAGGATAAGCACACGGCTGGGGGCAGCAGCTTGTAGCCGTATGCTTTATCATGGCTGGGTATGATAATACGGGGGACTCTACTCCAATTTTGTTTTATTTATATTTACAGCAATAGAAATGCCCACACAGCACCTCTGATTGTAAACAGTCAGACACGCTGTCACACAGGGTGGGGGCACGTTTGATGGCAACCAATCAGAGACACCGGGACTGCCAGTGGGTGGGGAAAGTAGTGCATATGCATGAAGATATTGAGCGGCCTCAGAAGTAGAGTGAGCGTACATTCACGCAGAGATCGGTAAGTATGAACCGCTTACTTTTTTCTTATTTTCTTTGATTTATTTTTATTATCTTGGTGGCCGAAGCCAGATTGTTACCTGGAGTTCCCTGACATCTCTGGGCACGGGGTCAGTGCTCGGGTTGTTTTGAACCCTCGTGATGGATCTGGACTTTTACAGTTCGGGTCCACCCATCACTAATTATGACAAGTAGCTTGAACCTTCAAATTGTGAAACACTGATCAAATTGTGGAACAATAAAAAAGATAATTATAATCAATGGTTAAACATCTATGACCATGATTATGGATTATATACATCAATGTATTGATGTGTAATGTGCAGCTACTAAAGGGATGCCTCAAAGTAAAGAGGAAAAAAGTGGCCCAAAGAGTTGGCACAAAGTCATTGCATGACAACATTTATGCCAAGAACTTGAATGCAGAGGTAAACAGAAGCCCGTGCAATGTTTGCTGTATCTTGTTCCTCTGATTACTAGTTAATCCATGAATATCTATCATAGTGTGTTGAAAGAAGGTGGATGATGGGACAGCTGCACTCTTGTTTACATTCATGTTCCTAGTAATGTTACAGTTCTAAAAATATTTGCACGTGTGGTACAACTTTATTTATTTTTTTAAATATAGGTGTATGATTGGCGGTGCAGTAAGTAAAATCCGTTGGGCCTCGGTGCAAAATTTGTACCTGACCCTCCCCCTCATATTGGTAAGATATATGGGTGCTTGTAGCTTTCTAAATCTTAAAAAAAAACATCTGTTGGCCCCCTTGCCCTTCATTATGTTGTACTGTCCCATATCCTATACTAATTTCTCCCATCCTTGGCCGCTTCCTGGTAAAAATGTCCTCCATCTTGATCAATATGTCTCCCATACTGGAAAATATGTCCCTCATACAGGTAGATATGTTTCCCATCCTGGGCCTCTTCCTGGTAAATATGTCCCCATCTTAGTATGCAGTGGCATGTAAACGTTTGGGCACCCCTGGTCAAAACTGCTGTTATTGTGAACAGTTAAGCAAATTGAAGATATGATCTCTAAAAGGCATAATGTTAAATATGACACATTTCCTTTGTATTATAGGCAAAAAAAAATAATATTTTCATCTTTTAGAAATTACAAAAAGTAAAATGGGCATATCACTAACTGATACTCTGGGACATTATCCCCATGTTCTTAAACTGCGGAAGCAGCTATTGTAGGAGACTGATACAGCATGGAGCTGCACAATGATGTGTGCCGTAGCGTCCCATACGGGAGGGGTGAGGAGCAGCTACTGTATAACTAAATTACAAGTGATCTAAAGATACTAGAAGTGTACTGGGCATCTCAGCTTTATAGTGTGAGTGCAGGGACAGTACAATTTTTTTTTATAAGCCCAGAATACCCCTTTAATCATCACCACTACTGCATTGATCATTACTTTCGGATTCCACCACCTTGTTCTTGACAGAGGTGAGCATGTTGATCATTGTATGCAGCATATAATTGTCAGAGCTGGCAGCATCAGTTATGGTCCAGCTGACCGGTATCAATCACAAGCCTTACCTTCTGGACTTGATCTGCGTCTTTGGCTCCAATATTGTCCTTCTTCAGACTTTCTTCACATTGTATGTGTTCCTTATCTTGCTTTATCAGGCAGCAGCTTTTCCATGGATGCAATTTGTCAAGTTTGATCTTCTTGTAATATGCTTGGTTTCCTTATTTTGCCCCCTTCTCTCCTAAACAAATGTATTTACGCTTTGTGATATTGGTGGAAAATGGACACTAGATGGAAATGTTGCAATTGTTATTTTTGTTGATTTGATTGTTTTTTCACTTTAAAAAAAAGTGAAAAAAAAGTAAAGTAAAAAAAAAAAAGTAAAAAAAAGAGTTAAGCCTGCTTTACACGTTATAATTAATTGTGCGATCGCATTTGCCTTGTGCGATTGCACCCGCCCCCATTGTTTGTGCGGCACAGGCAATTTGTTGCCCGCGTCGCACAATCCTGTAACCCCCGTCACACGTACTTACCTTCCAAATGACCTCGCTGTGGGCGGCGAACATCCACTTCCTGAAGGGGGAGGGACGTTCGGCGTCACAGCGACGTCACACAGCGGCCGGCCAATAGATGTGGAGGGGCGGAGATGAGTGGGACGTAAAAATCCCGCCCACCTCCTTCCTTCCGCATTGCCGGCGGGACGCAGGTAAGCTGTGTTCATCGTTCCTGGGGTGTCACACGGAGTGATGTGTGCTGCCTCGGGAACATTGAACAACTGGACGCTCGATTTTTAGAAAATGAGCGACGTGTCAGCGATGAACGAGAAGGTGAGTATTTCTGCTCGTTCATAGCTGTCACACGCTACGATATCACTAACGATGCCGGATGTGCGTCACTTACGACGTGACCCTGACGACATCTTGTTAGATATATCGTAGCGTGTAAAGCCCGCTTTAAATGAAGAAAAGACTTCCCAGTGTCATCATGTAATAAAGGATCCTAGAGGTAATCATAGTATGTTCGTGGGCATCATTTCATAGGGACATTACCCTATTAGCAAAAAAAAAAAAAGCATAAAAACATTTGTGTTGTTAAACTAATAGGAGCAGTCATGAGTCTGATGTATTCATGAGTGGAGCACTTCCCCCACACTCTCAAATGTGATTCAGTTTGTGTATACATTCAAATACATGGGAAGTGTGGGGAGAGTAGGGAGAGCCCATCCCTCATGAACACGACAAACTTACAGGTTTGTATACATGAAACCCATCAACCACAGTAAAAAGTAGGACAATCGTAACTATGTCTCCATTGCAAAACTGCACACCATCTTTAGTACTGTTTAGTGCATTAGTGCCTGTGACCAGGGGAGGTAAATACTGTTGCCCTTTTTGCTGTGTTAATTCCTGTTGAAATGTTATTTCCCCTTTCTGTGGCTTTGCTTTTAATTTCAGTGTATGTACTCACAAAACTTGATGTGGGTTGAAAGCTTGTATATTTTGCCCAAAATATTAACCAATACCTCATGTAAGCTGTATATATTTTTTGAACGTTATATTTTTACGCAGGCTTCAGCCAAGCATATTAATGTTTGCCTTGAAACTAGGGTGTCTGTCCCAATGGCGTGCACTTATATAGTGCTGGGCTGCCCGCCTAATCTAATATTATGTGCATCACTGTAAGGCTAAGTTCACACTTCCGTTGTCACACAACTGACTGATGCAACGGATGCATTGCAGATAGTGGCACAACTGATGTGACTGATGCTGCAAAAAAAACGATCCGTTTTTTTTTGGTTTTTTTTACTGTTTTACTGGCAGCCGGCTATTGTGAACGATCAGCTGATCACCCGGCGGCCGGCTTTTGTGAACGATCAGCTGATCGTTTAGAATAGCCGGCCGCCGGGTGATCAGCTGATCGTTTACAATAGCCGGCCGCCGGGTGATCAGCTGATCGTTCACAATAGCCGGCCACCGGGCGATCAGCTGATCGTTCCTGCCGCTGGAACTGAAGGTACAGTCAATCATGGTTTTTTACTGTGCGCATGCTCACAGTAAAAAAAAAAATCTGCCGCACACAAAAAACGTTACATTCAGGATTGCTCCTGCCTGACGGTCAGTCAGTAAACAACTGATCCGTCACGTGGCGGATGCAACGCAGGGCCATCAGTCATAATCCATCACTAATAGAAGTTTATGGGGAAAAAATGGTTTCTTGCAAAATATTTTTGTAGGATACTGTAATTCCTCAAGGCAATGGATTGTGACTGATGCAAAACAACGCAAGTGTGAACTTAGCCTTAGCCAGAAACTGTGCACCCAAATGAGTGTGAGCAGTGCCCTAAACAAGCTTTTTTTTGTGTGCAATTTTAATACTAAGAAATAACCCACTCAAAGAATTGGTAGGTTGTGATTGGTTGTCACCATGGCCAGTTTTAGACAAAGTAGGACTAGGGGCAAAAGTTTAATCCCTTTGTGACCATTGATGTACTGGTATATCATTGGTCATGTCAGGGTAATCACCGCCGACTGCTGTGGTGAGCTAACAGTGATCCCTGTATATGTCTGCTGATTTGAACAGCAGACATGTGGGGCAATCAGGTGCGGGTGGAGGCACAATGATGCAATCACAGGGAGCCGATAGTTGCTATGCTAGCGACCGGTCATGGGATGACTCCTATTGCTATCATGACGTATTTCCTGTGCAAGCCGACAGAGTGCCGGCTCTCACAGAAACGCTGCATGTCTGCTGATTAGAGCTGTGCTGCTTTAATCAACAGAAATGAACAAGCGATCAGACAGTGGATCCATAATATCCCGTAGGGGGACTAGTAAAATAAATAAATAAAAAAAAAATTAAAAATATGAAAAAAAACAAAAAAACCTAAAAAAAGGTCAAATCACCCCCCATTTGCCCCATTGAAAATAAAACAGTTAAAAAAATAATAAAAAAAATATACACATATTTGGTTCGCTGCATTCAGAAATGCCCGATCTATCAAAATTTAAAATTAATTAATGTGATCGGTACACAGCATTCCAAACACCAAAATTACGATTTTTGGTCGCAACGAAAATTTTTTAAAATGCTATAACAGGCGATCAAAGGATAGCATCAGCACAAAAATGGTCTAATTAAAAACATGAGCTCAAGATGAAAACATAACCCATCACTGATAAAAAAAGAGAACGCTATGAGTCTTGGAAAATGAAGCAAAAAGCGCAATTTTTGGGGGGGACAAACTTCTGAATTTTTTTAACCCCTTAGATAAAAGTATACATGTTTGATATCTGCGAACATGTACCAAACTGAGGCAACGTACAGACACATCCGTTTTACCATATAGTGAACACTGTGAATAAAATATCCCAAAAACAAATGTGTAATTGCACATTTTTTTGCAATTTCACCGCACTTGCATTTTTTTCCCGTTTTACAGTACACTATATGGTAAAATTAATGGTTTCATTCAAAAGTATAACTAATTCTGCAAAACAACAAGCCCTCGTGTGGCAGATGTAAATATTGTTGCCATTTTTTGCTGTGTTAATGCTAAACGGAAGGTAATTATTACAAACACAAAGCAATTTTGATCTAAGCGTAGCATACAACAGCCGTTACATGACACGTTGTAAAGAAAGTACCGGAACTTTTCTCAATGTTCACAAAACTTGAAAAGTGATAAGAAATGCGGCATGTTCACCAAGTCGAAGAAGTTTCAATCAAATTTACTCAGTAGAAAAATTGAAAATGGAAAAAAAATTGTCCCAAATTTATTTTTTAGCTATTAAATATTTTGAAATTTTCCAAGTGGCTTTCGCCTTTTAAAAAAACTCTTCCATTCTGGTTCTAGTTAAATCTTCTAATTTTTTTTTGGCAGTGGCCTCATTTTGGTTGAGGCGTATTTCTCCTTTGGAAGGAGACTGTTCGTATTATCAAATATGGTTACATGTCCTATACGTGCCTTATGGTAGTTAGTAAGAGGATGTATTAGTTAGGACGTGGCTTATATTTTTCTCTGTAAGTTGACACGTAGTAATCACTTATTTGAATCTTACTTTTGTTTTTTCCTGTAAATTGTCTTGTTTACTTTAATTAAGAAAGATTAAACATAAAAAACTCTTCCAAATTACTACAACTATCGCCCTTGTTCCTTGGTACCTGCAGCTTCCCTTCTAATTTCTGCTCCACATAGAATATTTCCCATTGGCAATATCTTCAGCTCGGTGTGAAGGAGGCTGCCTGACTGCTGATTTAAATAGCTAAGCCAGCCCCCCATTCTGTGAATGTACCGGCTATGATGGAGGTTGATGCTCTGGCCAGCTCGTCAGCCCCATCACACACATAGCACTGATGAAGTGCTGACACATGAAATACTCACCCGTATACATGCTAGCAGTGCAGCTACCAATACCAGGCTGAAGATCACAGCACCATAGTATTAACTAATATTAGAACTCTAAACATCACTATAATCTACATAAATATTAAGTTGTATGGGTTACTTTAAGGACACATTTAAAGATACATTTATCTTTGGAACTTTACCTAGACAGATATACGATATTCCAAACTTAGTAAATGTGGACCAACAGCTTTACGGGTTGAGGTCTGGGTGACACCAGCGTATGAAAAATTGCTCCAATTCTCATCCAGGAGTGTTAGACTAGTGATCTCCTTATGGTAATCCATGTGTAATGTGAGTGGAAGGCGATATTTACCAGGATGTATCTATATGACATCCGTATGCAGTGCAATTTTCCAGATTAATTTGCAATCTAATTCCCTAACAAATTGAGGGCCTCAATAGTTGTAAACCTATAAAAGCACACTACACAAGGCTCCACATTGGGAGTCTTACCAGAGAGTCTTGATACTTTTGTTTTTGGTTTTAAAAACCACGTCTTTCCATCTCGTACTCAACCAAACTGAGAGAGTCCTCGTGAGCACTATACATTTGTTGTGGATCTGAGGAGGCTAGATTTGTGCTATTGATGGGAAACTAACTTAAAAGGTGGCTAAATGCTGAGGGCCCATGGTGTAACCTTACAAGGAAGGATATGCTTGTTTTTTTTTGGTCACAAAAACATTTCCAGAACGCCATATTTTTCGGGCAGCTCATGTTTGGAGCATTGCAAAAATGTGCTATGTGTCTCCTGAGGGCACTTGCTGTAAATTAACCAACAAACCAAAGTTTTAAATGTGGCAAATGTGTATGTATGTGCATGTCATGTGTAGTGAGAGTATCTTAATATACTCAGACGAGCTTACAAATTCCTACACACACATTTTAAAGCCAAGAAGTAAGCAGTAGGATGCTGTATGCTAGATAATGTTACTTTACATGTTTAACGGGTACAAGTGTTGATGGGCCTATGTCTGTAATTTCCGGACTACAAGATGTATTTTCCCCAAAGCAAAATGGAGCTGCGTATTATTGTCCAAATGTGTACCTGGCTCACTGTGGGGGGCGGGTGGTGGTGGAGCGGGGCAACAGGAGTCAGGAGCTGGGTCGCTGCTGCAGGTGGCAGGTGGCGGCAGGAGTGGGGCGATCACGTGTGTCTCCCATCAAAGGGAGATGAATACTGTTCTCCACACCCATAATCTCACCCACCTCTCAGCACCGAAGTCGGGGATCGTAAATTACTGTGAAGATTTTACTATCATTGACGCTGACGCCAAGAGGTAGGCGGAATTATGGGCATGGGGAGCAGTGAATAATCAAATTGTTAAATCTGCTTAGTCATCAGCTAACGTTGACGCCTGTGACTGGGGATGCATGGCAGTGACGTCATGAGCTGCCTGCTGCTGACACGCCAAAGACAGTTGCTAATATCAGAAGAGGATGCTGTGCGTCGGGGTAGCGAAGGAAAGGTGAGTAGAATCGTTCATTTTTTTATGTGTTTAAAAAGGCGGCATAACTGGAGGCTAATATACCACGATGGGCACACAATGGGGACATATAAAATAGGATGGGCGATATACCAGTAAGGGGGATCAGGATGGGCAACATATCCATTAGGATGGGGGGGTATTTGTACCAGGATGGACCCAGGATGAGGAACATATACACCAGAATGGGCTAAATATATACAAAGATGGGGACATATATACCAGGAAGAGGCCCAGGATCCCCCATAACAGTGTCAGCAGCAGATCCCCCCACAACTTTGGGTCATGATCACATTTTTTGCTTCAAAATTTGTCTATTTACTTTCTCTAAAACCTAGGTGCATCTTATGGTCTAGAGCTTCTTATAATCTGAAAAATATGGTGCATGTGTGTATATATATATATATATATATATATATATATATATATACAGTGTATCCACCCATATCCTGTCCACCGCCATTAACTTGAGAATGGCAGCAGCTATAGGAATAGAAGTGGTGTCTAGGTATAGTAAAGTAGCCATGCGCTACGCGATGAAACCACCTATTGTGCCACCTAGTGGAAAACAACGGAGTTAAAATTTTTATCTAAAAAACGGAACGAGATAGAGAAAAAAAGATCTAGATCCAAGCCTTGTTCTTCACGTTCTAGTGGGCTGTTATTGCCATTACCTGTACCTAAGAGACCTTGGACTCATATCGCTATGGATGTTATTTTGGATCTTCCTGTCTCTCAGAGGATGATGGTTATTTGGATTATTTGTCATAGATTTTCTAAGATGGTCCATTTGGTACCCTTGCCTAAGTTGCTGTCTTCATCAGAGTTGGTGTCCTTGTTTTTTCAACAGGTGGTTCATTTACAGTCGTGGCCAAAGGTTTTGAGAATGCTACAAATATTAGTTTTTACAAAGTCTACTGCTTAAGTTTTTCTAACGGCAATTTGCATATACTCCAGAATGTCATAAAGAGTGATCAGCTTAACAGCAATTACTTGCAAAGTCAATATTGGCTAAGAAAATGAACTTTAACCCCCAAAGCACATTTCAACATCATTGCATTCCTGCCTTAAAAGGAGCAGCTAGAGCAGCTAACATTGTTTTAGTGATTGTTCCATTAACACAGGTGTGGGTGTTGATGAGGACAGGGCTGGCGATCAATCAGTCATGATTAAGTAAGAATGACACCACTGGACACTTTAAAAGGAGGCTGGTGCTTGGTATCATTGTTTCTCTTCAGTTAACCATGGTTATTTCTAAAGAAACACGTGCAGCCATCATTGCTCTGCACAAAAATTGCCTAACATGGAAGAGTATTGCAGCTACAAAGATTTCACCTCAGTCAACAATCTATCGCATCATCAAGAACTTCAAGGAGAGAGCTTCCATTGTTGCCAAAAAGGCTCCAGGGCGCCCAAGAAGGACCAGCAAACGCCAGGACCGTATCTTAAAACTGTTTCAACTGTGGGATCGGACTACCAGCAGTGCCGAGCTAGCTCAGCAATGGCAGCAGGCTGGTGTGAGTGCTTCTGCACGCACTGTGAGGCGGAGACTGCTTGAGCAAGGCCTGGTTTCAAGGAGGGCAGCAAAGAATGCACTTCTCTCCAGAAAAAACATCAGGGACCGACTGATATTCTGCAAAAGGTACAGGGAGTGGACTGCTGAGGACTGGGGTAAAGTCATTTTCTCAGATGAATCCCCTTTTCGATTGTTTGGGACATCTGGAAAACAGCTTATTAGGAGAATAAGAGGTGAGCGCTACCACCAGTCTTGTCTCATGCCAACTGTTAAGCATCCTGAAACGATTCATGTGTGGGGTTGCTTCTCAGCCAAGGGAATCGGCTCACTCACAGTCTTGCCTAAAAACACAGCCATGAATAAAGAATAGTACCAGAATGTCCTCCAAGAGCAACTTCTCCCAACTATCCAAGAGCAGTTTGGCGCCCAACAATGCCTTTTCCAGCATGATGGAGCACCTTGCCTTAAAGCAAAGGTGATCACTAAATGGCTCATGCAACAAAACATAGAGATTTTGGGTCCATGGCCTGGAAACTCTCCAGATCTTAATCCCATTGAGAACTTGTGCGCAATCATCAAAAGACAGGTGGACAAACAAAAACCAACAAATTCTGGCAAAATGCAAGCATTGCTTATGCAAGAATGGACAGCTATCAGTCAGGATTTGATCCAGAAGTTGATTGAGAGCATGCCAGGCAGAATTGCAGAGGTCCTGAAGAAGAAGGGTCAACACTGCAAATATTGACTTGCTGCATTAACTTATTCTAACTGTCAATATAACCTTTTGGTACTCATAATATGATTGCAATTATATTTCTCTATGTGATGTAAACATCAGACAAACACAATTAAAAACCAGAGGGCAACAGATCATGTGAAAATATAATTTTGGTGTCATTCTCAAAACTTTTGGCCATGACTGTACATGGTGTTCCTGAGAATATTGTGTTAGACAGAGGAGTTCAGTTTGTGTCCAGATTTTGGAGAGCATTTTGTTCTAAATTAGGAATTGGGCTGTCTTTTTCTTCTGCGTTTCATCCTCAGACCAATGGTCAGACTGAGAGAGCTAATCAGACCTTGGAAACCCATTTGAGGTGTTTTGTATCTGCGGATCAGGATGACTGGGTTTCGTTTTTGCCATTGGCAGAGTTTGCTCTAAATAATAGGGCTAGCTCTGCTACTTTGATGTCTCCATTTTTCTGTAATTTTGCGTTTCATCCCAGGTTTTCTTCAGGGCAGGTTGAGCTTTCGGCCTGTCCGGGAGTTGATTCTGTGGTGGAGAGAATGCAGCAGATTTGGGGTCAGGTAGTGGACAAATTGTTTCAGGCCCAGGAGAATGCCCAAAGGATTGCCAAACAGCGTAGGACTGTTGGTCCCCCGTTTAAAGTGGGGGACATGGTTTGGTTGTCCTCCAAAAATATTCCTATGAGGATTTCTTCTCCTAAATTTAAACCAAGATTTATTGGAGATTTCAGAAATTATTAATCCCGTATCATTTCGTTTAGCTCATCCTGAGTCTTTTAAAATTCACAATGTTTTTCATAAGTCTTTGTTGAAAAAACATGTGGAACCAGCAGTGCCTCCTGATCCTGTGTTGGTAGATGGGATTCTAGAGTATGAAGTAGAGAAACTTTTAGATTCCCGCCTTAATAGACTAAAGTTTCAGTACCATGTTAAGTGGAAGGGTTATGGTCAGGAGGACAATTCTTGGGTTTTTGCTTCTGACATTCACGCTGACAGGTTGGTTCGTGCCTTTCATCATGCCCATCCTGACAGACCCAGTGGCTCTGGTGAGGGTTTGGTGACCCCTCCTCAAGGGGGGGTACTGTTGTGAATGTCATCCGAGTGGGTGCTGGTGTGGAGCTCCCTCTGTTGGCCAGGTATGGTAATGAAACTGAGTCTGAATCTGTGACCCAGACAGATGTTGGAGTTAATTGGGAATCCATGAAATCCTATTGCAAATCAGCCTAGTGTATTTAGGAGAGCATTTTCTGTCTGCCGGACGCCGGTGGTAGCGTTTTCCTGCCTGCTTCTGAAGATGTCTGTGATATTTCCCTTCAGTTTCTCCCATTTCTTCTCTACTCCAGTTAAGTTTGCTTGTTTCTGTGCTAATTGCTGAAATTGCACTTATGGTTGTTTCTGCTTATTCCATTTGGTTCTGTGTTTGGTTTCTTGTATGTGAGAATCTGTCTCTCTGCTTCTGTGAGCAGGGCAGTTCCTATAGCAAGAAAGGGAGCTTGCTTCCTGTTCATGTTTGGATTATTTGCACTTTAGAATATTATTTGTTCTGTGATTTTGTTCCTTCCCATTATATCTGCAGTTCTGTTTAAGGTGTCTTGCACAAGAGTACCTGATGTAGTGGAGGAGAGATCGTGTGGTCTTAGTATTTATTTCCTATCAGGAGTTTCGTAATTTTTGCTGTTTTTTTTTGCTGGCCGCCATCAGTTATCTGTCTTGTCCTATTGTATCTAGTAAGTCGGGCCTGAATCCAATCGGGAATCTGCGCAAAGAGCTGAAAACTGCTGTTCACAAACGCTCTCCATCCAACCTCACTCAGCTCCAGCTATTTGCAAAAAAAGAATGGGCAAAAATTTCAGTCTTTCGATGTGCAAAACTGATAGAGACATACTATCCCAAGCAACTTGCAGCTGTAATCGCAGCAAAAGGTGATGCTACAAAGTACAGTGGAACCTTGGATTACAAGCATAATTGGTTTTGGGAGTGTGCTCTTAAACCAAGTTACTCTTATATCAAAGCGAATTTTCCCATTGGAAATAATTGAACTGCAGACAATTCGTTCCCAAACCCAAAAATATTTACTGTATTTATACAAATTTATTACGGTACTACAAAATAAAGTACTATATTCATATAAAATTATTACAGTACACTAATACAAAATACTGAACAGTTAAAAACATAAAACAAAATAAACTGCACGTTAGCTTACAATAGAATTGTTGGTGTGCGAAAGGTACTATAGAGAGAAAAATGATTTATAAATATGACAACCTTTATTCTAGTAGAATACACCAAAAAACAACCACAAATCTATTCTCCCCAAAATAAGGGCAGAAGTAAGCCAAATGTGGTGTAGGAATACAGTACAAGCAATTAGATTACAGTGCAAGCAATGGGCTGTCCTGATTAGAAAGTACAATAATGTATACACAAATGCAAATTGATATACATGCTACATAGTATATACTGTACTGTACAATGGTATACTATATATAGTACATATGTACAGAAAGTTACCTCCAGTGTAGGTTTACCCAGAGCGGCTCAGAGCGTGGTGAAAAGACAGCACAGGAAGTGTGCATGGGGAGTATTTGGTCTTATTGCAAATCATTGCTCTTAAACCAAGTTACAAATTTTTAAAAATCTTTGCTTGTTTTGCAAAACGCTCTCAAACCAAGTTACTTTTAATCCAAGGTTCCACTGTATTAACTTAAAGGGGACGAATACTATTGCACGCCCCACTTTTCTACTATTTATTTTTTTAAAAATTTTAAAATAAGCAATACATTTCGTTCAACTTCCCAATTGTGTCCCACTTGTTGTTGATTCTTCACCATAACATTAAAATTTTTATCTTTATGTTTGAAGTCTGAAATGTGGGAAAAGGTTGAAAAATTCAAGGATCCGAATACTTTCGCAAGGCACTGTATACATGTATTACTGCTTAAGGAAATGTAGGAAATCTTGTATACTGGGTACTTACCCTAATGCCTCTGGATTAAAAATCTCTTGTGTATGGGCAAGTAGGAACCTGCTACTAGAGAATAAAATCACCTGTGGCTAATGGGGGGGGGGGGTGCACAGTCAGAAGGCATGACTCCCTAATCTAGACAAAAAAACTGATGGCACATCTGTTCACCAATCCCCCATTAGCCACAGGTGATTCTATTCTCTAGTAACAGGTTCCTACTTGCCCACACACATGGAGGTTTTTAACCCAGAGAGAGGTGTTAGAGTAGGTACCCAGTATACAAATATGCCTTGACATGGCTACTGGACAGATATAGAAATGGCCATGTTTGTATGCTAAATATGTCAATTTTATCTACATTTCCTTAAGAAATAATGCATATCTATATTCTTAAAATTATGGTTTGCATGCTTTAGCATTTCAGAGTGCAACTGTCTTTTTTTGTTATTATATGTCATGTTCAGTTTTGCACCTGTTCAGACTACATGTTGGGAGTGCAGTCATTTTTTTGTCTGGCACTTCAGTTAATCGGGCAGCTTGAGGAGAGGTATACAATGGCGGCGTTAGACTCCTGCTCTGTCCCGCATCCTCATCATGTAGGGGTTGTGGGGCCGCTGCTCCTACTGCTGGGGTTGTGACATAGGATGATCTTGCTGCAGCAGGTGGTTGTACATAGGATGGCATCTCCCTTTCTTGTAGGTTGGATTCCCTCCTGCATTAAAAAATATGAAAATTACAATTGTTGACCTTTCCAAACAACATACAAACATACATTTCTGAATGAAACCATGCTCTTATGGACACAGATCCATAATGGGCACCAAGAAATTGAGCTATTCGAGGTAAATATAAGGCCTCTCTTTGGTGGCTGTGGATCCATTAATGGTACGCTGCTGGCATTCCCACCTGTATTGATCCCAGCTGCTCCTGGACCAGAACGATGAGCATCTTCAAGTTGATATGACGAGCCATGTTCAGGATCTTCGTGGAGACATTCACAAACCTTTTTATACATTGCCATGCAATTTCCTCGCTTTTTGGAGATGTCTGCATAGAAATTGCACACTACACGGATGATTCTCATCAATATGACTATAGCTGAGGAACAATACGCAGATCTGATCTCCTTCATTTAATAACGATGAGCTGAGTGCAATCCGATTTTCATTGGATTACCCTTTTCCGATTCATACGCTCGTGGGACCCCGGCCTAATATGTAAAATGGGCAGAGGAATCCACAAACAGGTTTACAACCGTCTGTGAATTTAACACCTGCAGGTAGCAGTTAGTGATACCAACGCCATGACACATTTGGACATCGCAGCTGTTTATTATTACTTCTTCCCCCTTAATCATACTGCATATTCATTACTCCTTACAGAATTCACAAGTGAACTCACATAATTCCTAGAATATGAAACTATGTGGAAAAAATTCAATTCCAATCCCACACATATTTCTATTCTCCTTCTTGTATGAAATAAGGAAATGATTTATAATATTTTCTCTTCCATATACAGGAAATGAAGTGTCCCGGATCAGATGGAGCACTGTACAGCTGTATTACGAAACCACTGGCTGAAGAACGGCTTGGCTGCTATTTTATATGGAACCTCACATAACATGGGGACATGGAGTTCTAATACAATTCTGGCTCCGCTCTCCATTCAGCAATGGTTATCAATCCTTGTTTTTGTCAGAAATGTACAATGAATAATACCCCCTCGTATGGAGAACATGCTCTCCAAAGGACTCTTTTTGCCAAAATGGCTTTTCCATTAGCCGCCTATGGGAACATCTTTTGAAAATGCAGCATAATAATTCTTGGACATATTATTTACACTCATCCAAGCTAAGCATGAAGAGAGCTGTTTTATGCCATGGTAATACAAATGGCTTCATAAAGATGATGGAAACAATCTATCCTGTCAAAGTCTCAGATTTTAATGCATAACATGCAGAGGACAGAAGCTAATGTGTAATGTTATAAATGAAGATCGACAACGCTCTGCTCATTACAAATGGATGGTGTACAGCACATCTGTTTTGTGGCCGTTGAGATGATATTACATGAAACATATACAATGTTAGCATATTGAATCAATGTGGTCATATCTGATAAATCGAGACAGCTACACCATCTAGTTACATTGAAATGGGAGCCAGCACGATCTGAGAGTGGCATGCATCATATAAAAGTGCAAATTCAAGGATTTATTCCAACTGTACTATAATACAAAATGAGATTTTTATCAAATAATTGATCAATTATTTGAGCCACCCCTGCCACGTCACGGCAAATCTCAATAGGGGGGTCTTACTCTATATTATGTATTTCATGTGCCATGCAGCCTCCTAGATAAAAAATTAAATGCACACATACAGTCATATGAAAAAGTTTGGGCACCCCTATTAATGTTAACCTTTTTTTTTTTTATAACTATTTGGGTTTTTTCAACAGCTATTTCAGTTTCATATATCTAATAACTGATGGACTCAGTAATATTTCTGGAATAAAATGAGGTTTATTGTACTAACAGAAAATGTGCAATCTGCATTTAAACAAAATTTGACCGGTGCAAAAGTATGGGCACCTCAACATAAAAGTGACATTAGTATTTTGTAGATCCTCCTTTTGTAAAAAAAATAACAGCCTCTAGTCGCTTCCTGTAGCTTTTAATGAGCTCCTGGATCCTGGATGAAGGTATATTTGACCATTCCTGTTTACAAAACAATTCCAGTTCAGTTAAGTTTGATGGTGGCCGAGCATGGACAGCACGCTTCAAATCATCCCACAGATTTTCAATGATATTCAGGTCTGGGGACTGGGATGGCCATTCCAGAACATTGTAATTGTTCCTCTGCATGAATGCCTGAGTAGATTTGGAGCAGTGTTTTGAATCATTGTCTTGCTGAAATATCCATCCCCTGCGTAACTTCAACTTCGTCACTGATTCTTGCACATTATTGTCAAGAATCTGCTGATACTGAGTTGAATCCATACGACCCTCAACTTTAACAAGATTCCCGATACCGGCATTGGCCACACAGCCCCAAAGCATGATGGAACCTCCACCAAATTTTACTGTGGGTAGCAAGTGTTTTTCTTGGTATGCCGTGTTTTTTTGCCTCCATGCATAACGCCTTTTTGTATGACCAAACAACTCAATCTTTGTTTCCTTAGTCCACAGGACCTTCTTCCAAAATGTAACTGGCTTGTCCAAATGTGCTTTTGCATACCTCAGGCGACTCAGTTTGTGGCGTGCTTGCAGAAACGGCTTCTTTTGCATCACTCTCCCATACAGCTTCTCCTTGTGCAACGTGCGCTGTATTGTTGACTGATGCACATTGACACCATCTGCAGCAAGATGAAGCTGCAGGTCTTTGGAGGTGGTCTGTGGATTGTCCTTGACTGTTCTCACCATTCTTCTTCTCTGCCTTTCTGATATTTTTCTTGGCCTGCCACTTCTGGGCTTAACAAGAACTATACCTGTGTTCTTCCATTTCCTTACTATGTTCCTCACAGTGGAAACTGACAGTTTAAATCTCTGAGACAACTTTTTGTATCCTTCCTCTGAACAACTATGTTGAATAATCTTTGTTTTCAGATCATTTGAGAGTTGTTTTGAGGAGCCCATGATGCCACTCTTCATAGGAGATTGAAATAGGAGAACAACTTGCAAGTGGCCACCTTAAATACCTTTTCTCATGATTGGATACACCTGCCTATGAAGTTCAAAGCTCAATGAGGTTACAAAACCAATTTAGTGCTTTAGTAAGTCAGTAAAAAGTAGTTAGGAGTGTTCAAATCAAGAAATTGATAAGGGTGCCCATACTTCTGCACCGGTCAAATTTTGTTTACATGCGGATTGCACATTTTCTGTTAGTACAATAAACCTCATTTCAATCCAGAAATATTACTCAGTCCATCAGTTATTAGATATATGAAACTGAAATAGCTGTTGCAAAATCCCAATTTGTTTTAAAGAAAAAAGGTTAACATTAATGGGGGTGCCCAAACTTTTTCATATGACTGTACCTGTAACCTACTGTATATATAACCGCTTTCATGTCGCAAAAAGAGGCAACTGCGGATAAAAGGCAGCCCAGGTCCCAGCGTGTGTAGCAGCCGCCACACACACCAGGACAATGTCAGAACTGACCTTCACAGTGTCAGACCAGCAACCATAAATAAAGGCGAACCAGACCCAAGTATGGTGCTTAACCCTAGAACGCATACCTTATATACATATATATACAGTATATACTAGGCCTGGTAGGTCACTTGATTTCTATGGTTGCGCGTTCTAGGGTTAATTAGCATTGCCTGTGGAAAAGGGTGAGGCAGCTGAATGTGAACAGCAATCAACAGGAGGAATATATTGCAAATCAAAGTCAGGCGTGCATGCACCACTATATTATGCATGCCTGACCTTGGTTTGGAAACGGTTATATATAGGTTACAGGTATGTGTGCTTCAATATGGTTCTGCTTTTAATTGTTTTTATCTAGGAGGCTGCATGGCACATGAAATACATAATATAGAGTAGGATCCCCCTATTGAGATTTACCGTGACGTGGCAGGGGTGGCTCAAAGAATTGATCAATTATTTGCTAAAAATCTAATTTTGTATTATAGTACAGTTGAAATAAATCTGTGAATTTGCACTTTTATATGATGCATGCCACGCTCAGATCGTGCTGGCTCCCCTTTCACCATCTAGCAACATTGCACACCTCCATATCCTATACATTGGAGTGATTTACAAATATTACAAAAATGTCCATTTACCAAATTGTCCTGTGTGGCAAAGAAGGGAAAATATGCTGTCAACTATGGAGAAACATGCCTTATATCAAGGGCTGCTGATAAGCCTTTGGGTTTACCTACAAAGAAACGAGATAGAATGATGAAAATTTACATTTATTCCACATACTCTCCACTGATGTCAACACACTTCTTACATCAGAATTCCAAGTTCTGTAAGTCTAGCAAAAAGAAGGATTTCGGTTGTGCCGCAAACCAGGCATCCGTAGTAGCCATGGCATCAGAAATGGTGTGAAATTTTGTACCCTTGAGGTGTTTCTTCAGGTTTGGAAACAAATGATAGTCAGAGGGAGCTAGATCTGGTGAATAAGGTGGGTGGTCAACCAGCTAGAAGCTCAGCTCTGTCAGTTTTGCAGTGGTCGCTTGTGCAGTATGAGCGGAGGCATTGTCTTGCAGGAACAAAATTCCTTTGGACAGCATGCCGCACGTTTGGGCCTTCAGAGCTGCCTTCAATTGGTCCAAAAGTTCAATGTAATACCCTGCATTGATCGTGGAACCCTTTTGAAGGTAGTCCACTAGTAGCTCGCCCTTCTTATGCCAGAATACAGATGCCATCACCTTAGTGGCTGATTTTTGCACCCTGAACTTCTTTGAACGAAGAGAACCACTGTGCCTCCACTCTTTTTACTGCTCCTTGTTTTCAGGGTCATACAAATAAATCCAGTTTTCATCCATAGTGACCAGTTGGTCCAGGAAGTTCAGTCCGGAAACGCAGACAAATGGACCAGAAAGTTTTCACTTGCATGCTTCTCTGATCTGTTGTCAAACATTTGGGGACCCACTTTGCAGATAGCTTCCTCATGTCCAAATGTTCATGGATAATGACACAAACACATTTACAGGAGATCCCCATGATGTGTGCTATTGCTTTAGCTGAAACTCGTCAATTCTCCAGTATGAGGTTGTGCACAGCATCGACGATTTCCAGAACAACAACTCTCAGTTGTCCTGGACGTTCCTCATCATTGGTGCTGAAGTGGCCTGTTTTAAATTTGGCAACCCAGTTCTTAACTGTGGAATAGGAAGGTCATTGATCCCCCAATGTCTGCAACATATCATCATGAATATCGTTTGCGGACTTCCTTGCAGAAACAAGAATTTTATCAGTCCTCTGCTCTCAGTTGCTGTGAATATCACATTAGACTCTGCCATTTTGTTTTCCCACGTGCGTAGAACACTGTTGCCATAACGAACAAACACAACATTTTTAAAACATATATTAGACAAATAAGGCTTTCATTCGTTACCATAGAAACAAAAAAGATCACAAAGCCAAGAACTTATCAGCAGCCCCTCGTACATGTAAGTGCCATTGTAGGGATATCGCCCCTACAAAATGGTTAGAGCACTGTGACTTTTAGAGGACATCTCTTCTGTTTTTTGTATTTTATAGACTGGCCAGCTCAGTCGGTGCTCCCCTCTGAACTGTGAACTTGGACTAACTTGGCCTCAAAAAGGGAGAAAAAGCGGGAGAAGAGTTTAGGCGGGAACAGGAGCTGTTGGGTTGCCTGAGGAAAGTGAGAGAGAAGGGATGCTGTCTTTGTTTTGTCTGAGAGCGGCAGTTTGGGAAGAAGTGCGCACTGATGGGCATCACAACACCGAGCTCCCGGGAGTGGACTTGTCTCCCCTCAACTGGACCGTGAGTCTTTATTGGTATGTGTATTTGATAGGGGTAGCATAGGCATCCATAACTAGACATCGGTACTTCTGCTGCCTGAGTAGCAAAGGCCAGAAAGGTTGCTAGTGTGTGGCGCCTCTGCGGCTCCAGTCGCCACAGAGTATTGCACCTCAATTAAGGTGCGGTATTCGCCTTGGGTAAGGAGGGGGTTAATCACCGGTGTTCCACATTCACATTTTACATACAGCTTAGGAGTCTTCTCACTGGGGAGCTGTGCTAGGGTAGGCAGGGGGGTTGGCCATCATGAAGCGTTGGACTTCTCGGTCACTAGGACAACCACCTTGGGGGGGCAGGTTCCACTTGGGGTTGAAGTAGGAACAACCATAGACAATCACCAGTCAGTCTTCCCGGGACATCAGTTCTGGCGACATGACACCACCATCTTCTCTTCCTCTTTTTCTTTCACGGGGCCTAGGCTTGGAGTGGAATGCTCAGCCCGGGTTCCTCACTACTGGAGGGGCAACTCTTACAAAAGACACATTCCAAACACCAGTGGCTTCTTCTAACTTATCCAAGGTCGACGGGGCCCATCACAGCGGTCACCAGTGCTGCTGCGGCAGCGATCGGGTTACTTAAACAACTGTGAGTAAAGACACCTGGAACCGCAGCAGCCGTCTCGGACTCTTATTACCGGCACCAGCACCCACGACCACCGCCACTACTACTACTCCCTTCATCATCCTCCCCGGGGCCCGCTTCACCTGTAGGGAGCGATACCATCCTCACTGCTACTACTACCATCAAAGGATGGCGACAGCACTGGCGGCTATTCCTGGGCCATGTACCACAGGTGGCATCAAGACAAGCAACCCACATCATCACCTCCTATCCCCCTTTTATTGTGGACACCTTGGGGCACGAAACCGGGCAGGCCACCACAACATCCCAGACCTTCACACCGGCCTGGTGATGAGTAACAGGTACCATACCGCACCTGAACACCCTGGCCTCCTGGGTGCCACAAGTGCAGTTGCGATTAGTTTTTCTACGCAATGTTTATTGTTGTGATGATCTTTGTACTAGGTGAGGGGTCGTACTGTTGGTGCACTCCAGCTAAGATCTGCAGTGTCTTAAAACTTTACTGTTGCCAGAATAATTATCCTATTCACCTGTATTAACGTTTATTCCCTGCCTGTTAATAAAGCCTATCCTTGATTTTGCAATCTCATCTTGTGTATCATAATTGCGTCCTGTACTGTGATCTCAAGATCTCCGCTACACCAGCAATCCAACCAAATCGTGTTCTGTAAGAGAATGTGCATTATAGTAACAAGAAAATAAAACACTTCTCTACCAAAAACGTGTCAATTAACATAGCACCATAGTTAAGCTCAGATTCACAACCCAGGCTCCACCCTATTATTTCATTTTATTTGCTTATGTAGATCCTGCATATTATTATTATTATTATTATTATATTATGCATATTCCATAGCGCTTTACAAACATTAACATCACAATATACCTTCCCTATTAGTATGCCTTTGGAGTGTGGTAGGAAACCGGAGAACCTGGTGGAAACCCACACAATCATGGGGAGAACATACATACTCCATATAAAGATAAAGGTGACCATACACAGGCTTTAGCTCTGGACTGATTCAGCTTTACCTCCACAGACAGCTCAAACGGGATTTCTTGCACATTGATATCGATGATCTTTATTTATTTGGAGGATGATCTCAATAGGAGCTGATCTGCAGTACCTGTCAGCAGCCACTATACAGAGCGAGGAGTTTTGGTGTTCTACTCCGCACACTGTTTATATCTGGTCTCCGCCAGTACAGCAAACAACTGGCCAGAAGGGGTGCCGGGTCTGATAATCTGATCAGTAGGTGCACCCATCTAAGAACAATGACCTATCATGTGGCTAGATCATCAATATTAAAGGGATGGAAAACCTCTTTACTAGAGATGAGCGAACCGGTCCCGGTTCGGCTCGAGGCGGTTCGCCGAACGGGGGGTCTGGCTCGAGTTCGGCTCGTCGAACGTTCGACGAACCGAACTCGAGCCCATAGGAAACAATGGCAGGCAATCACAAACACAGTAAAACACCTAGAAAACACCCTGAAAGGTGTCCAAAAGGTGACAAACAACTCACAACATAACACAAACACATGGGAAAGTGACAAGGACATATACTCATGTGAAAACAAAACAGCTGGACAAGGAAAAAGAGGGAGACACACAGATATATGAGTATATGCAAAGAAACATCGATTCCATTATTGTGCAACTTGAGCCCTGCTCATTTTAGGCTTCCAATCTGGATAAATTGCCTGAGCTCGCCACGTACGCCTTGAGGATCTTGTCGTGTCCTGCAGCCAGCGTTCTCTCGGAACCTGTCTTCAGTGCTGCTGGGGGTCTGCTGGCAGATAAGCACACGTGTCTGTCCACTG
This sequence comes from Anomaloglossus baeobatrachus, assembly GCF_048569485.1. Lineage (NCBI taxonomy): Eukaryota > Metazoa > Chordata > Amphibia > Anura > Aromobatidae > Anomaloglossus > Anomaloglossus baeobatrachus. The sequence continues at coordinate 214,340,360 of NC_134353.1, read as the reverse complement.
ACAATGTGGACCTGGCTCTCAGAGGACTTTTCTTCCCCTGGGTCAGCCAGGGGAGGCGAAAGGCACGCGTATTTTTGAGAGTGCTTCATGCAAAGCATCTTTTTCTTTGTCAAAAGGGGGGCTCAACCGATGCCAGTCAAGTGGGGTGTGTGTGGCCCAGTTAGTGGCAACGAGGGAGACTGTGGTTGGAGTCCCCTCGCTGTGTCTCTAAAAGAACCAAGATGAACAAGTCATGGCTCTCAGAGGACTTTTCTTCCCCTGGGTCAGCCAGGGGACGGGAAAGGCACGCGTATTTTTGAGAGTGCTTCATGCAAAGCATCTTTTTCTTTTTCAAAAGGGGGCTCAACCGATGCCAGTCAAGTGGGGTGTGTGTGGCCCAGTGAGTGGCAACGAGGGAGACTGTGGTTGGAGTCCCCTCGCTGTGTTTCTAAAAGAACCAAGATGAACAAGTCATGGCTCTCAGAGGACTTTTCTTCCCCGGGGTCAGCCAGGGGACGGGAAAGGCACGCGTATTTTTGAGAGTGCTTCATGCAAAGCATCTTTTTCTTTTTCAAAAGGGGGCTCAACCGATGCCAGTCAAGTGGGGTGTGTGTGGCCCAGTTAGTGGCAACGAGGGAGACTGTGGTTGGAGTCCCCTCGCTGTGTCTCTAAAAGAACCAAGATGAACAAGTCATGGCTCTCAGAGGACTTTTCTTCCCCTGGGTCAGCCAGGGGACGGGAAAGGCACGCGTATTTTTGAGAGTGCTTCATGCAAAGCATCTTTTTCTTTTTCAAAAGGGGGCTCAACCGATGCCAGTCAAGTGGGGTGTGTGTGGCCCAGTTAGTGGCAACGAGGGAGACTGTGGTTGGAGTCCCCTCGCTGTGTCTCTAAAAGAACCAAGATGAACAAGTCATGGCTCTCAGAGGACTTTTCTTCCCCTGGGTCAGCCAGGGGACGGGAAAGGCACGCGTATTTTTGAGAGTGCTTCATGCAAAGCATCTTTTTCTTTGTCAAAAGGGGGGGTCAACCGATGCCAGTCAAGTGGGGTGTGTGTGGCCCAGTTAGTGGCAACGAGGGAGACTGTGGTTGGAGTCCCCTCGCTGTGTCTCTAAAAGAACCAAGATGAACAAGTCATGGCTCTCAGAGGACTTTTCTTCCCCTGGGTCAGCCAGGGGACGGGAAAGGCACGCGTATTTTTGAGAGTGCTTCATGCAAAGCATCTTTTTCTTTTTCAAAAGGGGGCTCAACCGATGCCAGTCAAGTGGGGTGTGTGTGGCCCAGTTAGTGGCAACGAGGGAGACTGTGGTTGGAGTCCCCTCGCTGTGTCTCTAAAAGAACCAAGATGAACAAGTCATGGCTCTCAGAGGACTTTTCTTCCCCTGGGTCAGCCAGGGGACGGGAAAGGCACGCGTATTTTTGAGAGTGCTTCATGCAAAGCATCTTTTTCTTTGTCAAAAGGGGGGGTCAACCGATGCCAGTCAAGTGGGGTGTGTGTGGCCCAGTTAGTGGCAACGAGGGAGACTGTGGTTGGAGTCCCCTCGCTGTGTCTCTAAAAGAACCAAGATGAACAAGTCATGGCTCTCAGAGGACTTTTCTTCCCCTGGGTCAGCCAGGGGACGGGAAAGGCACGCGTATTTTTGAGAGTGCTTCATGCAAAGCATCTTTTTCTTTTTCAAAAGGGGGCTCAACCGATGCCAGTCAAGTGGGGTGTGTGTGGCCCAGTTAGTGGCAACGAGGGAGACTGTGGTTGGAGTCCCCTCGCTGTGTCTCTAAAAGAACCAAGATGAACAAGTCATGGCTCTCAGAGGACTTTTCTTCCCCTGGGTCAGCCAGGGGACGGGAAAGGCACGCGTATTTTTGAGAGTGCTTCATGCAAAGCATCTTTTTCTTTGTCAAAAGGGGGGGTCAACCGATGCCAGTCAAGTGGGGTGTGTGTGGCCCAGTTAGTGGCAACGAGGGAGACTGTGGTTGGAGTCCCCTCGCTGTGTCTCTAAAAGAACCAAGATGAACAAGTCATGGCTCTCAGAGGACTTTTCTTCCCCTGGGTCAGCCAGGGGACGGGAAAGGCACGCGTATTTTTGAGAGTGCTTCATGCAAAGCATCTTTTTCTTTTTCAAAAGGGGGCTCAACCGATGCCAGTCAAGTGGGGTGTGTGTGGCCCAGTTAGTGGCAACGAGGGAGACTGTGGTTGGAGTCCCCTCGCTGTGTCTCTAAAAGAACCAAGATGAACAAGTCATGGCTCTCAGAGGACTTTTCTTCCCCTGGGTCAGCCAGGGGACGGGAAAGGCACGCGTATTTTTGAGAGTGCTTCATGCAAAGCATCTTTTTCTTTTTCAAAAGGGGGCTCAACCGATGCCAGTCAAGTGGGGTGTGTGTGGCCCAGTTAGTGGCAACGAGGGAGACTGTGGTTGGAGTCCCCTCGCTGTGTCTCTAAAAGAACCAAGATGAACAAGTCATGGCTCTCAGAGGACTTTTCTTCCCCTGGGTCAGCCAGGGGACGGGAAAGGCACGCGTATTTTTGAGAGTGCTTCATGCAAAGCATCTTTTTCTTTTTCAAAAGGGGGCTCAACCGATGCCAGTCAAGTGGGGTGTGTGTGGCCCAGTTAGTGGCAACGAGGGAGACTGTGGTTGGAGTCCCCTCGCTGTGTCTCTAAAAGAACCAAGATGAACAAGTCATGGCTCTCAGAGGACTTTTCTTCCCCTGGGTCAGCCAGGGGACGGGAAAGGCACGCGTATTTTTGAGAGTGCTTCATGCAAAGCATCTTTTTCTTTGTCAAAAGGGGGGGTCAACCGATGCCAGTCAAGTGGGGTGTGTGTGGCCCAGTTAGTGGCAACGAGGGAGACTGTGGTTGGAGTCCCCTCGCTGTGTCTCTAAAAGAACCAAGATGAACAAGTCATGGCTCTCAGAGGACTTTTCTTCCCCTGGGTCAGCCAGGGGACGGGAAAGGCACGCGTATTTTTGAGAGTGCTTCATGCAAAGCATCTTTTTCTTTTTCAAAAGGGGGCTCAACCGATGCCAGTCAAGTGGGGTGTGTGTGGCCCAGTTAGTGGCAACGAGGGAGACTGTGGTTGGAGTCCCCTCGCTGTGTCTCTAAAAGAACCAAGATGAACAAGTCATGGCTCTCAGAGGACTTTTCTTCCCCTGGGTCAGCCAGGGGACGGGAAAGGCACGCGTATTTTTGAGAGTGCTTCATGCAAAGCATCTTTTTCTTTGTCAAAAGGGGGGGTCAACCGATGCCAGTCAAGTGGGGTGTGTGTGGCCCAGTTAGTGGCAACGAGGGAGACTGTGGTTGGAGTCCCCTCGCTGTGTCTCTAAAAGAACCAAGATGAACAAGTCATGGCTCTCAGAGGACTTTTCTTCCCCTGGGTCAGCCAGGGGACGGGAAAGGCACGCGTATTTTTGAGAGTGCTTCATGCAAAGCATCTTTTTCTTTTTCAAAAGGGGGCTCAACCGATGCCAGTCAAGTGGGGTGTGTGTGGCCCAGTTAGTGGCAACGAGGGAGACTGTGGTTGGAGTCCCCTCGCTGTGTCTCTAAAAGAACCAAGATGAACAAGTCATGGCTCTCAGAGGACTTTTCTTCCCCTGGGTCAGCCAGGGGACGGGAAAGGCACGCGTATTTTTGAGAGTGCTTCATGCAAAGCATCTTTTTCTTTGTCAAAAGGGGGGGTCAACCGATGCCAGTCAAGTGGGGTGTGTGTGGCCCAGTTAGTGGCAACGAGGGAGACTGTGGTTGGAGTCCCCTCGCTGTGTCTCTAAAAGAACCAAGATGAACAAGTCATGGCTCTCAGAGGACTTTTCTTCCCCTGGGTCAGCCAGGGGACGGGAAAGGCACGCGTATTTTTGAGAGTGCTTCATGCAAAGCATCTTTTTCTTTTTCAAAAGGGGGCTCAACCGATGCCAGTCAAGTGGGGTGTGTGTGGCCCAGTTAGTGGCAACGAGGGAGACTGTGGTTGGAGTCCCCTCGCTGTGTCTCTAAAAGAACCAAGATGAACAAGTCATGGCTCTCAGAGGACTTTTCTTCCCCTGGGTCAGCCAGGGGACGGGAAAGGCACGCGTATTTTTGAGAGTGCTTCATGCAAAGCATCTTTTTCTTTGTCAAAAGGGGGGGTCAACCGATGCCAGTCAAGTGGGGTGTGTGTGGCCCAGTTAGTGGCAACGAGGGAGACTGTGGTTGGAGTCCCCTCGCTGTGTCTCTAAAAGAACCAAGATGAACAAGTCATGGCTCTCAGAGGACTTTTCTTCCCCTGGGTCAGCCAGGGGACGGGAAAGGCACGCGTATTTTTGAGAGTGCTTCATGCAAAGCATCTTTTTCTTTTTCAAAAGGGGGCTCAACCGATGCCAGTCAAGTGGGGTGTGTGTGGCCCAGTTAGTGGCAACGAGGGAGACTGTGGTTGGAGTCCCCTCGCTGTGTCTCTAAAAGAACCAAGATGAACAAGTCATGGCTCTCAGAGGACTTTTCTTCCCCTGGGTCAGCCAGGGGACGGGAAAGGCACGCGTATTTTTGAGAGTGCTTCATGCAAAGCATCTTTTTCTTTTTCAAAAGGGGGCTCAACCGATGCCAGTCAAGTGGGGTGTGTGTGGCCCAGTTAGTGGCAACGAGGGAGACTGTGGTTGGAGTCCCCTCGCTGTGTCTCTAAAAGAACCAAGATGAACAAGTCATGGCTCTCAGAGGACTTTTCTTCCCCTGGGTCAGCCAGGGGACGGGAAAGGCACGCGTATTTTTGAGAGTGCTTCATGCAAAGCATCTTTTTCTTTTTCAAAAGGGGGCTCAACCGATGCCAGTCAAGTGGGGTGTGTGTGGCCCAGTTAGTGGCAACGAGGGAGACTGTGGTTGGAGTCCCCTCGCTGTGTCTCTAAAAGAACCAAGATGAACAAGTCATGGCTCTCAGAGGACTTTTCTTCCCCTGGGTCAGCCAGGGGACGGGAAAGGCACGCGTATTTTTGAGAGTGCTTCATGCAAAGCATCTTTTTCTTTGTCAAAAGGGGGGGTCAACCGATGCCAGTCAAGTGGGGTGTGTGTGGCCCAGTTAGTGGCAACGAGGGAGACTGTGGTTGGAGTCCCCTCGCTGTGTCTCTAAAAGAACCAAGATGAACAAGTCATGGCTCTCAGAGGACTTTTCTTCCCCTGGGTCAGCCAGGGGACGGGAAAGGCACGCGTATTTTTGAGAGTGCTTCATGCAAAGCATCTTTTTCTTTTTCAAAAGGGGGCTCAACCGATGCCAGTCAAGTGGGGTGTGTGTGGCCCAGTTAGTGGCAACGAGGGAGACTGTGGTTGGAGTCCCCTCGCTGTGTCTCTAAAAGAACCAAGATGAACAAGTCATGGCTCTCAGAGGACTTTTCTTCCCCTGGGTCAGCCAGGGGACGGGAAAGGCACGCGTATTTTTGAGAGTGCTTCATGCAAAGCATCTTTTTCTTTTTCAAAAGGGGGCTCAACCGATGCCAGTCAAGTGGGGTGTGTGTGGCCCAGTTAGTGGCAACGAGGGAGACTGTGGTTGGAGTCCCCTCGCTGTGTCTCTAAAAGAACCAAGATGAACAAGTCATGGCTCTCAGAGGACTTTTCTTCCCCTGGGTCAGCCAGGGGACGGGAAAGGCACGCGTATTTTTGAGAGTGCTTCATGCAAAGCATCTTTTTCTTTTTCAAAAGGGGGCTCAACCGATGCCAGTCAAGTGGGGTGTGTGTGGCCCAGTTAGTGGCAACGAGGGAGACTGTGGTTGGAGTCCCCTCGCTGTGTCTCTAAAAGAACCAAGATGAACAAGTCATGGCTCTCAGAGGACTTTTCTTCCCCTGGGTCAGCCAGGGGACGGGAAAGGCACGCGTATTTTTGAGAGTGCTTCATGCAAAGCATCTTTTTCTTTTTCAAAAGGGGGCTCAACCGATGCCAGTCAAGTGGGGTGTGTGTGGCCCAGTTAGTGGCAACGAGGGAGACTGTGGTTGGAGTCCCCTCGCTGTGTCTCTAAAAGAACCAAGATGAACAAGTCATGGCTCTCAGAGGACTTTTCTTCCCCTGGGTCAGCCAGGGGACGGGAAAGGCACGCGTATTTTTGAGAGTGCTTCATGCAAAGCATCTTTTTCTTTGTCAAAAGGGGGGGTCAACCGATGCCAGTCAAGTGGGGTGTGTGTGGCCCAGTTAGTGGCAACGAGGGAGACTGTGGTTGGAGTCCCCTCGCTGTGTTTTACATGCTTTTAGAAGGGCATGAAATGGCTTGGAGGTTGACTTTCATCATATGCAAACTGTTGGCTACCAAAATGCTGCCTTTCCAACAACTGTGGTTATAGGCAATGAGGAACATACTGATGAAGATGAGACGCAGATACCCGATTGGGATGACAACTTAAATATTCGGTCAGGGCAAGAAGAAACTCGGTCTGAGGGGTAGGGGAGTGCAAACACAACAATTGATGATTAAGTTCTAGATCACACCTACTGTCAACCCACAGTCAGACACTCGAGGAGGTCAACAGAGGCGGTGGAGGAGGATGCAACCGACGTCGAAGTAACCTGGCGCCTTCCTGGACACAGTCGGAGCACTGGTAGCACGTCTACAACTGCATCCTCAGCCACCACTCTGCCTCTGAGCATTATTCGGGGTGGATCAACAGGTCGCATGGCCTCTAAGCCTTGCCTAGCCAGGTCCTTTTTTGACATAGAAAAAGATCGCCCAAATTATGTGATCTGTAAAATTTGTCATGGTTCTCTTAGTAGAGGTCAAAACCTCAGCAGTTTGACAACTTCTTCCATGAATCGTCACATGAATAAATATCATATGGCCCGATGGGAAGCTCACCGTGCTGCAATGCGGCCTAGCGGAGCGAACCATCCACCGCCTGCCCCTTCCAGTGCATCCGCGCGCTCGTCATCTTCTAGGACTGTGGGGACAGCTGTCACACCTGTTTTTCCACCCACAACTTCCACCACTGTAACCGCAACAGGCAGTTTGCTTGGTAGGTCGTCAGTTGGTTTGGAAGGGGAAACAAGTGAGTGTGTACAGCTCTCTCAGACATCGATAGCACCAACTTTGGATGAAGGCAACATCATGTCTCCGCCTGCACTTTCCTCACAAAGCTGCATTTTTCCAGGGACACCCGACTCAACACCGTCTACACACAGCAGCCAGATCTCTGTCCCTCAGATGTGGTCAAATAAAAGGCCACTTCCTGCGACCCATGACAAAGCGAAGAGGTTGACTCTATCCCTCTGTAAGCTGTTGACTACAGAAATGCTGCCTTTCCGCCTAGTGGACACACAGGATTTTAGAGACCTTATGTCTGTCGCTGTGCCCCAGTACCAGATGCCTAGTCGCCACTACTTCTCTAAGAAAGGTGTGCCCGCGCTACACCAGCATGTCGCACACAACATCACCGCTTCCTTGAGAAACTCTGTGTGTGAACGGGTGCATTTCACCACCGATACTTGGACCAGTAAGCATGGACAGGGACGTTACATGTCGCTGACTGGCCACTGGGTAACTATGGTGATAGATGGTGAAGGGTCTGCTGCACAAGTCTTGCCGTCCCCACGACTTGTGTGTCAATCCTCTGTCTGTCCAAGTTCCGCCACTGCTTCTGCATCCTCCACCTCATCTGGGTCCTCCACCTCCGCCCCAAGCCTGCCTGGTCAGGCCACCAGCGTTCTCACTGCGCAGAAGGAATCACGCACCCCTCATTACTATGCTGGTAGCAGAGCGCAACGGCATCAGGCGGTCTTTAGCTTGACATGTCTTTGAAATAGGAGTCACACAGCGACTGAGTTGTGGGCAGCTCTGGAGACTGATTTTGATAAATGGTTGTCTCCACTCAACCTGCAGCCTGGTAAGGCCGTGTGCGACAATGCTGCAAACCTGGGTGCGGCCCTTCGCCTGGGCAAGGTGACACACGTGCCTTGTATGGCTCACGTGTTTAACCTTGTTGTCCAGCAATTTTTAACACACTATCCCGGCCTAGATGGCCTTCTGACCAGGGCACGGAAACTGTCTGCAGTGCTCACTTCCGCCGTTCAACCGCCGCACCTGAGCGACTTGCATCGCTCCAGAAGTCTTTCGGCCTGCCGGTTCATCGCCTGAAATGCGATGTGGCGACACGCTGGAATTCAACTCTCCACATGTTACAGCGACTGTGGCAGCACCGGCGAGCCCTGGTGCAATACGTCATGATGTATAGCCTGGGCCAACGAGATGCAGAAGTGGGGCAGATCACCCTGATGGAGTGATCTCAGATCAAGGACCTATGCACCCTTCTGCACAGTTTCGACATGGCGACGAATATGTTTAGCGCTGACAATGCCATTATCAGCATGACGATTACAGTCATTTACATGCTGGAGCACACGCTAAACACTATTCGTAGTCAGGGGGTGGGACAACAGGAAGGGGAGGAACTACAGGAGGATTCATATGCGCAAGACACAACAACATCACCAAGGTCCAGACGTTCATCATCACCAACGCGGCAGGCATGGGACCATGGGGGACAGGGATCAACAAGGGCGCATGGTAGCAGGTGAGATGTTGAGGAAGGTGCAGGAGGACATGAAGATATGGAGGACGAACTGTCCATGGACATGGAAGACTCAGCAGATGAGGGGGACCTTGGTCAAATTTCAGTTGAAAGAGGTTGGGGGGAGATGTCAGAAGAAAGAACGGTTAGCACCTCTATGCCACAAACACAGCGTGGACTTGGTGCGCATGGCTGCGCAAGACACATGAGTGCCTTCTTGTTGCACTACCTCCAACATGACCCTCGTATTGTCAAAATTAGAAGTGATGATGACTACTGGCTTGCCACACTATTAGATCCCCGGGACAAGTCCAAATTTTGTGACATAATTCCACCCATAGAAAGGGACGCACGTATGCAGGAGTATCAGCAGAAGCTGTTACTCGATCTTAGCTCGGCTTTTCCACCAAACAACCGTGCAGGTGAAGGGAGTGATTCTCCCAGTTGTAACTTGACAAACATGGGACGGCCTCGTCATCTTCAACAGTCTACCCGTACCAGTAGGACCGTATCTGGTGCTGGTAACAGCAATTTTATGGAATCTTTTCATAATTTTTTTAGACCCTCCTTTGCAAGGCCACCAGAGACAACAAGTCTGACACATAGTCAACGGATGGAGAGGATGATACAGGAGTATCTCCAAATGAACATCGATGCAATGACTTTGCAAATGGAGCCTTGCTCCTTTTGTGCTTCAAATCTAGAAAAATGTCAAGAGCTCTCCAGTTACGCCTCGAAGATTTTGTCGTGTCCAGCTGCCAGCGTTGTCTCTGAACGTGTCTTCAGTGCTGCTGGGTGTGTGCTGACAGATAAGCGCACGCGTCTGTCCAGTGACAATGTGGACAGACTGACGTTCATCAAAATGAACAAGTCATGGATCCAGAAGGAATTTACTACCCCTGTGTCATCCTGGGGAGAGTAAATGCTTGTGGATTTGGAATGTGCTTGATGCAAATCAAAACATCCTGTTTGCAACTAGGGCACAAGTGCTGCCACTGATAAGGTGTCTGTGTGGGGCCCAATTTTTGGAAAAAAAGGGAGACTCCGCTTGGAGTAACCCTTGCTTGCTGTGTTTTTTAAAAATGATACAAGATGAACAGATCTGAAGGCAAGATGAAGCCAACATCATGTCTCCGCCTGCACTTTTCTCACAAACCTGCATTTTTCCAGGGACACCCTACTCAACACCGTCTACAGACAGCAGCCAGATCTCTGTCCCTCAGATGTGGTCAAATAAAAGGCCACTTACTGCGACCCATGACAAAGCTAAGTGGTTGACTCTATCCCTCTGTAAGCTGTTGGCTACCGAAATGCTGCCTTTACGCGTAGTGGACACACAGGATTTTACAGACCTTATGTCTGTCGCTGTGCCCCAGTACCAGATGCCCAATCACCACTGCTTCTCCAAGAAAAGCATGCCCGCGCTACACCGGCATGTCGCACACAACATCACCACTTCCTTGAGAAAATCTGTGTGCGACAGGGTGCATTTCAACACAGATACTTGGACCAGTAAGCATAGACAGGGTCATTACATGTCACTGACTGGGCACTGGCAAACTATGGTGAGAGATGGAGAAGGGTCTGCTGTACAAGTCTTGCCGTCCCCACGAGTTGTTTCAATCCTTGTTCTGTATGTAGAAGTTAATACACTGCTTCTGCCTCTTCAACCTCGTGTGGGTCCTCTACCTTTGCGCAAACCCTGTGTGGTCAGGCCACCCTTCCTTGCAACTGCGCACAAGGACTACCACACACCTCCTTACTATGCTGGTAGCAGAGCTCAATGCCATCAGGCGGTCAAAGTTTTACTTTGAAATGTATGGGAAATGTGAGTCACACCGCTATTACAGAGAATAGTAGTCAGGCAGGGTCAAAACATTAATTGAGGAACAGGAACAGAATGGGACGGCCAGGACTTAATCAGAAAACAAGCAGAGGTGAAATGCGTATCGGCCAACAAGGTACATAAACAGCAAGCAGGAAAAGTAGTCAGGTAACAAGCACACAAAATCATAAAACTGAACTGGGGGTAAAATTAACCAGAGGTTCATAGCTATGTCTGGCAGTGGTCTGCAGACAGGATGGGCATAAAAAAGGGTGTGGTGTCTTCCCATTGGTTGTAGCTGAATGATGGTATTTCATCTGTGAGATACCCACCAGCTACATTCAGCCAGAGATTCTGCATCTGTCAAGGTAATGCAGCCCAGTGGGTGAGCATAACCTGCGTCCACCTGCGCCGCTGGCATCGACTACTCTCCCATCATCAGCACTATTCATGAAAGGAACACGTTGTCACCTGGCGACCGGAGTACAAATTGACGGAGCGGACTCCGTTGGTGACTTAACAGCCGTGTGCGGCAATGATGCAAACCTGGCTGCGGGCCATCCTCAGGGCAATGTGACACACGTGCCTTTTATGGCTCACGTGTTGATCCGAATTCTCCAGCAATTTTTAAAACACCATCACGGCCTACATGGCCTTGTGCAGCGGGCACGCTCGCTATGTGCTCACTTCCATCGTGCGCACACAGCAGCTCAACAACTTTCATCACTCCGGAAGTCTTAGGGTCTGGCAGTTAAACGCCGGAAATGCGATGTTCCGACACGCAGGAATTGGAATCTGCACATGTTGCAGCGTGTGTGGCAGCACCGCAGAGCCCTGCTGAAATACGGTAAGACATATAGCCTGGGATAAGTTGATCCAGAGGTGGTGCAGATCACGCTGCTGGAGTGGTGTCAGATCAAGGACCTATGCACCCTGCTACACAGTTTTGAAATGTCGACGAAGATGTTTAGCACTGGCAATGTCATTCTCAGCGTGACAATTCTGGTCATCTACATGATGGAGCACACTGTAATTATTATTCGGAGTCAGGTGTTGGGACAAGAGGAAGGGGAGGAAGTACAGGAGGAGTCATATGCGGAAGGGATAACAAGATCTACGAGGTCCAGATGGTCAGCGGCACCTATGCGGCAGTCATGGTGAGGGAGAGGGATTAACAAGGGCGCATAGTATCAGCAAAAAGTGTTGATGAAAGTGCAGGAGCCCATGAAGAAATGGAGGACGAACTGGCGATGGGCATGGAAGACTCAGCAGATGAGTGAGAGCTTGCTCACATTTCGGTTGTGCGAGGTTGTGGGTAGAGGGCAGAGGAAGGATGCACGATTCTCACCTCTCTGCCACCAACACACCAAGGACTTGGTCCTCCTGGATGCACAAGACACATGAGCGCCTTCTTGCTGCACTACCTACATGACCCTCGGATTGTATGAATTTGAAGTAATCCTGAATACTGGGTTGCCACACTGTTAGATCCCCGGTACAAGACAAAATTTGGCGAACTAATTCCTGCCATAGAAATAGACGCACGTATACAGGAGTATCTGCAGAATGTGGTACGCAATCTTAGATCTACTTTTCCACTAAACACCAGTGCTGCACAGAGTGAATCTCAACACTTTGTCATGGATAGGAGGAAATGGTCTTTTACTTGTCCACATCGGAGGGACCGAGGGATGGCTGCTGTGCTGAGATGGCGTTGAGTACGGTGTCCCTGCACAGTTGCACTTTTGGTCATATCCCAAAATGAGTTGAAAAAGGACAGATGCTGTTGGAAAGGGGAACAGGTGTGTTGGAAAGGGGAAAAAAATTTGGGTCCGTGGATTTGGTGGTTAAACAACTGTAACATTTGCTGAAGAAACAACATCTGTTACAGTGGGACTGGCAGATTTGGATAAAGTGGTATATAATCTGTGACCGCTATATAACAAAAATTAATAAGAAAAGAAAGAGAAAGGTATATATCACCTTCAGCAGTCAGTGTCCACCGTGCTCCCAGTTGGAAAAGGAGAGGTTGGCAACTTGAAGGTTTGGTGGAGGATACAGAGCTGTGTGGCTATGAAACTAATAGTAGCCTGAACCGAGTTAGACGCCATTCGGATCTGGAGACTGTGAGCCCTGTTAGCGTCACAGGGTCCACATGCCCACCCAGCCCAGGAACTCCCTGTTAACAACACAGGGGCCATTGAGTACGCTGACCGTGTGCGTAGGGGCCACACCTGTGGACAGCAGGCGCATCAGCAGCAGCAGGCCTGTTAATGCCACTGGGCTGCACAAGCAGGACTGTTAGGACAGGAGCTGGTCTTAACCGTTCTGCGTTACCAACTGTGGTGGTGGCCTGCATCCACCACCCTATCCCTGCCTACCTCTGGCCTAAAGCCGCAATGGGTTCAACACATGGAGGTGTGCTCTTTCGGAGCATAATAGAAGACTGCGCACCTCCTTGTTGGCTCCAGCCCCTTTTATAACCTGGGTCCGCCCCAAACCAGGGTGAACCACAATGCACCTCCTGGAGACAAAAGCAGAGTGACACGTCATGAGTGGCATAACTAGCGTCCTATTTGGAAACGCAACTTCAATGATGACCTCATGGCTGCCATGACCCAAACACCTCACCAGTCATCGTCTGACCATCAATAATGCGGTGACAAGTCATAGGTGTGGGCCTCTGCAAGCCATTTGGGAGGACACCTGATGCCCTGTGGTCTATATGGGACCCCCACATCAGGGCCAGGGCCAAAGAGTTCATTACCGGACCTAGTCTCTGATGCAGGAAGTGCCTGAGCATGCTCAGTAGCATGAAATACAGTCTCTGAAAAAAGACTATCAGCTTTAGCATGGTGTCTAGGCACAAAACAGGACTTAGACCCGGCACAGAATGCAAGCACCTGTGCAAAGAGGCTTTTCACACTTAGTGTGGGAGCATGCGCTGTATCCCGAAATGAAGACTTAGCGTCAGGAATGGCACAGTCAGGCTGAGCATACTCACTAGGCGAAACACTGTAATTATGCTGCAGCTGGGGTACATCGGCACACGCATGCGCACTAGCTGCCTCTCCACACTTAGACGTGGAGGGGAAATTTGTCTTGGAGATGCTGTCTATGAACAGAAGGAAAAGCTAAAGGAAGCCTGACTTTCTATCCCTCCGAATTATGAAATGCAGCAATGAATTCCATGAGTTTGCTATAACATTAGCGTAGCTAAATGTGCATGAGGGTGTGATGTAGAGGTGCTAGAAATAGCTTGTCACCAGTGGGGCACTAATGGAATACAACAGCCAGTTCTATGATGCCACAAAATGGCAGTATTTTGTGCTATCATTATAGCTTATTAAAAACAGAGCACGAGGTTGTCATGCAGAGGTGCTGCACATAGATTTGCAGTAGTGTGAATAGACAAAAGTACAATAGCCACGTTTAGGATACAACTAGGTACACTGAGTGTTTGCTACTATAAATGGCTGAGTTTAAAAAAGTTTGAGTGTGCAATGCAGGCAGACGTGCTGCAAATAACGTTCCAATACTGTGAATTGACAAAAGTACAATAGCCACGTTTAGGATACAACTAGGTACACTGAGTGTTTGCTAGTATAATGGCTGAGTTTAAAAAAGTTAGAGTGTGCAATGCAGGCAGACGTGCTGCAAATATCGTTCCAATACTGTGAATAGACAAAAGTACAATAGCCACGTTTAGGATACAACTAGGTACACTGAGTGTTTGCTACTATAAATGGCTGAGTTTAAAAAAGTTTGAGTGTGCAATGCAGGCAGACGTGCTGCAAATAACGTTCCAATACTGTGAATTGACAAAAGTACAATAGCCACGTTTAGGATACAACTAGGTACACTGAGTGTTTGCTAGTATAATGGCTGAGTTTAAAAAAGTTAGAGTGTGCAATGCAGGCAGACGTGCTGCAAATATCGTTCCAATACTGTGAATAGACAAAAGTAAAATAGCCACGTTTAGGATACAACTAGGTACACTGAGTGTTTGCTAGTATAATGGCTGAGTTTAAAAAAGTTAGAGTGTGCAATGCAGGCAGACGTGCTGCAAATAACGTTCCAATACTGTGAATAGACAAAAGTACAATAGCCACGTTTAGGATACAACTAGGTACACTGAGTGTTTGCTACTATAAATGGCTGAGTTTAAAAAAGTTTGAGTGTGCAATGCAGGCAGACGTGCTGCAAATAACGTTCCAATACTGTGAATTGACAAAAGTACAATAGCCACGTTTAGGATACAACTAGGTACACTGAGTGTTTGCTAGTATAATGGCTGAGTTTAAAAAAGTTAGAGTGTGCAATGCAGGCAGACGTGCTGCAAATATCGTTCCAATACTGTGAATAGACAAAAGTAAAATAGCCACGTTTAGGATACAACTAGGTACACTGAGTGTTTGCTAGTATAATGGCTGAGTTTAAAAAAGTTAGAGTGTGCAATGCAGGCAGACGTGCTGCAAATAACGTTCCAATACTGTGAATAGACAAAAGTACAATAGCCACGTTTAGGATACAACTAGGTACACTGAGTGTTTGCTACTATAAATGGCTGAGTTTAAAAAAGTTTGAGTGTGCAATGCAGGCAGACGTGCTGCAAATAACGTTCCAATACTGTGAATTGACAAAAGTACAATAGCCACGTTTAGGATACAACTAGGTACAGTGAGTGTTTGCTAGTATAATGGCTGAGTTTAAAAAAGTTTGAGTGTGCAATGCAGGCAGACGTGCTGCAAATAACGTTCCAATACTGTGAATTGACAAAAGTACAATAGCCACGTTTAGGATACAACTAGGTACACTGAGTGTTTGCTAGTATAATGGCTGAGTTTAAAAAAGTTAGAGTGTGCAATGCAGGCAGACGTGCTGCAAATATCGTTCCAATACTGTGAATAGACAAAAGTAAAATAGCCACGTTTAGGATACAACTAGGTACACTGAGTGTTTGCTAGTATAATGGCTGAGTTTAAAAAAGTTAGAGTGTGCAATGCAGGCAGACGTGCTGCAAATAACGTTCCAATACTGTGAATAGACAAAAGTACAATAGCCACGTTTAGGATACAACTAGGTACACTGAGTGTTTGCTACTATAAATGGCTGAGTTTAAAAAAGTTTGAGTGTGCAATGCAGGCAGACGTGCTGCAAATAACGTTCCAATACTGTGAATTGACAAAAGTACAATAGCCACGTTTAGGATACAACTAGGTACAGTGAGTGTTTGCTAGTATAATGGCTGAGTTTAAAAAAGTTTGAGTGTGCAATGCAGGCAGACGTGCTGCAAATAACGTTCCAATACTGTGAATTGACAAAAGTACAATAGCCACGTTTAGGATACAACTAGGTACAGTGAGTGTTTGCTAGTATAATGGCTGAGTTTAAAAAAGTTTGAGTGTGCAATGCAGGCAGACGTGCTGCAAATAACGTTCCAATACTGTGAATTGACAAAAGTACAATAGCCACGTTTAGGATACAACTAGGTACAGTGAGTGTTTGCTAGTATAATGGCTGAGTTTAAAAAAGTTAGAGTGTGCAATGCAGGCAGACGTGCTGCAAATATCGTTCCAATACTGTGAATAGACAAAAGTAAAATAGCCACGTTTAGGATACAACTAGGTACACTGAGTGTTTGCTAGTATAATGGCTGAGTTTAAAAAAGTTAGAGTGTGCAATGCAGGCAGACGTGCTGCAAATAACGTTCCAATACTGTGAATAGACAAAAGTACAATAGCCACGTTTAGGATACAACTAGGTACACTGAGTGTTTGCTACTATAAATGGCTGAGTTTAAAAAAGTTTGAGTGTGCAATGCAGGCAGACGTGCTGCAAATAACGTTCCAATACTGTGAATTGACAAAAGTACAATAGCCACGTTTAGGATACAACTAGGTACAGTGAGTGTTTGCTAGTATAATGGCTGAGTTTAAAAAAGTTTGAGTGTGCAATGCAGGCAGACGTGCTGCAAATAACGTTCCAATACTGTGAATTGACAAAAGTACAATAGCCACGTTTAGGATACAACTAGGTACAGTGAGTGTTTGCTAGTATAATGGCTGAGTTTAAAAAAGTTAGAGTGTGCAATGCAGGCAGACGTGCTGCAAATATCGTTCCAATACTGTGAATAGACAAAAGTAAAATAGCCACGTTTAGGATACAACTAGGTACACTGAGTGTTTGCTAGTATAATGGCTGAGTTTAAAAAAGTTAGAGTGTGCAATGCAGGCAGACGTGCTGCAAATAACGTTCCAATACTGTGAATAGACAAAAGTACAATAGCCACGTTTAGGATACAACTAGGTACACTGAGTGTTTGCTACTATAAATGGCTGAGTTTAAAAAAGTTTGAGTGTGCAATGCAGGCAGACGTGCTGCAAATAACGTTCCAATACTGTGAATTGACAAAAGTACAATAGCCACGTTTAGGATACAACTAGGTACACTGAGTGTTTGCTACTATAAATGGCTGAGTTTAAAAAAGTTTGAGTGTGCAATGCAGGCAGACGTGCTGCAAATAACGTTCCAATACTGTGAATTGACAAAAGTACAATAGCCACGTTTAGGATACAACTAGGTACACTGAGTGTTTGCTAGTATAATGGCTGAGTTTAAAAAAGTTAGAGTGTGCAATGCAGGCAGACGTGCTGCAAATATCGTTCCAATACTGTGAATAGACAAAAGTACAATAGCCACGTTTAGGATACAACTAGGTACACTGAGTGTTTGCTACTATAAATGGCTGAGTTTAAAAAAGTTTGAGTGTGCAATGCAGGCAGACGTGCTGCAAATAACGTTCCAATACTGTGAATTGACAAAAGTACAATAGCCACGTTTAGGATACAACTAGGTACACTGAGTGTTTGCTACTATAAATGGCTGAGTTTAAAAAAGTTAGAGTGTGCAATGCAGGCAGACGTGCTGCAAATATCGTTCCAATACTGTGAATAGACAAAAGTACAATAGCCACGTTTAGGATACAACTAGGTACACTGAGTGTTTGCTAGTATAATGGCTTAGTAACAATGAGTTGTAGTGTGCAATGCAGGCAGACGTGCTCTGCAAATGTCTTTGCACTAGTGGGACTATAGCAAAGTCCAATAGCCACGTTTAGGATGCCACTAGGTACACTGAGTGTTTGCTAGTAAAATTGCTTAGTTTAAAAAAGTTGGAGTGTGCAATGCAGGCAGATGTGCTCTGCTAATATCTTTGCACTAGTGGGACTATAGCAAAGTCCAATAGCCACGTATAGGATGCCACTAGGTACACTGAGTGTTTGCTAGTATAATGGCTTAGTTAAAATGAGTTTGAGTGTGCAATGCAGGCAGACGCGCTATGCAAATGTCTTTGCACTAGTGGGACTATAGCAAAGTCCAATAGCCACGTATAGGATGCCACTAGGTACACTGAGTGTTTGCTAGTATAATGGCTTGGTTTTAATGAGTTGGAGTGTGCAATGCAGGCAGACGCGCTCTGCAAATGTCTTTGCACTAGTGGGACTATAGCAAAGTCCAATAGCCACGTATAGGATGCCACTAGGTACACTGAGTGTTTGCTAGTATAATGGCTTGGTTAGAATGAGTTGTAGTGTGCAATGCAGGCAGATGTGCTCTGCTAATGTCTTTGCACTAGTGGGACTATAGCAAAGTCCAATAGCCACGTATAGGATGCCACTAGGTACACTGAGTGTTTGCTAGTATAATGGCTTAGTTAAAATGAGTTTGAGTGTGCAATGCAGGCAGACGCGCTATGCAAATGTCTTTGCACTAGTGGGACTATAGCAAAGTCCAATAGCCACGTATAGGATGCCACTAGGTACACTGAGTGTTTGCTAGTATAATGGCTTGGTTAGAATGAGTTGTAGTGTGCAATGCAGGCAGATGTGCTCTGCTAATGTCTTTGCACTAGTGGGACTATAGCAAAGTCCAATAGCCACGTATAGGATGCCACTAGGTACACTGAGTGTTTGCTAGTATAATGGCTTAGTTAAAATGAGTTTGAGTGTGCAATGCCGGCAGACGCGCTATGCAAATGTCTTTGCACTAGTGGGACTATAGCAAAGTCCAATAGCCACGTATAGGATGCCACTAGGTACACTGAGTGTTTGCTAGTATAATGGCTTGGTTTTAATGAGTTGGAGTGTGCAATGCAGGCAGACGCGCTCTGCAAATGTCTTTGCACTAGTGGGACTATAGCAAAGTCCAATAGCCACGTATAGGATGCCACTAGGTACACTGAGTGTTTGCTAGTATAATGGCTTGGTTAGAATGAGTTGTAGTGTGCAACGCAGGCAGACGCGCTCTGCAAATGTCTTTGCACTAGTGGGACTATAGCAAAGTCCAATAGCCACGTATAGGATGCCACTAGGTACACTGAGTGTTTGCTAGTATAATGGCTTGTTTAGAATGAGTTGTAGTGTGCAATGCAGGCAGACGCGCTCTGCAAATGTCTTTGCACTAGTGGGACTATAGCAAAGTCCAATAGCCACGTATAGGATGCCACTAGGTACACTGAGTGTTTGCTAGTATAATGGCTTAGTTATCAGTTGGAGTGTGCAGAGGACAAGAGGGTACAGTGGCAGGATTGTGGTGCTCTGGGTAGAGGAATGGAAGCCTGCCTTTCTATTCCCTCCTAATGGTGAAATGCAGGTAGGAAATCCCTGACCTGGGCTACACAGACGCTGTTGCTGTTTGCAGGACCTGTCACCTATGGCTCTCTGACCCTGCCGGTTGGAGCCCTTAAAAGGACTGCTATAAAGTGCTCTCCCTAAGCTGTCTAACGCTGTGTATGCAGCGCATACAGCTGTATCGGCTATAGGACTCAGGAAGACGGAGCTGCGACAGTGATGTCTGACACCAAAGACGCAGAAGGCAGATAATGGCGTCCGTGAAGAAAATGTCCGGTTTTATAATGCAGGGACATGTGACATGCAGATCCTATCACACATGCCGTTGCTTCTCTGGCTCAAAGTCCACTTAGCTGTGTGTGTGTCTGGGATTGGCTGACATGCTGGCCCGCCCCACAAGACGCGCGCACTTAGGGAAGGAAGACAAGAAAAAAAAAAAAAAAAAATGGCGATCGCCATTATAGAAACAGCAGTGATCTGAAGGCGCTGTTCACGCACACTATACACTGAAATGTGATAATAGTTTGATTCACAGAGTGACTTACACTATTACAGCAGAAACCAAGCTATGATTTAGCTGTTTTTTGGCTGCTAGAACCGTTCTCGAACGTTTCTAGAACTACCGAGCTTTTGCAAAAAGCTCGAGTTCTAGTTCGATCTAGAACATGCCCCAAAATCACTCGAGCCGCGAACTGGAGAACCACGAACCACGAACCGCGCTCAACTCTACTCTTTACGCATATCTACATTGCATAGCATACAGCAGCTCAAACCACTGCTACCTCCACCCTTATAAGTATACAGAACTAAAAACGCTCATCAATAGTCTACGTTTGACCTGACACTGCACAACAACTGCAAGAGAGCAAAGTTGTAGTATAGAGGCAGCTCTGTGTACAGTGTGTGCTCAAGAGAGTTTTTGAAGGAAGAAAGTGCCACCTTTTTCTAAGAGGATTGATGTGTTTCCATGATTAGTAAATTATGGCATTCCAGAGGTGTAACTTAAAATGGTTTGTCTGCAATATTTTCTTAATTAGGGCTGAGCATCTTGTTAAAAAAAAAGCAAGGTTATGCATGTATTAGTGATGAGTGAGCATGCTCGTCACTGCTCGTTAGGCCTCTGCCACACTCACGTGAATTTCACGCACGTGCCGAGAGACACGTATTTTCCCTGCGTGTTGCGTGCAGGTAAGTACGTGTCTCTGGTACGTGCGTGACACGTGTGTTCTACGTGTGCTATCCGCGATAGCACACGTAGAATCAGTAATTATTATACTCACCTGGTCCTTCCTGCTGTCCGCGCTGCTGTCCGTGGTGCTGATCCTCGGTCTCCAGCCCTGCCGTCTCCCCGCTGCTGCTGCTGCCAGGCAGTGAAGTGAATATTCTATGAGATTAATGAGCGGCGGTCGGCAGCAAGAGGCAGCAGCGGCAGAGACAGGAGGGCTGGAGAAGGTGAGTTAATGTTTTTTATTTTTTTCCCTGACATGTGTGTTTACTCCGGCGCGTGTCACATGGGACCGCATCCACACTACACCCGTGTGGTACGGGTGCGGGCCGTGTAACACCCGTGCTGCCGGAGAAAACACTGACATGTCAGCGCTTTGAAAATCGCACACACGTACAAACGCACACGGACACACGTTCCGTGTGGTTTTACGTGTGTGTGCCTGCTACCATAGGGTAGCATTGCTGTACATGTCTCCGTGCCGCCGGTACGTGTAAAAAATGCCAAACACGTGCCGGAGGCACGGATGTGTGGCAGAGGCCTTACTCGGAGTTTAAATGCACGAGTTTCCCATTGATGTCCATTATACTCTGTACTCGAGTTGTGCCCAAACATCCCAATGCTTGATAAAGTAACGAGCCCGATTGCTCATCACTAGCTGCTATTAATGCAAAACTATGGAAAATTGTGATCAGCTTCCAAGATAGTTGCTCCAGGTAATCCATAATCTGTCCCGAGTGCACAGAAAGGCTGGCTCCACAAGGTATAGAAGTGCCGTCAAATGTATTAATCCAGCACCTGACTTCTCTTGAAGAGTAATTCTTTATCACATAAACAGTGAGATTTAAAAACCTGAAAAAATCTTTGCAATCAATTCAAGAGGAAAAATTAACCTTACTCATGGTATAGTACACTCCGACTAACAATAATCCATACTTTTATTCTAAGGAATCAGAGGAGTGACCTCTCATCACACATGGGGTATCAGTTAAAATCCCTGGGAACTAGCACTGAGCACAGAGAGGTTTTAATGTGAACAAAACCTTAGTAGTAATATGTGGTATGAATAGGCAATGGGACAATCTAATATATAAAGCTGAGTGTATGTGTGTATGTATGTACTGTATGTATGTATGTGTGTGTGTATGTCCGCTAAAGGAATCCGCACCGTCGCATTTACAATCACAAAATTTTGCACAGACACCCCATGTGACTCAGGGAACGTCATAGACTATGTTTTGAGAAGAAAATGTAACCCCGCGCTTTACAGTTACTCTCCAAAAACATGCCTCTATTAGCTACAGGCTATTAATAGGAGCTATGATTGGTTGCTATAGGAACAAAGGACATTTGTAGTATAAGAAGCTTATGTGTGAGTTAATATGATGTCGGTGGAGAGACGGATAGAGAGAGAGACAGACAGACAGGCACAGACAGAGAAAAAGGCACACATGGAAAGAGACAGACAAACAGAGACTGAGACAGATAGGAAAAAAAAAAGCCAGACAGACAGAAAGAGACAGACAAAAGACACACGGGGAAAGAGACAGACAGAGGCAGACAAGGAAAGAGATAGACGGGGAAAGAGACAGAGAGACAGGCAAAGACAGATGGGGAAAGAGACAGATGGGGAAAGAGACAGACGAGGAAAAAAACAGACGAGGAAAGAGACAGACGGGGAAAGAGACAGACGAGGAAAGAGACAAAGATAGAGAGAGACAGAGAGACTGATATAGAGACAGACAGAGAGATAGACACAAACAGACAGGGAAAGAGACAGACAGAGAGACAGACAGAGAGAGAGACAGAGAGACAAACAGAGACTGTGAGAAAGACAGAGAGACAGACAGAGAGACAGACAGAGACTGTGAGAGAGACAGAGACTGTGAGAGAGACAGACAGAGAGACAGACAGAGAGACAGAGACTGTTAGAAAGACAGAGAGAGAGTTACTATCCCGGGTACTACAGCTAGTAAGTAATATAACACAGAAAACGTTATCGTATAGTGCCAATGTGTGTGGACAAAGAAGATAACGGAACTGATTAAGAAAAAACTGTAGTGAAGAAGAAAACCCACTGACAGCAACCAAATAATGTGAACAAGTTCAAAAACAAAATAAAGAAAAAAAGCAAAGAAATCAAAGCTTCTGTGTACAATGTGATAGTGATAGAGATTTTATTTGATGCCTCTGAGGGGATGGGAGGTTTCTTATGATTCCCTGGTATAACAGTATAGATTATGGCTCCTCAGGCTGTATTATGCCTTGAGTAAGGATTATTTTTCTACTTGAAATACTTAGGTTTTCCTTTTTTTATATCAGTACTTGTGCTCCATGGAATAAATAAAGAAGAATTGCTTTTAAAGAGAATTCAGATGCTCAGTTAATATACTGTATTTGCCTGCACTACTCACCTACCAAGCCCTGGCATTTCTCTGCCCATCAGTTTTCTGGCTCCCTTTTATTGGCAGATAACCAACGCGTCTCTGCTGCGGCCACTGGATGTACCCCTCTAAATTTTAGGCTTTGGGGTTACACCTTACATGTGGTATATGATACTTAGCTCTCCTGAAACATCCTCATTCGTTCTTAGGCTATTTTTACACTGCTTTTTTCTACTTCCATTAAAGGGAATCTATCACCAGGTTTTTAACACCTATTTTGATAGCAGCATAATGTGGGGGCAGAAAGCCTGATTCCAGCAATGTGTCATTTACTGAGCTGCTTAATGTAGTTTGTTTTTTTTATAAAATCCCTGCTTAATCAGCAGTAGATTATCATTAGAGGACTACTTGGCGTGCTGCCAGTTAGTCCAGCATATTCACGAGCTCTGTATAACTGCTAGATCTGCAGCAAATAAAACATTGATTTTACCAATATGACAGCAAATAGCTCAGCAAGTGACACATCACTGGAATCAGGAGCTCTGTCTCTACATTATGCTGCTCTCACGTGAGGGAGAAAAAAACGTGGTGACAGATTCTCTTTAAAGGCGTAAGCCAGGAATACTTCTGACGTACAGTATACTTTTAATGGCAGTATCTGACAAAGGTCATACAGCAACATCCATCATACATAGGATGATTCCATTGTAAAATTAAACAATATATGTTGCATGGTATACATTTTTTTTATTGTAATCCACTCTCAGTGGGTAGCAATATTATATACTATAAAAAGATGAAAACTGGTAAAAATACATCCTGTAAGGACACCAAATTGGCCAACAATGGGATCTATAGATGGGTTAATGTTTATGGGAGTGCTTTATGGTAAATGCTGACAATGTAAAAACTGCCTAACTCAATTAGTAGCTATTGACAGCTCGTTGTCATGAGTCCATCCATCCAGTCTGCAAGCCGTGAATGAATATGTACCCTGAAATCCCCAGCACAGTGCTGTCCTCCCATCCATCTGTCATAGGATAAAAATTCCCTATGCGATTATCCCCCAGGACCCAGCACCATGTAGCATTAGAGCATGGTTTGTGTAGTGCCGGGTCGGCACCAGGCCACACCGGAGTATGTCCGCAGTAGGGTAATATTCCCATAGTAGTGATGGTGATGAATGACGCTCGGAGTCGTCCTGTGAGCCCCTCGGAGTGGCAGGCAACAAGAGTTTTGTTCATGTCTGTGTGAAATGGATGTGCTTTAGTTGTGTGTCCGTTTGTGCTGCAGATCTATTAATCATATCCAAAAGCATTGCCATCATGGCATGGCAGTCCTCGCCTCCCAGTTTATACAGAACAGAATCATTTACATAAAGTCCTTAAGGCAAATAACTGTTGGGGCTCTAATTTATATCTGATGGAAAATTAGCCGTCATTATGCGCTCCATTAGCAGCGTCTTTAATGTGCTTCTAAGCACCATTTGTCAAGCGGCTTGTTAATATCCTTCAAGTCTTTAAAGTTGAGAGCTCATTAAAGACTGCGCGCTGTTATTGATGTAATTTAGATGAGTTTGGAAGAGCAAGTATTCATCGCCTTCAGTGGACAAGTCACCAGGAAGAAGAGGATGCCGCTCATCACAAGACGCACAGGCTCCGCTCTACCCTGCACACATCATCCAGCCATCCTGCACGACGTCATCTAAGCCATACGAGCAAACTGTTTACATAGCTGATATATATATATATATATATATATGTATATATATACTAGATGGTGGCCCGATTCTAGCACATCGGGTATTCTAGAATATGAGAATATGTATGTAGTTTATTTATGAAGATTTAAGAATAACGCAATGAAAATACAGGGTAAAATATATACATTATCATTAAATGTTATTGTTCATAGAACTTAATACAAATGAATGAAATTATTAAACAGATCATCAAAATATATAAACTATTACATGAATATCTAACTGTGTTTCAATAAATCATTGGACGGAAGAAGTACATCGACACTATATTTTATTAGTTAACAATATCAACCTAAAATATTTTTGTACCCCACATTTCTTGTGAATACCTTTTGACTATCTATAAGCAACTTTCCTTGTAAAGGGGTATCAAAAACTTGAACCTTGACGTTGGATCTCATTTTAACTCTTGAAAATGCAACGTCACGCCGCAATCATTATTTTCCCCTGCATAATTTTCTCCTCTCCCCTCCATTTGCTCTCTAAGGGCTCATGCGCACGTTGCGTACTTACATGCGTTTACGCTGCATATAGCACTGCAATGTAAATGCATGCATCCTGCGTCCCCTGCACAGTCTATGTAGATTGTGCATGAGACATGCGCATGTTGCTTTTTTTAACGCAGCGACTTGGGTGCTAAAATTTTGACCCAAACCTGTGCATTCATAAAAGCAGCATGTCAATTATTTGTGCGTTCTGGATGCAGCTCCCAGTCTGTCTATGGTGGGGGCAGCAGCCAGAGCGCATGAAAACGGCTTTTTTTTTAAAAAAAAAAAATACTGCACTCATTATGCAGTGTTTCTGCAGCGATTTGAAGTGCACATGTGCTGTCAAATCGCTGCAGAATATTCAGCAGTTACGTGCGCATGAGCCCTAACACAGGTTCTGTGACAGTCTGTGTCATGTTGCTAAGGCCACAGTCAGGTATCTAAGGGGCCCCGCACCACTCCCTCAGCAACACCCACATCCAATCCGGAGGCAGCTAAGCAGAGAGGTAGGCGGGACATGCCGAGGAGGAAATGGGAAGCAGCCGCATCTCTCAGCCTGCAGGGCCAGCGAGGGGAGGGAGAAAGTACTACAGAGTATGAAAAGAGAAGAAAGGGCAAGGTGAGTATAATCGTTTTTTGTTTTTTTTTTACTGTGTGCTGGAGGCTGCTGCTGGGGTGTATATAGAGGCTTTGGCTTGTAGGGTGTATATAAAGGCTGCTGGGGTGCATATAGAGATTTCTGTGTGCGACGGTGTCTGTGTGCGACGGTGTCTGTGTGCGGCAGTGTCTGTGTGCGGCGGTGTCTGTGTGCGACGAATCAGCGAAGTGTGGTTCAATTCCCGCGCTAATTCACTGCCGGACTGCACCTGTCGCTGATTGGTCGCGCCAGCTGCCACGACAAATCAGTGACGCGGGATTTCCGTTACAGACAGACAGAATTAGACAATTATATATATATATATATATATATATATATATATATATATACATATATAGGTTCAGACTGGGATTCCAAGGGCCCACCAGTAACACTGACACTGGGGGCCGCTGTTCAGCTACAAGCAAATATTACATTACACTTATTTCCAAATTTACCTATTTATTTAATTTATTCACTTATGTAGCGCTATTAATTCCACAGCGCTTTACAGACATTATAATTAGTATCCTCATTGGGGCTCACAATCCACATTCCCTATCTGTATGTCTTTTGAGTGTGGGAGGAAACTAGAGAACCTGAAGGAAACCCACAGAAACACGGAGAGAACATACAAACTCCTTGCAGATGTTGTACTCGGCAGGATTTGAACCCAGGACCCCAGCGCTGCAAAGCAACAGTGCTAACTACTGAGCCAGCACGCTGACGACTGTACAGTGTTAACCACTGAGCCATTGTGCTGCCCACTGTATAGCGTTATCCACTGAGCCACCGTGCTGCCCACTGTACAGTGTTAACCACTGAGCCACCTTACTGACCACAGTACAGTTTTAACCATTGAGCCACTGTGCTGCCCACTGTACAGTGTTAATCACTGAGCCGCCTATGCTTCTGTAATAATCTGGTTAGTTTGTGAATGATGATGATAGGGTGAACACTCTAGAATGTTCAGCAGTTGCTTGCTCCTGACCTATTGATGTGGATCAAGTGCATGCTTGGAAGAATTAACACCAGACAAAGGGTCAGATGTGAAATCTCTCCTTGATGAGAGATTGGCACCAAGAGAGAGAGCTTTATTTGTCAGAGCTGCATCTTACATAAACTAGGGTATGGGGCGTAGTTAGGTCTGTAGTAGGCATGTTCGAATATGCCCATTGGCAGGTGGGTTGAACAATGGATTAGTCCATGGGCTGATTGGTGGGCATCATCGTTGGCGGATCTTTGACGTCATTATGGACAGATACGAGGTGTCGTCGGTGGACAGGTCTATGACATTATCAGTGGCCATCTTGGATCAGTGGCCACACATGATGATGATATACCTGAACTGAATATGTTTTATCGGTGATTTCTCACAATCCTCTATGTCTCAAGGTTAATTAAATATTTGATCCAATGGCCCTCTTCAACAATGAGTAGCTGCTTCTGTCTGTAAATAGAGAGTCAAGTGAACCGCTCAGTATTATACATATATGATGTATGTCCAATAGTCATCACTTTGAAGAAGTCCAAGTAAGCAAAAAACCAGATCTGTTTCAAATGGAAGAAAAATATCTGACAATTTAACTGCTCCATTTTCCATAAACTTCAATTATAAAAAAACAGTTGCAGTCCACTTTTCGTTTTTATTTTTTTTTAGTCAAACAAAAAATTGCATCTGTACAACTTTATTGTCCTGCTAGGAAGTAGCATAACCGCAGGGTCAGACCACACAGGGTTTGTTTGTTGTTACCATGGTTACAGTTAAATCTATATAGGCGCTGCACAAACAAAGCAGTGAGAGCTTTTTAATGAAGATTATTTACAGATACTTCTTTATACATTTTAGATGCTTTGGAGAAATATTGTACAGATAGAGAAGGTGAAGATTAAATCCTCTACTTAAATGGGGTCTGTGGAGGCTTTTTTTCTAGACGGTATACATATACATACAGGTGCACTGTCTGACAGTCTTAGAAGCAAATTATAGTAAGTTATGAAAAGGGGGACATGGTTAGCATACCCAGGTGTGTCATCCTTCTTTAAAGGGAATCTGTCACCAGGTTTTTGAAACCTCATCTGAGAGCAGAATAGTTGTAGGAAAAGAGACCCTGATTCCAATGATGTGTCACTTAGCATACTGAGTGCAGCATTTGTGAGTTTTTAGATGTAGGATAAAGCGGAGCTTAGAAAGCTAACCTCGCCCACACCACAGCTCTCTGTATACATTGTATATTCACATTGAGCTGTTAATCAGAGGGGCATGGTCAAACAACTGCTTATGTGCCCTGTAGTCCGGAGAGTGATAATCATCAAGTGGTAAAACCTTCATTGTAGGTAAACAACAATAAGAAACATCTTATTTAGAGCCAATTTCCTGCTGTCTTCAGATTACATAGCAAAAACCTGTTGACAGATTTCCTTTAAAGAACATACTTACTTCAAAGGCAGATCCTCAGAATAGCTTTATGGATATGACTTGTGTTTAATAATTATATTACAAAAATATGGCATTGGCAAATTCAATCAGAACCCTAATTGCAAGGTGTTTGGGACCATGGTGCAGGAATTTGCATTAATGACATTGGGCACTGATGTTGGATAATTCTGGCTGCGTTCCAAGGATTTCAAAAGTGGTAAATGGGTTGCATGTGATGCATTTGGCAGAAAGAATTCACCAAAGCCAGACTCATTGGATAAACTTCTAGACAGTAAAGTTTGATTCATGGATCCAGGAAACCCATCTCTAAGTTAAGCGGGCTTTACACGCTACAATAAATCTAACGATGTGTCGGTGGGGTCACGGCGTAAGTGATGCACATCCGGCATCATTAGTGTTGTTGTAGCGTGTGAAACCTACGTGCGATTGCGATTGTACGAAAACACGTTGATCGCATACACGTCGTTCAAATTCTAAAAATTGAACGTCAGGTTGTTCAATGTTCCCGAGGCAGCACACATCGCAGTGTGTGACACCCTGGGAACGATGAACACATCTTACCTGCGTCCTGCTGGCAATGCGGAAGGAAGGAGGTGGGCGGGATCTTTACGTCCTGCTCATCTCCGCCCCTCTGCTTCTATTGGCCGGCTGCCGTGTGACGTCGCTGTGACGCCGAACGTCCCTCCCACTCCAGGAAGTGGATGTTCACCGCCCACATCGAGGTCGTATGGAAGGTAAGTACGTGTGATGGGATTTAATCGTTTGTGCGACACGGGCAGCAAATTGAACGTGCCGCACATACGATGGGGGCGTGTACAATCCCATACAAGATCGCATGTGTAATTGTAACGTGTAAAGCAGGCTTAACTCTGTCAGTGTAAGCCATTACATGGCCAAACCCACTGGTGAACTGTTCCTGAGATGATGGCAGTTTGGATGTTAGTGCTCAGTAACACAACAAAGGAATGATGACTCTTATTTGCCCCTGAACCCTGTTGGGCCTTTTTGTGAGATTGGGTGGACTTCTCTGAAGCCAAAATTTGGTTCAAAATAATTCAACACAAATATAATGGACTTGCTAAAAAGGAGGCTGCCATATTGAACGTCAATGATTATGTTTATGAAGTTACTACTGCTGCTACAGTTACTCAATAAAGATTAGGTGGGAATATAGTTGATTTTATATATTTGTTATCCGCGGATGCGACAGAAGTAGAGAAGTTGAGTATTTATAATATTATTGATTATTATATATAAATCAGATATATACTGGTTATATGCAAGAAAACAAAAGTACAGAGGAGTGAAGAGGATGATTTATTTATAGGCAGAGATATAAACTCAGGCCAATGATATGCCGCCATGATTTATAGCCCCATGTTCAGTACTGTGAAATTAATCCAAGCTCACATTGTAATATTTCTCAGCAGAAAATGCAGGTAGCGGTAACTTTATTAAAGGAAAGTCTAAGACTTGTTCTTCGAAATAACTATATATATGTATATATATATATATATATATATGTATATATATATATATATATATGTATATATATATATATATATATATATATATACAAATACTGTATAAATGTGTATGTATGTATATATATATATATATATATATATATGTTTTTTATATATATATATATACAGTATATATATATATATACTGTGTATATATAAATGTATATATATATATATACTGTATATATATATATATATATATATATATATATATATATATATATATGTATGTATACAGTACTGACCAAAAGTTTGGACACACCATCTCAGTTTTCTTTATTTTCATGACTCTAAAAATTGTAGATTCACATTGAAGACATCAAAACTATGAATGAAAACATGTGGAATGAAATACTTAACAAAGTGTGAAACAACTGAAAATATGTCTTATATTCTAGGTTCTTCAAAGTAGCCACCTTTTGCTTTGTTTACTACTTTGCACACTCTTTGCATTCTCTTGATGAGCTTCAAGAGGTAGTCACCAGAAATGGTTTTCCAACAGTCTTGAAGGAGTTCCCAGAAATGCTTAGCACTTGTTGGCCCTTTTGCCTTCACTCTGTGGTCCAGGTCACCCCAAACCATCTCAATTGGGTTCAGGTCTGGTACTGTGGAGACCAGGTCATCTGGCGTAGCACCCCATCACTCTGCTTCTTAGTCAAATAGCCCTTACACAGCCTGGAGGTGTGTTTGGGGTGATTGTTCTGTTGAAAAATAAATGATGGTCCAACTAAACGCAAAACGGATGAAATAGCATGCCGCTGCAAGATGCTGTGGTAGCCATGCAGGTTTAGTATGCCTTCAATTTTGAATAAATCCCCAACAGTGTCACCAGCAAAGCACCGTCACACCATCACACCTCTTCCTCCATGCTTCACGGTGGGAACCAGGCATGTAGAGTCCATCCGTTCACCTTTTCTACAAAGACACGGTGGTTGGATCCAAAGATATCAAATTTGGACTCATCAGACCAAAGCCCAGATTTCCACTGGTCTAATGTCCATTCCTTGTGTTCTTTAGCCCAAACAAGTCTCTTCTGCTTGTTGCCTGTGGTTTCCTATATTTATATATATACTGTATATATAAATATAAGATGGACATGTAATTATCAAATTAAATAAGAAATAGAAGCATAACAACCATTTAATATAAGAGGAAGAACAGAAATAGTGTTACACTTTCAGTGCGGCCATAGAGGACCACACAAGGAATATCTACATAGAAGTGATTTCCCTATGTAAAGAGCAGAATGGTCCTAACTCCTAACAGCAAAAAATGAAAACCATCATTGTGTCCTGTACCGAGAGGTAATGACATGCATTATTAGTATATGACTGTAGAATAATGAATGAGATAAAATTCCACATAAAGTCAGTGATTTGCATAGACTATGAAGTTGATTCTAGAAAATGGGTAAAGTTATAACAGGATCAATTTAAGGACATATTGAGGTCATCTGGCAGCACAAATATTCTCAAGTGCTGAGGATAATATGCAGCGGGGATTTTAGGCAGTTTTATTGTTAGTAGGATGCTCCTCATATCAGTTGTTTTTTATGGTATTCCTCCAGGCTAAAGTAATAAAGTAGATAATTAGAATGCTAAAGACAGATGTAAATAAAAGGAATGAGACAGTGCTGACAGATGAGTGGCTGGGTCAGATTCTCATCCAGGAGCCCAGTTGGTATAAATGACAAACACTCACAATGCCAGCGGCCTTAGGCAACAAACTGGGGACAGAATGGGCAAAATTACATTCAAGAGCACAGCAAGAGCAGCGTGCAAAAAACCAGAGGTGCGGAATATGAGATGCCGCTCTCTCATATGTTTCTTTGTTCAAATGTGAGGTTGAGAATGGTGAAAGAGTTAAATTATGCAGCGGATTCTCTCTGTCTAGAGAACATGCCTTACTTATCTGATTTCTTTGAGAAGGCATTAGGTCAGCATGATTCTACCCTCACAAACCTAATTTCCAAGCACATAAGGAAACCCAGCACAATTATGAGACAGGCTTGATATGGGCGCCTTTCGATCAGAGCTGGTCTGTTGTGAGAATATATGACCCAGGCAGTAGATTGATAATTGTGCCATGTCCGGGGCAGGCCCTGCCTTACAACTTTACAAAACAGATTCTGCTGGGAAGACTAGGCTTTTATATCAGGTCTGTTCCCATATGATTAGCAGCCATTCCAAAAATCAACCAAAGCCAAATTGAAATCCACAGCAAACCAACTATTCTTCCTTTCCATCCTTTCTTTCTTTCTTTCTTTCTTTCTTTCTTTTCTTTCTTTCTTTCTTTCTTTCACTCAACCGTTCTTTCTCGCTTTACTTTACTTTTCCGTTATTTACTCTCCTTTTCATTTGCTCTTTCTGTCCTTTCTTTATTTTTGTCTTTATTTATCCTTTTTTCACTCGATTGTTCTTTCTTTGTCTCTACTTTTTTCTTTCTTTCACTTGTTCTTTTACTTTCTTTCATTTGCTCTTTATTTTTCTTTTTGTGCAAATTACAGCAGACTTCTTTTTACTTTAATTTGCTCTCTCCTTTTCATTTTCTTTCTTTCTGTCTTTCTTTTTCTCTTTCTTTCTTTCTTTCTTTTTCTCTCTTTCTTTTTCTTTCTTTCTTTCTTTCTTTCTTTCTTTCTTTCTTTCTGTCTTCTATTTTCCTTCTCTTTCTTTAATTATTTTCCTTTCCGTTTTTTGCTTTTTTTTCTTTCTTTCATTTCTTAGATTCTAACTTTCTGTGCTTCTTTCTCTTTCTTTCTCTCCCTCTCTCTCTCTCTTTAAGTTTCTTTTTTTGCAGATTACACAAGAAATCTATGCGTGTAGCCCAGTGTGTACAGACATTCAGGATACAAGATGGCAATTTTTATGATTGGGGCAATTGGGGATTAACAACAAAAGCAAAAAGCACCCCAGCTGTTATTGACTTAGGGCAGTGTCACATGCTACGATATATCGGGCGATATGTCGTCCGGGTCACGGATTCCATGACGCACATCCGGCATTGTTAGACATATCGTAGCGTGTGACAGCTACGAACGACTGTAAACGAGCAAAAATACTCACCTTATCGTTGCTCGTTGACACGTCGTTCATTTTCATAAAGTCGTCCCTCCTTCTGCGCGCCGGTTGTTCATCGTTCCCGAGGCAGCACACATCGCTCCGAGTGACACCCCGGGAATGACGAACACAGCTTACCTGCGTCCCACCAGCAATGAGGAAGGAAGGAGGTGGGCGGAATGTTACGTCCCGCTCATCTCCGCCCCTCCGCTTCTATTGGGCGGCCGCTGGGTGATGTCGCTGTAACAGCGAACGTCCCTCCCCCTTCAGGAAGAGGATGTTCGTCGCCCACAGCGAGGTCATTCAGGAGGTAAGTACATGTGACGGGGGTAAACGACTTTGTGCGCCACGGGCAACAAATTGCCCGTGACGCACAAACGACGGGGGCGGGTGCGATCGCTCATGCGATCGCATGATATATCGTCCCGTGTAACGCCGCCCTTACATCAGCTTGTCAGGAACTCTGCTTGCTGTTATTGAGTCTTGCACACTTCCTGATCTAAACAGCCTAGATTACAGGCTGCTGCACTATATCAAAAGTTCTAATTTAGTAGGCAGGGCAGTTAGTGTTGAGCAGATCCGAACTGTAAAAATCCGCATCCGCGCGGTTTCAGTGTCTGATCCGGATCCGACCCGGCCGCGGGAATCTGGCTGCATGATCCGGATCCGATTTTTTTTTTCTCTTTCTCTCTCTCTCTCTCTCTGTCTCTTCTCTTCTCTCCTCTCCTCCCGATTCACATACATGGGTCCGGATTCCAGATCGAATCCGGACTTCTTTTCCAAGCCGCGACGGATCCACCGGACCTGGATTATTAGAAGTCCGCTCAACTCTAGTCCCAATCCTTTTATAGAAATAAAAAAAGACCCGGCACTCAAATCACGATGTTGCGATGAATAAATCTATTTAATGGTGGCTCAACAGATGAGTGTAAAACCTAATGTTTCGGTCCACAGGACCTTTTTCAACCATACACTTAATGCTGGAGCCCGGGAGCAAAGAGGACGGACGCTGGTGATATGGCAATGTATTGCAGTGAGGAAGTGCACCGCCTAATATGGCAATGTATTGCAGTGAGGAAGTGCACCACCTGATATGGCAATGTATCGCAGTGAGGAAGTGCGCCGCACTCTGGATAATGAAATTAACTTGCAGATATAGGGCTAATTTGCAGGTTAATAGAGTAAGGCTGATGCGATTGCATCGTGTGTATCTCGCGTGAGTTTTGCGATGCATCAACTGGCACGGACTCACACTCTGCTCACAGGAGCGGGTTGGTTGCATGCATCTCTATGCAGCTGAGACGCTCCTGTGAGGAGAGTGTGAGTCCGTGAAGGGTGATGCACCACGAAACCTGCGCGAGATACACGCGAGGTAATCGCAAGTGTGACACTGGCCTTAGAAATGTTCCTGGCTGTAGTACTGAAAGTGCAGCTACCAGAAGAAAATTAACATTATTTTCTCTAGTGAGCAGCCATAGCGGGCTACAGTCATTTCTCAAAGCACGGAGAGCGGCGGCTGTAAGCAGGAATCTGCACTGATTCACGCTTGTATGACTGAAGGAGAACTAGTTCACTTTCTCCTGGGAGGTGCGCTTTCAGTACAACGACCGGGCACTTTCTAATTCTATTAACCTGTATACTAACTCTATATCTGCAGATTTAAAGCAGTATGCGACCTGACAATTTCTCTTTAACCCCTTCACGACCGGCCGATTATTCGCTTTCCGTTTTTTTTTTCGCCATTCTTTTTCTGAGAGACGTAACTTTTTTATTTTTCAGTCAATATGGTCATGTGAGGGCTCATTTTTTGCGGAACGAGCTGTACTTTTCAATGAAATCATAGGTTTTACCATATAGTGTACTGGAAAACGGCAAAAAATTCCAAATGCAGAAAAATTGCAAAAAAAGTGCAATAGCACTATTGTTTTTGAGATATTTTATTCACTGTGTTCACTGTATGGTAAAACTGATATGTGGGTGTGATGCCTCAGGTCAGTGCGAGTGCGTAGACACCAAACATGTATAGGTTTACTTTTATATAAGGGGTTAAAAAAAACCCGGGAGTTTGTCCGATAAAAGTGGCGCACGTTTTACGCCATATTCCGTGACCCGTAGCGTTCTTTTTTTTCGGGATCTAAGGCTCAGTGATGGCTTATTTTTTGTAACTCGAGCTGACATTTTTAACGGTATCATTTTTGCGCAGATGCTACGTTTTGATCACCTGTTATTGCATTTTGCGCAAAAGTTGTGGCAACAAAAAAACGTCATTTTGGCGTTTGGAATTTTTTTCCGCTACGCCGTTTACTGATCAGATTAATTGATTTTATATTTTGATAGATCGGGCGTTTCTGAACGCGGCAATACCAAATGTGTGTATATTTTTTATTTTTTTAACCCTTTAATTTTCAATGGGGCGAAAGGGGGGTGATTTGAACTTTTATGTTTTGTTTTTTTTAAAACTTTTTTTCTGCTTTTTTTTTTTATATAGCCTAGGGGGCTATTGCGATCAGCAATCCAATCGCTCTGCACTATGTGATGATCACAGCTACACAGCTGTAAACAGCAGATACGCGCACTTCCTGCTTCCCTGGCCTCCGTGGAAAGCGAAAGTGAAAGTAGTTCATGTCTAGCACAGGAGTCATCACATGACCCTGTGCTACCATGACAACCACTGGAAGTCACGTGATCATGTCACATGACTTCCGGTATCGGGCAGTAAGTAAAACTTTACCGCGATCGCGTTTATAATGGCGCTGTCACATATTGACAGCGCCATTTCAGGGGTTAAACGGCACGAGCAGATAATGATTCTGCTCATGCCTAGCAGGCACACATCTCAGCTGTGAAAATCAGCTGAGATGTGTGCCGATCGCGGCATGCTGCTGCCAGCAGACCGCGGGCAGTAACGTTATGACTGCTAGGATGTAATTTTACGGCCCGCGGTCGTTCAGGGGTTAAAGTGTAACCGTCGTTTTATTTCTATTTCATAAATCAATAGTACACATAAAAATAAGTAACTTTGTAATAGATCTTTATCAGATAAATATGCTTACTATTCTGTAAAGACTCTACAGTATTTTGCTATTCTGTAAAGACAGACTTTCCTATTACTGAGATAGGAGATGGCAGTTGTTACTGATGAAACTCTGTGTAGATAGAAGAGGGGCGGAGCACTGCATCTAGCTCCTCCCTCTGCCTCTAGCTCCGCCTTTTGCATCTAGCTCCTCCCTCTGCCTCTAGCTTCGCCTTCGATCCATCATCACAGAATCTCATCAGTAACAGCTGCCCTCTCCTCTCAGTAATGGGAAAGTCTTCACTGAATAGAGATTTTACCTCAGAATTGGGATTGTTGATAATGACTGATCAACTCTGTGAAAGAGAAGCAGATTTTTCAGATAAGATATTTTACAAAGTTACTTATTTTCATGTGCACTATTCATTTATGAAGTAAAAATTCAAATAACATTTAAGCTTTAAAAGGGTTTTCTCACGAACAATGTTAATTTTAAAGATTTTAATCAATAGACCTTGGAATACTAATAATTTCCACAATTAGATGTTTAAAAAAATGTTCCTGTGCTGAGATAATCTTATATATGTGCCCCTGCTATGTACTGTGTAATGGCTGTGTCTGACCGTACAGGGACATGGTCTGATCATACATATAAATCAGTTTTTTTCCCTACTACTGTGTCTCCTGAATGTGTCATTCACTCTTAAAGCCAGGTCAAATCCATCTTTCTCAGATCATATAGACTACAGGTGTCACGTGACACAGCCTATTATACTTTATGGTGAGGGGTGAAGGAGTGAGGAGCAGCCTGAGGAAACAGGCACTGTGAGACAGAAACATCCTGCTGAGCTCTGTAATATGTCTTCTACCTCACTTCTGAATTTGATTTGGATCAACAACTGCTGTATAATTTTCCTCCATGCTGCTGCTGGTTGCCTCAGTTTGCTAGGAACTAAAGGAAAAGCAGGAATCTCTTTGTGTGCTGAACTATGTACTGTAGATATCACAGCAGCTTATCTCCTCTCCCAGCTCTAAATGGCCATTTACACGTTGCGACATCGCTAATGTGACGCCCTGGACCCCAGGGGTCGCAGGTAACAATACCTACCACATTACACACACACCCCCACCCCCTGTGAGGATACACCCGTCACCCGAAAGGGAGACCTGATGCCTCCCTCAGGGCCAGTAGGGCACACCAGGTGGGCGGAGTCAGGCGGAAAGGCATGCCCACCGAGGAGACTACTGGCCTGAGGCAGGAAACACAAACAGAACGGTTGTAGAGAGTGACAGTGACAGGAGGTGAAAAGGAGAGAAGCTGTCAGGGACCTGGGTAGGAGCCTGGGCCCCTTGGAAACGTCAGGCAGGCAGATGGTGGTGGCCATCTGCAGGTGTACCGGTACAGCAACTGGCGGAACCGTAGGGACCGGGCCAGGGTTGGAGCCCGTCGGCCCTGAACCGGAGAGTCAACCGTGTACCAGAGCACCGGAAACCGGGTACTCAGACCCCGTCCTAGCTTAGAAGCCACTGAGTCTAGGCAAATTGACTGATTGCTGGCTGGACCTCACGGGTTCATCCACACCCAAAGTCCCGAAAGAAGGCAAAAGCCCACCGATTCCGGGTGAGTGCCACCGCCAAGGGCCAAACACCCGACAGGCCCGCGCCTGCGGGCAACCGAGGGCTCCTCCGGCAGCTCAACGCTGGGGAGCGGGCTACCACTGTCCAGGCAGGGAAGCCAAAAAACCACTTAAGAGGTGCAAGGGAAAAGGGGCCACCATCAACATCACAGGGGACACAAGCAGCCGGCTGCGGGACCCGACCATACCCAAACTTTGGTTTATCAGTGACTCTGAGTGTGAATTAATCGTGAGTACACCAGTGCCATCCGGGCATGACACTGCACCGCAGCACAGCACCCTGCACCCCGACGACAACACCGTCGCCAGCGCCCCTTCACCACCGAGCCCCGGGACACACCGCCCCTACCCACGGAGGGGCTAACATCTAGGCTGCAGCCGCAACACCGATCCCGGATGAGCCCACCTTCACTCCAGCCGCAGCGGTGGTGCTTCCCATCACCACGACCCGTGGATGGCGTCACGACCCGTAGGACGACAGCGCGGCCCGCCCGGCTGCGCGCCTCGTCCCGCACCACCACCACCCTTCTGCCTCCCCCTCAACAGAGCGACGTGGCCCCCAGTCCGGAGGCGCTCGTGCCACCGACAACCCGAGCCTGGACCTCGAGCGGCTCGGCCCGAGCAAGCGGAAGAAGCGTCCGGGCCCCTCTCAGGGCGGTACACTAACGATATATCGTCGAGGTCACGGTGTTTGTGACGCACATCCGACGTCATTAGCAACATCACAGCAAGTGACAGCTATGAGCGACCTTAAACGATCACAAAAGAGGCAAAAATCGTTGGTCTTTGACACGTCGTTCACTTACCAAAAATCGTTGTCTCGTCAGTAGCGAGGTTGTTTGTCGTTCCTGCGGCAGCACACATCGCTATGTGTGACACCGCAGGAACGAGCAACAACCTCGTACCTGCGGCCGCCCGCAATGAGAAAGGAAGGAGGTGGGCGGGATGTTCGTCCCGCTCATCTCCGCCCCTCCTCTGCTATTGGGCGGCCGCTTAGTGACGCCGCAGTGACGTCACTGTGACGCAGAACGCACCTCCCCCTTGAAGGAGGGATTGTTCGGTGTCTCCAGCGACGTCGCACATCAGGTATGTGCGTGAGACACTGCCGTAGCGATAATGTTCGCTACGGCAGCAATCACGACATATCGCACCAACGATGGGGGTGGATGCTAACGCTCAAGACATCGCTAGCAATCGCTAGCGATGCTGCAGCGTGTAAAGCACCCTTTAGGCTATGTGTGCACGCTGCATCTTTGTGGTGACCACAAAGATGCACGTTTTTAGTCCAAAAAAAGTTCCCTCGGCATGTATTATTTGCCACGTTTTTCTACATTTTTTACCACGTTTTTGCCCAGTGCATTTTTTAAGTCAAATCTATTGACTGGAAGCGCTCAAAAACGCAAAATGCAGAAAGAATTGATATGCTGCATCTTTGTGGTCACCACAAAGACGCAGCCAAAAAAAGCTGCAACGTGCGGACAGCAAAACTGAAATCTCATAGACTTTGCTGGGGAAGGAAATGCATGCAGCTTTGGGACCAAAACTACACCCAAAAAAGTGCAAAAATGCAGCAAAAAACGCAGCGTGCACACAAGGCCTAAGTGATTTGCAAATTAGAGATAGAGCCTGCAGAAGAGAAAAGTGGTGAAAATGCACGAATCATAAAACCACCAAAAATAGTGTCATTCCTCATATGCGCACAGAGGACTGCTTGTTTTGAAAAGTTACCTGAAAGCAGTTACCTTTTCAGAAAGCCCCTAGACCTCACATCAAATTTGTAAAAAATAGCCAATTTTGATCTTTATTAATGATTATTGCATGTTGAGGCCCGTTTCGCACGTCAGTAAAAAACACTGACGTTTTTCACTGGCGTGTAAAACATGCACATGTCCCTCCGTGTGCCGTGAATCACAGCACACGTGGGTTGTCTAAGTGCAATCCGGGCTCCGTTCTCCGTGGCCCGTGATTGCACTTAGAGAGTAACTCACCTGTGCGCGCTCCCGCTCTCCATGGTGCTGATCGCTCCCGCAGTGCAGCATCCAGCCGGCGCTGAACCCCGCAGCAGCTGCTTCCGGGTCGGCTGTGTCGTGCATCATGAATATGCGCGACAGTAATGAAATGGCTCAGAAGCAGCAGGCTGCACGGGCTGCAGAGGACATTGCTGGAGCCGGGTGAGTAAAAATGATTTTTATTTTAAAAGCACGTTCTTTTCTGGCACGTGTTTCACGACCACACCACTGCGTGGTCCGTTGGACATCAGTGATGCCAGAAAAAAATGGACATGTCTCCGTGCGGCAATCACGGACACGCGTGAACGCTGCACGGAGACACGTGCAGTGAAAAATCACTGATGTGTGCGCAGACCCATTCATTATAATGGGTCTGCGTATGTCAGTGATTCTGGTACGTATAAAAAAAAGCACAAACGTACCAGAATCACTGACGTGTGAAAGAGATCTAACTGTGTGATGAGCGAGGACTATCACGGCTGCCTGCACCTACCATATAACAATAGAGAATAAGTTGTGCTCACTGCTATAGTCCTGGTGCTCGGGAAAAAAAGAAGTCAATAGAGAGGGGTAATCCCGGCACACAGTGTGTGAAAAATTGATAAGTCCAGGTATTTATGCTTGAACAGAATTTCTTTATTTTACACCAATATAGTACTGCCCGCCCAACGTTGCGGCTCACGCAGGAGCCTTCACCAGGGGTCAAGAGCACTAAGAAAAACATGATATACAAAGGGAAACAAACAGAAACAATATTTACAAAATGCATCATGACATTACATCAAGGAAAACATAAGAAAAATAACCTATAGGGGACTATGGGAATGACAAGAGACAATTGTCGTAGTGTGAGGGGTAACATGACAGAATCTAACCGCTAAGGAGAAAGTGGAGGAAGAGAATGTTGAGGGTATAGGGAGAGGGAAAAAAAGAAGAGAACAAAGAAAAGGAAAGGAAAAGGATAAAGAAGGAACATGAGAAAGTATAGTGGAAAGGAGAGAGAAACAGGGAAAAGAGAAAAGTAGAAGAGTATGCAGTAATCAAGAGGCAAAAAAAGGGGGGCAAAACATATTGGAGGACATACCGGGAAGAAGATTGTGGTAGAAAATCATGTAGGTACAATAGGACCTGTGAACAGGAGGAAAGAAAGAGGGGGTGTACATAAGATATCACATAGTATGACTCAGGAGGGAGGAGTGGTAAGACCATGATTGACTTACTTAGTAAAGTCAGCTAAAGGGTTACTCCGGCAGGAGGAGATTGTTGCTACAAGTAAAGTAGACAAGGGAAACCCTAATGTGGAAACATATGGATATTAAAAGTGGAAGAAGTAAAAGGGACAACAAAGAGGGGGATTGTATATAATGGTACATACCAATAAGGGGCTGGCATACAATATGAAGGGGCTCACACGGTAGACTAGGATACAAGGTGAATGCTGCCAAATGAAAACAGTGTCAGTAAAAGATAGTATGTTAAGAATGTTGGGGCAGGGTATAGGGATGAGAATACATACCAATAGGACATTGTCATATGTGTATTACAGTTATTGGTCATATGTAGTATGCCAAGTGAATGGTCAAGATGACGTCAGTGATGCTAGGGAAGAAAGGTAAAAATGACTATAATGGTATGTAAAAGTCAAAAAAGGGGAAAAGGAGAGGGTAGGAACATACCTAGGAGCACTTTGGAAAAGGGTGAGAGCACCAGGAGAAAGCCTGTAATGTCATCAGGAAATAAAAGTGAGTCACATGGAAAAGGAGATCAAAGTAGAGCATAGTAAAGCAGCATAGAGAAATTATCTTACCAAAATGGCGGGGTGAGAGATGGGCGTGTGTGTGACGCGCGGCGGCCGCCACGCCCCCGTGGGCGGGGTATAGGCGGGGGACGCGCGCCAGGCACACGCCCATAATTGTGATGGTAAAGACATGACGCGATAATGACGTGCATGCGCATGCGCGTTGCACAGAACCCATACTACGCTCCAGTGTATAGAGCGTAGATGGGCGGCGTGAAACGGACGCATGCGCTGTGCAAGGAGTCAGTGATGAACAGTATTATCCGTAGTAACTCTTTGTGGGTGAGAAATCCAAGGTGAGACAGATAGGCAGCTGTGGAGCATGCTGAAGCGAAGACGGCCAGAGTGCATACTATAAGACTTGTGGAGGGTGTTCTAGGATATCTAAGAAAAAGGGATAAAAAAATAACATTAGAAACATAAGTAAAATCACATACATGGAATTACATGAGAGATATGTTAAATAGGTACAAACATATTACTCTCAATTAACATTATAAACTGGTAAGATATAAACAAGTGAAATATAAAGGATATAATTATAGTACCAAAACTTGATACAGTATGCCATAAAGAAAAAAATATAATACGAAGTATAGGATAATGTGATCATATAGAATATCAAAAATTGAAATGCAGAGTTGTAGAAAATACAAGGACGGATGAATACCGTAACGTCAAGGATAGGTATCGTGGGTACGAAAGCACTCCTATAGAACCTCATAAAACATATAAAAAGCATAATGAGCAATAATAATTTCAGCAGACAATTTCATATTCCCTGTTGAGCCCCATGGGCTCCAGGGTTTTGAGTGTGTGGATCCAGAAGGCTTCTCGCAGTTTAAGTCTCTGGATCCGACTGCCACCTCTGCGAATGGGGGGGACCTGTTCGATAACCTGGTACCGTAATTGGGCTATGGAATGGTTGTGTGAGATAAAGTGAGAGGGAATTGGTAGTAAGGTTTGTTGACAGCGGATTGTGGATTTATGTTTGCTTATGCGGTCTCGGATATGCTGGGTCGTCTCCCCAACATACCCGAGACCGCAGGGGCATTTGATAAGATAGACGACATGCGAAGAGTCGCATGTAAAATAGCCTTTAATGGGAAATTGCTGACCGGTGTGTGGATGGGTAAAGGTGTGCCCCTTAATCACATTAGAGCATTGTGTACAGCCTAAACAGGGAAAAGTTCCATTCCTCTGTGTGGTCAAAGTGGACTGAAGATGAGAGGGTCTAGCAGAGCCGATGTCGGCTCTTACCAAATGGTCTCTTAAATTTTTGGATTTCTTGTGACAGAAGAGTGGAGGATGGCTAAATTCTGTAATAGATGGATACGACCGGGAGAGCAAAGGCCAATGTTGGCGAATAATATTACGAATGGGTGTCTTGAAAGGATGGTATGTTGACACAAAAGGAATCCTCGTAGGCATAGGGATTCTAGGGACGTTATCAATAGGTAACACCTTCTGGTGGGATATATGTGGTGGATAACCACGCTCCTGAAATTTCAAGCTCATATCCATATGGCGAATCTTTCTGGTCTCCGGGTCAGATACAATGCGAGCAATCCTATGGTGTTGGGAGAGGGGTAGGGAATTCTTCATGTGTTTGGGATGACTACTGGTGTAGTGTAAGAGGCTATTCCGGTCAGTGGGCTTGGTATATAAGTCAGTGATTATGTGACCATCTCTATCCAGTATTACAGTGGTGTCCAGGAAATTGATAGATATAGGATCATGATGTAATGTAAAGGTAAGGGTAGGGATACATACATTCAGGGAGTCAAAAAATGAAAGAAGTTCAGGAAGCTCACCGTGCCAGATGACAAATACGTCATCTATGTAGCGTTTCCAAGTCAGTACATGGGACTGAAATAGTGGAGAGTTGTAGACATGGCGGTCCTCGAACCAAGCCATAAAAATGTTGGCATAAGGGGGTGCCACATTTGACCCCATCGCAGTACCTTTCCGCTGGATGTAGTATTGGTCACCAAATAAGAAAAAGTTGTGTTCCAATACAATGCGTAAGAGGTCTTGGCAGAAAGTATGTTGCTGCTCAGAGAAAGGGCTGTACCGTTCGAGGAACCAGTCAACAGCCTCTATACCAAGGTGGTGGTCAATACTGGTATAGAGGCTGTTGACATCCATAGTCACTAGTAGGCAATTGGTGGGCAGTGTTCCGAAAGTATGTACATGGGATAAGAATTCTGTAGTATCCCTAAGATATGAGATGATGGAAGGAACCAGAGGGGACAAAATTTTATCAAGAGTGATGGCCAGAGGGGAAAGGATAGAATCGGTGGATGCAACAATGGGTCGACCAGGGGGGCGGGTCAAATTTTTGTGGATCTTGGGTAAGATATAAAAGACTGGTATAATGGGATTAGTCTTGTGGAGATACTCAGCTAGCTTTTTGTCAATAGTGCCGATCTGTAGATGATAGTCGACTGTGTCAGTAATAATACTTCGTATGTTGGAAGTGGGATCCCGTGAAATCGGGGCGTAAGTATTGGCATCACTAAGCTGGCGAGTAATCTCAGAGAGATAGTAGGCTTTGTCCAAGACCACTATGGCCCCGCCCTTATCTGCAGGTTTGACAATAATGTGTGGATTATTCTTGAGACTAGAGATTGCACGTGTCTCATCAGGTGTGCAATTATGTTTAAGGTGATATGTGCCTCTGTGTATACTATCCACGAGATGGTTGATCGCACACGCCCGCACACCTGCTCTGCCTCTACTGTATGTGGGCTTTAGGCATACACAGACCGCCGATACTCCGCCCATTGGTAGGCGTCGGCCGCACGTCATGCACACACCCATGGACTTTCCCCACACCTGATAGTAATGACCCACACTCCACCAATGGAATTACAGGTGCCTGTATATAGAGGCTCACTCCCAACACAGTCCCTGGGCTCCCACCACGCAGTGAACTTTGATCAGCATGTTAATACCTAACCATTAGGAGTTCAATGGTCATGGTACAATTAGCATTAGTTTATATGGTGTCTGTATAGGTGTTCACCAGCAGCACCTGTCCTAGTGGTTTTGTTCAGAATAGCTATAGTAGGATATGTTGCTTTGAATAATTTGAGCTTCCTGGCTATTAATGATAGTGATATCTGAGTATTAATCGGTCCCTTGCAGGATATCTCTGTTTTTTAATGTTCATTAATGTTTTTTAAACTAAATGTAATAAAATTTAAATTTTTTTAACATGAACCACTGGTGTGTTTCCTGATTGGGGAGACCAGTTTTCTGAGTTGTTCTAACTTGCATTTCATAGTGGCATGAAGTATATCAGGTGGTTGTGGATTAACTTTCCACCATAGCTGTGCCAGCCAATCTGG
This sequence comes from Anomaloglossus baeobatrachus, assembly GCF_048569485.1. NCBI lineage: Eukaryota > Metazoa > Chordata > Amphibia > Anura > Aromobatidae > Anomaloglossus > Anomaloglossus baeobatrachus. The sequence continues at coordinate 214,296,100 of NC_134353.1, read as the reverse complement.
TGCCACTTTCCCACCGATGCACTCTGGTGTGTTTGTCAGTCTTCCCTGGCGTGGAGCTCCTGGAGGTCCGTTTGGTGTCTGGGTCCTGCTGCAGGCAGCTTAGACTATTTAAGGGAATATGTCCCGGTCCTCCCTTTGCTGCTGATGCCTCGGACGTTAGTGGTGGCAGATGAGTCCTGGAAACCCACCTGCCTAGCAAAGTTAACAGATGGCTTGAAGTCCCAGTCTGTTCTGGGATCTGCACCCTATGTGTGCAAAGTACTGGGAGCCCTGGACGTCCACCCCACAGGATCCCACTGTCCTTGTCTCTTGCTCTCCAGCTACTTTCTCCCCAGAGTGGCTGTTGTTTCTCCTCAGGTCCTTGCGGTGTCTTTCTACTCCTCTTTCCCTGTGTCTCAAGATTCCTTTGTCTGTCTTGACACCTTTCTTACAACTTCTCACTTTCACCTACTTCACTTCACTTCCTCCTCACTCTCTTCCTCCAACTTCACTCACTTTTTCTAAACTGACTGTTCCACTATCTATCCACACCTCCCAGGCCACCCGCTCCTCCCCCAGGTTGTTAGGTCCTGGTGGTGGTGGTGGATCCTCTGGGCCGTGCACCGGACTCCTCCAGTGAGGCAACCCGGAGCTAACCCCTGTACAGGGACTGTCCTGATCACCCCACCAGAGGCCCTAGATGCACGGTAGCCGAAGCACTAGTGGTACTGGGTCAGCGTCCTTCAGGGGACTGGAAGCAAGATGTCTCTAGAGTCACAGAGTTCCTGGAGGCAATGCAGATGACGGAGACCAGGTTCAGGTACCGGGTAGAAACATCAGGCGGGATCTGGATCCTGCTGGACGTGAGGGCAGATGTCACCAGGTGAAGTCGGGGATCGGAGACAGGTTCAGGCTGAAGGCAGATGATGAGATTCACAGCCGACAGTCACCGGAGGACTTCCTGGGCAATCCGTAGTAAGGACCAGGTTAAGGTAGCAGGGCTGGCTCTGTGGAAGACACAGGGTTAGAGAGAGGCAAGGCACTAGGAGACCTGAACACCTAGCTTACAGAAACATGTTTAACAGGTGCCGCCCACATGGAAAGGGGAGTCTTATATACTCTGCACCTGTCTCAGCCATATCCTGTTTCAGGAGTGCTGGGCCTATAAGACAAGGTGAGTGGGCACGGCCCCGCCCTATACACATGCATGTGCCTAAGAATCAGAGTCAGACTCAAGAGACCAGGAACAGGACGCAGGAGAGCACGAGCGGGAGCGGCAGCCATGACCGGTGGGCACGTGGACCGGATCAGTGGGTAAGGAGTGATGCCATGACGGTGAGACTGGATCAGTGGGTAAGGGGTGGTGCCAAGACACCGGGAGCGTGACACAGGTCTGATGCCTCCCTCCCCAGTTTTGGAGTGTATGTGTCCTGGTATGCTAGTGTGTGTGTGACTGGCACAATTATGCAGGACCCGAGCTTTTGCTGTGGTGTTACCTTGTTTTGTGACACCTGGTTACCGCAGGGGCGTCACACATTTATAAGTGGTGCATGCCTCTTCATTTTATACTAAAGAAATGAAAATATATGCCTGCTTTAAGGTTGTTTTTTTCTGCAATTTTTTATGTAAATTTTATTAAATTCATTAGAGGGGGGTCCTGTTCATCTCATACTTAAAGGGGTTTTCCAATGAACAAACTTCATTTTAAAATTCATTTTAATGAATAGATCTTGGAATAATAATAATTTCTACAACTGGATGTGTTAATTTTTTTTTCCTGTGTTGAGATAATCTTATATATGTGTCCCTGCTATGTGCTGTGTAATGACCATACAGGGACATGGTCTGATCATACCTCATCTCCTGGGCCGGGGAGGAAGTGAAGGAGAGTAAACAGATAGCACAGCATAGGATCATAGCTGATCCTTTTAGTGAGGTAAAACATTGCGCTGTGTGTTTTTAAAAAATGTTTTACCTAAAAGAAATAATAAACTGCGATCATGTGCTCTAATCTCTTTATACTTTATTACATCCTACCTGGCCCAGAAGATGTGGTATATTCAGACCATGTCCCTGTACGGTCAGGCATGGTCATTACACAGTACATAGCAGGGACACATATAGTGGGTATGGAAAGTATTCAGACCCCTTTAAATTTTTCACTCTTTGTTTCATTGCAGCCATTTGGGATTAATCTCACACGATCCATGACGTACCCAGTACGTCATGTCTTGAAGAGGCTAAACAAGAAAAACTGAAATATCACATGGTCATAAGTATTCAGACCCTTTGCTCAGTATTGAGTAGAAGCAACCTTTTGAGCTAGTACAGCCATGAGTCTTCTTGGGAATGATGCAATATGTTTTTCACACCTGGATTTGGGGATCCTTTGCCATTCTTCCTTGCAGATCCTCTCCAGTTCCATCAGGTTGGATGGTAAACGTCGGTGGACAGCCATTTTCAGGTCTCCCAAGAGATGCTCAATTGGGTTTAGGTCAGGGCTCTGGGCTTCCATTGCAACTAGTTGAACTGTCCCTGCAGCTGCCACTGCCATGTTTCACTGTTGGGATTGTATTGGGCAGGTGATGAGCAGTGCCTGGTTTTCTCCACACATTCCACTTAGAATTATCACAAAAAAGTTCTATCTTCGTGTCACCAGACCAGAGAATCTTTTTTCTCATAGTCTAGGAGTCCTTCATGCGTTTTTTATGCAAGCTTTCATATGTCTTGCACTGAGGAGAGGTTTCCATTGGGCTACTCTGTCATAAAGGCCTGACTGGTGGAGGGCTGCAGTGATAGTTGACTTTGTGGAACTTTCTCCCATCTCCCTACTGCATCTCTGGAGCTCAGCCACAGTGATCTTGGGGGTTCTTCTTTACCTCGCTCATGAAGGCTCTTTTCCCATGATTGCTCAGTTTGGCTGGATGGCCAGGTGTAGGAAGAGTTGTGGTGGTCCCAAACGTCTTCCATTTAAGGATTATGGAGGCCACTGTGCTTTTAAGAACCTTGAGTACTGCAGAAATTCTTTTGTAACCTTGGCCAGATCTGTGCCTTGCCACAATTCTGTCTCTGAGCTCCTTGGACAGTTCCTTTGACCTCATGATTCTGATTTTGTCTGATGTGCATTGTGAGCTGTGAGGTCTTATATAGACAGGTGTGTGCCTTTCCAAATCAAATCCTATTAGTTTAATTAAACACGGCTGGAGTAGAACCATCTCAGGGAGGATCACAAGCAAATGGACTGCAAGTAACTTAAATATGAGTGTCTGAGCAAAGGGTCTGAATACTTATGACCATGTGATATTTCAGTTTTTCTTGTTTAATAAATTTGCAAACATTTCTGTCAAGACGGGGTGCAGAGTGTACAGTAATAAGAAATAAATTATTTTTTTTAAATTTACCAAATGACTGCAATGAAACAAAGAGTGAAAAATGTAAAGGGGTCTGAATACTTTCTGTACCCACTGCAAAGGCCATGGAGGTTTAGTGCATTACATATTGGTTTTTTTTAAACAACTGTACCTTCTAACTCCAGGTCTTTCTGTAGCTCTTCTGTAGGTGTGGTTCTTTGACAACTCTTCTAATTCATTCTTTACACTCTTCTGTCTGAAATCCTGTGAGGACCACCTGGTCATGGCCAGTTAATGATGAAATTATGTTCTTTCCACTTATGGCTTATGGCCCAAACAGTGCTCACTAGAACCTTCAGTAGTTAAAGGGAACCTGTCAGCAGAAATTTCCCCTAAAACCTAACAGATTCCCCCTCTGCAGCTCCTGGGCTGCATTCTAGAAAGGTCCCTGTTATTATTGTGCCCCCTTTCTGACAAAAAAAAAGAGTTTATAAAGAGGTACCTTTTTGGCTTCGGATTCTATAAATGTGACACGGGGGCGGGCAGCCTGATGACCGTTATTCTGCCCCCTGGTCCGGTATGCAGCCCCCATCGCTGATTTCCATACTTTTGGACGCCGCCCACTGCTCCAGCCATCCCCGCGCATGCCCAGTGCCAGTCTCACGGGACTGAGCACTGTGACTGCTGGTGACGTGTGCGCAGGCAAGTGATTATGGGCGGGACTGTGACTGTTATCAGCAAGTACCCGCCCATAATCTCGTGAGCGCGCAAACCTCTCCAGCGGTCACACTGTGCTCAGTGTAGATGCTAGACTGTATGGGCTGCTTCCAGGGATGACGTCCCTTTGTCACGTGATAGTATTTTGAACACGCCCCTATCACGTGACAAAGGGACGTCATCCCTGGAAGCAGCCCATACAGTCTAGCATCTACACTGAGCACAGTGTGACCGCTGGAGAGGTTTGCGCGCTCACGAGGAGATTATGGGCGGGTACTTGCTGATAACAGTCATAGTCCCGCCCATAATCACTTGGACCAGGGGGCAGAATAACGGCCATCAGGCTGCCCGCCCCCGTGTCACATTTATAGAATCCGAAGCCAAAAAGGTACCTCTTTATAAACTCTTTTTTTGGTAAGAAAGGGGGCACAATAATAACAGGGACCTTTCTAGAATGCAGCCCAGGAGCTGCAGAGAGGGAATCTGTTAGGTTTTAGGGGAAATTTCTGCTGACAGGTTCCCTTTAAGAGTGAAAAAGAGTGACAAATTTAAAGGGGTCTGAATACTTTCTGTACCCACTGTATATAAGATTATCTCAACACACGAACATTTTTTTTAGACACATCCAATTGTGAAAATTATTATTGCACCAAGATCTATTGATTAAAGTGAACTTTGTTCATGGGACAAGCCTTTAACCCTGCCCACATTTACAGACAATTGTGACATGTTGCAAGAATACAAATAGGTTGTCAATATTCTAATATACTGTATGTTGTATGACAAAATTTGCAAGTTTTTTTGTTTGCAAATTTCTTAACCTCATAACGACGGCCGTACGACTTAAAGCGGCGGCAAAACAGGGTACTTATTCTGTTCCGCTGCTTTAAAGCGGCGGGCCAAAAAAAGCCTGTAGCTCCCCCCAGCGACCGAAAATCTTGGGGGTTTCAGCTACCGGGGGTAGCTGAGACCCCCCAGATTATGAATCAGGGTGTTTTTTTTGGACCCCAATAATGTGATCGCCGGTATACACCGTATACCGACGAACACATGAAAAAAAAGAAATGACCGGTAAAACTGATTTCTTTTTCATCTGACGTGATCAAACATGTCAGATGAGAAAGAAATATAAACCCCTAGTACACCCAAGGCCCCCGGTACCGGAGAGTCCACCCCCACCCCTGCCTCCCCTCCGGAAGTCAAAATGGCGCCTAAGCGCACAGAACACTGCCGCCGCTGCCGGCTCTGCATTCATTTTCCTCCGATCTGAAATGATCAAACATTTCAGATCGGAGGGAAATGTCCTCCCCCTGACCCCTCCTCCGGTACACCAGAGCCCTCTGGTCCCCCGGAGCCCCTCCAGTTCTCCAAAGAGCCCCCCGTTTCCCCGGCCGGAGCATGCAAGATGGCGGCGCGCAGCGCACAGTAGCGCGCGGCCGCATTCATCTTGCTCTTTCTGCCGCATGTGACACGTCACATGCGACAGAAAAGTTGTCGCTAAGTCTCCCGCCGTCACCCCCCATCAACCCCCGGTCAGCCCCATTACCTGGCTTCTGCTCCGTCCCCGCGATCACTCCGCCTCCTTCTAGAAAGCTGGCGGCGCATGTGCAGACAGCGGCTGTCAGCTGGATCCTTGCAAGCAGGGACGCTGACCTCGCTGCTGCACTGTGGACCGGGGAAGAGTGAGTGCAGTAATCTGCAGCCACACTCCTCACATGGAAAGCCTGCTGTTCTAGAAAATGGAGGGGTACGTTCTGTGAGCGTGCCCCTCATATTCTGGAATGAGGTTACTGCAGGTCACTCTGCCCTAGGTTGGACCGGGGCAGTGTGAGTGCAGTATTCTCAGATTACTGCACCCACACTGCTCATGGAAAGCTTGCTCTTCCAGAAAATGGGGGATACGTTCCCTGAACGTGCCCCCCATATTCTAGAAGGTCCAGAGTCGTCGAGGGACCTACAAAATGGATTACAGTGACCGGAATTTGTTTATTTTCAATAAATTGGTGAAAGAGGAACGTTTCGGGGAGTTTTTTTTTCAAATAAATTTTTTTTTTTGTCTTTATTTTTTTCTATTACTGACTGGGTTAGTGATGTCGGGTATCTGTTTAGATGCCGTGACATCACTAACCCCAGGGCTTGATGCCAGGTGACATTACAGCTGGTATCAACCCCGTATATTACCCCATTTGCCACCGCACCAGGGCGCGGGATGAGCTGGGGCGAAGCGCCAGGATTGGCGCATCTAATGGATGCGCCACTTCTGGGGCGGCTGCGGCCTGCTATTTTTAGGCTGGGAAGAGTCCAATAACCATGTCTCATCCCACCCTGAGAATACCAGACCCCAGCTGTCCGCTTCACCTTGGCTGGTGATGTAATTTGGGGTAGACCCCACGTTTGTTTGTTTGTTTTTTTTTAAACAAAAACGCCTGGGGAGCCCTCCAAATTGATCACCAGACAAGGTGAAACTGTCAGCTGTGGTTTGCAGGCTACAGCTGTCTGCTTTACCCTAGCTGGCTATCAAAAATAGGGTGGACCCCACGTCATTTATTTTAATTATTAATTTTTTGGGGAGCTAAATACAAGGCTAGGCACCCTTTAGTGCCACATGAAAGGCACTAAAGGGCGCCAGCTTAGAATATGCAGGGGGTGGGACGTTATATATGTTTGACATCTATCCATTCATCCATTGTAGCATTTTAGGCTGTGTGCCCACGATCAGGGTTTGCAGCGTTTTGGGCGCAGTGTTTTCCCTGCGTCCATAATGCTGCGTTGTTCAGTAAAAGCACAGTGGAAGGAATTTTAGAAATCCCATGCCCACTGTGCTTCTTTTCTCCGCAGCATACACTGACCTGTGGTGCAGCTTCCCGAGCCTCAGCATGTCAATTTATTCTGCGGAGACAAGAGTGTTCTCTGCAGGTAGCATAGAGCTCCACAGCAGCCTGAACCCAAATCGTGGTCATGGGCAGCTGCGTTCTACCGTGGACAACACTCACATCTCTGCAGGAAGGCTGACAATGTGTACTAGACGCCGTGTCGCTGGATCATGGCCACATAGCCTAAAAGTGAGAAATTTGTTGCTACAGCAACATTTTTGTGAAGTACCTGTGGATTCAAAATGCTTACTATACTCCTGAATAAAATCCAGTTTCCAAAATGGGGTCACTTGTGGGGGGTTTCTGCTGTATAGGTACCCAAGGGGCCCTGCAAATGTGACATGGTGCCCGCAATTTATTTCAACTTTTCCAGAATTCAAATGGTACTCCTTCCATTCCAAGCCCTCCCATTTATCCAAACAGAGGTTTTTGGCCACATGTGGGGTATCCCTGTGCTCATAAGACATTGGATAACAACCTGTTGGGTCCACGGTTTGTTGTTGTCTCTTGAAAAAGTAAGAAATATGATGCTTAAGCAACATTTTTGTGAAAAAAATGAAAATTTTCAATATGGCAACCTAAGCTTATCAAATTCTGTGAAGTACTCTTGGATTCAAACTGCTCACTATACACCTAGATAAAAGCCTTGAGGTGTCTTGTTTCCAGAATGGGGTCACTTGTGGGAAACCTCCACTGTTTAGGTGCCTTAGGGGCTTTCCAAATGCAACATAGCGTCCGCTAATGCATCCAGCCAATTGTGCAGTCAAATGGCACTCCTTCCCTTCCGAGCCCTGCTGTGCACCCAAACAGTTGATTTCCACCACACATGAGGTATCAGCATACTCAGGAGAAATTGCACAATACATTTTATGCTGAATTTTTTCCTTTTACACTTGTAAAAAAAAAAGCTACCTGGTTGAAGTAACAATTTTGTGGTAAAAATGTATTTTTTTATTTTCACAGCTCAACATTATAAACTTCTGTGAAGCACCTGGGGGTTCAGGGTACTCATCAAACATCTAGATAAATTCCTTCAGGGGTCTATTTTCCAAAATGGGGCCACATGTTGGGGAGCTTCACTGTATAGACACCTCAGGGTCTCTCCTAATGCAACATAGCGTTCGCTATTGATTCCAGCCAATTTTGCAGTCAAATGTCACTCCTTCCCTTCTGAGCTCCACCGTGTACCCAAACAGTTGATTTCCACCACATATAAGGTATCGCCAAACTCAGGAGAAATTGCACAATAAATTTCATGGTGATTTTTTTCCTGTTACCCTTGTGAAAAAAAAGCTACCTGGTTGAAATAACAATTTTGTGGTAAAATTATATTTTTTTATTTTCATGGCTCAACGTTATAAAATTCTGTGAAGCACCTGGGGGTTCAGGGTACTCACCAAACATCTAAATAAATTCCTTGAGGGGCCTAGTTTCCAAAATGGGGTCACTTGTGCGGGGTTTCTGCTGTTTAGGTACCTTAGGGGACCTCCAAATGCGACATGGTGCCCGCAATCTTTTTCAGCCAAATTTCCAAAATTCAAATATTGCTCCTTTCGTTCCAAGCCCTCCCATTTGTCCAAACAAAGGTTTCAGACCACATGTGAGGTATCACCGCCCTCATAAAAAAAGTGGGTAACAAACCTTGAGGTCAAATTTTTGGAATTACCTCTTGAAAAAGTGAGAAAATTGATGCTAAAGCAACATTTTTGAGAAAATTATTAAAATTTTCAATATGACAACGTAACGTTAACAAAATCTGTGAAGTACTTGTGGATCCAAAATGCTCACTATACCCCTAGATAGAAGCCTTGAGGGGTCTAGTTTCCAAAATGGTGTCACTTGTGAGGGGTTTCTTCTGTTTAGGTACCTTAGCGGACATGTAAATGCAACATGGTGCCCGCAATCTATTTCAGCCAAATTTGCTTTCCAAAATTCAAATATTGCTCCTTCTGTTCCGAGCCCTCCCATTTGTCCAAACAGAGGTTTCTGACCACATGTGTGGTATTGGCGCGCTCATAAGAAAATGGGAAACAAGTTTTGGGGTCCATTTTGTTGTGTAGTTGTCGCGGGCGGGGAGGAGGGTGTCAGCACACCGCGCTCACCCCTTCTGCTCGGGTCCGGCAGTTGCTCCTGGTGGCTCGAGCTGCGGGCCGGATCCCGGGGTGTCTCGAGCGACACTCCTCGCCCGTGAGTGAAAGGGGGTTGTTTGTTGGGGTTATGGTTCGTGACGCCACCCACGGTTGTGGTGATTGCACCACCGCTGCTCGGTGTGGGGGTCCCGGGGATGGTGATGGGAGCAGCCAGGTGTTATGTTGCCCCTCCGTGGGTAGGGGTTGGTGATCCCGGGGCCCTGGGACGGGATGGGAAGTGTAGGGCCTGGAGGGCGCAGGGACGCGGGGGCAGCGCTGTGCCTTGCGGCACTATGGTACTCACTCAGCCTGACACGGACACAGTTTGTACGGTAAACCAACGGCTGGTAGGACGGTCCCACAGACGGCTGCACCTGCACTCCCGGTAAGTGACGGTGACTGTTCTCTTCCTTGCACCTATGTTGTCTGATGGTATCGGTGGATTCCCTCCGGTTACCCGCTCCCCGACTGCAATCTGGGCCGGAGGAGCTCTACACTTTGCCCGCAGGCGCTGGCCCTGAGGAAACTGGTGCCTTGGCGGTGGCGGCGTCTCCTCGGTACTGGTCGGGCTGTTGCCGTCAATCGGGACTTTATTGCTGGGAGAATCTACGTCCCCTTCACTAACGGATTTAGCAGATCCGACGACTCCTAGCCCTGCTGGGGTCCGAAAAGCCCCTGTCCTGGTGCTGACTGTCCTTTGTATCCGCTCCAGACCACCGGGCACACAGCCAACGGGGTCCTTTCAGTAACCTCCAGACAGTCCCACTTCAGACCTTCACTGTCGTTGCCAACCTTGCTGGTTCCGTCCGGACACACAGTCACGGACCTTCAGGCTTTTCTGTCACTTTTTACTTTCTCCTTTCCACTTTCACTCTGCTGTTTACTTTTACTGCTCTCCTCACACTTGCCCTGCCTGGGCCACTCTTCACTCCTCACTCCAGCTCGTCCCTGAGCTAACTCCTTACTCCAGCTCGTCCCTGAGCTATCTGCCTGGTTACTTCCCGCCTCCAGAGTTGTGAGCTCCTTGGTGGGCGGAGCCAACCGCCTGGCCCACCCCCTGGTGTGCATCATCAACCTCTGGAGGAAGGCAACAAGGATTTGTGTTTTGACTGAGGTGTTCCTACCTGGAGTGTGGGGTGTGGTGATGTTGTTACCCGTGTCCCCTGGCTTTCCCAGGGCGACACATTCCCCCTTAGCAAAATGCAGACCGTCCGCGGGCTGCCGTCCTACACCGGTTTTATTTTTCTGTAAAAAGGGGATAACAGGGTTAAACATAAACATAAATGACATTTTTAATCAACTCTTCCCAAAACGGGAGGCACATTTTACTTTAACGTTTCAACGGTGTACGGTCACGGTTTCCGCTCTCTCCCACCCAAGCAACCTGGCCCTGATGCTGCCCCTAAAACCCAGGCAGCACCCCTTGACCCACAGTCCAGCACAAGTTACCCGAGCGGGATCTGTCCTTCCCCTCCAGAGGGTGGCCACCGGTTCCTTTGGTGGCTGGGCCCTGGCCTGCTCTGCGCAGGGCCCTCCCTCCAACCTGCCTCTCCGGAGGCGGCATTGCGGAAACGGTAACGGTACCCAACATATTTACAAGCCACTAACGTTTGTGGTTGCCCTGCAGAGTTCACGGGCTTGTCCATGGATAGTTCCCATGCAATTTTTAAACTTAAACGGTCCCCACGGGGACAACGGTGCCGGCTCCTGCCGGTTGCTAATCACAGAGCAAATCAGGTAAAGTATTCGGTCATTTTCATTTTCAAAACTTTCAAACTTTTTCAAACAAACAACTCAGTGGTGGTCCCAACGGGGGACGGTGCAACGGGCATCCGCTGCCCTACTCCGGTCCTGCTGCTGCTTCCTCCGAGGGAGGGGGTGCAGAGCTCACCTTGCTCTCCGGGCTGCCCTTCAGCTTGACGTCCAGGGCAAACCACCCCCTCTCTCCGCAGTGCCGAGTGTAACGCACCATGTCCCCTGGTAGTAGATTGTGGCCAGGATGCTCTTCGGGCAGGTGAGCATGCACATCCCGCCGGGCTACAAACACCTCGGCCTCCAGGCCCGGTTCGTATATGAACCCGTAGCCCCGGCGGATATCAAAGCGCCGCACCTGCCCCTCGTAGAACGGGCCCCGGACACGGAAGGTCGCTTGCCGCAGGTTCTCCTTTTCCCGGATGGCTCGGGCTACCAGCTCGGCTTTTCTTCGCTCCCTCTCCGCGATCTCCAGGCCCAGCTTGGTCGGCTCCCTGTCCCAGTATGGTTCCGGCGCACGGGTTGAGCCCCGCGGGACATCCAGTACGTTACCCACTGTCAGGAAGGTGGGCGGCGTATCCCGCGGTGTCATGGCCTTGGGCGCTGCCTTGCAGCAACAACCCGGCGCCACCTCAGCCGAGGTGTGGGGGATGGGCACAGGGGCTTTCCGCAGTTGGGCCTTCGGCTCGGAGCGGGTCATCGGCTCCGGCTCGGGGAACTGCTCGGGGACTGTCTCTGGCACAATCTTCAGGGCCTTCCATGGCAATGCCTCCGGTTTGCTTCGGGCTCCGGCTACAGGTCGGTCCGCTGGGGCGGACGGGCTGGGTATCGCTACCGGTTGCGGTGGTAGCGGGCCTAGTGGCGGGGTCACGGCCTCCGGGATGGGTGGCGAAGGAGGCAACGGGGGGAGAGGGCTTGGACCGGGTCCCTCAGCCGCAGCGACCGGTCCCTCCGGGACATAGGGGCGTGGGTCACTCACCCTCCCTTCCTCCGCTTCCTCCTCGCGTCTCCGCACGGCTGCCACAACGTCCGCCATGTCGGTCTCCCACTCCTCCATGAGGAGCTGCATCTTGACCAGCAACCTTAGATGGAGCTGCGCGGTCCGGATCTCCACCCACGCTGCGGTTCCCGGTGCGGGGGCCACGGTGTTTCGGGACGGCATCCACATGGTATCTCCACTGTTTGCTTCCAGGAACGGTATTCTGGCAAGGTCCTGGCGTCCATGCTTTTACAGCGGCGTCTACATGCCGCCAGCCGCCATCGCGTCCCCCTTAGCTCTTTCCGGCCCCTCCTCTCTCGGGGCGGGGTTTTGGCCTTCGCGCTTCTACTGCTCGAGAAGACGCTCGAGCGGGAACTTTTCGCGCCAAAGATGGCGGCTTCTGAAATTTTTCTGCCGGATACCTCCGGCGGTAACAAGGCGCACCCCTACCTGACGGTAGAGCGGTAAGATCCTGTTCGTGACGCCAAGTTGTCGCGGGCGGGGAGGAGGGTGTCAGCACACCGCGCTCACCCCTTCTGCTCGGGTCCGGCAGTTGCTCCTGGTGGCTCGAGCTGCGGGCCGGATCCCGGGGTGTCTCGAGCGACACTCCTCGCCCGTGAGTGAAAGGGGGTTGTTTGTTGGGGTTATGGTTCGTGACGCCACCCACGGTTGTGGTGATTGCACCACCGCTGCTCGGTGTGGGGGTCCCGGGGATGGTGATGGGAGCAGCCAGGTGTTATGTTGCCCCTCCGTGGGTAGGGGTTGGTGATCCCGGGGCCCTGGGACGGGATGGGAAGTGTAGGGCCTGGAGGGCGCAGGGACGCGGGGGCAGCGCTGTGCCTTGCGGCACTATGGTACTCACTCAGCCTGACACGGACACAGTTTGTACGGTAAACCAACGGCTGGTAGGACGGTCCCACAGACGGCTGCACCTGCACTCCCGGTAAGTGACGGTGACTGTTCTCTTCCTTGCACCTATGTTGTCTGATGGTATCGGTGGATTCCCTCCGGTTACCCGCTCCCCGACTGCAATCTGGGCCGGAGGAGCTCTACACTTTGCCCGCAGGCGCTGGCCCTGAGGAAACTGGTGCCTTGGCGGTGGCGGCGTCTCCTCGGTACTGGTCGGGCTGTTGCCGTCAATCGGGACTTTATTGCTGGGAGAATCTACGTCCCCTTCACTAACGGATTTAGCAGATCCGACGACTCCTAGCCCTGCTGGGGTCCGAAAAGCCCCTGTCCTGGTGCTGACTGTCCTTTGTATCCGCTCCAGACCACCGGGCACACAGCCAACGGGGTCCTTTCAGTAACCTCCAGACAGTCCCACTTCAGACCTTCACTGTCGTTGCCAACCTTGCTGGTTCCGTCCGGACACACAGTCACGGACCTTCAGGCTTTTCTGTCACTTTTTACTTTCTCCTTTCCACTTTCACTCTGCTGTTTACTTTTACTGCTCTCCTCACACTTGCCCTGCCTGGGCCACTCTTCACTCCTCACTCCAGCTCGTCCCTGAGCTAACTCCTTACTCCAGCTCGTCCCTGAGCTATCTGCCTGGTTACTTCCCGCCTCCAGAGTTGTGAGCTCCTTGGTGGGTGGAGCCAACCGCCTGGCCCACCCCCTGGTGTGCATCATCAACCTCTGGAGGAAGGCAACAAGGATTTGTGTTTTGACTGAGGTGTTCCTACCTGGAGTGTGGGGTGTGGTGATGTTGTTACCCGTGTCCCCTGGCTTTCCCAGGGCGACACATTATTTCTTCTAAAAGTGAATAAATTTGGGTTAGAGCAACATTTTTAGGTAAAATTTAATTTTTGCTTTTTTTCATTCCACATTGCTTTTGTTCATGTGAAGCATCTGAAGGGTTAATAAACTTCTTGAATGTGGTTTTGTGTACTTTGGGGGGTGCAGTTTTTAGAATGGTGCCACGTTTGGGTATTTTCTGTCATCTAGGCCTATCGAAGTCACTTCAAATGTGATGTGGTCCCTAAAAAAATGGTTTTGTAAATTTTGATGTAAAAATGAGAAATCGCTGATAAACTTTGAACTCTTCTAACTTCCTAACAAAAAAAAATGTTGTTTCCAAAATTGTGCTGATGTAAAGTAGACATGTGGGAAATGTTATTTGTTAACTATTTTATGTCACAGAAATCTCTGGTTTAACGGTATAAAATTTTTTGCCAAAATTCATTTTTTTTTCATAAATAAATGCAAAAAATATTGTCCTAAATTTGGTACTAACATGAAGTCCAATATGTGACGAAAAAACAATCTCAGAATCACCGGGATCCGTTGAAGCGTTCCAGAGTTATAACGTCATGAAGTGACACTGGTCAGAATTGCAAAATTTGGTCTGGTCATTAAGGTGAAAATTAGCTCCGCCACTAAGGGGTTAATTAATTCTACAAAGGATTTAGAGCTCTCTGAACAAAACAACGTTATCACCACTATCAGTAGTAATATTGATAAATTAATTGATGGAGAATTTAGCTAAAAAAAGGTAAATAAAATATTACAGGCTGCACATTCTCTTCAAGGCTGCATTCAGTGTTTAGAGGTGTTTTACTATTGATTATTTAGACTTTTTTTAAAAGAAGGATTTTTTTAAAAAAATGCATAAAAATCTGCATGTGTGATGTTTCATGAATATTTCTTTCCAGATAGAGATGAACTGGACATCCAAATACATAATAAGGGACGTTATATGAACTAGAGGTTTAATTTTCACCCACATCTCTAGTTATTCCTACAGTCTGCACCAAGACGTATTAAATAAGATTTTTTTTTCTATATAAATATAATGCTGAGATGTTTACCTGCATATTTGCTGGGAACCAGTGAAATCAGTGATCGCTGGGGTAAATTCCTTTTTCTTCTCTGATTCACATCATGTGATGAAACCAATGCAGTAATAACCGCAGCGAGATCCCACTTACTCGGCTTTTTGTTGTTTTTGAAGCATATTCAAAGCACTCTGAAACGTCAAAGTCTGCCATAGGGATGCTTTTTATGTCCTGTGGATAACATTCAGATCTATCAGAATGTCCACAAGGATGGATAACTTGACATTCAGGTGGTAGGATGTAAAATGTACAATTTTTTCTATGATTGGAATCTATCCATGACTTAATCTGAAGCATCAAAACTTGTTGGTTCAGTTCTCAAGTAAGAAAGCAATATTTAGCTTTTTTCGAAAAACTACATTTCCCATGAATACCATAGGGCTCAATTGCGTTGGAAATCCCCCTGTACTGTTAACTAGTTTAATCCCCCTGTCAATCTCTGACCGTGGGATTTAATGCACGCCAGGGGTGAGCACGTCATTCCCATCTTCCATCGACAGCCCCATGACATGATGACGGGGTACCGATAGGTTGTCATGACAGACAGGGGTCAGCTGATGACCCTTGTGTCTGTCATCGCAATCCTCCTGGGAGCACCACGTTAATAGGAACACAGCATTTGTGCTGTACAGAGCCTTAACGAAGCAATGCTTTGTACAGCACAAGCGATCGGATGATCGCAGCTTCAAGTACCCTAAGGAAACTAGTAAAAACAATAAAACATGTAAAAAAAGTTTTAAAAAATATGAAAAAAAACTGAAAAGTTCAAATTACCTTTCTTTTGCCCCATTGAAAATAATACAATTAAAAAAATACAAAAATGGACATATTTGGAATCACCGTGTTTCGAAATGCCCGAACTATCAAAATATAAAATAAATTATTCTGATCGGTGAGGGGGGTAATGGGAAAAAAATCTAAATGCCTGAATTATGTTGTTTTTGTCTCTGCAATACTCTAATACAATGTAATAAGAGGCGATCAAAACATTGCATCTACCCAAAAATGGGTAAAATTTGGCTAACCTGGGAAATCATACTGCAAGATTAGTTTTACTATATTATGAGAATAGTAAATAAAAAAAATCCCAAAACAATAGTGGAATTGCATTTTGTTTGCAATTTCACCACACTTGGAATTTTTTTCCCCATTTTCCAGTACAATATGTGACAGAATAAATGGTGTCATTCATAAGTACTACTCGTCCTGCAAAAAACAAGTTCTGATTAGTGATGGGCGGACCTGGACTGTAAAAGTCCGGATCCACACGGTTTTAAAGGTACCCGTGTCCCAGACCCGGGCCCGGAATTCTCAGGGAATTCCGGGTGATGATCTGGATCTGACAACTTGGGAAATAAACAAGATAAAGGAAAATAAAGAAAATTAGAATGAAGCAAGCGCTTCATACTTACCGAGTCTCCGGCGCGGCTGTAACTGCTTCCAGGTCACTCATTCTTCTTCCGGGGCCACTCATTATCGCTAATCCATATGCATTGTTTTCCCCGCCCACTGGCCGTCCTGGTGTCTGTGATTGGTTGCAGTCAGATGTGTCCCTAGCCTGTATGACAGAGCCTGACTGCAACTAATCACAGATCCTGTCTGCATGTTCCTATTGTGGGCTAACACTAAATAAATTAAATAAAAAAAAAAAATGGCACAGGGATTCCCCATATTATGATACCCAGCACAGATAAATCATATGGCTACAGGCTGCAGCCCCCAGCCATGCACATATCTCAGCTGTGTGTTAAAATAAGAAGAACTGCATGCAGCTTTTTTTTCTTCTTTAATTAGTTCAATAAATAATATTAAAAAATGGCTTGGGGTCCTCCCAATTTTGATACTCAGCCATGATAAAGCCCCACAGCTGGGGGCTGGTATTCTCAGGTTGTGGAGACCCATGCTAATTGGGCCCCCCCAGCCTAAATATAGCAGCCTGCAGCCACCAGGAATTGCAACTTCCATTAGATGCGACAGTCCTGTTATCCAAATTGCCATGGAACGGTTGCATTTGGGGTAATAAGGGGTTAATTGCAGCTCACAACTGCCACTAAGCCCTAGATTAGTAATAAGAGGTGTCTGAGACCCCCCATGCAGATTTGGTGATGACATTTTTACACCATATTCATGCACCCAATGTACACCTCCTGGCAAAAAAATGTTTCAAAACCATATGTGGTATGATGCAATAGTGTTGCTTTTTTTGCCAGGAATATGTTATAAAAATGTCAGCACCAAATCTACATATCTAGGCAAAAAAATGTGGTTTTCTGCCAAAAGATGCAGGTGTCACCCGAGGTGAGGTCAGTTAGTTTACTGAGAGTACCTAAGGTCAGGTTACCTGTGATCACAGGTGGAGGATCATGGGAACCTCCAGCTGTTACCGCCCCCAACCTGAGTGACATCACCATTAATCATGCTGCTCATTCTCTGCCTGAAGTTACTGTGCGCGGTCATGTTCTATGTGACTGCAGATGTTACAGAGCTGGAATCGTCAAGGGACCTTGTGTGGATTTCAACGGACCTGGGTGTTTTGGGGGATAGTAAAGGGGTGATAGAGGGATTTTTTTTTAATTTATTTCAAATAAAGGATTTTTGGAGTGTTTGTGTTTATTTATTTTCACTTACAGATTAGTTACGGGGAGGTCTCCCATTAGTAATCTAGGGCTTAGTGACAGCCAGGAATGCTGGTGGGAGGGGGAAGCAATGAATATGGATGAGCAATAATGAGTGGCCCCGTAAGAACAATGAGTAGCCTGGAAGCAGTTACAGACGCGCCGAAGACTCTAAGTATAAAGCGCTTGCTACAATTCCCTTATCCCTTCTACCACCAGTTTTACGCACCGGATTCTCATCCCTATAGACCTATATGGGGAGTGGCGTCAAGCCAGATATCTGGGATCAATTCTGGACCAGAACCGAATTTTTAAAAATTTCGGTTAGATCTGCTGGTCCTGGTTATTTGCAAGAATGCCCATCACTAGTCCTGATATGGCTATGTAGATGGTAAAATAAAAAAGTTATGGCTCTTGAAAGATAGGGAGGAACAAATGAAAAGAAAAAATGGAAAATCACCAGGTGATGAACGGGTTAAACATAAGTGCCAGACTTACTGTAAATCATAAAACTATTATTTAATAATTGAACCCTATGTAGCATATATATATATAGTATAGTATGCCCCACTATTCTCACAGTGTAATTTACCCATTATAACTAACACATTGCCGATAGATAACACCTCCCTAATGTTTTATATCATCTTTAGCATCATTATTTCTATTTTTTAGGTTTAAATGAATTATAATTTACTTCCATGCACCAAAAATAATTACACTCTGCTGCAAACAATGTTATAGGAAAATTCAATCAAAACCTTCATGAGCTTAAAGAGGACCTATCATCAAGAATGTTATATATCAAATAGTGGCATGTATGCACAGGTGCTCAAATGGGCATTAAATGCTTATTTTGCTTGAAGAAATATGTTTTGCTGTTTAAGAGAAATCCATAGTGGAAATTGGGTGGACACTGCTCTTACAGATCTCCCTACTCCACACCCCACTACCTGCCTAGTGGCTCTGACTGACAAGTCACTGAAATATGAGCAACCTGTCACTATGATAACAGGTTTACAAGTCCTCTAGTGATAATCTCCTGCTGATAACACAGTAATTTTATCAAAACTATAGTAAGCAGCCCAGTAAGTGACATGTCAGTGGAAACAGGGTCTATAGGGTGCTTTACACGCTGCGACATCGCTAGTGATTGCTAGTGATGTCGAGCGCGATAGCACCCGCCCCCGTCATTCGTGCGACATTTGGTGCTCGCTGCCGTAGCGAACATTATCGCTACGGCAGCGTCACACGCACATACCTTGTCAGCGACGTCGCTGTGACCGCCGAACAATCCCTCCTTCAAGGGGGAGGTGCATTCGGCGTCACAGTGACATCACTGCGGCGTCACTAAGCGGCCGCCCAATAGCAGAGGAGGGGCGGAGATGAGCGGTCGGAACATGCCGCCCACCTCCTTCATACAGCATTGCCTGTGGACGCAGGTAAGGAGATGTTCGTCGTTCCTGCGGTGTCACACATAGCGATGTGTGATGCCGCAGGAACGACGAACAACATCGTACCTGTGGCAGCAGCGATATTAAGGAAAGGAGCGATGTGTCAACGATCACCTTTTTTGCGCTCGTTGATCGTCGCTCCTTGGTGTCACATGCTGCGATATCGCTTCCGGTGCCAGATGTGCGTCACTAACGACGTGACCCCGACGATATATCGGTAGCGATGTCGCAGCGTGTAAAGCACCCTTTAGTCTCTGCATTCTGCTGCTCTCAGATTACTTTGAAAAACCTGTAGACAGATTCCCTTTAAAGTGTACTGCTGAGAGACATCCGTCATCGGTAGAGGGAGCCACATAGCTATAAACGATAAACTGGTTTCTTCATGCAGCCACCACTAGGTGGAGCACATTGAATATAGATGGAATGGTATGCTCCTCCTAGTGGTGGGTTCAGGCAGAACAAGTATAGTGTGGGAGAACTAATACAGTTGTAAAATGTGTGCTAAAAAGAGTATAGTGAGCGGGGACATTTTGCAATCTCAACTCTGGGAAATTTTAAGTTAAAAATCTCCTTAGAATACTCCAGCTTGAAATGCGCAGATGCTCTCTACAAAACTGTCACCTTTAAAGAAAAAAGGTTTACTTCCTTTTCCTCAACAATATATTCACATACTCTACTGTATGCATCCAAAGGGTGCACCCACATGTGGATGCCATTGATTTATGACTTTATGGCAACAGAGATATTACTGGCAAACTCGTGATTTGGGCTTAGGGCCATTTCACACATCCGGCATTTCACCGGATTGCCGGATCCAGCACACTCTAGTACAGTGTATACATTACAATGGCATCGCGGCACCTCCAGTCACATGCTGTCATGTGACCGGAGCATGTGACCAGAGCTTGCCACGATGCCATTGTACAGTATTAACACTGTACTGGAGTGTGCCGGATCCAGCAATACGGCAAAATGCCGGATGTGTGAAATAGCCCTTAGCTCTTGAATGCTTGCAGAATTGCAGTGATCAACTACGGTATAACCTAATGCTGTAGAAAGTAAAACAGTAAATTTTAGAGGGAATCTGTCACCAGGTTTTTGCTCCCTCATCTGAGAGCAGCATAATGTAGAGACAGACACCCTGATTCCAGTGATGGGTCATTACTGAGCTGTTTGCTGCCATTTTGATAAAATCAATGTTTTCTCTGCTGCAGATCTAGCAGTTACGCAGAGCGCATGAATATGCTGGACTACCTACAGCATGCCAAGTAGTCCTCTAATGATAATCTGCTGCTGATTAACAGTGATTTTATCAAAACTACACTAAGCAGCCCAGTAAGTGACACATCACTGGAATCAGAGTCTCTGCCCCTACATTATGCTGCTCTTAGATAAGTTTTTATAAACCTTTAACTTATGTAGAAGTTAAAAAGAATTTTTAAGACTGTTCTATATATAATTAATTTAGACCTCACCTATAAATAGTCAGGTTCAGCTTCAGAAATATGCAGAAGACTGCTATTAAATAATTGATCATCATTAGTTACAAATATTGTTTCCAAAAGTGCTGCAACTAGGCATGATCATGTGGAACTTACTTTTTCACATGGCTGATGATGGTGGCTGATAACTACAGTATGTTCTTCATATAACTTCAGTACACATTCAAGAACTGGGTTCCCTATCTATCTATTTATCCAACCATCCACATATATATATACACACACAAACACACACACACACACACACACATATATATATATATAGAATACATTAAGCAAAAATATAAATGCATCACTTTTGTTTTTGCTCCCATTTTTCATGAGCTGAACTCAAAGATCAAAGACTTTCTATATACACAAAAGTAGAGATGAGCGGTTCCGTCGAGGCCCGGTTTGCCGGCAGCAAATGAGCCCAGCTCCACAGGCTTGACCCAAACCCCGGATTAAGTCACTGATTGGCAGCTTAAGTCTCCGCCCACATACAGCCAGCCATAAGCAGAATACTTCGGGGGGTGGGAGGGGCAGGCTTTTTTAAACTTTTTTTTTTTGTTGCACACTACATCTGATCACGCTGTTGTTACCCCCAGTGTGCGCCGTTCAAACTCTGCAAGCAGCTCGCACTGGGCTGAGCTCCAAGTGTACCTGAGCACAGTGTTGTTCACATGAGTTTTGTTGGCACGTACAGCATCCGATCCACAAACTCAAACCTTGATTTAGGTTTGCTCATCTCTATACAAAATGCCTTTTTCTCTCAAATATTGCTCACAAATTTGTCTAAATCAGTGTTAGTGAGCGCTTCTATTTTCCTGAGATAATCTATCCATGTTGCAGGTGTTGCATATCAAGATGCTGATTAGACAGTATGACACGTGTGCCTTAGGCTGGCCACAATGAAAGGCCACTCTAAAATGTGCAGTTTTATCACACAGCACAATGCCACAGATGTCACCAGTTTTGAGGGAGCGTGTAATTGGCATGCTGACTGCAGGAATGTCCACCGGAACTGTTGCCTGTGAATTGAATGTTCATTTCTCTACCATATGCCGTCTCCAAAGGTGTATCATAGAATTTGACAGTACATCCAACTGGCCTCACAACTGCAAGTCATGTGTAACCACACCAGACAAGGACCTCAATATCCAGCATCTTCACCTCCAAGATCGTCTGAGACCTGCCACTTTGACAAGTTGCTACAACAATTAGTTTGCATAACTAAAGAATTTCTACACAAACTGTCAGAAACCATGTCAGGGAAGCTCATCTGCTGCTCGTCGTCCTCATCAGGGTCTCCATCTGACTGCATTTTGTCGTCGTAACCAACTTGAGTGGGCAAATTCGCACATTTGATTGTGTCTGGCACATTGGAGAGGTGTTCTCTTCACCAATGAATCTTGGTTTTCACTGCAGAGGGCAGATGGCAAACTGTGTATATGGTATTGTGTGGGTGTGGGTGTGGGTTTGGGTGTGGGTGTGGGTTTGCTAATGTCGACATTGTGAATCAAGTGGCCCTTGATAGCGGTGGGGTTATGGTATGGACACATGTGAATTTCATTGATGCCATTTTGAATGCACAGAGATACCGTGACAAGATCCTGAAGCCCATTGCTGTGCCATTCATCCACGACCATCACTTCACGTTGCACCATGATAATGCCTGGCCCCATGTTACAAGGATCACAATTCCTGGAAGCTGAAAACATCCAAGTTCTGGCATGGCCAGCACACTCACTGGAAAGTCACCCATTGAGCATGTTTATCTAGAAACTTAACACAACCATTGAAGAGGCGGGCAGCAATATTCCACAGGACACAATCAACAACCTGATCAGCTCTATGTGAAGGAGATGTGTTGCACTGTGTGAGGTAATGGTGGTCACCTCAGATACTGACTGGTTTTCTGACTCTCTCCAATAGTCTAAAACTGCACATTTTAGAGTGGCCTTTTATTGTGACCAGCCTAAGGCACAACTGTGCAATAATCATGCTGTCTAATTTGCATCTTTATATGCCACACCTGACCTTAGTGTTCAGATCATGAAAAAGTGTTGCTTATATATTTTTATTCTATAAATAGATCTACATATATATATATGTATATATATATATATTTATATAGCTATATACACTGTATCTCACAAAAGTGAGTACACCCTTCTCATTTTTGTAAATATTTTATTACTTCTTTTCATGAGAAAATACTGAAGATGTCAAAGATCACTCTGGAACACTGTAAATGTGGAACCGTTACTCGTATTTTACTTCTCCTGGATGTGTGTCGTATCTCCAGCAGCGCAGTAACGGTTCCACATTTACAGTGTTCCTGAGTGATCTTTGGCTTCTTCAGCAAGGGCACTCTACAGCAGCTGGTTACAGGCTTTTCTTCTGGTTGTGTGATACACAACCCAATAAGGTGAGCATATCCCCTTATTATTTTTATTCTTTCTTACTGGGTAAGACTCTATTGCGCTCTTTTCCCTCCAGCTTTTAACACTGAAGATATGACACTTAGAATCAATGTAAATTATTCAGTGTACAGCTTGTATAACAGTGTAAATTGTGTGCCATCTAAATAACTAAACACACAGCCATTAATCTCTAAACTGCAACAAAAGTGAGTACACCCCTAAGTGAAAATGGCTAAATTGTACCCAAAGTGTCAATATTTTGAGTGGCCACTATATTTTTCAAGCACTACCTTAACTCTCTTGTTCAATAGAACTTCACAGGAACCACTGGACTCCTCTTCCATCCTCATTGACAACATCACGGAGCTGGTGGAGGTTAGATACCTTGTGCTCCTCAACCTTCCATTTGAGGATGCCCCACAGATGCTCAATAGGGTTTAGGTCTGGAGACATGCTTGGCCAGTCCAGCACCTTTACCCTCAGTTTATTTAGAAAGGCAATGGTCATCTTTGAGGTGTGCTTGGGGTTGCTATCATGTTGGAATACTGCCCTGCGGCCCAGTTTCTGGACAGAGGGGATCATGCTCTACTTCAGTATATCACAGTACATGTTGACATTCATAGTTCCCCCAATAAACCCCATCAGCTGGCAGTACTTAAGGAGCCCCAAGCCATGACACTCCCACCACCATGCTTGATTGTAGGCAAGACACACTTGTCTTTGTACTCCTCACCTGCTGGCTGCAACACACGCTTGACACTATCTGAACTAAATAAGTTTATCTTGGTGTCAGACAACAGAACATGGTTCCTGTAATCCATGTTCTTAGCCTGCTAGTCCAGCAAACTGCAGGCTTTCTTGTGCATCAGCTTTAGAAGAAGCTTCCTTCTGGAATGATAGCCATGCAGATCAGTTTGTGTGTAGCATACGGTCTGAGCACTAACAGGCTTACCTAAAACCCTTTTAACTTCTGCAGCAATGCTGGCATCACTCATACGTCTATTTTGAAACAACAATCTTTGGATATGAGTACGGGAACTCAACTTCTTTTGTTGACCATGGTGAGTTTAGTTCTGAGTGGAACCAATCTTGATAAACCATTTTATGGTCTTGACCACCGTGCTACAGCTCAGTTTCAGGTTGTTGGCAATCTTCTTATAGCCTTGGCCATCTTTATGTAGAGCAACAATTCTTTTTTCAGATCCTCAGTGAATTCTTTACCATGAGGTGCCATGTTGAACTTCAGGTGACCAGTATGAGAGAGTGTGTGAGCAATAACACCAAATTTAACACCTGCTACCCATTTACACCTGAAACCTTGCAACACCAATGAGTCACATGACCCCAGGGACGGAAAATGGCTAATTGGGCACAATTTGTCCATTTTCCCTTAGAGGTGTACTTACTTTTGTAGCTAGCTATTTAGAAATTAATGACGTGGGTTAAGTTATTTAGCGGCCATAGCAAATTTACACTGTTATACAAACTGTACACTGACTACTTTATATTGTATCAAATTGTCATATCTTCAGTGTAGCCTCATGAAAAGATATAAGAAAATATTTACAAAAATGTGAGGGGTGTACTCACTTTTGTGACAAACTGTATATATGTGTACATGTTTGGCAAAGGGAACTAGTGCAAACCCTGTTAGTATATCTGATAAGGTAGGAGAACAGCAGGGATACAACGTATATCTATTACTATGCATGTAACAGACATATAATGCTGGTTAATTAGCCTAAAGGCTGACAACTACTCAGCATATACTATAATGGAGTTACATCTGTTTCCCATGTTAATATGAGTTGTGCATTAAGTATGTAAAAATAGATTGTCAGCTCTATTGTACCACTAATCACTTTACAGAAGTCAATTACAACAGCCCTAAATTAGAAAAAAAATACCATTACTTTAATAGAGCATCTCCTCGGTTTGCCATGAAGACAGTTGCTGGCTCTGCAGCAAATTTCAACACCATTCATATAAATGGAACAGGCAGCCACACACAACCCATCTTCCCAGATGTTCATTAGTAGGAGTTTGAAGTCTTTCCAAAATCAGGAGTTTAACTCTTTCCATTCGATAACTTATGCCCTTTACATATATACTTCTGCATAGCATTAACATATTTTTCCCACAAAAGCAAATCAGTTGAAGAATGTCATCCCTCCAAATACTAGGTAACAGTAGAGTCTTGAATGATGAAGGAGTCATGTCAAGGCTCAGGACATTTAGCAACAACATTGGTAATTACATGCTTGGCATTACATATCACCTGTGCATTAATAGAATGAAACATTTGCCTATTTCCAAATATAGCACCATGGCTTAATGGAGGAACTAATGCCATATGTATGCAATCTACTCCCCTCAGAGTGTTAGGGAGCTGTGCGATATCAGAACACTGTCACAATGAGGGGGTCGGTGGCAAATTTCATAAACAAGCCAACCATCTGTGCACATTTTTAACCTATTCTTTTAGTATCTGACAAAGATTTGTCTGGCAAGGGAGTTGTACAGCACATTAGCGAGGACCTGCTGAAATGCACCGAGGGGATGTGATTGTGGATAGCAAAGCAATTTATTGACTAGACATGGTGCTTTATTTACATATATTTGGTATTTTAAGAATACTGAATAATATAGATTATGGCCCTACTGGAGGCTACAAGATACTGTCTTCAATAATAATTATACATTTTAGGGCTGTAGTTGGTAAAAATTTAGTAAACATTGATTCTGCTCATTTACACGGATTCATGACCCTGGTTCTTAGCTTTGCTTGGGTCCAAATCTGTTATTGGAAAATAAAAAAAAATGAAAGGGAATAAGGGTATGACCGCACTTTGCGTTTCCACCTGCGTTTCAGCTGCTTTTTAGGTCCGTTTTGAGCTGCACCGTTTTCATGCCAAAAGGCATGCGTTTTGCTTTTCCATAATAGTCTATGGAAAATGTAGATTTCCTGTTGGCACTTTGCGTTTTAAAACGCTGCGTTTAATTTGCATAATTTGTGGGAAAAACCATGCATTCAAAGAAGCAGCATGTCAATTGTTTTTGCCATCTCTGCAGCGTTTTGCTAACATTGAAGTCAATGAGAAGTATCAAAAAGCAACAAACATCAAAATTCCTGCGTTTTACCTGCTTTTTAGGTGCAGAAACAATGCGTTTTTTTACTTCAAAAACGCATGCATTTCAGACATTAAAATAATGGAATAATATGTCCCTTTACACACACACATAGTCCAACAATTACATTTTTGAAAATTATGATTTTATTGCTATTTTAGCAATAAATATTATAAAACCGCTATAATTTCATGAAATATAACTATTTTCTTAAATTATTCAAAAATTATATGTTTTGCTTTTTTTTTTCTTTTTTCTTTCTGTTTGACTATTTAATCTTTATTATGCAGTGTCTTGATGTTCAAAACGCATCTGTCAAAACGCAAGGGAAAAAGCATGTAAATAGCGCTAAAAACGCATCTAAAACGTGGTAAATACGCATGCGTTTTTATCGCTAAATTTCTGAAAAAGGCAACTTTGGCTAAATCAATTAATTCCAAAACGTGGGTTTAGAAATGCAACTAGGACGACGCAAAGTGCGGTCATACCCTAAGACTATAATGTTCTGATCAAGGTTTGGGCTTTGTAATATCGGAATGACTCCAGATTGCTTATTTCTATATTTCCTTGTCTCATTACTTTACAATAGGGACGTCTCAGTAAGTATGACCATTGCAAGGATTGATTAAGACTGGCCATATGTGATAACATCAATCAATGACAATAGCAATCCATACCTAGAAAAGCTGGTTTCCATTCCCCAGGGTATTCAGACCTCCTGATTTCATATACATATATTGATTCAATTTTCCCGGTGCCAGTTCTTGTATTTTCATATTTTGGATACAATGACAAATGTAAACGGTGCTGTCCTTTGTTTCTAGGACTTTGTCTAGTCTGAAACACTGAAATGCTTTAGTAATAAATAAAAAAAAGTAAATTTGTGCAGGACGTGATGGTTTAGATTTAGCATGTTAGAAATGATCCATATGGCACAATGCCATCTGTACTCCATTTTATATAATTCTATCTATGTAATTATGTTTGTCAGAAAAAAAAATTAAAACGCACAAGAAAAAATTAACTACGCTAAAAGGTTAGTCATTTATGTCTCATTTATTTAATCATTTACAAGCTGATCAGCAGCACTGACTGATCACAATACCGTACTCTGGATTTTAGGCTAGAAACAGAAGAGCATGGTGAAAATAAAGTTTCAATGCCAAATTTATTTCTTTTTTATTTATAAAGCAAAAGTAAACAGAAATCTCGTTCATATCGCTTTCACATAGAAGGATTGATGCCAAATACAGTGCCTACAAGTAGTATTCAACCCCCTGCAGATTTAGCAGGTTTGATAAGATGCAAATAAGTTAGAGCCTGCAAACTTCAAACAAGAGCAGGATTTATTAACAGATGCATAAATCTTACAAACCAACAAGTTATGTTGCTCAGTTAAATTTTAATACATTTTCAACATAAAAGTGTGGGTCAATTATTATTCAACCCCTAGGTTTAATATTTTGTGGAATAACCCTTGTTTGCAATTACAGCTAATAATCGTCTTTTATAAGACCTGATCAGGCCGGCACAGGTCTCTGGAGTTATCTTGGCCCACTCCTCCATGCAGATCTTCTCCAAGTTATCTAGGTTCTTTGGGTGTCTCATGTGGACTTTAATCTTGAGCTCCTTCCACAAGTTTTCAATTGGGTTAAGGTCAGGAGACTGACTAGGCCACTGCAACACCTTGATTTTTTCCCTCTTGAACCAGGCCTTGGTTTTCTTGGCTGTGTGCGTTGGGTCATTGTCTTGTTGGAAGATGAAATGACGACCCATCTTAAGATCCTTGATGGAGGAGCGGAGGTTCTTGGCCAAAATCTCCAGGTAGGTCGTGCTATCCATCTTCCCATGGATGCGGACCAGATAGCCAGGCCCCTTGGCTGAGAAACAGCCCCACAGCATGATGCTGCCACCACCATGCTTGACTGTAGGGATGGTATTCTTGGGGTCGTATGCAGTGCCATGCAGTCTCCAAACGTCACGTGTGTGGTTGGCACCAAAGATCTCGATCTTGGTCTCATCAGACCAGAGAACCTTGAACCAGTCTGTCTCAGAGTCCTCCAAGTGATCATGAGCAAACTGTAGACGAGCCTTGACATGACGCTTTGAAAGTAAAGGTACCTTACGGGCTCGTCTGGAACGGAGACCATTGCGGTGGAGTACGCTACTTATGGTATTGACTGAAACCAATGTCCCCACTGCCATGAGATCTTCCCGGAGCTCCTTCCTTGTTGTCCTTGGGTTAGCCTTGACTCTTCGGACAAGCCTGACCTCGGCACGGGTGGAAACTTTCAAAGGCTGTCTAGGCCGTGGAAGGCTAACAGTAGTTCCATAAGCCTTCCACTTCCGGATGATGCTCCCAACAGTGGAGACAGGTAGGCCCAACTCCTTGGAAAGGGTTTTGTACCCCTTGCCAGCCTTGTGACCCTCCACGATCTTGTTTCTGATGGCCTTGGAATGATCCTTTGTCTTTCCCATGTTGACCAAGTATGAGTGCTGTTCACAAGTTTGGGGAGGGTCTTAATTAGTCAGAAAATGCTGGAAAAAGAGATAATTAATCCAAACATGTGAAGCTCATTGTTCTTTGTGCCTGAAATACTTCTTAATACTTTAGGGGAAACAAACAGAATTCTTGTGGTTTGAGAGGTTGAATAATAAATGACCCTCTGAATAAACTTTTCACAATTTAAAAAAAAAAAATAAAAAAAGAAATAACATTCTTTTTTGCTGCAGTGCATTTCACACTTCCAGGCTGATCTACAGTCCAAATGTCACAATGCCAAGTTAATTCCGAATGTGTAAACCTGCTAAATCTGCAGGGGGTTGAATACTACTTGTAGGCACTGTATGTAGGTAATACGTCTGAAACCTAGTCCCTTTATAATCTAATATTTATTCACTTATATAGCGCTATTAATTCCATACATAAATCAACAACATTGTCCCCATTGGGGCTCACAATCTATAGTGCCTATTAGTTTGTCTTTTGGAGTGTGGGAGGAAAGCGGAGTCGCCGGAGGAAACCCACGCAAACACGGGGAGAACATACAAACTCCTTGAAGATGTTGTCCTTTGTAGAATTTGAACCCAGGACCCCAGCGCTACAAGGCTAGCCACTGAGCCACCATGCCGCCCAGACACACTCATTGATAAGTCCAGCATGTAGCCGAGACAGTAGCACAGATGGTCGTACTGTCAAATGATGAAAATGTAACTTTTTTCGGCATGGTTTGGTGTCACGGACAGGATTACATCCAATCCTATGTGATATTTAAAATCTTTTTGTAAGAGAATTAAATTTAACCTGGGCAAATGCACTTCTGCTCTGAGATGTTACATGGCCATGTGCATGAACCAGAACAGCACCTATTGTAAAAAAATCTGTCTAGAAACAACAGCCCTCCTGTGAGATAGTAAGAGTGGCACATACTCAGGCAATAGGTGCACAGAGCTGAAGCAGAAACTATATAACCACTGACCACGCCCAGTTGAATGACTTCATAATACCAACTTTGCCAGTTCTTTGTCATTGTCCTCCTAATATCTACTATCTATATAGTCATCTTTCTATTCTTACCTTATCTAGGTCCAACCACCCTATCATACTGGTTGGTATTGTACAGATCAACAAGCAACTTTGAGATGCATAAACCGTTGCATACACTGTTTCTGTAACTTCCATGCATTTATATAGGATATATAGGAGTTTTGAAAAGAGTGCAGGTACGCTTGACTACTTTCATAACCCCATCTCTGATAGTTGGCATCAATACTTAAAAAGTTATTCCCATCTCAGCCATGGAATGTTGAAATAGGAAGACCCCTTTAAAGGGAATCTGTAAGCAGGTTTTTGTTACCTCATTTGAGAGCAGCCTAATGTAGGCGAAGAGATCCTGATACCAACGATGTATCACTTAGATTACTGGCTGCAGCCGTTCTGACACAATCTGAATTTTTAGGTTTAGTCATGTAGCAGAGTCCAGAGGGCTGTCCCTGCCTACACCAAGCTCTCTATAGACATTGTATCTTGACAGTGAGGTGTCAATCACAGTACTGGGCATGTCTGATTGCTCTGCACATAAGTGTCCTTCTGCTTATACAAACATAGCAAATAAAGAAAAGATGGGGCTGTGACAAAACAGGCATGCCTGAACTCTGTGTTAACCCTTGCAGCATGCTGGCTTCAGCTTACATAGCAAAAACCTGCTTACAGATTCACTTTAATACTACTGCATTCAAAAACATTTAGACACTTTTATAAATGGAACTTTGTGGAAAAGGTTTGGGGAAGTTCTTTTTCTTTTTCAACATGACTGTGCACAAAGCAAGCCCATAAATAAATGGATTGATTAGCTTGGTTTGCAGGAACTCAAGTGACTTGTACAGAGCCCTGACTATATTTTTGGGATGAATTGCAACATTGTGAGAGAGAGGTTATCATCCAGTACCTGAACTCACAAATGATATGTTTAACTGAATAAGCAATTCTCACAGACACATTGCAAAAAATGTTGTGAAAAGCCTTTTCAAAAAAGTGGAAAAAAGAATCCTACTACATAATCATATTCTGAAATAGGAAAAGTTTAATAAGTATCCAAAAACTGAAAGATGAAAATTATCTTTGTTTAAAAAAATAAGCTATTTTACTTTTTACATTTCTACATCAAAAGTAACTTTTTAATGACTTTTCTGGAAATATGTGCCTCTACTGGTTAACACCCATAGTTTTAGAATGAAATGATCAAGAGGTCCATATGAAAGTGCCACTTACTGTTGGTAACATATTGAAAGTGCTTAAAAACCGCACAATGAAAGTTTAAAAATTCTTGACCTACCTTGTGTTCTCTGTTACACACATGGACAAAATTGTTGTTACCCTTCTGTTAAAGAAAAGAACCCTCTGAAAAATGTTAACAAAACAAACGAATGAATCCTGGACAAAAATAATGATACCTTTAAGGTAATATAGTGTTGCACAACCTTTTGAGGCAATCATTGCAAACAAATTCTTAGCTCTCAATGTCCACGGGTATTTTGGCCCACTCCTCGTGAGCAAACTGCTCGAGCTGTTTAAGGTGTGAAGGGGCCTTTTAAAGACTGTTGTTCCAGCTCCTTCTACAGATGTTAAATAAGATTTAGATAAGATCTCATAAAAACCACTGCAGTATAGTCAAGTCTTTTGCTCTTAGCCATTCTTGGATGTTTTAAACTGTGTTTTGGGTCATTATTCTGTTGAAAGACCCACGATTCAGACCAAGCTTTCTGACATGGGAAGCAGAGATCACTCCAGAATTCCTTGATATTCACAGTAGGTCCAATGTTCTTTTCTTTATATGCTTCATTTTGTATCTGTGATCATAGAAATAATATGACTTGCCAAAAAGTTCCAGTTTTGTCTCATCTGTCCAAAGGACATTCTCCGAAACGTTTTCTGGCTTGTTAATATGCAATTTGGTAAACCAGTCTGGCTTTTTTATGATTTGCTTTTAACATTGCTTTTCTCCTTGGTTGTCTTCGATGAAGTCTACTTTGGCCAGGACAGCGATGGATGGTGTGATCTGACTCTGATGTACCTTGACCTTGGAGTTCAACTCTAATCTTTTTGGAAGTTGTCTCTATGGTGAATATTTTTTTTTATCTTTTCTAGGGTTACCAGGCCATCTTCATTAGATTTTCTTTTACATTTTTCTGTTGAACCATAATTCAAAAGAAAGTCTGATTATCATTAGTTGATATTCAGTAAAGTTAAAATGAAAATTACTTTTCTCAGTTTAAAGCTATTTCTGTGGCTATTATGAGTTTTTCTTACTTTATCAGAAGGGTACCAACAATTTTGTTTTGTACTTTAGGAAGACATCCTTTTCAACATAAACTACTAGTGAAAGGGGCTGTTTGTTGCCCAAAATATATTTTTTTAAATGCAATTTTTGGAATCAAATATTCTGGATTTGATCTGAATCTAAAAATAATTACACATTACTTTTGTCTGGCCCCTATGGTACTAAGAAAAAAAAAATTACCAGTCTCGGAAAACCCCTTTAGATTATGTTCACACGTTACGTTTTTTGCCGCAGCCAAAGCCTGTACTCTTAGCAGTAAAAAAGCTGCTTTTAAAAAGCAGGATTGCTGCATTATTGCTGCGGTTGTTTTGCGTTTTTGGTGCATCATTCGTCTACAGTACATGTTTAATAAAGTCAGTTTCAATCACCACAAAACAAGGAAAACCGCAGCAGTTGCATTTTTGAAGCGTTTTTGCACTTTCTCATTGCTTTCAATGGTGAACAAAGATGTAAAAGCACTGAATGAATTGACATGCTGCGTCTTTCAAAACCGCAGCAGCTTGCCTTTTCAGTCAGGAAAAAAAAATCGAGTGCATGAAATTTCTGAAATCAAAGCAGCTTTAACCCCTTCACAACCATGGACAGATATATCCGTCATGGAGTGTGTCCCGTTAAGCCCCGCCCCCTGCTGCAGGCAGGCGGCGTTGATCGGAACACATATCAGCTGTTTTCAACAGCTGACATGTGTGCCTGCATGTTACGAGTGGAATCGCATTCCACCCGTAACATTAACCCCTTACATCTCGCTGCCAAAGTCTGGCAGCGAGATCTATATGCGCGCGGCCATGATTTTTACTTACCGCCGCCCCCACCGGAAGTCACGTGAGTGATCACGTGACTTTCGGTGGTTGCCATTGTAGCACAGGGTCATGTGATGACGCCTGCAGATATGAAGTTTCACTTTCGTTTTCCCTCGGCCGGGAGCAGAGAGAAACAGGAAATGACTGAATCTGCTGTTTACAGCTGTATAACTGTGATCAGCAGATAGATAAGAGCGATCGGATTGCTGATCACTATAGCCCTCTAGGGGGACTAGTAAAATAAAAAAAAAGTTTTGAAAAATAAAAAAAAACAAAAAACCCCTAAAAGTTCAAATCACCCCCCTTTCCCCCAAAATATAAAATTAATTAATCTGATTAGTAAACGCTGTAGTGGCAAAAAAATTCCAAACGCCAAAATTACATTTTTTGGTCGCCGCAAGTTTTTACGCAAAATGCAATAACAGGCGATCAAAATGTAGCATCTGCGCAAAAATGGTACCATTAGAAACGACAGCTCTAGACGCAAAAAGTAAGCCGTCACTGAGCCATAGATCCCAAAAAATGAGAACTCTACGGTTTTCGGAAAATGGCGCAAAACGTGCGCCACTTTTATTGGACAAGCTTGTGAATTTGTTTAACCCCTTAGATACAAGTAAACCTATACATGTTTGGTGTCTACAAACTCGCGCCGACCTCAGGCATCATACCCACACATCAGTTTTACCATATAGTAAACACTGTGAATAAAACATCCCAAAAACTATTGTGCCATCACACTTTTTTTGCAGTTTTTCCACACTTGGAATTTTTTTGCTGTTTTCCAGTACACCATATGGTAAAACTTATGGTTTCATTTAAAAGTACAACTTGTCCCGCAAAAAACAAGCCCTCATATGGCAAGATTGATGGAAAAATAAAAAAGTTACGTCTCTCGGAAGACGGGGAGAAAAAAACAAAAACGGAAAGTGCCCGGGGCTGAAGGGGCTGCATAAAACTCATGAAAAAAAAAATCAGCAAAATTGCAATGTGTGAACATAGCCTTAAGTTCTAATAAAATGGTGATTAAACCTCTACACATCGAGGATACCTATCTGCTATTTTTTTTTTATTCCATTAAGGGATATTAGCCAATATGCAGTTATGGCCGAAAGTGTTGCCACCATTGAAATTGTTCCAGTGAAGTATTTCTCCCAGAAAATTATTAAGGTTACACGTTTTGTCACACATGTTTATTTCCTTTGTTTCCTTTGTTTTTACTGGAATAACACAAAAAAATCAGAGAAAAAAAAAGGCAAATTTTACATAATTTCACACAACCCCCCCCCCCCCCAAAATGGACAAAACTAAATTGTTGGCACCTTTCCAAGCTTGTGGGTAAACAACTTTGTTTTAAGCATGTGATGCTCAGTGAAACTCACCTATGGCAAGGAACAGACGTGGGCAATAAAAAAATCACACCTGAAGCCAGATAAAAAGGTGAGATGTTGACTCATTCTTTGCAACGTGTGTCTGTGTGTGCCATACTAAGCATGAAAAACAGAAAGAGGAGCAGAGAACTGTTTGAGGACTTGAGAACCAACATTGATTAAAAATATCAACAATCTAAAGATTACAAGTCCATTTCCAGAGATCTTGATTTTCCTTTGTCCATGACAATCAAGACGTTTACAACACATGGCACTGCAGCTAATCTTTCTGGATGTGGACAGCAGGGAAAAATTGATGAAAGATTACAATGCAGGATAGTGGATAAGCAGCACCAATCAAGTTGCAAAGAAATTCAAGCTGTCCTACAGGCTCAGGGTGCATCAATGTCAGCACAAATTACCAGTTGACATTTGAATGAAATGAAACGCTATGGCAGGCGACTCAAGAGGACGCCACTGCAGACACAGAAATAAAAAAGCAGGAGTACAGTTTATAAAAATTGTAGGTGAGTAAGCTTTTGGGAAAATGTTTAGTGGACAGATGAAACCAAGATAAGATGTTTTGGTAAAGCACATTATTTTACTGTTTACCAAAAATGGAATGAACCTTACAAAGAAAAGAACACAGTTCTTACAGTCAAATATGATGGAGGTTAAAAGATGTTTTGGGATTGTTTTGCTGCCTCTGGCACTGGTTGCCTTGACTTTCTGCAGGACATCATGAAACTGAACATTACCAAAGGATTTTGGGTCGCAATGTAGTGACCAGTGTCAGAAAGCTGGGTTTGCTTTCTAGGTGAAGGGTCTTCCAGCAGGACCATGACTCCAAACATACTTCAAGAAGCACTGAGAAATGGATGGAAAATGCTGGAAAGATATGAAGTGGCAGCAACGAGTCTGGATCTAAACCAATTGAACAGCTGTGGAGAGATCTGAAATTGATGTTAAGAGAATGAACCCTTCAAATATGAGAGACTTGGAGCAGTTTTCAAAAGAAGAGTCGTGCAAAATTCCAGTTGAGAGGTGTAAGATTATTCATGGTTATAGGAAGCGATTGATTGCAGTTATTTATTCCAAAAGGTGTACAACCAAATTTTTAGAGTTTTGCGTAAAGTCATATCCAATTTGCTTTATTTCTGTAAGGTCCTGGTGGTGGAAACGCTGGGCCGTGCACCGGACTCCTCCAGCGGAGCAACCCGGAGCTAACCCCTATACAGGGACTGTCCGGTCACCTCGTCAGAGGGCCTTGATGCACGGTAGCCGAAGCACTAGTTGTGTGGGCACAGTCCGTTCCGGAAGGAGGAAGGAAGATATCCCTGGTCACAAGGGTCCAGATGGTAGTCCCAACAACAAGGCTCTGGTTCCGGTGCCAGGTGGAGATGACAGGTGGAACTGGATCCAGCTGGACGAGAGGACGGAGGTCACCACGTGGCGTTGGGGATCGGAGCCAGGTCCGGACTGCAGAAGATGGTGTAGTCCTCAGCCGACAACCCTCCGACAGGAATTACGCAGCAGTCGTGGTTAGGACCGGATGGCGTGGCAGGACGGGCTCTGCGAGACAGACAAGGGTTAATACAGGACAAGGCAAAGGGGGACCTGAACTCCTAGCTTACTAAACATGTAGAACAGGCCCCGCCCACCTGGAAGAAGAATCCTCTTATACCCTGTACCTGCAAGCCAATATCCTGTTTCTGGACGCTGGCCCTTTAAGAAAGCAGACACCCGCACTGGATACGTACCGCTACCCAGGTGACACTAACCGTTCAGAGGTGTCGTGGTTCTTAATCATCGGGCCTTCCGGGACCAGGATTACTCTAGGGGGCATTATCTCCTGTGGACAGATTGTACTGTCAGACATGTGAATGAGCCTTTAAGAAAGGGTCAATGACCGTGCGCGCGCCCTAACGCACATGCGCGAGGCCTGAGTGCCTGAGACCAGGGAAGGAAGCGGCGCCGAGGAAGCAGGAGTGCCGGGCAGAGTGTCCTGCGATGCAGAGGGGCGCCTGGAGCGGGAACGCCTGGAGGATACCGGCGAGGGAGAGGGAGCAGGAGGACCGGGAGTGGGAGGGGTGAGCAGAGCGCGCCGTCGGGAATCGGGGAGCGTGCCACGGGAACCGGGGAGCGTGACAGTACCCCCTTCCCCCCTCCGCGCAACCGGGACAGGAAGGCACGAATCAGAAGAGTGCCAACATTCTCACGGGGTTCCCAGGTCCGGTCCTCCAGGAAGAACTGCCGACCCCGCACGGTCTTCATGGCCACGATATCCCTTACCGCATAAACGTCATCACCAGCAATAGGAGGAGGAGCCGCAGAGGCATCATCGGAGAGGGGACCAAGAACCACTAGCTTGAGTAAGGAGACATGGAAGGAGTTGGGTATCCGCATCGTGGCCGGGAGCTGCAATTTGTAGGAGACCTCATTGATCTTGCCGAGAATCTTGAACGGCCCGATGTATCGAGGACCCAACTTGTATGAAGGCAGCTTCAATCAGATGTATTTGGAAGCCAGCCAGACCAGATCGCCTGAAGAAAAGTTTGGTGGATCCAGGCGCCTCTTGTCGGCGTGTCTCTTCATCCGCAGGGAGGCGCGTTCAAGAGAGGCCTTAACAGTGTTCCATATGGCAGAGAAGTCTCGGGTCAGGGCGTGAGCAGCGGGGACATCAGAAGCCACGGATACTGGTAAAGGAACGGAAGGCTGAAGTCTGTAAACAACATGGAAAGGAGAGCTGGAGGTAGACTCGCTGACGTGATGGTTGTAGGAGAATTCAGCCCATGGAAGAAGCGTGGACCAATCGTCATGATGGGTGTTGACTAGAGATGAGCGAACCGGTCGCGGTTCGGCTCGAGTTCGGTTCGCCGAACGGGGGTCCCGTTCGAGTTCGGTTCGTCGAACGTTCGACGAACCAAACTCGAACCTATAGGCTATAATGGGAGGCAATCACAAACACATAAAAATGCATTATAAATGTACACAAACAGTTAATAAACATTGCCATAACACTTACCGGTCCCCGCGATCCCTTCTGCACTCTGTCTCCTGCCGCTATTCCATCCGATGATCGCTGAATGCACCCGGTGACCGGCACTGCAGCAGTGAAGCAGGACCTATCGTGACGTCAAAATAGCCATGTGACCAGTCACGTGGCTATTATCTCATTGGCTACAGACTGGTCACATGACTATGACGCGTCATGTAGGACCTGCGAGTGCATCTCTCCGGTACACGGTGCACATATGTGTATCGCCGTGTACCGGCGACATGCTCTAGCACACGGTCGACTCCCCATTCCGTTAGGGACCGGCTGACACAGCCGGTCATTAACGGAGGTTGCCATAGCAACGCAGTTAGCGGTGACGTCACCGCTAACCGCGGCTCCGAGAGCACCGTTGCTATGGTAACGCGTCTATCAGCGTTACCGCTAGCAGCACTGATCACTCACGGAGTGAAGGCTGCACACTGCTTCCCGATTGTAGTGAGGATTGTAGTGAGGATGGAGGTTCCTCAGCCCCAAGTGATGAGCTGGGTAAACTCATCCTCACTACAATCGTCACTACTACTACACTAGTGAGGATTGTACTGAGGATGAGGTTCCTCAGCCCCGAATGATGAGCTGGGTAAACTCATCCTCACTACAATCGTCACTACTACTACTACACTAGTGAGGATTGTAGTGAGGATGAGGTTCCTCAGCCCCGAATGATGAGCTGGGTAAACTCATCCTCACTACAATCGTCACTACTACTACACTAGTGAGGATTGTAGTGAGGATGGAGGTTCCCCAGCCCCAAGTGATGAGCTGGGTAAACTCATCCTCACTACAATCGTCACTACTACTACACTAGTGAGGATTGTAGTGAGGATGGAGGTTCCCCAGCCCCAAATGATGAGCTGGTGAACCTCATCCTCACTACAATCGTCACTACTACTACACTAGTGAGGATTGTAGTGAGGATGAGGTTCCCCAGCCCCAAGTGATGAGCTGGGTAAACTCATCCTCACTACAATCGTCACTACTACTACACTAGTGAGGATTGTAGTGAGGATGGAGGTTCCCCAGCCCCAAGTGATGAGCTGGGTAAACTCATCCTCACTACAATCGTCACTACTACTACACTAGTGAGGATTGTAGTGAGGATGAGGTTCCCCAGCCCCAAGTGATGAGCTGGGGAACCTCATCCTCACTACAATCGTCACTACTACTACACTAGAAAGAAAGAAGACAGAAGAGCAGGATCGTGGAGGGCTGACAGGGGGTAATAAAGATGGAGTCTCTAATGTGTCTGTGTATTTATTTCTATTAAAGTATTTTTTCTCTGTGTGGTGTTTTTTTTTAACCCTTTATTGGAGATTCTTAATGGCCGGGTCAAACGTGCCTGACATTAAGAATCTCTGGCTTAATACTGGCTAGTAAAACAAAGCCAGTATTAACTCATGATTACCCAACAAGCCACCCGGCTCCAGGGCTGTTGGAAGAGTTGGATACAGCGCCAGATGATGGCGCTTCTATGAGAGCGCCATTTTCTGGGACGGCTGCGGACTGAAATTCGCAGCAGAGGCGCCCAGAAACCTCGGGCTAACCTGTGCTGCGGATTCCAATCCCCAGCTGCCTAGTTGTACCCGGCTGGACACAAAAATGGGGCGAAGCCCACGTCATTTGTTTTTTAATTATTTCATGAAATAAGTGAAATAATTAAAAAAAATGGGCTTCCCTATATTTTTGGTTCCCAGCCGGGTACAAATAGGCAACTGGGGGTTGGAGGCAGCCCGTGGCTGCCTGCTGTACCTGGCTAGCATACAAAAATATGGCGAAGCCCACGTCATTTTTTTGGTGGGCAAAAAAATTCTGCATACAGTCCTGTATGGAGTATGCTGAGCCTTGTAGTTCTGCAGCTGCTGTCTGCTCTTCTTCATACAGACAGACAGCAGCTGCAGAACTACAAGGCTCAGTATACTCCATCCAGGACTGTATGCAGAAGTTTTTTGCCCCCTGAAAAAATTATGTGGGCTTCGCCATATTTTTGTATGCTAGCCAGGTACAGCAGGCAGATACGGCTGCCCCCAACCCCCAGTTGCCTATTTGTACCCGGCTGGGAACCAAAAATAAAGGGAAGCCATTTTTTTATTATTTCATGAATTTCATGAAATAATTAGAAAACAAATGACGTAGGCTTCGCCCCATTTTTGTGTCCAGCCAGGTACAACTAGGCAGCTGGGGATTGGAATCCGCAGCACAGGTTGGCCTGAGCTTTCTGGGCCCCACTGCTGCGAATTGCAGTCTGCAGCCGCCTCAGAAAATGGCATTTTCATAGAAGCGCCATCTTCTGGCGCTGTATCCAACTCTTCCAGCACCTGCCTGCTATACCTGGCTAGCATACAAAAATATGGCGAAGCTCACGTCCTTTTTTTGTAGTTTTTTGGCAAAAAAAATAAAAAATGCTTCCCTGGATTTTCCATTGCCAGTGAAGGTAACACCAAGCAGTGGGGGTTAGCAGCCAGTAGCTGCTTGGATTACCCTTACCTAGCAATACAAAAAATGCAGCGGGAGGCCATATATATTTTTTTTAATTATTTATTTAAATAACTAAAAACAAAATGGGCTTCCCTGTATTTTGATTGCTGGACATCACAGTGCTGTAAAAATAAATCTTTAAAAAAATGACGTAGCGGTCTGCGGTATTTTTGATTCACAGCACAGATAAAGCAGACAGCTATGGGTTGCCACCCCAGTCTGCCTGCCGTTACCTTGGTTGGCAATCAAAATACAGGGAAGCCCATTAATTTTTTCTATTTAAAAAATAGTTAAAAAAAAAATGACGTTGGGTCCCCCCATTTTTGATAGCCAGCTAGGGTAAAGCAGACGGCTGTAGCCTGAAAACCACAGCTGGCAGCTTTACCGTGGTTGGGGATCCAATGAGGAGGTCCCCTCAGGCTCTTTTTTATAATTATTTTATAAATATTAATAATTACACAATAAAAGTAGGGTCCCCCCCAAATTGGATCACCAGCCAAGGTAAAGCGGACAGCTGTGGTCTGGTATTCTCAGGGTGGGAAGGTCCATAGTTATTGGGCCTTCACAGCCTAAAAATAGCAGGCCGCAGGCACCCCAGACGTGGCGCATCCACTAGATGCGCCAATCCTGGCGCTTCACCCCAGCTCATCCTGTGCCCTGGTGCAGTGGCAAACGGGGTAATAAATCGGGTTGATACTAGCTGTAAAGTCACCTGAGATCAAGCCCAGCAGTTTGTGATGTCATGGCGTCTATTAGATACCCAACATCATAAACTGTCAGTACTAACAAAAAAAAAAAAAATCGACAAAAGAAATTTATTTGAAAAAACAGTCCCCAAAACATTTCCTATTTCACCAATTTATTGTAAGAAAAAAAATAAAGGGGTCCCACGACGACACTGGACCGTCTAGAATATGGGGGGGAGACACTCAGGGAACGTATCCCCCATTTTCTAGGAGTGCGGACCCTTCATGTGAGGAGTGTGGGTGCAATGAATCTGCACTCACTCTCCCCGGGTCCACAGCAGCAGAGTCCATGTCGTAATGGTTGCTACCAAAGCTGCAATGCCCTGCTCATGAGGTAAAGGCATGCCTAATCAGGAGAACTACTGTAGAGGAAGCTCTGCTCACTAGTATATAGGTGCTCAGAGGTAATAATAGATAAAATTAGTGAGTAGCCTCGGCACTCTAAATCTCCCAGACTAAGTCAGTAAGTCACAACGGATAGTAATGCAAAATCACTCTTTATTGGTCCGTATTAAGAAAAAAATTTTTTTCATAAGCATATATGTTTTTGTCCAAAACAAGTTACAAATGACGTTTCGGCCTGAGCCTTCGTCAGATTGGACTTATCTGCATGTAATCATGAAAAATGACAATAATCAGTATCACATAAGAGTGAGAGAACAATAACATAAACTCGAACAATGTAGAGGTACAATTGGGATGCAGCAAAAAAATTGCAACACAGCAAGAAATGAAACACATGATACAAATGTCATAATACAGTACAAGGACAATATAGTAATGACAAATATGGGGTCAGAGTAGGCTTAGACAGCTCTGGTACGATGGATGGCAGAGCTAATGGGTAGACCAACCATAGAAAAAGAACGGAGAAAAAGTGGAAAAAAAGTGGATAAAAAGTTGATAAAAAGTGAAGAAAAAGTGGAGAAAAAGTGGAGAAAAAGTGGAGAAAAAGTGGAGAAAAAGTGGAGAAAAAAATGGAGAAAAAGTGGAGAAAAAGTGGAGAAAAAGTGGAGAAAAAAATGGAGAAAAAGTGGAGAAAAAGTGGAGAAAAAGTGGAGAAGTGAAGAAGTGGAGAAGAAGTGGAGAAAAAGTGGAGAAAAAGTGGAGCACCCTTTGGTGCCTTTCATGTGGCACTAAGGGGTGCTTAGCTTTGTAGTTAGCCAAAAAAAGAAAAAAAAATGACGTAGGGTTCCCCCTAGTTTTGTAGCCAGCTAGGGTAAAGCAGACGGCTGCAGCCTGCAGGCCACAGCTGGCAACCTCACCTTGGCTGGTAATCCAAAACTGAGGACACCCCACGCTGTTATTTTAAATTAAATAATTAATTAAAAAAAAAAACACGTAGGGGTCCCCCAAAATTGGATTACCAGCCAAGGTAAAGCAGACAGCTGAGGCCTGATATTCTCAGACTAGGGAGGTCCATGGTTATTGGACTCTCCCCAGCCTAAAAATAGCAGGCCGCAGCCGCCCCAGAAGTGGCGCATCCATTAGATGCGCCAATCCTGGTGCTTCGCCCCAGCTCATCCCGCGCCCTGGTGCGGTGGCAAACGGGGTAATATATGGGGTTAATACCAGATGTGTAATGTCACCTGGCATTAAGCCCTGGGGTTGGTGAGGTCAGGCGTCTATCAGATACCCGACATCACCAACCCAGTCAGTAATAAAAAAAATAGACGACAAACACATTTTTATTTGAAAAAACACTCCCCAAAACATTCCCTCTTTAACCAATTTATTAGAATGAAAAAGAAAAACCAGGTCTGGTGTAATCCAAGGGGTTGCCATGACGATCCACACTGTCCCAGTCAATGAAGAGCAGGATGTTCCCCATTGGCTGGGAGAGCAATGCAGTGACCTGAGCTAACATCAATGGGTCAGCCCAGGTCACTGCAGGGGATGGCAAGTGCTGCTGTCAGCGAGGTACATTACCTGCGCTGATCTCCAGCACACTGACAGCCCCTGTCACTGAGTTCAATGACCGGCGCCTTCA
The DNA here is from genome assembly GCF_048569485.1 of Anomaloglossus baeobatrachus. Classification (NCBI taxonomy): domain Eukaryota; kingdom Metazoa; phylum Chordata; class Amphibia; order Anura; family Aromobatidae; genus Anomaloglossus; species Anomaloglossus baeobatrachus. The sequence continues at coordinate 214,254,109 of NC_134353.1, read as the reverse complement.
CACCAAGTATCGCGAGAGGCCCGTGACGTCACCGCTAGTCAGTCTCGGGTCGGAAGCGAGAGAAGGTGATGTGACAAGCGGTGGCTATGGAGGACAGTGACAGCGCTGAGGTCGGGATGGCGGGACTTCATCACCGCAGGCAGGGCCGGCTCCAGGTTTTTGTGGGCCCCGGGCGGAAGAGTCCCAGTGGGCCCCATAAACACGCAGACACACACACATACACAGATACATACACGTACATATACATATTTAAAGACAAACTCACAAAAATACATATAAACAGACAAATCTATACAGTCATATACACTGACATACATAGATACACATCATACATGCATACATACAGAGACACACACTGCTATGCTGCATACATACATACATACATACAGACACACACATACTGTTCTGCATGCATACATACATATAGACAGACACACACACACTGCTCTGCTACATACATACATATAGACAGACACACACATACTGCTCTGCTGCATACATACATACAGACACACACACACACACTGCTCTGCTGCATACATACATACAGACAGACACGCATACTGCTCTGCTGCATACATACATGCATACATACATACAGACAGACACGCATACTGCTCTTCTGCATACATACATACATACAGACAGACACGCATACTGCTCTGCATGCATACATACAGACACGCATACTGCTCTGCTGCATACATACATTCATACATACAGACACGCATACTGCTCTGCTGCATACATACATGCATACATACAGACAGACACACATACTGCTCTGCTGCATATATACATACATACATAGACACGCATACTGCTCTGCTGCATATATACATACATACAGACACGTATACTGCTCTGCTGCATACATACATGCATACATACAGACACGCATACTGCTCTGCTGCATACATACATGCATACATACAGACACTCATACTGCTCTGCTGCATACATACATGCATACATACAGACAGACACGCATATTGCTCTGCTGCATATATATATACATACAGACACACATACTACTCTGCTACATATATACATACATACAGACACGTATACTGCTCTGCTGCATACATACATACATACAGACAGACACGCATATTGCTCTGCTGCATATATATATACATACATACACGCATACTACTCTGCTACATATATACATACATACATACAGACACGCATACTACTCTGCTACATATATACATACATACATACAGACACGCATACTGCTCTGCTGCATATATACATACATACACGCATACTGCTCTGCTGCATATATACATACATACATACATACAGACACGCATACTGCTCTGCTGCATATATACATACATACAAACAGACACGTATACTGCTCTGCTGCATACATACATGCATACATACAGACACGCATACTGCTCTGCTGCATACATACATGCATACATACAGACAGACACGCATATTGCTCTGCTGCATACATACATACATACATACAGACACGCATACTGCTCTGCTTCATATATACATACATACACGCATACTGCTCTGCTGCATATATACATACATACATACAGACACGCATACTGCTCTGCTGCATATATACATACATACATACAGACACGCATACTGCTCTGCTGCATATATACATACATACATACACGTATACTGCTCTGCTGCATACATACATGCATACATACAGACAGACACGCATATTGCTCTGCTGCATATATATATATACATACAGACACGCATACTACTCTGCTACATATATACATACATACAGACACGTATACTGCTCTGCTGCATACATACATGCATACATACAGACAGACACGCATATTGCTCTGCTGCATATATATATACATACATACAGACACGCATACTACTCTGCTACATATATACATACATACATACAGACACGCATACTGCTCTGCTGCATATATACATACATACATACATACAGACACACATACTGCTCTGCTGCATATATACATACATACAGACACGCATACTGCTCTGCTGCATACATACATGCATACATACAGACACGCATACTACTCTGCTACATATATACATACATACAGACACGCATACTGCTCTGCTGCATATATACATACATACAGACACGCATACTGCTCTGCTGCATATATACATACATACATACAGACACGCATACTGCTCTGCTGCATATATACATACATACAGACACGCATACTGCTCTGCTGCATATATACATACATACAGACACGCATACTGCTCTGCTGCATATATACATACATACAGACACGCATACTGCTCTGCTGCATATATACATACATACAGACACGCATACTGCTCTGCTGCATATATACATACATACAGACACGCATACTACTCTGCTACATATATACATACATACAGACACGTATACTGCTCTGCTGCATATATACATACATATAGACACGCATACTGCTCTGCTGCATATATACATACATACAGACACGCATACTGCTCTGCTGCATATATACATACATACAGACACGCATACTGCTCTGCTGCATATATACATACATACATACAGACACGCATACTGCTCTGCTGCATATATACATACATATAGACACGCATACTGCTCTGCTGCATATATACATACATATAGACACGCATACTGCTCTGCTGCATGCATACATACAAACACACACCTTGCTCTGCGGGGCCCACACACGCGGCTCCGGGGGCCACACACACGGCTCTGCGGGGCCCACACACGCACGGGGGGACAGGGAGGGGCGGGGAGGGAGTGATGTCCCACATACTGATCAGGTCACGGTGCAGATGGGGCCCACACAGCGCCGGAGGGAAGCGATTTGCTGGGGGTCGCTGGCTGGCACTGTGACTCCTTCATCTGTGCGACCGAGCAGGACGCCGGGCGGTAGCTCCGCCCACAGATGATGCTCAATGCAGGAGAACACAGTGAGCCTTAAAGGGCCGGCAGGCACAGTTTCCAGTGCCAAGGACTGCTGCCCCCGGGCCGACCGCAGGTAAGCCGAGCGGGACCATGTGTGTGTGTGTGTGTGTGTGTGTGTGTGTATGTACGTGTGTACATGCTGCGGGCAGGAGGGGGCGGAGTGAGCTGAGCGGGGAAGTGTGGGCTTCCTGCACGTAACTAGGATAAACATCGGGTTACTAACCAAAGCGCTTTGGTTGGATACCCGATGTTTATCTTGGTTACCAGCTTCTGGCAGGCTGCCAGCGATGGCTCCTGCACACTGTAGCTGTAAAAAGCCCTGCTTTTTGCTGCTAGAACCGTTCTCGAACGTATCTAGAACTATCGTGCTTTTGCAAAAAGCTCGAGTTCTAGTTCGATCTCGAACAGCCCCCAAAATCACTCGAGCCTAGAACTGGAGAACCTCGAACCTCGAACCGCGCTCAACTCTAGTGTTGACGTAGTGGCGCAGGAATGAAGTCAGGATCTGATTGACTCGTTCCACTTGGCCATTTGACTGAGGATGGTAGGCTGAAGAAAAACCAGAGTCACTCCCAGATGCTTGCAGAGGGCCCTCCAGAAGCGTGAGGTAAACTGGGTTCCCCTGTCAGACACAATGTGTGCGGGAAAGCCATGTAACTGGAAGACGTGCTGTATGAAGGCGTCAGCGAGCTCCGGAGCGAAGGGCAATCCGACCATGGGAATGAAATGAGCCATTTTAGAGAAACGGTCCACCACGACCCATATGACCGTATGCCCGGAGGACAAGGGCAAGTCCGTTATGAAGTCCATGGCAATGTGTCGCCACGGTACGGAGGGAATTGGCAAAGGCAGAAGACAGCCATAGGGAAGGTGCTTGGGCATTTTGTTCCGGGCACAGGATGGGCAGGCTGAGACGAAAGAGACGACATCCTCACGAAGAGATGGCCACCAATAGTGATGGGCAATTGTACTCCACGTCTTCTTCTGGCCAGCATGGCCGGCTGTTTTCGAGGCATGACCCCAGTGTAAGACTCTCTGCCTGTCGGTCTCCGAGACATAGGTCTTCCCAGCAGGTATCTGAGCCTGAGTGACAGAGGCCACCGGAATGACCTTGCTGGGACAAATGATGGGCTGGAATGCCTCCTCCTCCTGCTCTACTGGCACAAAGGACCTGGACAAGGCATCTGCTTGCACGTTCTTATCCGCGGGCCGGAAATGGAGTTGGAAATCGAACCGGTCAAAAAACAAGGACCATCGGGCTTGTCGTGGGTTCAGTCTTTGAGCCGATTGCAGGTATTCCAAGTTCTTGTGATCCGTGTAAATGATCACGGGATATACTGCACCCTCCAGGAGGTAACGCCATTCCTCCAACGCCAGTTTGACGGCCAGTAGTTCTCGATCACCAATGGTGTAGTTGCGCTCAGGTGCCGAGAAGCTCTTGGAGAAGAATCCGCAAGTGACCATTCTCCCGGTGGCGGTCTTCTGCATGAGTACTGCCCCGGCCCCTGAGGAGGAGGCATCCACCTCCAAGGTGAACTGTCGGTTCAACTCTGGATGATGGAGAACTGGAGAGGAAGCAAAGGCCTGCTCAGGGAGCGGAATGCAGCGTCAGCCGCCGGTGACCATTCCTTTGGGTTAGCCCCCTTCTTGGTCAAGGCCGAGAGTGGCGCAGTCAGAGCAGAAAAGTGAGGAATAAACTGATGGTAGTAGTTGGCGAAACCGAGGAAGCGTTGGATAGCCTTCAGCCAGGAAGGAGGAGGCCAGTTGAGAATGGAAGAGACCTTCTCTGGGTCCATCTGCAGACCGATGTTGGAGATCACGTAACCCAGGAAGGTAAGAGATGACTGTTCGAACACGCATTTCTCGTACTTGGCGTACAGGCGGTTCTCTCTCAGTCTTTGTAGGACCAGCTGCACATTTTTTCTTTTGGTCAGTAGGTCCGGAGAGACCAGGATGTCTTCCAGATACACGACCACACAGACGTAGAGGACATCCCTGAATATGTCGTTCACTAGTTCTTGGAAGACTGCCGGGGCATTACACAGTCAAAAGGGCATCACGCAATACTCGTAGTGCCCATCACGAGTATTGAACGCGGTCTTCCATTCGTCCCCGGAGCGGATGCAAACCAGGTTGTAGGCACCGTGGAGATCCAACTTGGTGAACACACGGGCTCCTCTAAGCCGATCGAACAATTCTGGAATGAGCGGCAGAGGGTATTTATTTTTTACGGTGATCTGGTTAAATCCACGGTAGTCAATACAGGGACGCAGATCACCTTCTTTCTTCTTAATGAAGAAAAAGCCTGCGCCAGCAGGAGACGAGGATCTCCGAATGAATCCCCTAGCCAGATTCTCGGTGATGTAGGTGGACATGGCCCGTGTTTCAGCAGGGGACAAGGGATATATCCGTCCCCTAGGAGGCGTGGTCCCTGGCAGCAGGTCGATGGCACAGTCGTAGGGACGATGTGGCAGAAGCACCTCCGACTCCTTTTTATCAAACACGTCCGCGAAGGACCAATAGGCGGAAGGCAGTCCAGGTAGAGACTCCGGGACCGGAGGTCGGCGGATGGGCTGTATGGACTTCAGACAATTCTCGTGACAGAACGGGCCCCATTGGGTGATTTCTCCAGTACACCAGCTGACCGAAGGTTCTTGTGCCCGTAACCAGGGTAGACCCAGCAGGATTTGATGGGACATGCGTGGAAGAACATAGAGAGTGATTCTCTCGGTGTGCAGGGCACCGATGCGGAGTTCCACAGGCTTGGTGCTAAACGAGATGGTGTCCGAGAGGGGTCTTCCGTCCACCGAAGCAATCACAAGGGGTTTGTCTAGTGGAGTAACAGGCACTTGGTATTTGTCCACCGTAGCCTGCTGAATGAAGTTGCCTGCGGCCCCAGAATCGAGATACGCTTCTGTCGTGAACTGGGACTCCTCTGTTGTCACCTGAACAGTCCATGTAATAGGCCTCTCCTACCAACCCTAGGCTTTGAAGTTTCCCGGCCTCTCTGGACAGGACCGTAGCAGGTGTGTGCCATCTCCGCAGTAGAGGCAGAGGCCCTTGGCAAGCCGTTCTGCTCGGCATTGCTCAGAGTGCCTCAGACGGTCGATTTGCATAGACTCGTGAACGGGAAGGCCAGATGACGCCGCCTGGGGAGCGGCGGGTTTCAACGGAGGGGAGGAGTGCCATACTGGACGTCTCTCACGGGACAGTTCTTTGGATTGTTCCTGAAAGCGGAGGTCCACTCGGGTTGCTAGAGCAATCAGGGCATCCAAGGTGGAGGGCACATCGCGGCCGGCCAGCTCGTCCTTGATACGACCCGATAGTCCTTCCCAGAAAGCGGCCATTAAAGCCTCATTATTCCATCCTAATTCTGAGGCCAAGGTGTGGAAGCGGATGGCATACTGGCCCACCGTCAAGGTCCCCTGACGTAACCTGAGCAGTGATGAGGCAGATGCGGCGGCGCGTCCAGGTTCGTCAAATGTGGTACGGAAAGCTTGTAGGAAGTCCTGGATGTTGGTGGTCACCGGATCCTCCTTTTCCCACAAGGGATTCATCCAGGCCAGTGCTTCACCCTCTAGATGGGACATTATAAACGCAACCTTGGCTTGGTCCGAGGCAAAAGGATGCGGAAGAAGCTTGAAATGGAGGGAGCACTGATTCACAAATCCCCTGCAAGCCTTAGGATCCCCAGCATACTGGGGCGGAGATGCTAGGCGGAGTTTAGAGGTCTCCGAGGAAGCCCTCCACGGGAGCTGCGGACGTGGACTGAGAAGCCAGGGACGTGGCAGTCGCTTGTAGCGTATTCAGGCGGGTGTCCACAGACGTCATAAAAGCCAGCATGCGGGATTGGGTTTCGCGTTGACGTCCCAGTTCCTGCTGTAATCCGGCCAGGGGACCGGGGAGCGCAGCATGGGGACCGGGGAGCGCAGCATGGGGACCGGGGAGCGTGACAATTTCCTTTGTCTTTTTTTCTTTTTGTTACAATACATACAAATTTAATAAACATCTGTAAAACAAAACATGTGTAATTGCAATAATTTTCTGGGATAAATACTTCATTTTTTGGAACAATTTAAAGGGTGCCAACACTTTCATCTACAGTATGTGTTTAACTGGAACCTGTCACCTTGGAAAATGCTATTCTCTTGCAGATATAGGAATAATCTAAATGTAAATAGTATTCTAATGTTGCCTGGCCACCTTACTAAATGTGCAACTACCTGAAGTAAATAAACCTATTTACTCCCAGGAGCCACTGGCAGGGGGAATTTGTGGGGTGGTGACAGTCATTGCTCACAATACTGTGAGCACCGCTGTAAGCATGCCCCGGCACTTTGATTGACAGCTCACTCTGCCCAGATGCTTGACAGAGCCAGCTCATCAAAGTGCCAGGGCATGCTTAGAATAGTGAGTGATGACTGTGGCCGCCCCATCTACTGCCACGAATGACGGAAATAAGTTAATTTTTTCCTGGTAGCCGCCGCACTTTCAGTAAGGTCACTGGGTAGCATTGGAACGCTATTTACCTGCAGTTTAACCCTATATCTAAAGGTGAATCTCTTTTTTGCAAGGTTACAGATTCCCCTTAGGATCAATGTACGTGCTTCTCAATAAATTAGAATATCATCAAAAAGTTAATTTATTTCAGTTATTCAATACAAAAAGTGAAACACATACAATACAGTATATTATATAGAGTTATTACAAACAGTGATCTCCAGTATTTCAAGTCTTTATTTTTGTTAATTTTGATGATTATGGCTTACAGCCAATGAAATCCCAAAAGTCATTATCTCACTAAATTAGAATAATTAACACTAAACAGCTGCAAAGGCTTCCTAAACATTTAAAATGGTCCTTTAGCCTGGTTCAGTAGGTTACACAATCATGGGGAAGACTCCTGACTGGCAGTCATTGATACACTCTACTAGGAGGGTAAGCCACAAAAGGTCATTGCTAAAAAAAGCTGGCTGTTCACAGAGTGCTGTATCCAAGCATATTAATGGAAAGTTGAGTGGTAGGAAAATGTGTGGTAGAAAAATGTGCTCAAGCCTTGATAGGATTGTTAAGAAAAGGCCATTCAAAAATTTCGGGGAGTTTTACAAGGAGTGGACTGCTGCTGGAGTCAGTGCTTCAAGAGCAAACACACACAGATGTATTCCCGAAATGGGCTACAACTGTCGCATTTCTTGTGTCAAGCCACTCATGACCAATAGACAATGTCAGAAGCATCTTACCTGGGCCAAGGAGAAAAAGAACTGGACTGCTGCTCAGTGGTCCAAGGTGTTGTTTTCATATGAAAGTGAATTTTGCATTTCACTTGGAAATCAAGGTCCCAGAGTCTTGAGGAAGAGTGGAGAGGCCACAATCCAAGCTGCTTGAGGTCTAGTGTGAAGTTTCCACAATCAGTGATGGTTTGGGGAGCCATATCATCTGCTGGTGTAGGTCCACTGTGTTTTATCAAGACCAAAGTCAGCGCAGCCGTCTACCAGGAAATTTTAGAGCTCCTCATGCTTCTCTCTGCCGACAAGCTTTTTGAAGATGGAAATTTCATTTTCCAGCAGGACTTGGCACCTGAACACACTGCCAAAAGTACCAATACCTGGTTTAATAACCACAGTATCACTGTGCTTGATTGGCCAGCAAACTCGCCTTTATGTAAACCCCAGAGAGAATCTATGGGGTATTGTCAAGAGGAAGATAAGAGACACCAGACCCAACAATGCAGACGAGCTGAAGGCTTCAAACAAAGCAACCTGGGCTTCCATAACACCTCAGCAGTGCCACAGGCTGATCACCTCCATGCCACGCCGCATTGATGCAGTAATTCATGCAAAAGGAGCCCTGACCAGATATTGAGGGCATTTACTGTACAGACTTTTCAGAAGGCGCCAACATTTCTGAGTTTAAAATCAGTTTTTCAGTTGGTCTTACATAATATTCTAATTTTCTCAGATAATGACTTTTGGGTTTTCATTGGCTGTAAGCCATAATCATCAACATTAACAGAAATAAACACTTATAGATCAGTCTGTGTGTAATGACTCTATATAATGTATGCGTTTCACTTTTTGTATTGAATTACTGAAATAAATTATCTTTTTGATGATATTGCACTTGTATATACATACTACATTCTGTTTCAAAAATCTGACATTTACATTCTTCTTAATTAATTACATGGTCGGCAGTACAAAGGAAGTATATTGTGATCTGAAATACCACCTGTGTGAACAGTGGCCCAGTCTGTTTTGCTCTATCCCTCCCTAATACTTTATACTGCAGCTGAGTGCTATCTTCTACCTATAAACACAAGCTCGCTAGGAAGTCAGTGCATGTTAATTACATAACTTTTAAGTGCCCTTTCTTGAAGATGGCTGAGAAATGTCATCCACTGACACCACAGGATTGACCTTTCACAATGCAGAAGCCTGGGATATTTCCATCATGAGCTTAACAGTTGTCATTTTCTGAAGAAATTAGCAAATTAAATTATAGATATGAATAACCTGAAAATGAAAAATACTCATAGGAATCCCTTAATATACCATTTTATATAAAACTATAATATGTATATCTTCTGAGGAGCATAAAATAGTGATATATAATCATTTAAAAGCATAATATTTAAGAAATTAAGAAGGCATTGTATTTGAATAGAGAAGCAGAAATGCTGAATATGTTCTAACTCTTATCTGTATCCCTTTATGGTGACATTTAATTTCACCCATTTTTTTCTACCACTAGGTACAACTTACCACTTGTTAATAATAATACATTTTATTTATATAGCACCAACATATTCAGAAGCACTTTACAATTAAGTTTGTGGACTTTTTGATAGAAGCGGCATTCATTTGTAAGTAGCAAGTTCCCTTTAACAGTAGAACTACTGAGGTAGTCATTTTGAATACTTCTCACTATGTAGTTCTATTAGGTGTCATGAGTCCAGTAGTTCTAGTGTTAAATGTAATCTGTCAGCAGGTTCTTGCTATATGTTCTGAGAGTAGCATGATGTAGGGGCTGAGACCCTGATTGCAGGGATGTGCCAGTCACTAGACTGTATGATATTGTTCCAATAAAGTCAGTGTTTAATCAGCAGGAGATCATAGTGATGGATGAGCCTGAACTGTAAAGTTCGGAGTCCGTACCGGACACCTAGTATCCCTGCATGGATCTCGAACATAGACTCCTCAGGGAAGTCTGTGTTACTGCTCAGGTAAACCCAGATAAAAATAAAAAAAAAGTTAAAAGGAAGCAAAATAGAGATTAAAGCAGGAGAATTATATTTACCGGGTCTCCTACATGGTTTTCAAACTGCATCCTTGTCCTCTCTTTAACTCTCAAGCATAGTCACTGCTTCCCTTGCCCTTCCTGTGACAACATTTGAGATTGGTTGCAGTCAGACTGCCAGCGTCTGTGATCATTTGTGGAGTGTAAACATAAATAAATAATTGGAGAAAATGGTGTATAGTCCCCCATATTTTAATACCCAGCGCAGATAAAGCAGATGGTTACAGGTTGCAGCCCCCAGCTGTGCGCATAATTTTGGTGTGTATAAAAATATGTGTGACCCCCATGCTGTTTTTGTAAATGATTTAAATAAATAATTTTAAAAAACGGCATGCATTTCCGGCCAATTTTGATACCCAACCAAGATAAAGCAGTCGACTGGGGGCTGGTATTATCAGGATATTGGGCCTCCCCAGCCTAAAAATAGCAGCCCGCAGCCACTCTAGAATTGTTGCATCCATTAGATGAGCCAATTCGGATGCTTTACCCAGCTCATCATGATTGCCCTGGTGCGGTGGCAATCAGGGTAATATCAAGGGGTAATGACAGCTGTGATTGGTCAAAAAATCATAGATGCCATCAAGTCCGAGGTTAGTAATGGGGAGAGGTCTATGAGTCCTCCCATTACTCCCCCGGTAAGTAAAAAAAAATAAACACAAAACACACAGAAAAATCCTTTAAGAAAAATACAAAAAACACCCTCTTTCTCCAATTTATTAATCCTCATTATACCCCTGCATCTGCAGGTCTGACGTAATCCACACAAGGTTCTGTGGGGATCTCGGCTCTGCTACATCTGAGGTTAAAGTGCACGGTAGAAAACGTGACCGTGCACTGCAAGCTGCCGAACACATTGACTGAGCTGCAGCTGTGAGCAGTAACTTCAGTGAGTTTACCTGAGGTCACAGCTGGGCTTCCCATGGTACGTGACCTCAGGCAAAGTCTATGAACTTAGTGAAGTCACCTCAGGTGAATTCTAAGAACCTACCTAAGGTGAACTCAATGCCGGATTACCAGCTTAGGCTATGTGCGCACGTTGAGTATTTGGTTGCCGAAAATTTGCATCTCCTGGCAGACAAAATGCACCAAAAAACATGAAGTGGTTTTGATGCATTTTTCTGCCAAGAGATGCAGTTTTAGTGCAGATTTCTGCAACACAATTCTGCACCATATTTGCATCTCCTGGCAGAAAAACACATCAATACGTGATGCGGTTTTGATGTGTTTTTCTGCTAGGAGATGCAGATTTGGTTTAGATTTCTGCAACGAATATCACGTATTGTATCTCCTGTCAAAAAACGCATGGAAAAGTAATGCAGTATTGATGCTGTTTTAGTGTGTTATTCTGCCAGGAAATGCAGAAGTATTGCAGATATTTCCGTAGAAGTACCAGGAGGTACGAAACGACCGTCGTCGTTATTCAAAAATACATCATACATTGCTATATCAACGTAAAAAAAAGTTATGTCTCTTGGAATAAGCATAGGAAAAAACTAAAGCACATGGATGAAAAGGGGTTAAAGAAGCCCTCCCGTGAAGATTTTATTTAATTAAATCTGTGTATATATCCATGTAGTGTGTATGTGAGAATGTGCTCACTTACCGCTGTTCTGCTGCTCTTTTTTGTGACGTCACCACTCTGCAGACTAATTGGCTCACTCAATGCTCTATGCGTGAGTCAGAGGTCTCTTTTACAATGTAAGTCTATGGAGCCTCGTTCTGAGGCTCCATAGGCTTACATTGTAAAAGCCAAATTTAGGTCACGCAGAGGGCAGCATGGCTCTGGTGACATCACAGAAAAGCGAAGCAGAATAGTGCTGGACCCCAGAGAAAGAAGCTGATGGGTGAGTATATTAATACACTCTCACTAGTCCCTACATGCAGATATACACAGATTTAATTAAAATCTTCATGGGTGGGTTTCTTAAAGTGTACAGTATGGCAAAATTATTTACAGTAGGCGAAATAAATATTGAATACATCACCAATTTTCTAAGTAAATATATTTCTAAAAGTACTATTGCCATAAATTTCTCACCAGGTGTTGGTAACAACCCATCCAATCCACACAGGTAAAAAAATCAAACCATAGATGTCCATAAATTTAGTGATGTGTAATACTGAAATGAGAAAAAGTATTCAAATCAAAAAGGTCCGTGGAGCCTCTTTTAGGCGGCACAGACTTTTTTGATTTGCATACTTCCCAGGGGGCAATGCACCTAGGATTTCACTGTGTTGAGCGCCCTCGCTGGCTGTCAGCAGTGTTTTGTCTGGCTGGTCTCCCCGAGATCAGTGATTGTTTTGTCTTGTTGGTCTACTAGGCATTGCTCCCACCTAGCCAGAATCCTACTCCACACTGATGAGGGGCAATACCCTGAAACAGCTGTCTGTGGATGGATACCTGGCCTTAGTAATTCCCTTGTCATATCTTTAAACTCGTCAAGAGCTGGATATTGACTAAAAGGGCCACTTAATATGGTGGTTATGGTGGTCTCCTAAAAAGAGCCACTCCTTGGCTAGGTCCTTCCAGGAGGGATATCTGGCTATTTTCTGTGTTGAGACTCCTAACAGAGGCTCCATGGACCTTTTTGATTTGCATACTTCCCAGGGGGCAATGCACCTAGGATTTCACTGTGTTGAACGCCCTCGCTGGCTGCCGGCAGTGTTTTCTCTGGCTGGTCTCCTCGAGATCAGTGAGAGAAAAAGTATTGAACACGCTTACTGAAATTTATTTAATAATTTGTACAAAAGCCTTTGTTGGTGATAACAGCTTCATGATGCTTTTAGTATGGAGAAACTAGTCGCATGCATTGCTCAGAAATTATTTTGGGCCATTCTTCCACACAAACACTTTTCAAATCTTGAAGGTTCTGTGGGCTCCTTCTATGAACTTTCAGCTTTAGTTCCTTCTGAAAATTTTCTATTGGATTCAGGTCAGATGTTTGGCTGGGCCATTCTAGCAACTTTATTTTCTTTCTCTGAAACCAATTGAGAGTTTCCCTGGCTGTGTTCTGGGATCTTTTTTTGCTGAAATCTATCTTTCATATTCACCATTGTGGTAGATGGCAGCAGATTTTTATCAAGAATGTCTCAGTGCATTTGTCCATTCATCCTTCCTTCAATTACATCAATGTGAAAAAAACTGACAAGACAAAAGGTGATAATAGGGTACTAACAGTCACAACGACTATTGAAAGCGTGTAAGTTATGGCTTCAGCAGGCACCACGAAGTTGGCGTCAAAAGATCAAATAGAAGTGGACTCCCGGGCTGTCGTAAGAAGGTGGTCAGCGGTAATGGTTAAACTTGGTTTTATAACACATTTCAGAAATCATATCTCTTTCCTCAGATAAATCACACATTTAAAATTGTGTGTGGAATGAAATAGTTAAAAGAGGAAAAACATTTTAAATATAAAAATATTATTAACTATTTCATTGCAAACACAATTGTTCACTTCGATATGAAATTCTCAAAATGATTCCACCAACTTGTCTGTTGTTTGGTGGTCACGGACACCCATCTGAATGTCTTTTTCACACACCACCACTAGATCGTTTCCCATCTGGTCCACGTCTATATTTCACTTATACACGTGAATTTAGCCATTATACTTCCCAAAATACAAAACAGTCCACCTTAGCTTTATAGTTGTCATTGGCTCTATGGGTTTACACACCTTTCTTTAAGGTTCTTAACACACTTACTTTATGAGTTCACATCCTGACAAATCTATAGTTTCATATAACTTTTTTATTTGAATGTCTTTTTCAGTTTATTAATAACTAGCTGTAGTACCTGGGCATTGCCTGGGATAGTAATTTGTCTCTCTCCCAGTCTCTGACTGTTTGACTCTGTCTCTGTGTGTTTGTCTCTGTCTGTCTCTGTTTGTCTCTGTCTATCTCTGTCTGTCTGTCTGTCTCTATGTGTCTGTCTATCTATCTCTGTCTGTCTCTATGTGTCTGTCTATCTATCTCTGTCTGTCTCTGTGTGTCTATCTCGGTCTGTCTCTGTCTGTCTTGGTCTCTCTGTATGTCTCTTTACCTGTCTATCTCTGTGTGTCTGTCTATCTGTCTGTCTTTTTCCCCGTCTGTCTCTGTCTCTTTCCCTGTCTTTTTCCTTGTCTCTGTCTCTTTCCCTGTTTTTGTCTCTTCCCTGTTTTTGTGTCTTTCCCTGTCTGTCTGTTTCCCTGTCTGTCTGTTTCTTTCTCTGTCTGTCTCTCTATCTGTCTCTTTCACTGTCTGTTTCTTTCTCTGTCTGTCTCTCTATCTATGTCTCTTTCCCTGTCTGTCTCTCTATCTATCTGTCTCTTTCCCCGTCTGCCTGTCTCTTTCCCTGTCTGTCTCTGTCTCTTTGACTGTCTGTGTCTCTCTCTGTCTCTTTCCCTGACTGTCTCTGTCTGTTTGTCTCTGTCTGCCTCTGCCTCTTACTCTGTCTTTGTCTCTCTTTCTGTCTCTCTCTATCCGTCTCCCCATCGACATCTTATTACCTCACACATAAGCTTCTTATACTAACAATTCATTTTGTTCCTATAGCAACCACTCACAGCTGCTATTAATAACCTATGTTCGCAGCTCCATTGACTTTAATGGAGGCAGGTTTTTTTTAGAGAGTAACTGTAAAGCAGGGGGTTAAATTTTCCTGTCAAAACATAGTCTATGACATTCCCTGAGTCCCATGGGGTGTCTTTGCAAAATTTCGTGATTGTAAATGCGACGGTGCGAATTCCTTTAGTGAACATATACACACACACACACACACACACACATACTATGTATACTCAGCTTTAAATATTAGATATTTCACTTGATTTGCAGAAGAATCTTTATTTTATTTTAATTTGATTGATATTATATGATCTCTGTCCAATTTTATGCATGTATATTTTTGAATTTTGAATTATCGTGTCAGGTGACTTTCTGTTACCTCGCGCGCCCTTTTTTTTTTTTTTTAAATCCACAAGGCTATATATTTGTCAGGGCCAGGCGGTCGGGCCGACCCAGGAGGTGGATCCACTGGGCCGAACTCTAAGATGGTGGTAAGGAGTCCGGTAGCTGAAGCACTATGGGCAGTAGAACAGTCCGTGCCAGTGAGTGAAACGAAGGAGTCCCTGGGACCGCGGAGTCACAGATGGTAGTCCGGGTGACGTAGCTCAGGTTCGGAAGCCGAGGTGATGTCAGGCGGGGTCCGGAACCTTTGGAGCGAGATGACGGGTCACCGCAGGGATCCGAGATGGTACGGACTGTCAGATGGCAGACGGACAGCGTGCGGGGTTCGGGATTCAGCAGGACCGGATGGCGAGGCAGGATCAGCTCTAGAAGAGAGATACGTGAGTATGGCACGAAGACACAAGGAGACCTGACTCCTAGCTTGGAAAACACGAAGATCAGGCCCCGCCCTCTTGGACAATACACCCCTTTATACCCTGTACCTGTTTAGCCTCATTTCCTGTTAATGGACGCTGGCCCTTTAAGAAAGGGTCAGTGACCGCGCGCGCGCCCTAATGCGCATGCGCGCAGCCCGGGTGCCAGAAGCCAGGGAAGGAGGCTGAGAAGAGGACGCAGGGGAGCCGGCCAGGGCCTGGGAAGCCGTCGGGCGCCGCGATCGGAGACCAGGGGGCCTGGGAAGGACGGGCACCGGAGCCAAGGACCCGGGGAGCGTGGCAGGTGAGCCGGGGAGCGGGGCTGAGGACCCGGGGAGCGGAGCGGAGGACCCGGGGAGGGGAGCCAAGGACCCGGGGAGCGTGACAGTACCCCCCCCCCCCCACGCCCCCCTCCCCGCAACCGGGACATGAAGGCACGGATCAGAGGAGTGCCCACGTTCTCCCTGGGCTCCCAGGACCTATCCTCAGGACCATACCCCTCCCAGTCCACCAGGAAGAACTGTCGGCCTCGAACAGTCTTCATGGCCACGATATCCCTTACCGTATAGATGTCGTCATCGGCAATAGGTGGAGGAGCCGGACTGGCAGCAGCAGAGAAGGGACCAAGGACAACCGGCTTGAGCAGGGAGACGTGGAATGAGTTGGGTATCCTCATCGTGGCCGGGAGCTGTAGCTTGTAGGAGACCTCATTGATCTTGCAGAGGACCTTAAACGGCCCGATGTAGCGAGGGCCCAGCTTGTAGGAAGGTATCTTCAATCGGATGTACTGGGAAGCAAGCCAGACCAGGTCACCAGGAGAGAAACACGGAGGGTCCAGACGCCTCTTGTCAGCGTGTTTCTTCATCCGCTGGGAAGCGCGTCCAAGGGACGCCTTGACAGAGTCCCAAATGGTAGCGAAGTCACGGGCTACAGTATCAGCCGCAGGGACATCCGACGAAGGGGATATAGGCAATGGAACGGAGGGCTGAAGTCCGTAAACGACATGGAAGGGAGATTTGGAGGACGACTCACTGATGTGGTGGTTATGTGAGAATTCAGCCCAAGGCAGAAGCGTGGACCAGTCGTCGTGATGGGTGTTGACATAGTGACGTAAGAAGGATGTCAAGATTTGATTGACCCTCTCCACTTGGCCATTAGACTGAGGATGGTATGCGGAAGAAAAGTCCAGAGTTACTCCCAGATGTTTGCAGAGCGCCCTCCAGAAGCGGGAGGTGAACTGAGTTCCTCTGTCGGACACGATGTGGGATGGAAAGCCATGCAAGCGGAAGATGTGATGGATATAGGCTTCCGCGAGTTCCTGAGCAGAGGGCAGTCCAGCCATGGGGATGAAGTGAGCCATTTTGGAGAACCGGTCCACCACGACCCATATGACTGTGTGTCCAGAGGATAATGGCAAGTCCGTAATAAAATCCATCGCTATGTGTTGCCACGGAACTGAGGGTATAGGCAGAGGCAGAAGACGGCCATAGGGCAGGTGTTTGGGCGTCTTGTTTCTGGCACAAGAGGAGCAGGCAGAGACAAAAGCAGCGACGTCCGTGCGAAGGGATGGCCACCAGTAATGGCGTACAATCGCACCCCATGTTCTCTTCTGGCCTGCATGACCGGCTGTTTTTGAGGCATGACCCCAGTGTAACACTTTTTTCCTGTCAGTCTCAGAGACATAGGT
The DNA here is from genome assembly GCF_048569485.1 of Anomaloglossus baeobatrachus. Classification (NCBI taxonomy): domain Eukaryota; kingdom Metazoa; phylum Chordata; class Amphibia; order Anura; family Aromobatidae; genus Anomaloglossus; species Anomaloglossus baeobatrachus. Next base: position 214,236,828 of record NC_134353.1, on the reverse strand, counting down.
CTTTCCGGGCGGTATCTGGGCCAGGTTGACAGGGGCCACCGAAATGATCTTGCTAGGAGAGATGATGGGTTGGGTAGTCTCTTCCTCCTGCTCCATGGGCATGAAAGACCTAGACAAAGCATCAGCGCGTACGTTCTTGTCCGCGGGTCGGAAATGGAGCTGGAAGTCAAACCTGGCAAAGAATAGGGACCACCTGGCTTGCCGTGGGTTCAGTCGCTGAGCGGACCGCAGGTATTCCAGGTTCTTGTGGTCCGTGTAGATAATCACGGGGTACACTGCTCCTTCCAGGAGGTAGCGCCACTCCTCCAGAGCCAGTTTGACCGCCAATAGTTCTCGGTCACCGATGGTGTAATTACGTTCAGGCGCTGAGAAGCTCTTGGAGAAGAAACCGCACGTCACCATCTTGCCGGAGGAGGACTTCTGCATGAGCACTGCTCCGGCTCCCGAGGAGGAGGCATCCACCTCCAAGGTGAACTGGCGGTTTAACTCCGGACGGTGGAGTACAGGAGCGGAGGCAAATGCTCGCTTCAGTGAGCAAAACGCGGCGTCGGCCGCAGGTGACCAGTCCTTTGGATTAGCCTCCTTTTTGGTCAAAGCGGAGAGAGGAGCAGTCAGGGCAGAGAAGTGAGGGATAAACTGGCGGTAGTAGTTGGCGAATCCCAGGAACCGTTGGATTGCCTTCAGTCCAGAAGGGGGAGGCCAGTTGAGTATGGAGGAGACCTTCTTTGGATCCATCTGCAGTCCAGTGCCCGAGATGATGTATCCCAGGAAAGGGAGAGAAGACTGCTCAAAGACACACTTCTCATATTTGGCGTAGAGACGATTCTCTCTCAGTCTTTGTAAAACCAGCTGTACGTTCTCTCTGTGGGTCTGGAGGTCCGGAGAGAAGATAAGGATGTCATCCAGATAAACTACTACACAGATGTAGAGGAGGTCCCGGAATATGTCGTTCACCAATTCCTGGAAGACTGCTGGTGCGTTACACAGGCCGAAGGGCATCACGCAGTATTCATAATGCCCATCGCGAGTATTAAACGCGGTCTTCCATTCGTCCCCAGAGCGGATACGAACTAGGTTGTAGGCACCCCGAAGATCCAGCTTGGTGAACACACGGGCTCCTCTGAGCCGGTCGAACAATTCGGGGATGAGCGGCAGAGGGTACTTGTTTTTTACGGTGATCTGATTCAGACCCCGGTAGTCGATGCATGGGCGTAGGTCACCCTCTTTCTTCTTAACGAAGAAGAAGCCTGCTCCCGCAGGAGAGGAGGATCTCCGGATGAATCCCTTTGCCAGGCTTTCTGTGATGTAGGTGGACATGGCCCTGGTTTCGGCTGGAGACAACGGATATATCCGTCCTCGAGGCGGTGTTGTTCCTGGGAGCAGGTCGATGGCACAATCGTAGGGACGGTGTGGCGGAAGTACCTCAGACTCCTTCTTGTCAAAAACGTCTGCGAAGGACCAATAGGCCGAAGGCAGTTCCGGCAGGTTCTCTGGAACCGGAGGTCGTCGGATGGGTTGTATGGACTTCAGACACTTCTCATGACAAGCAGGACCCCATCGGGTGATTTCGCCAGTACCCCAGCTGACTGATGGTTCGTGTGTCCGCAACCAGGGAAGTCCCAGCAGGATTTGATGGGACATGTGTGGAAGGACGTAGAGAGCGATGTTCTCGGTGTGCAGGGCACCGATACGCAGTTCGACCGGACTGGTGACCCAGGAGATGGTATCAGAGAGGGGTCTCCCATCCACAGAGGCAATCACTAGGGGCTTCTCGAGTGGAGTAACAGGCAGCTGGTACTTGTCCACCGTGGCCTGCTGGATGAAATTGCCTGCTGCTCCAGAGTCGAGGTATGCCTCAGCCGTGAAGCGCGTCTCTCCCGTTGACACTTGCACAGTCCACATAACCGGGTCTGAGAGAGTCCCAGCACCTAGGGTGGCCTCTCCTACCAACCCTAGGCTTTGGAGTTTCCCGGCCTTTCCGGACAGGAGCGTAGGAGGTGTGTGTCCTCTCCGCAGTAAAAGCAGAGACCCTTGGCGAGCCGCTCTGCTCGACGTTGTTCAGACTGTCGTACTCGGTCGATCTGCATGGGCTCGTGGACGGGAATCCCAGCTGTTGATGACTGAGATACGGAGGGCTTCTGTGGAGGAGAGGAATGCCGTACCGGACGTCTCTCACGAGACAGCTCTTTGGAGCGCTCCTGAAAACGTATGTCCACTCGAGTTGCTAGGGCAATCAGGGCATCTAGGGTGGAGGGCACGTCACGACCCGCCAACTCATCTTTGATGCGACTCGAGAGTCCTTCCCAGAAGGCGGCTGTTAGGGCCTCATTATTCCACCCGAGTTCTGAAGCCAAAGTGCGGAAACGGATGGCGTATTGGCCCACCGTCAGTGTTCCTTGACGTAAGCGGAGGAGGGATGAAGCAGACGCAGAGGCGCGTCCCGGCTCGTCAAAGGTGCTGCGAAAGGCCTGCAGGAACTCTTGAAGATCCTTGGTCATAGGGTCCTCCTTCTCCCACAACGGGTTCATCCACGCCAGTGCCTCGCCCTCCAGGTGAGACATGATGAAGGCGACCTTGGCTTGGTCGGAGGCAAACAGATGTGGCAGCTGCGTGAAATGGAGGGAGCATTGGTTTATAAACCCCCTGCAGGACTTGGGATTTCCGGCGTACCGGGGTGGTGAGGCCAAACGCAGTCTGGAAGCATCCGAAGAAGCAGCCACGGGAGCGGGGGACGTGGCTTGACTAGTGGCGGCTTGGGATGTCGAAGACGTGACTGCCGCTTGTAGCGTGGTCAGGCGGGTGTCCACGGAAGTCATAAAGTTCAGCATGCGGGTCTGGACTTCACGCTGGCGTTGGAGTTCCTCTTGCAAGGCTGCTAGTGCTGCAGCGGGATCCATGGCCTGATCTTACTGTCAGGGCCAGGCGGTCGGGCCGACCCAGGAGGTGGATCCACTGGGCCGAACTCTAAGATGGTGGTAAGGAGTCCGGTAGCTGAAGCACTATGGGCAGTAGAACAGTCCGTGCCAGTGAGTGAAACGAAGGAGTCCCTGGGACCGCGGAGTCACAGATGGTAGTCCGGGTGACGTAGCTCAGGTTCGGAAGCCGAGGTGATGTCAGGCGGGGTCCGGAACCTTTGGAGCGAGATGACGGGTCACCGCAGGGATCCGAGATGGTACGGACTGTCAGATGGCAGACGGACAGCGTGCGGGGTTCGGGATTCAGCAGGACCGGATGGCGAGGCAGGATCAGCTCTAGAAGAGAGATACGTGAGTATGGCACGAAGACACAAGGAGACCTGACTCCTAGCTTGGAAAACACGAAGATCAGGCCCCGCCCTCTTGGACAATACACCCCTTTATACCCTGTACCTGTTTAGCCTCATTTCCTGTTAATGGACGCTGGCCCTTTAAGAAAGGGTCAGTGACCGCGCGCGCGCCCTAATGCGCATGCGCGCAGCCCGGGTGCCAGAAGCCAGGGAAGGAGGCTGAGAAGAGGACGCAGGGGAGCCGGCCAGGGCCTGGGAAGCCGTCGGGCGCCGCGATCGGAGACCAGGGGGCCTGGGAAGGACGGGCACCGGAGCCAAGGACCCGGGGAGCGTGGCAGGTGAGCCGGGGAGCGGGGCTGAGGACCCGGGGAGCGGAGCGGAGGACCCGGGGAGGGGAGCCAAGGACCCGGGGAGCGTGACAATATTGCCTCTATTGTATAGTGCAACCATGTACATGTGCGATTTATCTGAGGAAGGAGATGTAATCTCTGAAACGCGTAATAAAATCACGTTTAACCATTACTTCTGACCATCTTCTTACGACAGCGCAGGAGTCCACTTCTATTTGATCCTTCAATTACATGTCGCATGCCAGTGCCGTTTGCTGAAAACCAGCCCACACCATGATGTTTCCACCACCACACTTCACTGTTGGTACGGTGTTTTGACGGTGATATGCAGTGCCTTTTAACTTCCAAACATGGTGTGTATTATGGCATCCGAAGAGTTCAATATTGGTCTCATGTGACCAGACTATATTCTTACAGTATTTCACAGGCTTGTCTAAATGCTGTTGACCAAACTTTAAAATTGTTTGTACATGCTTTTCGTTCAGCAATGGAGTCTTGCGTGTTATGTGTGCATACAGGTCATGGAGGGTGAGTGCATTACTTATTGGTTTTTTTTTTAAACAACTGTATCTGCTAACTTCAGATCTTTCTGTAACTCTCCACGTGTGGTTCTTGGACAACTCTTCTAATTCATTCTTTTCACTTTTCTGCCTGAAATCTTGTGAGGAGCGCCTGGTTGTGGCCAGTTTATGATGAAATTATGTTCTTTCCCTTCTGGTTTATGGCCCCAACAGTGCTCTCGGAAGTGTTTAGTAGTTTAGAAATTCTTCTGAAACCAATGCCATCCGTTCAGTATGTTGGGTAACAATAAGGTTGTGAAGGTCTTGAGACAGCTCACTGGTTTTACCCATCATGAAAGGTTTCTTGTGTGGCACCTTAGTAATGATACACCTTATTTTAGGCCATTAGATGAACCAGCTGATATTTGTTTTACTAAGTGGCAGGATTGCTTTCTAATTACTGATAGATTTCAGCTGGTGTCATGACTTTCCTCAATATTACAAATAACTTTATTTACGGATATCTATAATTTGATTTCTTTGCCTCTGTGGATTGGATGGGTTGTTACCGACATCTGGTGAGTGATTAATTTCAATAGCACCTTTAGAAATACCTGATTTCTCCCACTATATGTATACTATTTTGTAATATAACTCATTTTATAATGATTATACTAATCAAGTGTGTGCATCTATTTGCTTGTGCAACCAGCATATGCACAACCAGATGCGAGAAAATTCTGGCTATACATGGATAATACAAGATGAAACAAAATCCTTTCTTGTTTCTTTTTTTTTTTTCACAATATAATGTTGTTAGAATAAAATAAAAAGCTCAAGACGGTCAGGAGGTGAGCACATTTAACTGAATCTATATATATAATTGCCTTATTCTGTCTGTCTGTCTGTCTGTCTGTCATGCTCCAAAATTGTGTTACGGTGACACAAAGCTGATTGGCCGCTGGGCTCGCCATGGCCCCGCCCCCCCACACGGATTGGCCTCTCGCCCCGGCTCTCTGCAGGCCCCGCCCCCCTCACGCAATGCACGCTCGCTCTGGCCCAACTGACACGGAGCTCTGACTCCCAGGTGAGTACACACACACACATCAGATCACACTCACTCTCACACACACCTCACACATCACATCCACACACTCACAACATCCTCGGATATCGCTTGCTTTTACACCGGCTCCGTCATGATCCCAGCAGCGCCAGACATAACCTTGCGATGCTGGGATCTTGACGGAGCCCGTGAACGCTGGTAACCATTATACACATCGGGTAACTAAGGTCCCTTGGTTACCCGATGTGTATCATAGTTACCAGTGTACACCGGCTCCATCACGATCCCAGCAGCGCCAGACATAACCTTGCGATGCTGGGATCTTGACGGAGCCCGTGAACGCTGGTAACCATTATACACATCGGGTAACTAAGGTCCCTTAGTTACCCGATGTGTATCATAGTTACCAGCGTACACCGGCTCCCGGTACACATGTGCAGGGAGCCGGCATTATACTCCTCTCCCCCCAGGACTACTCCTCCTATTACAGTACTCCTATTATACTCAGAGAGGAGTATAACTATAAGTATAGAACTATTATAGCATGGGGGATGTAGCACGATGGGGGGTGCGCAGCATGGGGGATGTAGCAGGATGGGGTGCGCAGCATGGGGGATGTAGCATGATGGGGAGTGCGCAGCATGGGGGATGTAGCACGATGGGGAGTGCGCAGCATGGGGGATGTAGCACGATGGGGAGTGCGCAGCATGGGGGATGTAGCACAATGGGGAGTGCGCAGCATGGGGGATGTAGCACGATGGGGAGTGTGCAGCATGGGGGATGTAGCACGATGGGGAGTGCGCAGCATGGGGGATGTAGCACAATGGGGAGTGCGCAGCATGGGGGATGTAGCACGATGGGGAGGTGCGCAGCATGGGGGATGTAGCACGATGGGGAGTGCGCAGCATGGGGGATGTAGCACGATGGGGAGTGCGCAGCCTGGCAGATGGAGCACGATGGCGGGTGCGCAGCATGGGGGATGTAGCACGATGGGGAGTGCGCAGCATGGGGGATGGAGCACGATGGGGGATGTAGCACGATGGGGGATGTAGCACGATGGGGGTGCGCAGCATGGGGGATGTAGCACGATGGGGAGTGCGCAGCATGGGGGATGTAGCACGATGGGGAGTGCGCAGCATGGGGGATGTAGCACGATGGGGAGTGCGCAGCATGGCGGATGGAGCACGATGGGGGGTGCGCAGCATGGGGGATGTAGCACGATGGGGGGTGCGCAGCATGGGGGATGGAGCATGATGGGGAGTGCGCAGCATGGAGGATGGAGCACGATGGGGAGTGCGCAGCATGGAGGATGGAGCACGATGGGGAGTGCACAGCATGGGGGATGGAGCACGATGGGGGGTGCGCAGCATGGGGGATGGAGCACGATGGGGAATGCGCAGCATAGGGGATGGGGCACGATGGGGGGTGCGCAGCATGGGGGATGGAGCACGATGGGAGGTGCACACCTCCCCCCAACACACACACACACACACACACACAGGGAACCACAAACACCGCCACACACAGACACCCACACACACAGACAACGCTGCACACACACAACACCCAACACACAAACACCGTGGCATACATAAATATACGCACATACCGCACAACACACATTGCACAAAACATACCTCCCCCCAAAACACACCACACCCACACAAACTGCGCAACACACACACACACACACAACGCGACAGACACACAGCGCTCCACAAACAACGCAACACACATACAACACCGCTCTCACCCCCCGCCACACCCAGACAACACACAGAACATGTACAGCGCCCTACACAAACACTTGGTAACTACACACAACAACATATATATATATCTATATCTATAACAAAAATCATACATGAACTACACAATACGTAAATTCTAGAATACCCGATGCGTAGAATCGGGCCACCTTCTAGTATTTAATATTTGCAGACATCTTACATTTTATGTGCACCCATTTTCATATGTGAGGCACAGTGTTCTGCAGTAGTACTTTGTCTTTCAAATCCTGTAAGTTTTGAAAATATTGTATGATACTTAATGTTTTATACATAACATCCACCTAAAATGTATACTTAAAGTGAATGTCTACCCAAAAGACCTTAAATTAATAATAAACTTACATTACTACAGATGTAATCCTAAATAATAACAACTTAGTCTCGGGATGTTTAGTTTTTTCTAATGAGTTTCAGGCAAACAAATGTCAGTTACAGTCTACAACTCTAGAGCATAAAAGTCTGTGCACTTAATTACATACTATATTGTATGCATTATTATTAATTTACTGTTTTAGTTTTAATACCGTATTTCTGTTTTCTTCGCTTTTTTTCTGCACGGGTATCAGACACTGCTAAAAATACACTTTAATTTTCTTGTTCTTCATTCTTGGTTTCCTGGGTTCAAGGGAAGTATATGAGCACTTACACAGACAATTATCAAATGGTAAATGGCCTGCTGCTTCGTCATCTACAATTTCTAGTCTTGCATGTCAATATAGCATGTATTTTCTAATGTTTTACAAAGCTCTAACCAAAATATAAAGTAATTAGATATAGTTGTGTAATTATTTTTTTACTGTATATCTATACAGTTTACACTGGAGATCAAAATTAGAGAACAACACACAATTTCCTAAATGCTAAGATCATTGTGTAGTCCTATGTTAGCCTAACATGCATGAGTAAACTAGCAGGATTTTTTTTATTTTTTTCAAAAGCACATAATAAAAATGTAAATGAGATAAATGAAAAAGAACACTGATCGAAATTAGAGAACACTTTCAGATACCTGCAAATTATTGGTGTTAATCTGGCACCTGGTGCTAATTTCCTTAATTATCTGACAAACCTTATATAACTGGTAGCCTAACTTTCCAGTTTGCACAGACTTTTCAAAAATGGTGTGCCGTTCCAAAGTGACTGAAACCCTCCGGCAGCAGGTTGTCCAGATGATGGCCAAAGGGGTGACCATATCAGCCATAGCAAGAGAAATTGGTTGTTTCAAGAGTGTGATTTCGAGAATATTGCATCATTACATCATCACAAACTTTTTGAAGTCCCCCAAGAAGGCTGGTCGCCCTCGAAAGACAAGGACAGGATAATCATTTCAACACTGCAGCTGGAATTGTTCTCCAGTTGAGCACTGAACAGGCTAAGGATTGGTCTCATCATACAGTGTCATGACGTTTAAGAACATTTGGACTGAAAGCCCACTCTGCAGTGATCTAACCTCCCATTAGCGGAAAGTATCAAAAGGCTACATGTTGTATGGACAAAGGAGAAGTGGTCCACAATTCATTTTAGTAATGAAAGCAAGTTTAATTTATTTGGGTCTGATGGGAAACATTATGTTTTTCAACAAACTGGGGAAAGACTGGACCCAAAGTGCGTTGGAGAATGTTTTCTGCAGAAGGAGTTGGACCTCTCATACAGCTATATGGCAGAGTGAATGCAAGTGTGTATCAGAACCCTCTTCAACAGCATGTGGTTCCTTACTTGCATTCATCACTCAATCAGCCATCAATTGTCATGCAGGACAGTGCCCCCATCACACAGCGAAATGGGTAAGCAGCTCCTTGAAACAGAAAACATTATTTATGAAACAAGCAAGTAATCATACTCCAGTATATATATATATATATATATATGTAAATATATATATATATATATATATATACACTGTATATATATATATATATATATATATCTAATATATAAAACTAAATGTGTGTATGTATGTGTGTATGTGTGTGTGTATGTATGTCCAGGATTGGCATCTGCACTGTTGCAGCTACAGCCACAAAATTTTGCACACTCACACGTCTGGACCCCGAGAGCGTCATAGCCTATGTTGTGAGGCAAAATTTTAACCCTGTGCGTTCCAATTTACCAATCAATCTTGCCCCTATCTACATAATGGGGAAAAAGTGAAACGAAAAGTGTATCTGCACCGTCGCATTTACAATCACAAAATTTTGCACAGACACCTCATGTGACCCAGGGAACGTCGTAGACTATGTTTTGACAGGAAAATTTAACCCCGCGCTTTACAGTTACTGTCCAAAAAACATGCCTTCATTAAAGTAAATGGAGCCTGGAACTACAGGTTATTAGTAGGAGCTGTGAGTGGTTGCTATAGGAACAAAAGACATTCATAGTATAAGAAGCTTATATGTGAGGTAATAAGATGTCGGTAGGGAGACGGATAGAGAGAGACAGACAGGGAAAGAGACAGAGAGATAGAGACAGACAGGGAAAGAGACAGAGAGAAACAAACGGTGAAAGAGACAGACAGAGACAGACAGTGAAAAAGAGAGACAGAACTGGAGAGAGACAGACCTTGAAAGAGACAGACCTGGAAAGAGACAGACCTGGAAAGAGACAGATGGGGAAAGAGACAGACAGACATGCAGACAGGGACAGAGACAGGCAGACAGGGAGAGAGGAGACAGCCACAGAGACATACAAAGATAGATGGGGAAAGACACAGACCTTGATAGAGACAGACGGGGAAAGAGACAGAGAAATAGAGACAGACAAAGACAGGCAGACAGGAAAAGAGACAGACAGGAAAAGACACAGACAAAGAGGCGGGGAGACAGACGGGGAAAGAGACAGACCTGGGAAAGAGACAGACCTGGAAAGAGAAAGATGGGGAAAGAAACAGAGACAGACAAAGAAAGAGACAGAGACAGGCAGACCTGGAAAGAGGCAGACCTGGAAAGAGACAGACAGGGAAAGAGACAGACAGAGACAGACGGGGAAAGAGACAGATCTGGAAAGAGACAGACAGAGCACATTATTTGGCCAATTTAGTTAAATCTGTGTGGAATATCTGTGGTGTTGAAATATATGTTGTGAAATGCTTCTATTAGCTTAGTCTTTGCCTTTTAATAATTACATTTCTATCTATTTGTTTTGTGGTTTTTGTGTGCAGAATACATTTTTGTTAATACATTCTATTTTGTTAACAGCCGTTATTAACCCGGGCGAAGTCGGGTAGTACAGCTAGTATATATATATATATATATATATATATATATATATATATATATATATACATATACAGTGCCTACAAGTAGTATTCAACCCCCTGCAGATTTAGCAGGTTTACACATTCGGAATTAACTTGGCATTGTGACATTTGGACTGTAGATCAGCCTGGAAGTGTGAAATGCACTGCAGCAAAAAAGAATGTTATTTCTTTTTTTATTTTTTTTTTAAATTGTGAAAAGTTTATTCAGAGGGTCATTTATTATTCAACCCCTCAAACCACCAGAATTCTGTTTGGTTCCCCTAAAGTATTAAGAAGTATTTCAGGCACAAAGAACAATGAGCTTCACATGTTTGGATTAATCTCTTTTTCCAGCCTTTTCTGACTAATTAAGACCCTCCCCAAACTTGTGAACAGCACTCATACTTGGTCAACATGGGAAAGACAAAGGAGCATTCCAAGGCCATCAGAGACAAGATCATGGAGGGTCACAAGGCTGGCAAGGGGTGCAAAACCCTTTCTAAGGAGTTGGGCCTACCTGTCTCCACTGTTGGGAGCATCATCCGGAAGTGGAAGGCTTATGGAACTACTGTTAGTCTTGCACGGCCTGGACAGCCTTTGAAAGTTTCCACCCGTGCCGAGGCCATGCTTGTCCGAAGAGTCAAGGCTAACCCAAGGACAACAAGGAAGGAGCTCTGGGAAGATCTCATGGCAGTGGGGACATTGGTTTCAGTCAATACCATAAGTAACGTACTCCACCGCAATAGTCTCCGTTCCAGACGAGCCCGTAAGGTACCTTTACTTTCAAAGCATCAAGTCAAGGCTCATCTCTCATGATCCCTTGGAGGACTCTGAGACAGACTGGTTCAAGGTTCTCTGGTCTGATGAGACCAAGATCGAGATCTTTGGTGCCAAACACACACGTGACGTTTGGAGACTGGATGGCACTGCATACGACCCAAAGAATACCATCCCTACAGTCAAGCATGGTGGTGGCAGCATCATGCTGTGGGGCTGTTTCTCAGCCAAGGGGCCTGGCCATCTGGTCCGCATCCATGGGAAGATGGATAGCACGGCCTACCTGGAGATTTTGACCAAGAACCTCCGCTCCTCCATCAAGGATCTTAAGATGGGTCGTCATTTCATCTTCCAACAAGACAACGACCCAAAGCACACAGCCAAGAAAACCAAGGCCTGGTTCAAGAGGGAAAAAATCAAGGTGTTGCAGTGGCCTAGTCAGTCTCCTGACCTTAACCCAATTGAAAACTTGTGGAAGGAGCTCAAGATTAAAGTCCACATGAGACACCCAAAGAACCTAGATAACTTGGAGAAGATCTGCATGGAGGAGTGGGCCAAGATAACTCCAGAGACCTGTGCCGGCCTGATCAGGTCTTATAAAAGACGATTATTAGCTGTAATTGCAAACAAGGGTTATTCCACAAAATATTAAACCTAGGGGTTGAATAATAATTGACCCACACTTTTATGTTGAAAATTTATTAAAATTTAACTGAGCAACATAACTTGTTGGTTTGTAAGATTTATGCATCTGTTAATAAATCCTGCTCTTGTTTGAAGTTTGCAGGCTCTAACCTATTTGCATCTTATCAAACCTGATAAATCTGCAGGGGGTTGAAGACTACTTGTAGGCACTGTATATACTATAGTTGAAAAGTGTGGGGTCACCCAGACAATTTTGTCTTTTCCATGAAAAAAATCATAGTTTTATTTATCAAATGAGTTGCATAATGAATAGAAAATATAGTCCAGACATTGATGAGGTTAAAAATAATTATTTTTACTTGAAATAATAATTTTCTCCTTCCAACCTTACTTTTGTCAAAGAATGCTTCCTTTGCAGAAATTCCAGCTTTGCAGACCTTTGGCATTCTAGCTGTTACTTTGCTGAGGTAATCTGGAGATATTTCACCCCATGCTTCCCCCCCCTCCCACAAGTTGGATTGGCTTGATGGGCACTTTATGCTCCCTCAAGCTGCTCCCACAACAGCTTAATAGGGTTGAGATCTAGTGACTGGGCTGGCCACTCCATTACAGATAGAATGCCAGCTGCCTGCTTCTTCCCTAAATAGTTCATGCATAATTTGGAGGTGTGCTTTGGGTCATTGTCCTGTTGTAGGATAAAATTGGCTCCAATCAAGCGCTGTCCACACGGTATGGCATGGCGTTGCAAAATGGAGTGATAGCCTTCCTTATTCAAAATCCCTATTACCTTATACAAATCTCCCACTTTACCAGCACCAAAGCAACCCCAGACCATCACATTACCTCCGCCATGCTTGACGGCATCTGGCACTCTTCCAGCATCTTTTCAGTTGTTCTGCGTCTCACAAATGTTCTTCTGTGCAATCCAAATACCTCAAACTTCGATTTGTCTGTCCATAACACTTTTTTCCAATCTTCCTCTGTCCAACGTCTGTGTTCTTTTCCACATATTAATCTTTTCCTTTTATTAGCCAGTCTCAGATTTGGCTTTTCCTTCACCACTCTGCCCTGAAGGCCAGCATCCTGGAGTCACGTCTTCACTGTAGACGTTGACACTGGCGTTTTGCAGGTACTATTTAATAAAGCTGCTAATTGAGGACCTGTGACGCATTAATTTCTCAAACTAGAGACTCTAATGTACTTGTCTTGTTGCTCAGTTGTGCAGCGGGGACTCCCACTTCTCTTTCTACTCTGGTTAGAGCCTGTTTGTGCTCTCCTCTGAAGGGAGTAGTACACACCGTTGTAGGAAATCTTCAGTTTCTTGGCAATTTCTCGCATGGAATGTCCTTAATTTCTAAGAACAAGAATAGACTGTTGAGTTTCACATGAAAGTTCTCTTTTTCTGGCCATTTGGAGAGTTTAATGGAACCAACAAATGTCAACTAACTCAAAGGAAGGTCAGTTTTATAGCTTCTCTAATCAGCAAAACTGTTTTCAGCTGTGCTTACATACTTACACAAGGGTTTTCAAGGGATTTCTAAACATCCATTAGCCTTCTAACAGAGTTAGCAAACACAATGTACCATTAGAACGCTGGAGTGGTGGTTGTTGGAAATGGGCCTCTATAAGATATTGCATTAAAAGCCAGACGTTTGAAGCTAGAATAGTCACTTACCACATTAACAATGTATAGAGTGTACTTCTGTTTCATTTAATGTTAGTTTAATTGAAAAAACAGCATAAGGCTATGTGCGCAAGTTGCGTAGTGTCCATGCTGAAAATTCTGCAGTGATTTGGCAGTGCTTGTGCGCTTCAAATCGCTGCAGAAACAATTTGTAATGGATGCAGTGTGTCTGCAGAATAGATGCCGATTTCATGTGCTCTGGATACTGTCTCTCCCATAGACAGAGTGTGAGCAGCATCCAAAGCGCATGAGATAAGTGACATGTTGCTTTTTGAGCGCAGCGATTTGGATCAAAATTTCAGCATGCAAATCGCTGCGCTCTCAAATGCAACATGCGGATGGATTATGCACAATCTTCATAGATTGTGCTGGGGATGCAGGACGCATGAATTTACGCTGCAATGCAATACGCAGTGTAAACGCATGAAATTACGCAACGTGCGCACATAGCCTAAATCTCCATTTCTCAAGAAGAGATGTACTCTATTGAAAGGGTGGAGGAGAAAGAGGCTGAGTGGGAAGCAGAGAAACTGGCCCTGCAAATTCTAGCTAGCGTCTTAGGGTACCTTCACACTTTAGCGATGCAGCAGCGATCCGACCAGCGATCTGACCTGGTCAGGATCGCTGCTGCATCGCTACATGGTCGCTGGTGAGCTGTCAAACAGGCAGATCTCACCAGCGACCAGTGACCAGCCCCCAGCCAGCAGCGACGTGCAAGCGACGCTGCTCTTGCACGGAGCCAGCGTATGGAAGCTGCGGACACTGGTAACTAAGGTAAACATCGGGTATGGTTACCCGATGTTTACCTTAGTTACCAGCTCACACCGCTTAACTTAGCGTGTGCAGGGAGCAGGAGCCGGCACTGGCAACGTGAGAGCTGCGGAGGCTGGTAACGAAGGTAAATATCGGGTAACCACCTTGGTTACCCAATGTTTACCTTGGTTACAGCTTACCGCAGGCTGTCAGACGCTGGCTCCTGCTCCCTTCACATTCAGGATTGTTGCTCTCTCGCTGTCACACACAGCGATGTGTGCTTATCAGCGGGAGAGCAACAATAAAAAAACGAACCAGCACTGTGTGTAACGAGCAGCGATCTCACAGCAGGGGCCAGATCGCTGCTCAGTGTCACACACAGCGAGATCGCTAACGAGGTCACAAAAAACGTGACTCAGCAGCGATCTCAGTAGCGATCTCGCTGTGTGTAAAGTACCCCTTACTCGAGGGCTACACAGTCTAGCACTGCTGTATAATTATAATTTCTCTGTGTGCTTATTGTAAAGGAGATATCATGGTAACTAGTTCTCCAGTTACTAGCTTAGACTCAATTACAAACTAGAGATAGAGTCTGCAGAGGGAAAAGTGCAGGAAATGGGTAATTAATGGTAATGGCCACAAATGGTATGTCTCATGTTCACATGCATGGCTGCTTTTTCTGAAAGGATATTTTAAAGGCTTCTAAAGAGGTGGTATTTTTGACAAGTTTTTTACACAATAAAACCCTGCAACAATTATTAAACACTACGTTCAAACGCACCTTTTTAACTGTACAAGATATGTTACATAGCGATAATGAACTATACTTATGATTTAAATTATGACCAATGATCTGTCCAACTAACTCGACAAAATATTAATCACACAAAATAAGCCTGTGTGTTTATTCATATCAAAATACTACTAAAAATGGGCAGGAAAAAAAACATAAACAGAAAATCATGGAGAACTAATATATGTACAAAATTATACACTTACATTGCTGTACAAATGGTTTTCATTCATTAAAGTTTATTAGTACAAGTGATTGCATTAAAAGATTAAGCTACAGTAAGTTGTAAATTGATTAATTTAGTTATGTTGGAATATTTAGATTTTGCACCCTTCGTTACCAGGCTGGCAATCTTACCCCTCTGAGACCAGAACTTTACATTTACATAAGGATGTAGCCTGACAACACAATTTGGAGTAATTTTTTGTCATTATGCTCGACAATGTGTATTATTAACATGCACTGTGAATGTAAGCATGTACATAATATTAACACCGAAAACTATTTTTTAATTAATTTATTTTTAAATTTGTTTAATTTGTACATAATTTTTCAATGAAATTGTATTGTAATAGAAAAACTGAAACTAGACAATACTGTGAGTGTTTTCTACTAGCTCCCTTACAATTAAAACCCTTAAAGCCTGCTTTACATGTTACGATATTGTATGCGATCGTAACCACCCCCATCGTATGTGCGTCGCGTTCAATTTGTTGAATGTGCCGCACAAACGATTATTTGCCGTCACACGTACTTACCCGTCCATACAACCTCGATGTGGGCGGCGAACGTCCACTTCCTGGAGTGGGAGGGACGTTCGGCGTCTCATCAACGTCACGCGGCAGCCGGCCAATAGAAGCGGAGGGGCGGAGATGAGCGGGACGTAAACATCCCGCCCACCTCTTTCCTTCCGCATTGCTGGCCAGGAGCCGCAGGACACAGGTAAGATCTGTTCATCGTTCCCGGGGTGTCACACACTGCGATGTGTGCTACCCCAGGTACGATGAACAACCTGACGTTCAATTCATGAGGAATGAACGACGTGCGTGCGATGAACGTTTTACCGTTCATTCGCAATC
This sequence comes from Anomaloglossus baeobatrachus, assembly GCF_048569485.1. Taxonomy (NCBI): domain Eukaryota; kingdom Metazoa; phylum Chordata; class Amphibia; order Anura; family Aromobatidae; genus Anomaloglossus; species Anomaloglossus baeobatrachus. The sequence goes on along the minus strand of NC_134353.1, from coordinate 214,220,891 downwards.
GCACGTAGCTGTTACACACTACAATGTACCTTACGATGCCGGATGTGCGTCACTTACGACGTGACCCCGCCGACACATCGTAAGATATATTGTAGTGTGTAAAGCGGGCTTAATGGTGGTTGATCACCAACAATTTTTGATTTTGTTGTATTTACTAATGTATAAGTATTACAGGTCCTTCCTTCCTCACAGCTCTTCTATGCATAAACTGACTGCTAATGGGCATGTGACCAGACCTGTCTGTCTATTAACTTGCTAAAATTGATGAACAGCTTTCCCATGTAATAATTTTAATTGGAGGAGGCTGATGCCCAGGTCTGGTCAGATAGACATCTGCAGCCATTCTGGGAACAGGAAAGATGAGATGTCTATGAGGAAAGCTGCACTACAAGTGTAGGAGGAGAACCTGAAGTTTGTATATATTGTAACGGTCACAAAATAATATCCCCAACACATCTATTAAAATTAATATAAAGTTGCCAAACCTTTTATTACTAGAATTATGATATATAATATGCGGTGATTGAACTTTACATGAATTTAGGACTTTATTTAGGGCAGGGATCTCAAACACACGGCATCTGCATGCAGCTTCTGAGGTTGCTTCATGTGATCCACAGGCACCATAGATCCCTTGGCGATTGCGACCTGGTCCATGAGGCTGCTGATGCTAGTGCTTTACTTCAGTGGAATGCGCATCCTTACATGTGCATTCAATTGAAATGCACTGCCAGTGCCGCACATAGACAAGCTTTCTGCATAGCTATTTCAATGCCAGCAGCCAGCCAATCACAGGCTAGCAGCTGATGTCGGTGTATGACGTCAGCTGCTGGCCTCTGATTGGCTGGCTGGTGCCATTGCTATAGCTGTGCATAGAGCTTGTCTATGCATGGCGCCAGCAATATATTTCAATTCAATGTGCGTCTAAAGAGTGCATTCAATTGAAACAAAGCCCTGGCAGCCCCTGGACTGAAGGGGTCTATGTTATCTGTGGGTCACATGTGTAGGAAAGAGCACGCCAAGGGAACAGAAGCCAGGTGAGATGAATCTTTTTTTTTTAATGTGCATGTGAAAAATGGCGCAATAAGGGACATTACTGCAGGATGGGACATTGCTACAAGAAGGAGATCAGGATGGGCACATTGCTATAAGAGGACAAGCATGGGGCACATTACTACAAGCAGGGGACTAGGATGGGGCACATTACTACAAGAAAGGGACGAGGATGGGGGACCTTACTACAAGAAGGGAGCCAGGATGGTTGACATTACTACAAGAAGGGGACCAAGATCGGGATGATTACTACAAGATGAGGACTAGGATAGGCACATTACTACAAAAAGGGAACCAGGATCGGGCATCTTACTACATGAAGGGGACCAGGATGGGCACATTACTACAAGAAGAGAACCAGGATGGGAGAAATTATTACAAGAAGGGGACCAGGATGTGGACATTACTACATGGGGACAAGAATTGCATATTACTACAAGATGAGGCCAAGCATGGGGCCCATTATTACAAGGCGGGGACTAGGATGGGCACGTTATTACAAGGGGATAAGGATTAGGCATTACTACAAGATGAGAACCAGGATGGGGCACATTACTACAAGAAGGGGATCAGAATGGAGCACAGTACTACAAGAAGGGGACCAGGATGGGGGACATTACTACAAGAAGGAGACCAGGATGGGGCACATTACTATAAGGGGGAAAGGATTTGGCATTACTACAAAATGAGAACCAGGATAGGGCACATTACTACAAGAAGAGGACCAGGATTGGAAATGTGTCGCCCAGGGCTATGTGGGGTACTCTGTCCCGGGCGGTGTATTGCTGGGTGGATGTCAATTGGTGCCGTTGCCCGGTTCTATGTCTCTGGGGATGCTTTTTAAAAGGGGTATATTTACAGGGGAGTTTAAATGAAAGTTTATACGTGACGCCACTTGCGGGTTGCGGCTATGTGGATGGAGCCGCCGCTGCACAGTTCTCACTACTGGGGCTGATGTTGGTGGCAGCCTGGGTGTTAGGCCCTCCGCAAGTAGGGTCGGACCCCAGAGTACAGGTGATGTAGATGTGTGCAGAAAGAAGGTAGGCCACACAAGCGTTTGCAGTGTAACTGGTTCTTTTACTCACAGTCTGTTGTAAACTGGTCACCCAAGAAAGGCTGGTCTTGACCGCTGGTCCCCTTAGTTCCAGTGCCGGTTTAGTGACCTGGTGGCCTCTTTTCCCTGCACCTGTCTTTGGTTGGTGGGTCCCCGTGGCTTGGAGCATCTGGGGGTCCCCTCCTGGTAGTCTCTCAATGGTAATCCTTATGACGGTAGTGTGAACCCTGTGGGGACGGAGTCTCTGGTCCTGTTCCCCGGTTCTCCCGTTGATACTGAGTCCCGAACTTCAAGGTCAGTGAGGTCCTTAATGGTCCCCTCACTGTGAAGATTTTATCAGGTCTGCCTGGAGCATTTGCCTGACCTAGGATTCTGTACCCCGTCGGTGCTATGGTTCCGGGAGCACTCCACCATACTCCACCGGCAACCAAACGCCTGGGCCCTCAGGTCACTGTTACACTCCTGTCAGTGCTTCATTCGCTCTCCGTCCATCCGTCACCGACGACGACTCACTCAGTCTCCACTCTGACTGTCCACTGTCCACCCTCACACCTGGTCATCTCGTGGAGTGGATTGGCTCCGCCTCTAAGTGGCCATCCGTTAGATACAACCCTAGTCTGGTACCAGTCTAGGGGGAATTTGGGAATAAAACAGGGAATATTTGGAATGTTTTTGTTGTTATCGACACTGGTCTTCTGAGTCCCTGGAGGTAGGCCTTGCATCCTGGTTGGGGATGCAGTACCTTGTAAGCTCCCTGATGGCTTCAGGGGTGCTACGGAAACATTACTACAAAAAGGGGTCCAGGATGGGGCACATTACTACAATAAAGGGACCAGGATGGTTGACATTGCTACAAGAAGGGACCAATATTGGGGAGATTACTACAAGATGGACCAGGATAAGGAACATAACTACAAGATGAGAACCAGGATGGGGCACATTACTACAACATTAGACTAGGATGGGAGGCATTACTGCAAGATGGGGCCCAGGATGGTGTACATTACTACAAGATGAGGAACAGGATTGTGCATTATTACAAGATGGGACCAGGATGGGTGACATTACTACAAGAAGTTAGCCCAAATCACTATATGGTGCTAATTTTAAGAGATTACTTACAAGAAGGGGATAAAATGTAAAATAAGTAAAAGAAAACGCAAAAAAATATAAAGAAAGCATGACTTTTTTTTACCACTTAAAATGCTGTTTTATATATATATACACACTAAAATAAAACAGAAAAAAAGTGCATGTTTATTATCGCCACATCCATATTGACCCAAGCTATAACACTGTACCATTATCCATACAATGAATGTCATTTTAAAAAATAAAACAAAAAAGTGAAAAATGTTCCGAAAAAGTGATCAAAAGGTGTATATAAAAAAATGGTATCCCTGAAAATATCACTTTGTCCTGCAAAGAATGCGGCACCCCAAATTCATTTTTTTGTATGTGGACCCATATACCCAGCCGAGTTTGAGACCCCTGATTTAGGGTTTTTATTTATTTAAAAATGTAGAAGTTTATTTGTAAACTATAGAGTTAACGATTATATATATTTTTTACCATAAACCAATATTGAAGATGCCTTGTGCCATTGAGATCCCTCTCACACATATTTTGGAACTGAGTAATTCCCTTTAAGATCCTCCTTTAAGGCTGCTCCTTCATGTAAAAATGTTTTATTGCCATATATTGGAAAAGTTTGGAAATACCTTTTGAACTTCACTCTAGGATTAAAGAGGTCCACATGGCCTCTATAAATAGCCAACCAGAAAACTTGCTCCTCCATAGAATGAATGATGGGCAGTTGAATGACCTTAAGATCCTTTTATTGCTTGCTGTCTTTGTCTCTCACAAACTCTAATCATGCTGGGAAAATATGATCCTTTACTATCCCCGACACCTCACCACTGACTCTCGCAGCCCCCATCTTGTCTTTGTCCCACCATTCGGTTATTGATTTTGATTTTGTAAATAGGCTGACAAATATTGTATTTGACAACCATTAGTCCTGGAATTAATATTACTATAAGACCTCTTTCTGAATCACAACATAGCCTCTTTATTATGGAGAGATGCAGCCAAAACATGATTTACATATTTTTTTCACTGATATTACGAGGTTTCTCATTAGAGAATGTAATATTGCAGGGGTATGCTTTTCAGTTCTACTCCATATTTACTTATACCTCCTGATATATTTGAAAAATCCTTCAATAAATAAGCAATAATTAAAAAAAAAACTTCAGGCAAGAATTTCTGAATCTCTCACTGAAGTCAGCAGTGTAAAGAAAGTGAAAAATATCTTTTAAAAGGTCTACATTTTTAGGGGTATGGTCATGATATCAGGATAAAAATTAATTATGCTGTGTAAGTAGTTTAAAAACTGGTGCAAAAGACAAAGTTGAATACATTCCACCACCTATCCTTTATATGTTTACCAGAAAGCAAAAAGCTGCCACAGTGGTGTATATACAGACAATTCTTCAATTGGAAGCAGTGAAAACATCCCCTTATTGTATTAAAGTTGTGAGAAACGCCTTTAATAAAACTTGACTATAAAGATTTATATTAAAAAACCTACAGTATAAAGACCACTAATTGCACAAGAATAAGTAAGTGAAATAATAAGAAAAACTCTGAGCCACAAGTTTTATGAGGGTGTTACAATTTCTTCCTTAGTATACATTTGTTGCTCGAATCAGACATGTGAAACCATTTCAGCTTTCTCCATCGCCAAAGGATTTTGATGAATTAGCTTCGATAGGAACCAAGCTGGCTGCAAAAACACAAGATAAATAATTATTAGTACAGTTAAATATTTCAAACATGGCTGTCAAAGCTTTACATTTTCCATAAAATTACAGATCAAGAGAATTCCCAGCTCGTTAAAAATGTATTAATATAACTGAAATACCTGTACGATCCACTGAAGAGTGAATAGTTTTCAGAATCCAATTCTATAACCATATGAAACATCTATAAATACTTGTACTAAAATGCACTTTTTTAAAGAGCAAAAAATTACAACATATTAGGAAAAGATGAGCGGATCGCATCGGTCAACCCTAGTCAACGGTCCAGGCATGTGCTTTCTGGCTGTGGACAAGAGCTGCATGAATTTCAAGGCTCCCCAAAGTTGCATTTTATTCACTGGCCTGGTGTGACATCATCTGTGCACCAGCCTGCCTAATCATAAGCCAAGCCCTGGATCCCAGAGAGTAAGAAAATTCATGCAGCCAGTGTCCATGGCCAGGGAGCACTAACCTGCACCCTGGACCAGGGAGACGCAAAGTGATCCACTTATCTCTAATTAATAGGGATTAAAAGTTGGTATTAAAGAGGTTTTCCACTACTAATGTGACCCCTTTTCTTTTATCCTAACTCTTCCTAAATAACACTTCCTAATATACTCCTTCTAACTACTCTGCTCCAGTAGCTTTTATCTCTAAGAGGCGCACAAATACTTTTATTGTTGTCGTAGCTTTGATCTTTCTGGCTGCAGACAGGAATCAGACCAACTGAGTAGGGCACATCACTGGTAAGGGCTGAGAGGAGAGTGATGTGTAATCTGGGTATGCATGTCCAGACTGCTGTCACTCACAGAGATGCAGCCCTGCTGTCACAGGTGTGTTACATGTGACAGAGCAATGTAGCTTCTGGCCATAGAAGGTCGCAGCATCTGGCTGCACAGAATGCTCCCTGACTTTCTATTTTTCTTGCTGTCAGTATTCATTGGTATAGGTAGCTTTCCGGGTGAATTCATCTCTCTTCCTTTTGGACCCAGCAAGAGTTTGACTTCCACCCAGCTGTGGATTATCAGTATTCCCTTGGTGTTTAAATACCCCTTCCTTCCTTTGGACTGTGCTGGTGATAATTTCAGTTCCTTCAAGCCGAGGTTGCAAACAGGTGGTTTGTACTCCTGTGTGGCATAGTTGCTGTAAACTCTGCTGAACTTCTACCTGAGTCATCTAATGTTAAGTAGTTCATGCTTTTTCCCCTGTGTGTCCCTCTTCTATAGTTGTTTAGTGGGGTTGACAAAGCGCTCATCCCATCTGTTCCCTATTTAGGGCCCAGCACTAGGTAACCTAGGGTCAGATATCCGACTTGGTGCATAGGTGCAGAACCTATCTAGGTTGGTGAGGAACCCTAGGGACCAGCAGTAGGTACGGTCAGGGGTCACCATCTTTCCTTTCCCGAGACACAGGCTTTCCCTTCCCTTTCGCTTGGTACTTCCCTTACCTAGCGTGACACCTGCCCCCATCAGTGATGTGCCCCGATCTGTTGGTCTGATACCGGTCTGCAGCCAGAAGGATCAAAGCTAGGACAATAATAAAGGTACTTACGCTCCTCTTAGAGATAAGCCTACAGGAGCAGGGTAGATAGCAGAAGTATATTAGGAAAGTGTTAGTTGTTATGAAGAGTTAGAATAAAAGAAAGGGGGTCACATTAGTAGTGGAAGCTTCTTTAAGTTATTAATATATTTCTAGAAGTGCTAAGATGAAGACAATGCTCCAGGTTTATGTGGACACAAGGGTGTACAGAGTGAGCACCCGACAGAACTATAAAACGTAATTTTCTGATCATCGCGAAAGCAATGCATGCTATAGCGATAGCTCAATATGCCTCTGCATCTGCTTTGCTTTTTTAGATGCTGATGCCAGCCTTAACCTTTCAAATTCAACTTCAGTCACTGAATACAGATTTTACCTCAGAATTGAGAATTGTTATAATGACTGATCAATTCTGGCAATTTGTCTGATAAAATACGTTACATAGTTGCTCATATTCATGTGTACTATTCATATATGAAATAAAAATTAAAATGACGGTTACACTTTAAAGTTTTTACTCTATAGTCTTCTAGTTATGAGTATAGAAAGGAAAAATTGAGATTGAAAAACATTAGTGTAGTCTGCAGAGGATTCTGTTATAAGGCTTTATCTTGTTGAATTATATGTTGCTAAGTAAAGCGACAGCTATTACTTTTAAATATCATCACAAGCGCTGATTACATTATGTTACATATATAAGCAGATCCTGCAGGCTACTATTCCATTAGCTACTGTATATAAGCTAGGCTTTGTCAGAATCTAAAGACATCTACTTTAACCCAGACTTGGCAACTGAAATATAGAATACAATGTTGCTAAAAATGTATTAAATACATGTTTACATCAATTTAAATCAAGGTAATGAGCTAGCAATGCTAAAGCCCAAGGCAAAGTATCTTTTCCAGGGACTACTTAGTATTCAAAAATTATAATTTACTTCATACCTTTGAACAGCTTAGAGTATAATTTCACTTTATATAGTAGTGAAAAAACTATGCTAGCAGCAGAGGTTGGCTACTCAAACTCTCTTACTAGTAGTTTCATAATCCTAGTGCCTGTTATATTAGCTCACTGGGTGGAACGGCTCAAGAAGGTTACAGGAGGCAGTGTAGGTGGTGACACCCCATGGAGCTCAAGATAGGAGCTTACCTCCGTACCTTGTATACCCGCCGCCGGGCCAGTGGTTTATAGAAGTCATGGCCTGACCTGGTTCCGTGGCCCCATGGTGCACAGTAAAGGGAGACTAGCAAAGATTGTTCCTCGAGAGGTAGTCCCCGGTTACGGTGGTGACTGGGGTCCTGACCTCCTCGACTGTGGACCCTTCCTCCGACCTTTCCTCCTCCAGGAGTGGAACGGATGATGTTGACTATGCCACCTGTGGTGTGTGGCAAGGGATAAGGCCATCGCTGCAGGGTACCTCGCCAGGGGAGAGGTTGGGGTGCAGCCGGGATGATATCGCTCTCCACAGGCGGAGCGGCCCCAAGGAGGGAGAACGGGTACTGGAAATCGCCAGATCACAAGGTGACGACAAACAGAGTCAGAGTCACTGGGTTGCGGGTTTCAGATCTTGTTTACTCATTGTTCTTTCATTACTGCAATGACTCCGGCCGTTCCCAGGCAGAACAGAGGTCAAAGTCTGGTAGAGAAGCCTGTGGGCTTTACCCTTCTTGTGCACTCGTGTGGTGGTCCCCTCTTTGTCTCTGGAGCTCTAGGGACCCGCTACTCTACCACCCAAAGCTGCGGGTCTCTGTAACCCTCTTCTCCTCCATGCCACATGACTACCAGTCCCAGGATCTGTACTTCATCCCGGCTAGCCACCTCTCCTATTCCAGGTCTCTGCCAGCTAATGAACCTGGAGCCTCTTAACTGGCGCTGTCCGCTCTCTCAGCTTAGGGGTCCTCAGGCATCCACTCACCCAGTCCCAGGTAAGAAAAGGGTGTATGAACCGGTTTGGACTTGGTGGTATCTCTGCTCTGCCTCCCTGAGAGAGAGCTCTTAGAGAGCTGATAACTGAATGTTCTCTCTCTGCTTTCTCAAGGCATTCTGAAATAACTGAAGCTAAACTGTCCCTTTTGTAACTCCCTCCTGCACATGTCCCCACCTAAGGAATGTTTCCTCTGCCTGTGTGTGAGGCTGTGTGAAACAGGAAATGAAACTTACTAAGATTTTAACCTCTGCCTGCTAGGGTGAAAGGACATTATAAAATACATAAAAATATATACAATACAATACCCTGTAGAACCCAATCTCAGGGGCGCTACAGTGATGCTGCGGGCTCGGAGGAGGAGTTGTCACAGCTCAGGAGGGTTGGCGATGATGCAGGGTTGGAGGAGGGAGTGTCGCGCGTCAAGAGAGTCAGTGTGCAGAGGGTGGGTCAGCGATACTGTGGGCTCGTGGGGTGTCATGGTGGTGGGTGCCATTGATCTGCCAGTGGGCTCGGATAAGGGGGTGTCACACCTCAAGAGGGTCAGTGTGCGGCATCGGAGTGTCGGCGATACTGCGGTCTCATGGGGTATCATGGCAAGCACCACTGATCTGCCGGCGGACTGCGGGCTCCATTGAATTGCCGGCCGTTGACACAATGGACTTCAAGAAAATGGCTGTGGAAGCGGCGCATGCACAGATCGGCCTCTGCAGTCATTTTCCTGTAGTCCAACGCGTCAACTGCAGGCGATTGAAAGCAGCCCCCAGATCAATGGTGCCTGCCGCTGTGACATTCCATGAGCCCACAATATTGCCGACCCTCCACTGCTGCACACTGATCCTCTTGAGCGACACCCCCTCTTCCGAGTCTGCCAGCAGATCAATGGCATCTGCCGCCGTGACACTCCACAAGCCTGCAGTATCGCCAATCCTCTGCTGCCATGCACTGACCCTCCTAAGCTGCTCCACAGCAGTGACACTCCCTCCAAACCCTTAGTATCACCCAACCTGCGCCACCACTGCCGCCCCGGTAAGTCATATGCAGTTTGTAAGACGCACCCCCATTTAATCTCAAGGTTTTTGAGAAAAAAGTGCATCTTCCAAACCGGAAAATACAATAATCATTTAAAGTGTTGTCTCAGAAAGGCCAACTTTGTCTATATGTCTTACATGGGACCTCCTTTAGAGACCCAATATGGAGAGCCATTCTTTTATGTTGGTGTACAAAATACATTAACCTATTACATGGTCAGCCATTCAATTTAATTAGCTAGGATGTAGTACTACATTTCCATGCTAAGCTCACTGCGGAGAATACATTTGGCCAGATGTGGCTTCTGCTGGTGAAAGTGTTGAAGAGGGCCATTGGATCAAATAATTAACCTATGGACATAGGGGACTGTGGGAAGTGTGGTCAATGAAATCGATTCTCCATACATAAGCCAGTTTTCAGACAGACACCCAAGGCAAGATGGCGTCCGATGACATCATAGACCCGCCCACCAGCATCACCATAGATCCACCCTGATGACATCATAGACCTGCCCACCAGTGTCACCATGGATCCGCCCTGGTGACATCATAGACCCACCCACCAGCATCACCATGGATCCACCCCAATGACATCATAGACCCGCCCACCAGCATCTCCATGGATCCGCCCCGATGATGTCATAGACCCACCCACTGACTGGCCCACGGATAAGCCCATTAACCAACCACTAACCAATGGACACATCCGGGCATGCCCACTGTAGAGCCAACCATGCCTCTTTTCCTAGTTTATATATAAATATAAGTTCATGTTACAGTTAGAATAAACACATTTCTTGGGCGAACCACTGATCGAGGAAAGATTTACATCCGACTGTGTGTGTCTGGTGTTGGATTCTTTCATGCATTCACTTGATCCTAATTAATTAGTTCAGGCAGCAGGCAACATGTGAACCTTTGTAAGAGTTCACCCTTACAAAAGTAGCTGATCCATCTGGTTTCTCGAAGTTGGGTTCAACAGGCAGTTCCTTTAACTTTTAGTTATAGTTTGTTTTGATGATGCAACCCAGTAGTACATAGTTTTTTTTGATCAAATCTCTCTTTTATAAGATAAACACAGTCAACAATAATATAATGTTGAAACACAAGTAATAGGCCCAATGTTGGGGTGAACATATACATTGGCAAAGATAAACACCAATATAATGAAATGAAAAGCTCGCAGTCCTAAGTACTTTTAGAGTGAAATTATGCTGACAAAATATTGGAATATAGGTATGGAGTTTTTTCCTAGTATGTCTCTCATAGGATTCTCTATAGAGCAAATACTGTAAAACAAAATAAAAATGCTATGAAAAATACACCCAAAAATGCTTGGAGTCACCTGCAAAACACAATGTAAACTAAACACATATAGGAGACTTAGCCGCTATAAAAATCATACTTTAATTATACAGATCTTGACCTGAGGTGTACAAAATCCCACTCTTTATTCCCAATGCTAATTAGGGTGCTAGGTGCATCCTTATCATGGATAAAGCAGTTTCTAGGCACCATTCCACTCATACATTTCACCATTCCTTCTTCTCTGCTAATTAACAAGGGTAAGCTCCAAATAAGCAAGTATTGTTTCTGGACAAAATAGGTTTGCACCCTTAGGGGTACTTTGCACACTGCGACATCGCAAGCCGATGCTGCGATGCCGTGCGCGATAGACCCCGCCCACCGTCGCAGCTGCGATATCATTGTGATAGCTACCGTAGCGAATGTTATTGCTATGGCAGCTTCACATGCACTCACCTGCCATGCGACGTCGCTTTGTCCGGCGAACCGCCTCCTATTAAGGGGGCGGGTCGTGCGGCGTCACTGCGACGTCACACGGCAGGCGGCCAATAGGAGCGCAGGGGCAGAGATGAGCCGGATGTAAACATCCCACCCACCTCCTTCCTCTTCCTTCCGCATAGCCGACGGGAGCCGCGGTGATGCAGGTAGGAGATGTTCCTCGCTCCTGCGACTTCACACACAGCTATGTGTGCTGCTGCTGGAGCGAGGAACAACATCGGACTGTCGCGTCGGCGTAATTATGGAATTCGCCAACGCTACACCGATGATACGATTACGACGATTTTGTGCTCGTTAATCGTATCATCTAGGATTTACACACTACGATGCCGAGAGGGACGCAGGAAGTGCGTCACTTTCGACATGACCCCACCGACATCGCACCTGCGATGTCGTAGTGTGCAAAGTACCCCTAACTCACAGTTTGAGTTCTTAGATCACACCCTGGGGGGGAGGGGGGAGTTTGGTTCATACCCTCCATTATGTCAGAATTGAAAGACACTGTAGTGGCCCCTGGAGTAGACCTGGTCTGTTTGTGCATTGCATGGTCCGTCATTCATTTGAATGCCCAGCATGTGGAGCTATATATTCTCCTGTACAATAACAGTCTGACATATGATATACACATTGCAAATAATAATAGGATAGACACATAATCTAATGTAAAAGTATAGCTTATCTAGTTAACACCCAAAAACGTATACAATTATTTGAACACAAACCTGTGAACTATAAGAAAGTTCCCAAAGGTAAAAATGGCTGCATGATGACCGGCATGTTCATCACCTGAGCTGAAAAATCCAACTTTCAAATTCAGTGTACTTGACAGCTGTTTGTGATCTAATATTCAGAGACAGAGCATTCCTTTTCTTTCACATCTGTCTAAGAGAGAGAACTGCTCATCACAAAACATGACCTGAGCTTGTCTTTGGCTGATGAGCTGTTACATTATTTTCTGAATTATTTCTTTAGAAATATAAGTTTTTACAACTCTGATGGTGCCAGTCATAGGAGGTAACTCTTGCATATACCATTTTGGGGGTCAGTACCAAGAACTAAAAGGTCTGCCTATATAAAATCAGTCTCAACTTTATCCCCAAATAGAAAGTTATGGTATATACATGTAATTATTTCATCCACTAATACATTAGTAACAGACACTTCTGTATGATAACTAATATTTGATTACTGCCAGAAGGCAGTCTTTGACACACTCCACAAGGAGGGTAAGCCACAAAAGATCATTGCTAAAAACGCAGGCTATTCAGAGAGTAAGGTGTTCAAGCCTATTAATGGAAAGTTGAATGGAAGGAAAAAAAGTGTGGTAGAAAAAGGTGCACAAGCAACTGGGATAACTACAACCTTGAAAGCATTGTTATAAATTGGCCATTCCAAAATTTGGGGGAGATTCCCAAGGAGTGGACTGCTGCTGGAGTCAGTGCTTCAAGAGCCACCACACACAGACATATCCAGTACATGGGCTACAACTGTCGCATTACTTGCGTCAAGACACTCATGACAACACCAGAAGCGTCTTACCTGGGCCAAAGAGAAAAATAATTGGACTGTTGCTCAGTGGTCCAAGGTGTTGTTTTCAGATGGAAATAAATCTTGCATTTCATTTAGAAATCCAGGTCCCAGAGTCTGGAGGAAGAGTGGAGAGGTCACAATCCAAGCTGCTTGAGGTCTAGTGTGAAGTTTCTATAATCAGTGATGGTTTGGTGAGTCGTGTCATCTGCTGGTGCAGGTCCCACTGTGTTTTATCAAGACCAAAGTCAGCGCAGCCTTCTACCATGAAATGTTAGAGCACTTCATGCTTCCCTCTGCCGACAGGTTTTTTGGAGATGTAAATTTCATTTTCCAGTAAGACATGGCACCTGTTCCCACTGCCAAAAGTAACAATAACTGGTTTAATAACCACAGTATCACTGTGTCTGATTGGCCGGCAAACTCGCCTGACCTAAACCCCATAGATAATCTATGGAATAATGTCAAGAAGAAGATGAGACACTAGCCCCAACAATGGAGACAAGCTGAAGCTGGGCTTCCATAATACTTCAGCAGTACCACATTCTGATCACCTCCATGCCACGCCGCATTGATGCAGTAATACATGCAAAAGGAGCCCCGACCAAGTATTGAGTGCATTTACTGCACATTTTTTTCAGAAGGCGCCAACATTTCTGAGTTTAAAATAATTTTTTCAGATGGTCTTATATAATATTCTAATTTTCTGAAATAATGACTTTTGGGTTTTCATTGGCTGTAAGCCATAATCATCAACATTAACAGAAACAAACACTTGAAATAGATCACTCTGTCTGTAATGACACTATATAATATATGTGTTTCCCTTTTTATATTGAATTACTGAAATAAATTAACTTTTTGAGGATATTCTAATTTATTGAGATTACTTGTATATGATAATATGTTAAAAGAGTAGGTACAGAACATTTTAGAAGGCTTAAATGGGCAGGAGGGGGGCCATTTTCCTGGGACCTTTTTCTCTAGCCATTGTGAGCACTGCCAACAGTAACAAAGTAAGGCATATGATCTGACAATAGAGTAAAGTGACACTGGTGCAGAGATAGCACTACTGTCATTCCCATTCAGAAACTAGCAACAATTTTTCCATGTTCATTCCAATAATAATTAGTGATGGCCAGACTCGCAGATATCCAGGATTGGCGGGTCCAACCGGGTTTAAAAATAGATCCTGGTTCGGGCCTGGACTTGATCTCGGATATCTGGCTGGACGCCAGTCCCCATATTAGTCTATGGGGACCAGAATCTGGTGCTGTTTATGGTGGTAGGAGGGATAAGAGGATTGGAGCAAGTGCATTATACTTACCGAGACTGCCACGTGGCTCTAATGCTACTTCCGGGGCCGCTCATTATCCCTTATGCATATGCACATTTTCCCACTGCCAATTCCCATGTATCTTATTGGTTGCAGTCAGACACGCCCCCACTCTGTGTGACAGCGTGTCTTACTGCCTTCAGTCACAGGTGCTGTGTGTGCTTCTCTATTGATGTAATAATAAATAAATAATTGGGTCTCCCCAGCCTAAAAATAGCAGCCTTCACATGCCTAGGATTGTTGTATCTATTAGATGCAAAAATCCCGTAACTTTACCTGGCTCATCCAGATTGCCCTGGTACGGTGGTAATTGGGGTAATATGGGGATAATAGCTCACAGCTGCCATTAAGCCCTAGATTAGTAATAGGAGGCATCCTATTATGAAATAATTAAACACAAACACTGAAAAAAATCCTTTATTTGAAATAAAACACACCCTCTTTCACCCCTTTATTAACCTCCCCACAATTCCAGCTCTGCTACACCAGAAGTGACAGCATGCAGGCATAGAACATGACCTCCCGCTGTGAGCTTCAGGCAGAGAATGAATGGTGACGTCAATCAGGTTATCTGCAGTCACAGCTGAAGGTTCCCATGGTCCTCCACCTATGAACGCAGATAATCTTGTGCCAGAGAAGGAAAAAATGCCAAAGACTCGTTCCACAAAGGCCCACCCCCATTGCATACGTGAATCAAAGTGCAGTGCATTTCTGCAACTTTGATTAAAGATATTTCATCAACCAAGCATTCGATCTTTCTACACCATGGATGCCTGGATTCAGCATCCTAGTGAAAAGTATGGCAGTGCCTTTACTTCACATAGAAAAATCTTGGTGGTTGGTTCTTTTTAAAGATAATCAGTCTCCAAGTTTTTGTCATCTAATCTGAGAGTAGCTTCATATAAAGGCAGAGGCCCCTAACGTATCCCAGCAATGTATAATTTACTGGGCAGCTTGTTATAGTTTTTATGAAATCACTATTTTATAAGCAGCGAATTATCACTAAAGGACTATTAGTACTAAAGCTGCTGCCACATAGTCCTCCATATTCAAGAGCTCTGTATAGTCCTAACCCTACCATTGATTGGCAGCTTTCTGCTTATACACAGTTTACATAGAAATCTATCCATCAGTGGTGTGGGTGGGGTTAAACAGAGATTGGCATTTAGAGAACTGGTTGATTTGCAGCACATAAAACAGGAATTTGATCATAACTACAGTAAACAGCCCATACATTGCTGGAATCAGGGTTTCTGTCCCTACATTATGCTACTGTCAGATAGGGTAGGAAAACCTGGTGACAGATTCCCTTTAAATGAAGCTTTGGCTACTGTTCTAACTTCAGATTCACTAAGGTACACAGTTTTATGTTTGGATGTAAATCTTTATCAGCAGGGATAGCTTAGAATGAAATGATGGGTAAGATGTACCGTGAAATTCTTGTAAATATTATCTGCAAATGGCATTCCGTATGATAGATCATATAAGCACCCAATATAATTGTACTCTTAAAGGAGAAATGCACCTTAAAATATAAAACTAGATATACCATAGACCTGAGGTTAATACTCCTCAAAAAATATATATGAATCAGCTGTATGGAAATCGCAGTTTCTAGTTCTAGGATAGAGCTCTGAAGTGGTTGAGGGTTCAAGAGTTCAAAGACACCAGCAATGCATTATCTCACATGTCACTGTGACAAGTGCAAAGATAATTTAAGGTGAATTAGCCCTTTAAGGAGATAAATGGGCACAAACATTTGTAGCACACACTTATCATATAAGTAATTTGGAGCACTTTTGGTTCATATAAATACATGTAAGATTCTATTCCCAAGCTAATTTTAAATAGCAAGAAACAAGCTGATTTTATTGATTTTTGTATCAGAGGTTATATTTGCCTTGTTGGTTACTATAAAAACACTTTAACATCCTATTATTTGCAATTTTGATGCAAATCCCACAAATAAATATAATTGCCAAAAAGAGTTGGAGAGAAAATCAATACAGATCTGTGTAGATGTGATGCCGTGAAATGAAGGCTTTGGAATGACTTTTAGATGCAATGCACAAACTAAGCCCTCATTTATATAACAGGTGCTAAGCTGGCTCAATAGAAATCTCCAATGGCAAGATGGTTTGCTGAAATACAATAAGATCTTCATAATAGCAATTCTATATACAGAATGCCACTAAATGGCTCATTGATCAGGGACAGAAGGGGTTTCAGTGAAACAGCACAAATGAAACCTGACAGTAAAACTTAACTTGAACTGAGACAACATCACGCAGCACCCTTGGTTTCCATGTATACGTACCTGAGCTTTCTACAATTCAGAATTCCTCTTATCGCTACTGTTCTTATCACTTGATAGCAAAAAATGCTTGATATGTATTCTAAAAATGTACAAAATGATAAAGCATTGATGATAAAAAATAATGTACATTTCACCCTTAGATTTCATAGAGGCCTCTGCTATCTTTAGTGATAATAAGTTAGTTCTTCATTTAAACTTGATGCCCAATAATATTCTTAAAGGGATAGTCCTATCACATAATGTTACATGGGTTTTACAGGCAGAAAATATTGGTGACCTATCCATGGGTTAGATCATCAGAATGAGATTGGTGAAGTTTGGACAATTGGCACCTTCACTGAACAACTGAAAACAGCTCTGGACCTCACCAGATCTAAACACGCTGAACTAATTGGCTGAGGACTGCTCCATTCAGTGTGTAGTGGCTGTTACTAGTTACTGCAGAACAGCCATAATTGAAATGAATGGAGATGTGCTGCAGTACCAGGCAGCAGCTGTGCATTGAATGGAGCTGTGCTAAGTAGCGCCATTCAACATTTCTGCATTGGTCACTGGAACTGTTTTCAGAAGGTAGTTGGTGAGGTTGCCAGGTGTTGATCTACCACCAACTTCATATTGATGACCTATCTCATAGATGGTATATGAAAAACTCAGCACTCAATTGGCACTACCCACAAAAAGGCAGATGTCACTTTTACAAGTGCTTAGCTCACCTTCTGATTCAAGAACATTATATTCTCTCTTGAAATGTCACGGGGTATGTAACGATGGAACCGGGGCTCCTAGGTTGACCCTAAAACTGCGTCCCCTGTGCTGTCCCTTATCTCGAGCGTCAACCTGTCTCCTGTCCGAGCCCTGATACTACTCTCCCTCACCCTGGGAGTAACTAAGACCCCACAAATAGGCACAGAGAAGTGTAAACAAAAACTCAAACACACTGCACTTAAACATGAAAGGGGGACAGTATGTGAACAGGGGAGTAAAGCAAAAGGGGTAGGGTATTAATGCACAATTGGAGGACTTAGGCTGCTTTCACACATCCGGTTTGAGCCGTGCGCCTCAATCCGGCTGTGAAACCTATGCAACGGATGCGGTGAAAACACCGCATCCTTTGCATAAGTTTTTTACATGCGGCCCATCCGTTTTTTGCCGCTTGCGGCATGCTACTGAGCATGCGCACTGGCAAAAACCGCATGTGGCGGCCGGATGCGGTTTTTGCCGCATCGCGCCGCATCCGGCATCCATAGGGATGCATTGAGAAAAGCGCCGCATCAGCCGGATGCGGTGCGATGCGGTTTTTTTTGCCGCACAAAAAACGTGCCAGGCAACGTTCCATCCGGCCGCCGCATCGGCTAAATCTGCCGCATGCGGCAAAAACCGGACCGAACGCAAGGCCATGCGGCACAATGCGGCACTAATTAAAGTCTATGCAGGAAAAACGCAACCGGCAGCAAAAAAAAAACGGTTGCGTTTTTCCTGCAACGTGCCGGATTGTGCCGCATAGCAAAAACCGGAGGTGTGAAAGCAGCCTTACACACCATGTGCAAACTGCCACTTGTAGATCACCATGTAACAGGAAAAACACAGTAACGAGGAAGCAAAACTATATCCGGCAAACAGCCCCAGAATTCAGACTCTTATAAAGGTTGGAAATGATGATCAGCAGCCTGAGCTCCTAGCAGCTGATCACAGGCCAGCAGAAATTAACTCCCGCTGTACTGGAGAGCAGTGAAGCGAAAACCTGCTGACGCCCATGTCAGGCTGTGCAACTAAATCTCAGGCAATTTGTTGGACTCTTTGCAGTGTGAACAGATTTCGCCGACGCCATGACACCGAGCGAGTGAAACGCAGAACACTGCATGACATGAACTATGCTTTAGGCTGGAGTCACATTAGCTTTTGGCATGCGATGCGAGAGCATCAAATGCCATATGCTAATGACCCTCGGCTTCCGCTTTGCTGCGAGCTTGAGACAAGTGTCATGTAAGTGTGATCCGATCTTGCGATTGTATCACAGCTGCAGAGGAGAGCAGTGAATATGCATGAAGCTAATAAGTGGTCCCGTAAGTGGAATGAGTGGCCGAGGGACAGTTACAGCCGTGCAGGAGACTGGTAAGTATAAATGAAAATTTATCCAAGTTCAAAATTTATTAAATATACTTCTGTTTCAATCTTCACTATTTTTAAGATCTGTGCTGTCTAGAGTTGAGCGATGTTCGAGGTTCGCCAATTTCATGTTCGAGTGATTTTGGGGGGTGCACGAGATCGAACTCGAACGTTTTGCTAAAAGCTCGACAGTTCAAGTTATGTTTGAGAACGGTTCTATCACCATAAACATGGCTTTTCCTACATCCCCAGCACAATCCCTCTCCCGTTCCTACTCACCGGGCGTCTCGCTCCACGTTTGTCACAAATCTGCGGTGTCTTTTCCTCTTTAGAAAATGGCCGCCGCTTCATTAGTCAATTAGTTATTCCGTGCTTTCCCCGCCCAACGGCGCCTATGATTGGTTGCAGTCAGACACGTCCCCAACTGAGTGACAGCTGTCTCACTGCAACCAATCACAGCCGCCGGTGGGCGGGTCTATATCGTGCAGTAAAATAAATAAATAATAATAAAAAAAAATGCGGTTCCCCATATTTGATACCAGCCAGGATAAAGCAACACGGCTGGAGGCTGGTATTGTCAGGATGGGGAGCGCCACAGTATGGTAAGCCCTCCAGCCCAACAATATCACCCAGCAGCCGGCCGGAATAGCTGCATCCATTAGATGCGACAGTCCCTGACTCTTCCCAGCTCATCCCGAATTGCCCTGGTGCGGTGGCAATCGGGGTAATAACGGGGTTGATCATGCCAGGCGTCTCCCCGAGACACCTTCTATGATCAACCTGAAAGTGAAAGTAAATAAACACACCGCGAAAAATCCTTTATTTGGAATAAAAGACAAAAAAACACCCTATTTCACCCCTTTATTAATCACCAAATACCCCTCCAGGTCTGACGTAATCCACACGACATTGTCAGCCCTGCTCCCTGAAGATGTAGCAGCACCGTAGAACACCATCGCGCTGTATCAGGTCCACATAACAATGAAGTAAATCGCACTGTCAGCAGAGACTTCAGTCAGCACTGCAGGCTTCAAGATTACAAAATCTGCCCATCTTTATCAATAGAGGCAATAACTCAGTGGATAGAGAGTTCCCCTATGAAGCATTAGGTCGTGAGTTCTAGTCCTGGTGAAGATTTTATTTTTTTAACTTTATTTTTAATTATATCGTGCAGTAAAAGAAATAAATAAATTAAAAAAAAAAAATGCGGTTCCCCCCATATTTGATACCAGCCAGGATAAAGCCGCACGGCTGGAGGCTGGTATTGTCAGGATGGGGAGCGCCACGGTATGGGGAGCCCACCACCCTAACAATATCACCCAGCAGCCGGCCGGAATAGCCGCATCTATTAGATGCGACAGTCCCGGACTCTACCCAGCTCATCCCGAATTGCCCATGTGCGGTGGCAATCGGGGTAATAATGAGTTTAATCATGCCAGGCGTCTCCCCGAGACACCTTTCATAATTAAACTGAAAGTGAAAGTAAAGTAAAACACACCGCGAAAAATCCTTTATTTGGAATAAAAGACAAAAAACCACCCTGTTTCACCCCTATATTAATCCTCAAATACCCCTCCAGGTCCGACGTAATCCACACGACACTGTCAGCTCTGCTACAGAACACGAGTGCTCAGCATGAGCTCCACGTAGCAATCAAGTGAATCGCGCGTTCAGCAGAGACTTCAGCAATGCAGAAGTCAAGATTACCAAATCTGCCTATCTTTATGATTAGAAGCAGTAGCTGAGTGGATAGAGCGCTCGCATAAGAAGCATTAGGTCGCATGTTCTAGTCCCGGTAAAGAATTTTTTTTTTTTTAATTTTAAATTATATTTATAATATATTTATAATTCTAATTTAATTATGCACTGAGGGCAGGAGCTGGACATTAGCTGTGAGCTCTCTCTCTCCTTTCTCTCTCTCCTTTCTTTCTCTCTCTCCTTTCTTTCTCTCTCCTTCTTTCTCTCCTTTCTTTCTCTCCTTTCTTTCTCTACTTTCTCTCTCTCTCTCTCCTTTCTTTCTCTCTCTTTCTCCTTTCTCTCTCTCCTTTCCTTTCTCTCTCTCTCCTTTCTCTCTCTCCTTTCTCTCTCTCCTTTATTTCTCTGCTTTCTCTCTCTACTTTCTTTCTCTCCTTTCTCTCTCTCTTCCTTCTCTCTTTCTGTCTTTTCTCTCTCTCTCTTCTTTCTCTCTTTCTCCCTCTCTCTCCTTTCTCTCTCTCTTCTTTCTCTATTTCTCTCTCTTCTTTCTCTCTCTTCTTTCTCTCTCTCTCTTTCTCAGATCTGGTGATGATCAGCTGATGTGGTCACCTGACGGAATCAGCTGACACTATAAGTCGAGCGGTGAAGCCGGCTTTTTACCGCCCGGCTAAACTATCAGCTGATGCCGTCGGACAGGAGTCTGCCCTGAAGTGTGTAGTTTTTGTTTTTTTTTTTGCACTGATGCATCAGCTGATTGTATGAAAGCCATTTATAAAATCAGCTGCTGTGTCATGTGATTCAGGCCCTTGAACCTGACACATCATCTGATCGCTTTGCCTTCCAGCAAACCGATCAAATGATATTGGATCCGGATTGGACGGCACGGGACCCTTGACCCAGGATTACTGCGGAGGGGGGTTCTTTATTTCAATAAAGATGGAGTCACTAATTGTGTTCTTTTTCATTTATAATAAAAATATTTTTCTGTGTGTTGTGTTTTTTTTTTTATCGGTACTAGAAATTCATCGTGGCCATGTCTAACATTGGCGTGACACCATGAATTTCGGGCTTAGGGCCAGTTGATAATATACAGCTAGCCCCAACCCCATTATTACCCAGCGAGCCACCCATCACCAGGGCAGCTGGAAGAGTTGGATACAGCGACAGAAGATGGCGCTTCTATGAAAGCGCAATTTTCTGGGGCAGCTGTGGACTGCAATTCGCAGCAAAGGGGTCCAGAAAGCTCAGGCCAACCTGTGCTGTGGATTCCAATCCCTAGCTGCCTAGTTGTACCTGGCTGGACATAAAAATATGGCGAAGCCCACGTCATTTGTTTTTTTAATTATTTCAAGTAATAAGTGAAATAATTAAAAAAAGGGCTTCATTATATTTTTGGTTCCCAGCTGGGTACAAATAGGCAGCTGGGGGTTGGGGGCAGCCCGTAGGTGCCTGGTGTACCTGGCTAGCATACAAAAACATGGCGAAGCCCACGTCATTTGTTTTTTAATTATTTCATGAAATTTATGAAATAATTAGTAAAAAAAGGGCTTCCCTATATTTTTTGTTCCCAGTCGGGTTCAAATAGGCAGCTGGGGGCAACCCGTAGCTGCCTGCTGTACCTGGCTAGCATATAAAAACATGGCAAAGCCCACATAAATTTTTTTGGGGGGCAAAAAACTCCTGCATACAGTCCTGGATGGAGTATGCTGAGCCTTGTAGTTCTGCAGCTGCTGTCTGTATGGAGGAGAGCAGACAGCAGCTGCAGAACGACAAGGCTCAGCATGCTCCATTCACTAGTGTATGCAGGAGAGCAGACAGCAGCTGCAGAACTACAAGGCTCAGCATACTCCATCCAGGACTGTATGCAGGAGTTTTTTGCCCACCAAAAAATGTACATGAGCTTCGCCATATTTTTGTATGCTAGTCAGGTACAGCAGGCAGGTACGGCTGCCCCCAACCCCCAGCTGCCTATTTGTACCCGGCTGTGAACAAAAAATATTCTTTTTAATTATTTCACGAATTTCATGAAATAATTAAAAAACAAATGACGTGGGCTTCGCCCCATTTTTGTGTCCAGACAGGTACAACTAGGCAGCTGGGGATTGGAATCTGCAGCACAGGTTAGCCCGAGCTTTCTGGGCCCCTCTGCTGCGAATTGCAATCCGCAGCCGCCCCAGAAAATGGCGCTTTCATAGAAGCGCCATCATCTGGCGCTGTATCTAACTCTTCCAACAGCCATGGAGCCGGGTGGCTTGCTGGGTAATTATGAGTTAATACTAGCTTTGTTTTACTAGCTAGCATTACGTCAGAGATTCTTAATGTCAGGCAAGTTTGACCTGGCCATTAATAATCTCCAATAAAGGGTTAAAAAAAAAAAGACACCACACAGAGAAAAAATACTTTAATAGAAATAAATACACAGGCACAATTAGAGACTCCATGTTTATTACTCCCTCTTATCCCTCCACGATCCTGCTCTTCTGTCTTCTTTCTCCTTCAACCCATGCAGCTCTTCTACATCAGCAGTGCTGCATGGGAGGAAGACGCTGCTGTTCCCGTGCAGTCTTTTCACTCCGTGAGTGACCAGAAGCTGCTGCCTGTAAGCGTTGCTATAGCAACAGTGATCTCCGTTATTGACCGGCTGTGGCAGCCGGTGAATAACTGAATGGGGAAGCAGAACGGGGAGTCGACCGTGTGCCAGAGCATGTCGTCGGTACACGGAGATAAACAAACGATCACCGCATACTGGAGAGATGTACTGACAGGACCTAGCATGACGTCAAAGTCATGTGACCAGTCTGTAGCCAATGAGATAATAGACACGTGACTGGTCACATGGCTATTTTACCGTCACGATAGGTCTTATGCTGGTGCTGGTTACCGGGAGGACGCAGTGATTATCGGAAGGAAAAGCAGCGGGAGACAGAGTGCAGGACGCATCGCGGGGACAGGTAAGTATTATGGCAATGTTTATTAACTGTATGTGTACATTTATAATGTGTTTTTATGTGTTTGTGTTTGCCTCCCATTGGTTTCAATGGGGTTCGAGAGGTTCGTCGAACGGTTCGCCGAACCGAATTTGTACGCGGCCTCCGTTCGATGAACCGAACCGAACTCGAGCCTCTAGAGGATGGCTCATCTCTTGTGCTGTCAACTAATTTCCTTGTACACAAAAAAATCTTTAATTCCAGAAATGGGATTTTGCTACTGGTCCAGCTTGAGTCCTGCAAACAGTTGTTCAATATATTATATCTACAGTATGTTAGCTTTCAGATATTTATATTTAACCACAAGTATAACATGTTCAGTGTCCAAATGCCAACGTGATGGCACTAGGAGGCAGCAGTGCCAAGAATGTCTTGTAAAGAGACCCCAACACCAGCTCGAAAGTGCCAGTTCTTACTCTTATTTTATTCCAGAGGCTGACCTGAGTATGCATTTATTTTTCATTTTTAAATCCGACATACAGTTCAAGAGATATGGACCTTTGTTATTGTATTTACAAGGGAGCATTGCTCACAGATAATATGCAGATCAGCCTAAAACATATTCACAAAGAATCTTGTGTGCAGTATCTCCATTGTTAAAGCACCACTCCAGTGATTTTTTTAATTTCACCGTTGGAGTGGTGCTTTAATGGTGGCTTCACTTTCTATTAACACTGCTCTACTCGGTCTCGACAATTTGTGACCTACCAGCTTGTACCAATGTTTAATGGAGCATGCTGGAGGTCACAAATCAATGCATTTCCATGAAAGCCTCATTCTGGCCTCGCTCTGGCTTTCATAGAGTTGCATTTGGAGCTTGTGACATAACTTCTGACTTCCGGCTAGTCTGAAGTTACTGTCACAAGATCGCTCATTGAGACTGGAGCGGCATCAGTAAAAGGTAAAGACACCGGAAGGCAAGTATATGACAGAGAGCTTAGAATTAAAACACTAGTCCAGTGTTGAAAAAACAGAAGAACGCTACAAAGGTGCTTTAAGACAAATAAAAACTTAACGTATTATGCCCATAAAAAGGTCAATCTTATTAGGACAGTGTGGTGGATTTACACTACCTTGAAAAAGTATTCATACCTTGTAATTCTATCAACATTGTTTCCTTTTACACCCACAAACGTAAAAGTATTTTATTGAAATTTTATGACATGTACCAACACAAAGTAGCAAGCATTTGGGAAATGTAAAGGAAATGATACATGGTTTTCTAATTAAGGTAAAAATATAGATCTGAAAATTGTAGCGTGTATTTGTATTCAGCCCCTATAGTCTGATATCCCTAAATAAAATCATGAGTGACCAATTGCCTTCAGAAGTCATATAATTAGTAAATTGCCTCCATCTGTGTGTAATTTATTCTTAATATAACTACAGCTGTCTTTGTTTGAAAACATTAGGGATCAAATACCATCATAAAAATTAAAGAGAACACCACACAGGTCAGAGATAAAGTTGTGAAGAAGAGTAGAGCAGGGTTACATTCTAAAAAAATAGCCCAAGCTCTGAATACCTTATAGAGTACTATTCACTCCATCGTACAAAAATAGGAGTATGGCACAAACCTACCAAGACTTGGCTGTCTACCTAAACTGACAACCCAAGTAAGGAGAACATTAATTAGATATGCAACCAAGAAGCCTTTAGTCCCTCTGGAGGAGCTGCAGAGATCCACAGCTCAGGTGGGAGAATCTGTGTAGGGGACACAGCTAGCATGTGGAAGAAAGTGCTCTGTTCAAATGAAAACAAAAAAGAACTTTTGGGACTACATGCATGCTTTTCTTCAGCAGGTACAAAGAAGCTGGTCATAGTTAATGGGAAGATTGCGCTAAGTACATGGCAATCCCCTGTTAGAGGCTGCCAAAGATTTGAGACTGGAGTGTAGGTTCACCTTCCAGCAGGACAATGACCCTAAACATACTGCCAGAGCTACTATGGAATGGTTTATATCAAAGCAAAGTCCAGACCTAAATCTTATTGAGAATTTGTGAAAAGACTCAAATATTGCTGTTCACAGACATTCTCCATCCAATTTCATCGAGCTAGAGCCATTTTGCAAAGACGAATGGGCAAAAATGTCAGCATCTAAATGAGCAAAGCTGGTAGAGACATATCCCCAATGACTTGCAGCAGTAATTACAGTGACGGTTGTCCTTCAAAGTATTGACTAAGGAGACTGAACACAAATACACGTCACAATTTTCAGATTTTTAAAATATTTAGAAAACTATGTATCATTTTATTTACACATCAAAAATTCTTAGTGTTGGTACATCACATAATTTCCAATAAATTACATTTAGGTTTGTGGGTGCAACGTAAAAAAATGTGGAAAAGTTCATGGGGTATGAATAGTTTTTCAAGGCACTGTTTTTCTGTCCACTTTTGAACTGTTGACAGGTCATGTTTAGCCTCTTACCGACATTGGACTTACTGGCTACGTCCTAGCTCATGTCAGTATAATCACAGCCGGCTGCTGCGGTGAGCCGGCGGTGAGTCCCGCACATGTCTACTGATTTGTACAGAAGACATGTGCGGCTATCAGGTGAGGGTGGATCTGTGATCCACCCGCGCTTGTTATCCCCTTAGATCACGCTGTCAATATGTGACAGCACAATGGAAATGGCCGCAGCGGGTAATGTGCACTTACCCACCACCATTGGAGGCCCTGTGACATGAACACGAGGTGCCAATGGTTGCCATGGTAGCATAGGGTCATGTGATGACTCCTATTGCCTTCATGACTCACTTCCTGTTACAGCCGGAAGAGCGCTTGCTGTAAGAGGAGAGCAGCATTTCAGTTGATCTGAGCTGTGTAGCTCTGATCAGGAGAAATGAACAAGTGATTAGTCTGCTAATCCTTATAGCCCCCTAGGGAGACTAGTAAAATAAATAAAAAAAAGTAAAAAAGTTTTAAAAATTTAAGAAAAAATAAAAAAACCCCAAAACTTCAATTCACACCCCACATTTACGTCATTGAAAAGTAAAAGGTTAAAAAAACAAAAAAATATACACATATTTGGTATCGCCATGTTTAGAAATGCCCGATCTATCAAAATATAAAATTAATTAACCTGATCGGCAAACGGTGTAGCGGCAAAACAATTATAAATAACCAAAATTACGTTTATGCATTGTTGTAAATTTTGCGCAAAATGCAATAACAGGTGCCCAAAACGTAGCCTCTGTGCAAAAATTATACCATTAAAAATGTCAGCTCGAGATGCAAAAAATAAGCTAAGTCCCATATCCCAAAAAATGAGAACACTACGGGTCACAGAAATGGTGCAAAAAGTGTGTTACTTTTTTTTAGACAAACTTCAGAATTTTTTTAACCCCTTAGAGAAAAGTAAACCTATACATGTTTGGTGTTTACAAACTCGTACTGACCTGAGGCATCACACCGACATATCAGTTTTACCGTGTAGTGGACACTGGGAATAAAATACCCCAAAAACTATCATGCAATCTCACTTTCTTTGCAATTTTTGAGCACTTGGAATTTTTTTGATATTTTACAGTTTACTATATGCTAAAACTCATGATTCATTTAAAAGTATAATTCATCCCGCAAAAAAAGCCCTCATATAGCAAAATTGATGAAAAAATAAAAAAAGTTACGGCTCTTGGAAAAAGGGGTGCAAAAAACAAAAACGAAAAAAACGGAAAATCGCCCAGGGTTGAAGGGGCTAAAACTACTCTAAAACAGAAGAACATGACTTTAGAACTCTGATTGGTGTATTATAAGGCCAGAAGTCACGTTCTTATCGGGGACTTAAAAGATCAAACAGTCAACAAATATCTCCCATGTTTGAGTAACAATATTTACTGTAGTAATTCTGCATTTAACAGGAAAATACACAGTTACAAATTAGGTAAAGAGATTCTCTCATGTTCCCAAGTTGTTCTTCTTGCCTTTGTTATTCTAATTTTACTTCAGCAACTCGAAGAGTAAAACTGCTGGATTAGGCTAACTGAAGAAAAGTATAAAAATCAATAAAAGACTCTGAAACAGCAGGACGTCTTGTATAAGAAATACTTTGACGTAACACATTACAAACAGCGTATTATTTTTCTGTATCTACATTTGAATAAACAATGTACAAAAGAGCAAACTGAGAATGTCTAAGTCCTCATGTATACGTTAGTGCTACAAGCAATGTGCTTGATCTTTAAGACAAGAAAAAAAAGCAATACCTTTATTTATGAAAGAAGAACACAATACAGTTGAAAACTTAAAGGGAACCTGTCAGCTCAAAAAAGCGTTCTGACCTACAAGCAGAAGCCTGTGTGAGCTGCTGACCCCTTCCTACTCATCCCCGTGTTGTTATATTGTGTACTATGAAAGTAATAAAAATACGTTTTATTACTTTCATATGTCCTATGTAAATGACAGGGTCTCTAGCCCCATGGGCGTCTCATCGCCCTGTGGGCATCTAAATGCTTTCCATGGTATCACACCCCTGTGAGTGTGATACCATGGATTTACATCAGCGACGTGACCGTCGCTACTTCAGAATCTCTCTCTCGTGCGCGCTTAACATTCTCACCGCCTCATCCTGGTATTTGCGTGTTGGCTTCTGACGCGCACTGCGCATACTCAGAACACACCTGTGGTTCCGGTCATGCACAGTGTGCGTCAGAAGCTGAGAAGCAAACGCCAGGATGAGAAGGAGACGAGAATGGTAAGCGCGCGCACGCGAGATTCTGAAGCTGCAGAAGTGACGTCGCTCATGTAAATCCATGGTATCACGCCCACAGGGGCGTGATAACATGGAAAGCATGTAGACGCCCAGAGGGCAAAGAGACGCCCATGGGGCTAGAGACCTGTGCTATTTACATAGTACACATGAAAGTAATAAAATGTATTTTATTACTTTCATATTACACAACATTACAACACAGGGATGGGTAGGAAGGGGTTACTAGCTCACACATGCTCCTGCTTGTAGGTCAGAATGCTTTTTTGACCTGACAGGTTCCCCTTAACTCATTCAGGTTTATGTGAATGTGACATTCTATATGGGAGGAAAATAAAAATGTGTTTATGAAATTTTACGAGAACTAGCAATTAGCATTAGATGAAGGCAAAATACCTTTCAAAGTGCTGGACAATGGACATACTATAGATTGGTCGTTTTTTGGCTACTTTGGGAAATGTCGGGTTATTTCTTTGACTTTTCCTAACGTGACTTTCTGTGTTAATGCAGAACCCTCCACCTTATGTCTTTTACTCATACAATCACTTGATTTGACAGGTCACAGTCTACCGTAAACTCAGACACTCATCTTCTGCTACTGTGAACCTTCCTAGATCTACTTATTACTTATTTATACAATTGCAACATATTGTGAAGTCCTATCTTGAAATGTGTTAATTTGCATTTTCTAACATAAACACAATTTCATGGCGGTCAGTCTGATTCTGGATTACAGGAAAAAAACTCATTAAAAACATTTCACCTAACAAAAAATCATTTGTAAATATAAATCCGTAGAGAGTTTGTTAGTTTTAATTTTTATTTTTGCCTTCGAAATCTTCCTGTAAAAAAAATAAACTCAGCAGTACTCTCTCCCTGCTCTCCACTGCCGGCTCTCTGCTGCTAGTTACTGTCTTTATTGATGGCTGCAGCACTAGTGATGTCATTGTGGATGGTACCAGATCACTGAACATAGTGACTGGCTGCAGCGGTAACATGATACTGATAAGATATCGTTGACGTAGCTATATTTAGATACCCAGGGAGCCAATGCTATAGCAGTAGGTGGGGAATATTAACAAATTGTATTAATTTTATGGACAGGAATCCTTAACAGTTAAAATAAATTAAGACAAACAACTCCTTTAAGTTAATGTCTGCTGTCAATTTGCTATAAATTCTCTTCAGTCATATTTGTACTTCTGATAAAATAATGTTGTCTCATTAATCAGAGCTCGGCATTGTGAAATTACATTGTTATTCATCATAGAAATATATTTTTAGATAGACATTTGGGTGTTACCAATGGGGGGGGCACACAAGCCTCGCAAGTAGGCTCTTTTAAGTGAAAGAGGACTGAAACTCTATTGTAACCTATTGGATGCAGTTATACTAAATGTCAATATTTACCATTCAAACGTTCTTGGCATATGACTTAGGATAAGAAGCCAAACCAGAAACTCCATTTGAAGACACATGTTTAAGGCCCCCTTTACACGTCTGTGAAAATCACGCACGTTTTTCACGGACGTGTCAAAGGTGGCGTATTGTCCTCCGTGTGCCGTGTTTATGGCACACATGTGTTCTCTGTGTGTAATCCGTGATAACACACGGAGAACGGGAACTTTCTACTCACCTGTCCCTGGTGCTGCTGTCTGTGGTGCTGATCTTCGGTCTCTGGTCCTGCCGACTCCGCGCTGCTGCTGCTTCCAGCACCGCAGTGGAGTGAATATGTAATGAGCATAATGAGCGGGGGTCAGAAGCAAGTGACAGCAGCGGCAGAGACAGCAGTGCTGGAGAAGGTGTGTATAGAAATTGTTTTTTTTCTCCACAGACACGTGTGTTTTCTCCAGTGCGTGTCACACGGATCACATTCGTGCGGTCCGTGTGCGGTCCATGTGACACCCGTGATGCCGGAGAAAAACATACATGTCTACGCTTGGAGCACACGGGCACACATATGCTCCACACGTACACACGGTCCATGGCAAAACATGTACGTGTGCGCTGACCCATTGATTTTAATGGGTCTACATGTGCCCGTGTCTCCGGCACGTGAGGAAACGGACCAAACATGTATCTGAGACACGGACGTGTGAAGGGGGCCTAAGGGAAAGTGTTTGCAAGATTTTTCATTGGGGTTGGAATTTCTACTTTTTATAATTTAGTTTGATCCACCTGAGTCTTGGATGTTGATGCACAAGAGATCCGGGGCCACAAAGACTAAGCAGAGAGCGGACTACTTGCTTTGTTAGTAATAACAACTATAGTTCACCAGGCAAAAAAACACAATCCCTCACACATCTCTATCAAGGGGAACATATAGTTCCAACCCCAAGGAATAATGACTTAAACCAAACGTCTTTGTAATGATAAGTTCAAAGTTTTATAAAACCAGTAAACTTAAAAAAAACTATATATTTGACATTAATGTAATCATACAAACCTGCAGAATCAAGCTACAAGATAATTTTTTATTACACAGTGAATGTTGTAAAAAATGAAATACAAAACATAGTAGCATATTTGTCACCATTTCACCCCAGTTTATTTCCCCAATATTTGTTTTTGTACATTCGATGGTAAAATTAATGAACGCATGCAAAACTACAATCTTGTTGAAAAGTTTATGGGTCTTGGAGAAGTGGAAAAAAAAACAAAAGTGCAAAAGCAAAAATTGCCTCAATCGGGAAGGTGTTGGTAACTTCTATTTATGCTACCAATAACCAGATCTTCAATGCTAAATGGCAAATTTGCTTGTATTGTAAAATTCCCTATGGTATTATTATTATTTATTATTAGAGCACCATCAATTCCATGGTGCTTTACATGTAAAAGGTGTATACATAATAGCCTTTCACATGTAAAGCGCCATGGAATTAATAGTGCTATAATAAAAAATAATAATAATAATAATAATATAACTCTAGAGATTTGCTGTACTATTCTGGATGCTATGAAAGCTGGGTGGAAAAGTTTTCATGGGCCGTAATCATGGAATATTGACTTTTATTTGCTTTCCCATAACCTGGTATAACTGAAAAATTTGTCACACTGTACTCTAAGATGTACAATAGCAGTATAGCACAGTAATGTGGGACTGAGAGGATTCCTGAAACTATCTGAGAAGGTAGTTAGCTGGTAAACCACTAGACGCGTAAAAGTGGAGGAAACGTATGAGCAGGGAATTCCCTAGCAGAGGTAATACTAGTCAAGCCCACCAGATGGCAGTAGAATCGTCAGAAAGCCGTGTCACAACATGAGGTCTTGTAAGTACACAAAGGCAAAGTCTAAACGTAGTCAGAGGGAAGCAAATAGTCAGTAGCCGGGAAATCAGAGCCTAGAAGCGAGGGGGCGTGGGAAGACAAGACAGAATAAAGGTAAACAGATAAGAAATGAACAGGGAGACAGCAGGAGGGACACTGATGGAAACAGACAACAGAGGAGGTTAACAGGTCAGGTGAACACAGAGGTCAGGAGGGGGCAGGGCAGACAACAGGTCACTCAAGAGCAGAACACAGCAAAGCCAGAAGTATCACTTTCAAAGTCCAAGAGAAACAGTGCCCTAATAAAGCAGCCTGACCTCCAGAACGAGGCAGAAAGGATTAACCCCTAATGTGACCTGCATCAGAAGTGAAACTAAAAAAAAGGCTCAGCTCCAGCTGAGCCAGGAGTCAATCATGACAGAATTGTTTTACAAAAATAAAAATCAGAAGCCCATTTTAGGGAAACTGGTGTCTCAAATTCTTGTTAAACTGGCCTTAAATAGACTGATGCTGCATAACATTGAATTATCTATAAATATAAGTTTTTATGTCAGCCTTACATAAAAGCTTATCGGAATAAGAGACATCAAAATTAATAAGAGGTACATACCAAGAAATATAATGCATACTAGGCTGTCTGTCAACTACAACCTGAAACCTACACAGTAGCGTAACTGGAGAATTTGACATGAACCGCACATCCAGAAATCATCAGTTGATCTAATGCTGTTAGGCAAAAATTTAAAATCTGAACATGAGGTCCTTGGTATAGTTTTCCACTAAATTTGGTGTAAATATCAATAAATTAGCCAGGGTTCAGTTGTTCATGTCCCTCCTGCAATATCTGCTCATAAAAATGGCAAGCAAATTTATGCTTAAATGGGGCATAAGCCATATTTTTGCACTTTTGCTGCCAGAACTCTGGCACTTGATCTTTGGTAACTCACAGTCACTGTACCTTCTCCGTATTCCTCTGACAACTGCTCACTCTTGCCACAATACATGATCACTGCACTCAGGGCCGGCTCCAGGTTTTTGTGGGCCCCGGGCGGAAGAGTCCCAGTGGGCCCCATCCACACACAGACACCGATACGAACACGTACATATACATATTTAAAGACAAACTCACAAAAATACATATAAACAGACAAATCTATACAGTCATATACACTGACATACATAGATACACACAAACACAAGTCTGCTGCATACAGACAGACACACACACAAGTCTGCTACATACAGACAGACAAACACACACAACTCTGCTACAGACAGACAAACACACACAACTCTGCTACATACAGACAAACACACACAACTCTGCTACATACAGACAAACACACACAACTCTGCTACATACAAACACACACAACTCTGCTACATACAGACAAACACACACAACTCTGCTACATACAGACAAACACACACACAACTCTGCTACATACAAACACACACACAACTCTGCTACATACAGACAAACACACACAACTCTGCTACATACAGACAAACACACACAACTCTGCTACATACAAACACACACAACTCTGCTACATACAGACAAACACATACACAACTCTGCTACATACAGACAAACACACACAACTCTGCTACATACAGACAAACACACACAACTCTGCTACATACAGACAAACACATACAACTCTGCTACATACAGACAAACACATACAACTCTGCTACATACAGACAAACACATACAACTCTACTACATACAGACAAACACATACAACTCTGCTACATACAGACAAACACACACAACTCTGCTACATACAAACACACACAACTCTGCTACATACAGACAAACACATACAACTCTGCTACATACAGACAAACACACACAACTCTGCTACATACAGACAAACACACACAACTCTGCTACATACAGACAAACACACACAACTCTGCTACATACAGACAAACACACACAACTCTGCTACATACAAACACACACAACTCTGCTACATACAGACAAACACATACAACTCTGCTACATACAGACAAACACACACAACTCTGCTACATACAGACAAACACACACAACTCTGCTACATACAGACAAACACACACAACTCTGCTACATACAAACACACACAACTCTGCTACATACAGACAAACACATACAACTCTGCTACATACAGACAAACACACACAACTCTGCTACATACAGACAAACACACACAACTCTGCTACATACAGACAAACACATACACAACTCTGCTACATACAGACAAACACATACACAACTCTGCTACATACAGACAAACACACACAACTCTGCTACATACAGACAAACACACACAACTCTGCTACATACAGACAAACACACACAACTCTACTACATACAGACAAACACACACAACTCTGCTACATACAGACAAACACACACAACTCTGCTACATACAGACAAACACACACAACTCTACTACATACAGACAAACACACACAACTCTGCTACATACAGACAAACACACACAACTCTGCTACATACAGACAAACACACAACTCTACTACATACAGAAAAACACATACAACTCTGCTACATACAGACAAACACACACAACTCTGCTGCTCTGTGGGGCCCACACCCGCGGCTCGGCGGGGACAGCACCCGCAGCAGCACCCGCGGCTCGGCGGGGCC
Organism: Anomaloglossus baeobatrachus; assembly: GCF_048569485.1. Taxonomy (NCBI): domain Eukaryota; kingdom Metazoa; phylum Chordata; class Amphibia; order Anura; family Aromobatidae; genus Anomaloglossus; species Anomaloglossus baeobatrachus. The sequence goes on along the minus strand of NC_134353.1, from coordinate 214,187,078 downwards.
CACACCCGCGGCTCGGCGGCGACAGCACCCGCGGCTCGGCGGGGCCCACACCCGCGGCTCGGCGGGTACAGCACCCGCGGCAGCACCCGCCGCTTGGCGGGGACAGCACCCGCGGCAGCACCCGCGGCTCGGCGGCGACAGCACCCGCGGCAGCACCCGCGGCTCGGCGGCGACAGCACCCGCGGCTCGGCGGGGCCCACACCCGCGGCTCGGCGGGTACAGCACCCGCGGCAGCACCCGCCGCTTGGCGGGGACAGCACCCGCGGCAGCACCCGCGACTCGGCGGGGCCCACACCCGCGGCTCGGCGGGGACAGCACCCGCGGCAGCACCCGCGGCTCGGCGGGGCCCACACCCGCGGCTCGGCGGGTACAGCACCCGCGGCAGCACCCGCCGCTTGGCGGGGACAGCACCCGCGGCAGCACCCGCGGCTCGGCGGCGACAGGACCCGCGGCAGCACCCGCGGCTCGGCGGCGACAGCACCCGCGGCTCGGCGGGGCCCACACCCGCGGCTCGGCGGGTACAGCACCCGCGGCAGCACCCGCCGCTTGGCGGGGACAGCACCCGCGGCAGCACCCGCGACTCGGCGGGGCCCACACCCGCGGCTCGGCGGGGACAGCACCCGCGGCAGCACCCGCGGCTCGGCGGGGACTGCACCCGCGGCAGCACCCGCAGCTCGGCGGGGCCCACACCCGCGGCTCGGTGGGTACAGCACCCGCGGAATCGGCGGGGGGGATTGGCAGGGGCCAGGGCATACATCTGGGGGGTTAGAAGCAGCTCACCGGGGCCCATAATGGGGAGGCGGGGAGGGCACTTACCCGATTAGGTCACGGTGGAGAGGGGGCCCACACAGCGCCGGACAGAAGCTCGCCTCCTTCATCTGTGGGACTGAGAAGGCGGTAGCTCCGCCCACAGATGAAATTCAAACCAGGATGTCTGCGCGCCTTAAAGTGACGGCGCCGCAGATTGCTGCCGAGGACTGCGGTCCCCGGAACTCGGCCAGGGACCGCAGAACTGTAAAGGCGAGTGGGCCCCGGCCAAGGAACAGGAGAACTGACGAGGCCGAGTGGGCCCCCCCGGCTCTCCAGGGCCCCGGCATTTGCCCGGGTTTGCCGGGTGCTGACGCCGGCCCTGACTGCACTGATCCATATTGTATTTTTATCTCAATAGTTGTACTACTTTATATTTATTAGGTATTAAGAAGTAGTCATATGTGCAACTATTGTAACCCCTTCCCAACATTGACATTGGATATACTGTCGGGTCTCTGATGCGGGCTCAGTAGCTGAGCCTGCATCATGTCCAGAATACGTTGCCTGATTCCAGAAGTGTGTCACTTACTGAGCTGCTTATCGTAGTGAGCGGGAGCAGCTGCAGACAGTGGGCGGGAGCAGAGATAGTGGGCTTGACCAACCGGAGACAGTAAGCGGGAGCAGAGATAGTGAGCTTCACAGACCAGAGACAATAAAATCACTGTTTAATCAGCAGTAGATTATCATTAGAGGACTGCCGGGCGTGCTGCCAGGTACTACAACATATTCATGAGCTCTGTATAACTGCTAGATCTGCAGAAGAGCAGTGATTTTATCAAAATGACAGCAAACAGCTCAGTAAGTGACACATCTCTGGAATCAGGGTCTCTGTCTCTACATTATACTGCTCTCAAATGGGGGAGCAAAAACCCGGTGACAGATTTTCTTTAAAAATGATGATAACACGGCCTAATTACAGTTAGGTAGATTGGTAAAGGGGCAGTTCCCTACTGTATATGTTGGACCTATCCCTTCTTTGCGTTCTTTTCTCCATCATTACAAAATTTGGTGGTGATTTTTTGTGGGTAAATTTATTTAAATAGTATCATAACAAATGCAAAGCTTCATAGGTTGTCAGCACTTTTCAGTTGCAATTGGACATTTTTATCTATGCTGTTTGTGAGTCAGTGTTTTAGTAATTTTAGTTTTAGCAATACAGACATATCTACAATCATATTTAATGATGCAGTAGTATTCTCTGGCTAAAACCGTTCATGCTGAGTTTCAAACAGCTCTAACAAAGACCAGAAATCCTTTTGATTTGAGCCTATGCCTGTCTGGTGCAATCCCAGTTCAAGGCTTGTAATTTGGTGACAAAAAGCCTGGAAAGTTATGTTTTCATAATGAAAATTTCAAGTATCTTAAATATTTTTTAACAATTGTCACATCTGAACATATGTTTTGTTATAGAATATTCTGGTCACTATTACCATAGTGTAGTAATGCTTCACATGAAAACATTTTAAGCAATGATTTCTATTGTGTAATTATTATTCTTTGCCCATGGAGTCTACGTTAGCCAGAGGGTTATTGACATACCACCTCCATTTAGCCCGAGGCAGAAAACAGCACATATTACCCTAATCCTGGTGGACTTTTCAGTTTAGGATTAAACTATGACTGGCTTTACCAAATAATTCTCTCTTCACAATGGTATGGCAGGAGTTCCAGAACATGACAAATGCCGTGTGTCATGTGTTAGGAAGAAATTTGTACTTATTTTATACCTTACGACAATTAACACTAGAAGTCCCAGAAATTTTGAGCTCCCCCCTGAAGTCCCGAAAGAGGGTCAAATGAACCTTAAGGCTACGTCTCACTAAGCAACATCGCTAGCAACATCGCTGCTGAGGCACGACTTTTGTGACGTAGCAGCGATGTTGCTAGCGATGTTGCTGTGTGTGACATCCAGCAACAACCTGGCCCCTGCTGTGAGGTCGCTGGTTGTTGCTGAATGTCCTGGACCATTTGCTCTCCCGCTGTGAAGCGCACATCGCTGTGTGTGACAGCGACAGAGCAACAACTGAATGTGCAGTGAGCAGGGAGCCGGCTTCTGCGGACGCTGGTAACCAATGTAAATATCGGGAAACCAAGAAGCCCTTTCCTTGGTTACCCGATATTTACCTTTGTTACCAGCGTCCGCCGCTCTCACGCTGCCAGTGCCGGCTCCCTGCTCCCTGCACACATAGCCAGACTACACATCGGGTAATTAACCCGATGTGTACTCTGACTAGGAGTGCAGGAAGCCAGCACTAAGCGGTGTGCGCTGGTAACCAAGGTAAATATCGGGTTGCTTACCCGATATTTACCTTAGTTACCAAGCGCAGCATCGCTTCTACGCGTCGCTGCTGGCTGGGGGCTGGTCACTGGTTGCTGGTGAGATCTGCCTGTTTGACAGCTCAGCAGCAACCCGTGTAGCGACGCTCCAGCGATCCCTGCCAGGTCAGGTTGCTGGTGGGATCGCTGGAGCGTCGCTTAGTGTGACGGTACCTTTAGTCCAAACTGAATAGAACTAACTAGAAACTAAATTGCTAAACTCAATGGAAAACAACAACCTCCTGTGGTTCGACAGTAATGGCCTTAATTACAGAACAAAAGACGGTGATTATAGGATGTTAGTTCAAATCCTACAGGTCATTCGACCCGTCTCTGGGTTCCAAAGGTAGAAATGTTAAATGACCCCTTTCTGGGACTCCTAGTGTTAATTGAATAACCAATAGCCTTTGATATATACAGTAATTACTACTTGTTAGTCATGGGGTGAGAAACAACTAGTTGATAAGAAATACAGTATTTGGAACTTGGGTTTAAAGAGTGTTATAGTTTGTCCCAGGGTAGCAAGTCAAAAAAGTAGTATGTTTTCTTGAAGAATAGTATACAATATTGACAAACCATACAGTAGTTCTTTTTCTCTACATTTGTACCAGTGTGGTGGTTATGCCACTGTGTATAGAAATGTTGTAGTATATATCAATTTTGAGATACTTTTGCAATTAGTTGCCTGGGTGGACTCTAGAACACGGCTGTCATTTGAATTAATGGTCTGCTGCCTTGTGGTTAAGCACTGAGCATGATTTGCAATGAGACATAAAACAAAATCTGAAGAGGTTATTTGTCAAAGCCTCCCCTTTGTACACGAAAAATGTACTTCTTTTATTGGGAAAAATAAATAGCCTTTAGATGCATTTAGATTTTTAATTACTGCTGTTATTCAACGCTGGAAAATAGTAATGCTCCAATTACATTATAACAAGTACATAGGATAGAACAATTGTATGAAGTTTTGTAAGTGATCAAAACAACATATGCAGACTCTCTGTCCCTCTTTAATATTTACAATGGATGGCCCTAAAGTGGGTATACAATTGAATCAAGGTGAACAAAAACCTCTTGTATACAAATCAAAAAATAAAAATGGTGGCACCAATCCAAAGTCAGGTGGTAAGAAAACAGATTCTGGATAGCCCATGAGTTGTTTCAGGCTCACTGTTTTGTATATATATATATATGTGGACAGGTGTGTATCTGTATGTGATGTGAAATATATGAGGAAAAAAGGAACAGTGGCACACTGTGAAAGACCACAATAACTTCTACCTAATAAATATTTTTGGAGGTATTTAGAATATTAAAATGGCCATTGTAATACTAGCCCAGCGCCCCTTCATGGCACCCTCCATTGCTGGGTCCTACGATAAACTGCATCTTTTCTGGGTTTTAAAAACCTACAAGATCAGCAGGTGAACACAAAAAAGGCTAATGAAGTTGCCAGCAGATAGAGTGCAAATGCAGCAAACAGAGCACCACTCCCTGTTACATACAATATACAATTAAAACAGAATGAAAACAGGGGTTTCCTTGCCGGTTTCCCATGCTAGTACTAACCTGACGTCAAACTGGATTGGCAGCACCATTACAAATGTGAACAGGTGCGTATCTGTACGTGATATGAAATATAGGAGAGAAAAAAGGAACAGTCGCACACTGTCTCAATTCTCAAAATCTACAAGACAAATTACTTTCTACACTCAAGTACTATGGGTATGAAAAGGATGACATAGTGTTCCAGCAAAACAATGACCCAAAGCATACGTTGAGATTGGCGAAGAAATGGTTCAATGATAATGAAGTAGATGTCCTGGATTGGTCTCCACTGTCCTCAAACCTCAACCCAATCAAACGCTTGTAACTACAGTTGAAGAAAAAGCTGTATACATACCCAAGTGAGTTGACCAGTATGCACCAACATTGAGACCATGTACAAAAGACCTGGGATCAGATTTTGGTTGAAACATGCTTGTTTCTGTTTGAGAGCATGCCCAGAAGGATTCAAGCAGTGTTGAAAGCCAAAAGTGGTGTAATGCTGCCACCAGGGGGAGCCAGAGCTCTGCAGCAGACGACACTACACAGAGCAATGAGAACCAGGGAGGAAATGCACAGCGTTCTCATGCACTGCCTAATCAGCACAGCTGAGAAGCAGAGCTGCAGAGCATGCAAGGAATAGTCACACAGGCTGGGTCAAACACCGTACGGGCAGAAGCAGGACCGGAGGGACGAGCAAAAGCGGAGTCAAAGTCAGGCCAAGGTCAGTACCGGAGGAAGCAACAGAGTGGGGAATAGGAGGGGGGGACACAGGACAGGAGGGACGACCAGGGGACAGAACACAGACAAGGGCACGGGGGCACAGGAACAGACAGATCAGGATATCACTCACAGGACCAGCAATCACAGGCAAAGCAGAGCTAAGCTTATAGCCGGCGCTGGTTCACTGGAAGTGTCAGCTTTTAAGGCATCCAGGGGCCGGAAGTGAGGCCTGAGAGAAGGCTCCGCCCCCTAGCCATGTGGATAGGGAGGCGAATCATGACAGGTGGATTTATAAAGTACTTACAAAATTAAAATTACAATGTTTAGGAGCAAAACAGTAACAATGCAGTGACATAACGATAATCTGCATAACTAATAATATGCTAAATAGTTTCAAGTCAAATTAATGTAGGAGATCGCCAAGATGATCGTCTATAAAATGACGGTAGTCTCATGCTCAAAACTATAGTGGATTGTGAGAAATGGAATCTGAAAGTTAAAGGTTCAAAACATTGTTACCCTTTTGCTTGTCAGTGTACATACACTATGAACCCTCACATAGCTTTGTATATACTTTATGAGCACCAGATAGCCTTCTATATAGACTATGAGTTCCACATAGCTTCCTATATGCATTTTGAGCCCCACATATCCTCTTAAATACAGAATGAGCCCCCACATAGCCTTCTAAATACTTTGAGCCCCAAAAAAGCCTCATACATACTTTGAGGCCCCACATAGCCTCCTAAATACAGCATGAGCCCCATATAGACTCCTATATACATTATGAGACCCACATAGCTTCGTACATACATTATGAGCCCCACATAGCCTCCTATAAACATTATGAGCCCCACATAGCCTCCTATGTATATTATGATCACCACATTGCCTCCTATATACATTATTATCTCCATTTAGTCTCATATATACAATATGAGCCCCACATAGCCTTCTATGTACATTTTGAGCCATACATAGCCTCCAAAATAAAAAGCATAAATAAATAATATGCTAATAAATAAATAAACAAAAATAAAGCATGAGCCCCCATATAGCCTCTTATATACTTTGAGCCTCCACATAGCCACCTATATACATTTTTGAGCCACAACATAACCTCTAATATATAGTATGAGCAGCCATACAGCATCTTACATACATGCAAATATCTCATACAAATGGAAAAAAAAACCTACCCCATACCTCACTCCCATAACCCGGTGCTCTGCACCTGTCTGCTGTTCCTCATGCTGATTGGTGGAAGATGGAGGCAGTGTTCCCACTTCCACCAATGTATTCACCGTTGTTTGCATCCTATGGATGCAGATAATGGTCAGGCGGCAAAATCGGGGTACTAGCGCAACGAGGGGATAGGACTTTCCCAAAACACAGTCCAGAAAATCCCATGCGTGAACCCTGAGAGCAAGCTCACTCTGTTAGCCATACGGGTGAGCGGGACCCGACTAGTTCCACACTATAGGGTCCAAATAGTGAAGAAGGTGCCACGGAAAAAGTCACAGGCTAACAAGCAACACCAAGGGCACGAATCCAAGCGTGCTCCCTCCTTGCTGCAGCGGTGCTCAGAATTCTGGTTTACAAGCTGTCGGTGTCAGTATTCTTGGACTGAGTGAAAACGCAGAAACCCTTTTCCTCTCCCAACGGCATCCCCTTCGCTACCATCAACGGGCCCCGGGGCAAAACTCTCTACCCACGGAGGGGTCAAACACCTTGCTGCCATACCACCGCCACCGGGCGCTCCCAACAGCAGCGGTGGTACTCCACCTTACCACGCACCGTGGGTGGCGTCACGAACTTCCAATCCCCCTGTACATATCCCCCCTTTTTACCTTCGGGTGTCTGCGCGATCCACCCGGGTCCGGAGACCCCTTGAGCCACTGCGGCTCCGGATCCGAGCGGCTCGGCCGCTGATGCGGGGGCGGTACAGTAGCAACGGAGTAGGGCATGATGCGGCCCGTTGTCCACTGTTTTCAGCCCTTTGGTTTTCTTGGTCCACCAGGTGGACTGGAACAGCCAGAAGGCTGGATGTGGTCTTCAAGCTGCACTTTCCCCAGCCCTGCACTATAACATTAGGTTTTCTTGTAGTCTTTTTGATGCAACAAAGCAAACAATAATTGCACATCAGAAGAAAAACAAAAGACTCATGACATGTATCTGTTTCACCACTTGGCATAGTCAAGTACAGCTGAGAACTGGTGATGAAAATATGCGAGGTGTTGTGTAGAGGAATACAGTGATCATATCATTCTTTCTGTCTCTTAATGCTCCAGGGACCTGGAGACGAATAGGAGCAATAAGTTCACTTTGCAGAATTAATGCAGTAATTCTTTATCATAAGAGCTTAGCACTATCTTGGACTGATTTTTCTACAGAGTGCTTCAAAGTCTAGTTTTAATGATGGCCCTAATTTGTTAACACCTTTTAAATTATTAATACCCTTTATATTCAAGTAGTTATTGCATGTCATAACAATGTATCTATGCAGGGTAATGCAATAGTATTTCCTGCATGTCAAGTAAAGGCTTGTGCTGAAAAATGCTATTAAATCTGATAATTACCTGTAGCTGAATATTTATTATTACTGGCTGAATTTATTATGGCAGTCTTTGTTTCGGTATTATATCATGTTGTTTATCAACAATTGTACAGCAGTTAAAATACAATGAAGGATTTTAAATACGAAAACAGTTTTGTTTTGTGTCACAATAAAATGATTCAAAGCAGATATGATGTGTAAATTTAATTCAACTTTTTATACCGCGTTGTGATGTAATTTACAGGGGTTCATTGAGACATAAACTTTCATGGACTGTATAAAAAAAGGGCATCCCCTCCATAATGCTGAGTCAGACTGCCACTGCTCAATCACTGATGGCATTTCCTAAGGATAGACCATCAGTGTTTAACCCCTTCACCTCCCCAGCCTGTTCTCACCATCCAGACCACGCCAATTTTTTCAATTCTTGACCAATGTCACTTTATGAGATTATAACTGTGGAACGCTTCAACGGATCCCAATGATTCTGAGAATGTTTTTTCGTGACTTATTGTACTTCATGTTAGTGATAAATTTAGAATCATATTTTTTGCGAAAATATTAGAAATTTGGTGAAAATTTAGCAATTTTCAATCTTTGAAATTTTATGGCCTTAAACCAGAGAATTATGTCACACAAAACAGTTATTAAGTAATATTTACCACATGTCAACTTTATATCAGCACCATTTTTGAAACTTTTTTGTTAGGAAGTTAGAAGGGTTAAAAGTTTACTGGTGGTGATGGGCGTACCCGGACTGTAAAAGTCCGGATCCGAATGGTTTCAAAGGTGTCCGGGTGATGGGTGTTTCATCTTGACCCGGTACTCAAGAAATTAAAAAAATAAATAAAAAATAAAGAAAATAAGAATAAAGCAAGTGCTTCATACTTACCGAGGCTCCGTTGTGGCTGTAAGCTGCTCCCGTGTTCTCCCTGGGCCGCTCATCATTGCTCATACATATGCACTGCTTTCCCCGCCTACCAGCCGTCCTGGCGTCTCTGATTGGTTGCAGTCAGATGTGCCCCCAGCCTGTGTGACAGTGTCTGTCTGCAACCAATGACAGGTGCTGTTTGGGGTTCAGAATCATGATTCATGAACCAGGAAGCTCAGGATGAGCAGAGGAGGACACATCATCGCGGACACATCATCACGTGATGGGGGGCGTGTTCAAAATGCAGTCCTGTTTAAAATAAACATTCTTTTTCCAAGTCCACGTGGGCATGGAATTGTTTATACTATAAGCAGGGGTATGGGGGTAAGAACCCTAGATGCAGCAGGACGCTCAGGACGAGCAGAAAAGGACATATCACGGGCGCAGAGATCTGCTCTTCCCTCTCCCTACTCCGCATCTAGGGTTCTTACCCCCATACTGCTGCTTATAGTATGAACAATTCCATGCCCACGTGGACTTGGAAAAAGAATGTTTATTTTAAACAGGGCTGCATTTTGAACACCCCACATCACATGAGAAATGACGTCATACCTGGAAGGATCCTGTACATTCTAGCATCTACCTTTATTTTTAGGGCACGATCTAGACGTACACAGATCCAAAAGTGAATGCGTGATTTGGAAGCAGCGGCCAGCCATGACACAGAGCTTCGGTGAGTACACCGCTTGCGCTCCTATCCCCCATCCCTTCCACCATCGCCGGATTCTGGTTCTCATAGACTTATATGGATACCAGATTCTGGACCGGAACCGGAATTTAAAAACATTAGCAGGGACCCGTCAGTCCCAGTTTTCTGTGAGGCTGCCTATCTCTATTTATCGGCAATTTCTCCTTTTTCCAACAAAATTTACAAAGTCATTTGAAGTGAGTTTGAGGGACCAATGTGACAGAAAATACCTAAACGTGACACCATTCTAAAAACTGTTCCCCTCAAACTGCTCAAAACCACATCCAAGATGATTTAAAGCAATGTGAGAGGAAAAAATGAAGTTTTTACTTTGTCAAACAAAAATGTTTCCTTAGCCCTAAATTTAGCATTTTTACAAGGGTAATAGGAAAACATGCACCATACAATTTATTGTGTAATTTCTCCTGAGTGCACAGATACCTCATATGTGGTGGAAATCTACTGTTTGTGAGCACGGCAGGGCTAGGAAGGGAGAAGGAGCACCATTTGACTTTTAGAACGCAAAATCCGCTGGAGTTGATGGCAGACGCCATGTTTTGTTTGCAGAGCCACCGATGTGCATAATCGTGGAAACCCCCTACAAGTGACCCAATTTTAGAATCTAGAAGAGTGTTAGGCACCTTGAACTCCCAGGTGCTTCACAGAATTTTATAATGTTAAGCCAAGAAAATAAAGCCATTTTGGCTGGAATAGATTGCGAATGCAGTGTCACATTTGAAGATCTCCTGACATTCTAAAACAACAGAAACTCCCACAAGTGACCCCATTCTGAAAACTACACCTCTCAAAGAGTTCATCACAGGGTGCAATGGGCAATTTTAACCCTTAGGTGATTCAATGAATTGTATAACATTGTATTGTATAACATTGGGCTGTGAAAATAAAAAAAAAATGTGGCTTTGGCCCAAAAGAGGGAGGGAAGGAATGCCATTTGAATTTTGGAGCACAGATTTTCCTAGAATAGTTTGCAGATGCCACTTGCAGAGCCTAATTGTGAGAACAGCAGAAATCCCCCTCAAGTGATTAAATTTTGGAAATTGCACCTTTCTGGCAATTTATCTATAGTTGTAGTGATGATTTTGTCTCTCTAACACACCTATGGGGTCAAAATTAAAAATTGCAAATAAGCCCTTGTAGTGTCCATACATTAGGCCCAGTTCGTGCTTCTGGAGACACTTATCCCATAAATTAAGCGGCTTCCTCACCACAACAATGTCAAACATGTGGATGTTAACTGTGGTTTAGGCACATTGTAGGGCTCAGAAGATTGGGGGAATTTGGATTTGGGAGTGCAGATTTGGCTGGTTATATTTTTTGGGAGGAGCCATAACGCTTTTCTAGTGTCTTTTTGTTACCAGTAACATGGAAGCCCTCTATATTTTCACTAACAGATGATTTGCCTGAGTGGGGACTTGTTTTTTTGTGGGTTGAGCTGAATGCTATTGGTGGCAACTTAGGGTACAGAACATTTTGGATCAGCTCAAATTTATCCTGTGCTCTATGCTGAGAACATACATCAGAGTTTCCATCTACATTTCTGAAATATGTGATTCAAGTGAAGCCCCCGACGGATCCATTCACTATAATGAGGCAGCAGAGTTACTCCGAACTTTCTTGGCCTCTGTTCAGAAGTGTCTTTCTTTTCAAAGAAAATGGGGGGGAGCCAGCACTGCTTATGAGTGGGATGCAAGTATGACAAAATAAAAAGTGTAACATTCACAAATTCATTCCTACTGTATCAATTCAATGAGATTTTTGGCAAATAATTGATCAATGATTTGAGCCCCCCTGCCCCGTCACGGCAAATCTCTATAAGGGGGGTCCCTACACTACAGTATATAATATACATGCGTACCATGTGGTCTCGTGTGATGTGCAGGACCATATAGGAACACCACCTACCTGAGAAGTGTCAGAACCGCTTCCATGCTGCAAGGGCTGACAACTGCGAGTAGAGAGGCAGTCCAGGTGCCTGCCACCAGCACTATGTCTGAACTAGCCCCCACAGTGTCAGACCAGCAGACATGGATGAAGGGCGGAACAGCCCCAGGCAGGTGGTGCTTAAGTATTAATGCCTATGGAACAGGAGGCGGTGGCTGTGTGTGAACAGGCACCAACATGAATTTTGATGGCAACAGAAGGAATTTGCAAACCACACTGGGCGTGCACGGCATAGTGGTGGTCAACCACCTGACCAGTAAACGAGAAAATGGGGGGGACCCAGCACTGCTTATGAGTGGGATGCAAGTATGACAAAATAAAAAGTGTAACATTCACAAATTCATTCCTACTGTATCAATTCAATGAGATTTTTGGCAAATAATTGATCAATGATTTGAGCCCCCCTGCCCCGTCACATCTCTATAAGGGGGGTCCCTACACTACAGTATATAATATACATGCGTACCATGTGGTCTCGTGTGATGTGCAGGACCATATAGGAACACCACCTACCTGAGAAGTGTCAGAACCGCTCCCATGCTGCAAGGGCTGACAACTGCAAATTCCTTCTGTTGCCATCAAAATTTATGTTGGTGCCTGTTCACATACAGCCACCGCCTCCTGTTCCATAGGCATTAATACTTAAGCACCACCTGCCTGGGGCTGTTCCGCCCTTCATCCATGTCTGCTGGTCTGACACTGTGGGGGCTAGTTCAGACATAGTGCTGGTGGCAGGCACCTGGACTGCCTCTCTACTCGCAGTTGTCAGCCCTTGCAGCATGGGAGCGGTTCTGACACTTCTCAGGTAGGTGGTGTTCCTATATGGTCCTGCACATCACACGAGACCACATGGTACGCATGTATATTATATACTGTAGTGTAGGGACCCCCCTTATAGAGATTTGCCGTGACGGGGCAGGGGGGCTCAAATCATTGATCAATTATTTGCCAAAAATCTCATAGAATTGATACAGTAGGAATGAATTTGTGAATGTTACACTTTTTATTTTGTCATACTTGCATCCCACTCATAAGCAGTGCTGGTTCCCCCCCATTTTCTCGTTTACTGGTCAGGTGGTTGACCACCACTATGCCGTGCACGCCCAGTGTGGTTTGCAAATTCCTTCTGTTGCCATCAAAATTCATGTTGGTGCCTGTTCACATACAGCCACCGCCTCCTGTTCCATAGGCATTAATACTTAAGCACCACCTGCCTGGGGCTGTTCCGCCCTTCATCCATGTCTGCTGGTCTGACACTGTGGGGGCTAGTTCAGACATTGTGCTAGTGGCAGGCACCTGGACTGCCTCTCTACTCGCAGTTGTCAGCCCTTGCAGCATGGGAGCGGTTCTGACACTTCCCAAGTAGGAGGTGTTCCTATATGGTCCTGCACATCACACGAGACCACATGGTACGCATGTATATTATATACTGTAGTGTAGGGACCCCCCTTATAGAGATTTGCCGTGACGGGGCAGGGGGGCTCAAATCATTGATCAATTATTTGCTAAAAATCTCATTGAATTGATACAGTAGGAATGAATTTGTGAATGTTACACTTTTTTTATTTTGTCATAATTGCATCCCACTCATAAGCAGTGCTGGCTCCCCCCCATTTTCTCTTTCTTTTCAAAGGTGCACAAAACTGTTGTTGACTGCACTTTTGTACACACCTTAAATGACACATAAAAAGATGGACACTGCTGAACCACAGGCCAGATAGGACTTACAAGTGACTCTCTCTGCGTCATTAGGCTATGTGCCCACGCTAGAATGTCCCTGCGGATTTTTCTGCCTGAAAATCCGCGACTTTCGCGGCAAATCCGCACCCGCGGATTTGCCGCGAATTTACCGCGGATTTGCTGCGGATTTTGATGCGGATTTCATTTTTTTTTTTTCCCCCCATTCAAAACCAAAAATCCGGACCAAATCTGCACCAAACAATTGACATGCTGCAGATTTTTCCGGATCAAAATTCGCGGCAAATCCGCCGCGGAAAAATCCGCAGCATGGGCACAGCATTTCCAAAATGCCATTGAAATGGCTTGGAAGTGCCGCTGCTGCAGATTTTCGGGAAATCCGCGGTAAATCCGCGGTAAATCCGCAGCGTGGGCACATAGCCTTACAGTGAATTTTCCATTGGGAATTTTGTCTGAATCATGTTTTTCAGAGATTACCATAAACCCCATATAGAGTGCAGGATAAATGTGAGCCAAGCTTTACTGCGATCTTTGGGAGGCAAAATTAACAAATCAACAGCAGTTGAAGAATTGGCTTTATTACTATTTACACTGTTGAACTAGCAGTATAAGTGATTAGGCGGCTTTATTCCTCAGGTCAGTACAATTGCAGCAATACTTATATAGGTTTCTTTAGGTTTACCTACTGTCATACAAAAAATGTTTTTCTTTTTTGTACAAAATAAAGGTTTTTTCCACCACCGAATTTTGAAGGCTATAGTTTTCTGCCAACAATGTCAAGTGCATGCTTGTTTTTTGTAGAATTAATTGGTATCATTATGGGTCACATAATATTTTTTTATTGCTTTCTATTCTGCTTTTTGTGAGGCAGAATCAAGAAGAAACAGCGATATAGGAATTGTTTTTTGTATTTTTTTTTACACAGTTCACTTTGTCTAAAAGTGATAAAACAGCTTTATTCTTCGGGTCAGTATGATTACAGCGATACCACATTTATATTGGTTTGTTTTAGGTTTTACTGCTTTTACACTATAAAAACCATTTTATAGAAAAAAAAATATTTTTGAATTGCTGTATTTTGAGAGCTTTAGCTTTTTTTTTTTTAATTTCGGAGTGCAGCTGATGGTGGCTTGTTTTTTGCAGGACAAGATAATGTTTTCAGCAATGCCATTCTTATTTACATGTGACTTTTCAATCATGTTTTATTCTACTTTTTGGCAGTATGATGAAAAAGCATAGCTTTTTTGCCTTGATTTTTATTATATTTTGCATAAATATACTATAAATAAATTACAATAAATAATATTTGTTGGTATTTTTTTTTCATTCTTCATATTCTATGTTTTTTTTTAAAAATAAATAAATAAATAAAAAAAAATCATTTTTTAAACTTTTTACTTAGCCCCTCCATTTGACTTTAACTTTTAATACTCTGATCACTGGTATAATCCATTGCAATGCAGTAGCATTACAATGTATTATACCTGTTTTACACTGACAGATGGCTCTCAGACCATGCTCTTGCATGGTCTAAGAGGCTTGCCATAGCTGCTTTTCCAGAGGTTGTCATCATGATGACCTCAGGTTGCCATGGCAATCATCAGCCCCCCCCCGCCCCCCTCATGATCACATTGCAGGGGTCCTGATCGCTCGGGAGAGGGGGCACACTACCTCTCCCGGCCCCTAGGTGCTAAAATTGCTATTGATTTGCAGAATTTAGGGGTGAAAAACTTGTTGGATCATTCCCAAGAAGACTCATGGCTGTATTAGCTCAAAAAGGGGGCTTCTACTCAATATTGAGCAAAGGGTCTGAATATTTATGACCATGTGATATTTCAGTTTTTCTTGTTTAATAAATTCGCAAACATTTCTGGTTTTTTTTCTGTCAAGATGGGTTCAGAGTGTACATTAATGAGAAAAAAAAATAACTTTTTTGAATTCACCAAATTGCTGCAATGAAACAAAGAGTGAAAAATGTAAAGGGGTCTGAATACTTTCCGTACCCACCGTAAAATCTGTATTCAGTGAAGACTTTCCCATTACTGAGATAGGAGATGGAAGATGTTACTTATGAGATTCTACGTAGATAGAAGAATGAGGAGGGGGCGGAGCTCTGAATCTAGCTCCTCCCTCTGCCTCTAGCTCCTCCTCATGAGTAAGATATTTTACAAAGTTGCTTTTTTTCTTGTGTTCTATTTGATTTATGAAATTCAAATTTTAACAATTATGCTTTAAGCTTAGAGAAAACAATTTAAATGAGACTTTAAAAAAGATCTACTTATCCTAGCCTAAATTACCCATCTCTGGTTAGTGCTTAAAAAAAAATTTGAACTTTTTTCACAGCCTTTATGGAAATGGCGGAAATAAATTAATGTAATGAAGAAATATTATACATTTCAGAACACTCTACTGCAGCTATGTAATATATAGAGGATCCAATTGCAAGAACTCAATATTCATGTCATGTTTTAATTACAGATGTTTGTATGTGTCCAATGCAAAGTGAAAGGGAGTTCTGTAATTATTCTTTGTCTAAACAGTTAACAAAGATGAGATGTGCTACTGAGAGATATCACTGCTGGTCCATTGCTCACTTACTCTGCTGCCCAGTATATGAAACAATGTCTCATGAGACATGGAAGCAGGAGGGAGAGCCAGGGTGCTGTGAAGATCTGAGAAATGTTATACGTTATGTCCTATGGTATAGTTAAGCAGACATAACCATGCTTTCAGTATATAATACTTAAGCAGTATATAAATACAAGGAGCTTGGTCAAGTTATTGCATCTGAGGCCATCTTACAGAAGCGTTCTATCTACAGACAGTAAATTGGTAATAGATCTTGCATATAAATTGTGATAAATTATGAAAAAGCACTAAACCTCAATAAATATGACATGTAAATATAAAGGGACATGTGTCGCGGGCGGGGAGGAGGGTGTCGGCACACTATGCTCACCCCTTCTGCTCGGGTCCGGCAGCTGCTCAGTGGTGGCTCGAGCTGTGGGCCGGATCCCGGGGTTCCTCGAGCGACACTCCTCGCCCGTGAGTGAAAGGGGTTTGTTGGGTGCGGGGATTGTTATAGTTCGTGACGCCACCCACGGTTGTGGTGATTGCACCACCGCTGCTCTGAGTGGGGATCCCGGGGATGGTGATGGGGAGCAGCCAGGTGTTGTGTTGCCCCTCCGTGGGTAGGGGTTGGTGATCCCGGGGCCCGGTGATGGTTTGTGAGGTGCGGGGCCTGGTGGGCGCAGGGACGCGGGGGTAGCGCTGTGCCTTGCGGCACTGTGGTACTAACTCAGCCTGAGACATGGACACAGTTTGTACGGTAAACCAAACGGCTGGTAGGACGGTCCCACAGACGGCTGCACCTGCACTCCCGGTAGGTGACGGTGATGTCCCTCTTCCTTGCACCTAAGTTTGACTGATGGTAGCGGTGGATTCCCTCCGGTTACCCGCTCCCCGACTGCAATCTGGGCCGGAGGAGCTCTACACTTTGCCCGCAGGCGCTGGCCCTGAGAAACTGGTGCCTTGGCGGTGGCGGTGTCTCTCTGCTTCAGGTTGGGCTGTTGCCGTCAATCGGGACTTGGTTGCTGGGGGATCTACGTCCCCTTCACTGACGGATTCGGCAAATTTTGCGACTCCTAGCCTTGCCGGGGTCCGAGAGGCCCCTGCCCTGGTGCTGACTGTCCTTCGGAACACTGCTCCAGACCACCGGGCACACAGCCAACGGGGTCCTTCCAGGAACTTCCAAACGGTCCCCCTCCAGACAGTCACCGCCGTCGCTGACCTTGCTGTTCTGGCCCTACACGAAGCTGGACCCTTCAGGCTTTGCACACTCTCTGCTCTGTCACCCCTTCTTGCTTTCCTCCTTTACCACTTTTCCTTCCTTCACTTTCACTTCTCTGTTGTTTACTTTAGCCCTGCCTGGGCTACTCCTCCACTCCTTCCACTTCCTCCTCCCTGACTAGACTGCCTGGTACTTCCCGCCTCCAGAGCTGTGATCTCCTTGGTGGGCGGAGCCAACCGCCTGGCCCACCCCCTATTGTGAATCATCAGCCTCTGGAGGAAGGCAACAAGGATTTCTGGTTAGCTGTGATGTGCCTACCTGGAGTGTGGGGTGTGGTGGTGTTGTGACCCGTGACCCCTGGCTTGCCCAGGGCGACACATTCCCCCTTAGCAAAATGCAGACCGTCCGCGGGCTGCCGTCCTACACCGGTTTTATTTTTCTGTAAAAAGGGGATAACAGGGTTAAGCAAACAATAATAACATTTTTAATAACTTCTTCCCAAGACGGGAGGCACATTTACTTTTAACATTGCAACGGTTTACGGTTACGGTTTCCGCTCTCTCCCACCCAAGTAACCTGGCCCTGATGCTGCCCCTAAAACCCAGGCAGCACCCCTTGACCCACAGTCCAGCACACGGTACCCGAGCGGGATCTGTCCTTCCCTCCAGAGGGTAGCCACCGGTTCCTTTGGCGGCTGGGCCCTGGCCTGCTCTGCTCAGGGCCCTCCCTCCAACCTGCCTCTCCGGAGGCGGCCTGCGGAAAATGGTAACGGTAACCAACATATTTACAAGCCACTAACGTCTGTGGTTGCCCTGCAAGTTCACGGGCTTGTCCATGGATAGTTCCCATGCATTTTTAAACGGTCCCCACGGGGACAACGGTGACGGCTCCAGCCGGTTGCAAATCAACAAACAAATCAGGTGAACTTCGGATCATTTTCACTTATCATTTTCAACTTTTTTCAAACTTTTCAAACAAACTGTGATAGTCCCAACGGGGACGGTGCTGCGGGCGTCCGCTGCCCTACTCCGGTTCCTCTGCTAAGGCAGACCCACCCTCTGCCACCAGCACATCAAACATGCACTGACATGCCTGCTGTGACAGGGGTACCCGGTACCCATTTCCACCGGTACGCGAGGTATGGTAAACCACGGGGTCCCCCACATAGCGGGAACTCACTTGCTCCTTCAGCTGAGACAATGGACTCGGAGCTGGGGCAGGAGTCGTCTTCTCTTATTCCCGCGTCAGGCGGATTGCCGCCAGCTGCCGCAGCCTCCTGGCCCCCAGCATCCAACACTTCAGCCCCTTCTGCGGTAGCATGGAGCAGCATAGTAGGCGAGCTTATACTGAGGCGCCCCGTAAGGGACGGCAAGGGCGATCCATAGGCCGAGACTAGGCCGGGCCCCTCAGCCGCAGCGGCCGGTCCAGATAGGACATAGGGACGTGGGTCACCAGTCGGTTCTGCTGCATCTATTCCCTTTTCGCACATCGGGGCAGTTGTAATCAGCTCCTCCACCTCGTTGGTCCACTGCTCCAGCATCCGGAAGATCTGATCCTGCTGACGTTGGTGGAACTGTATCACCCGGGCCTTCATCCAAGCCACGGTCCCGGGCTCAGGGTCTGGCACAGTCTCTACTGGAACTTCTGGCACCATACTGTTATGGGACCGCGGCTCCAGCGGTTCCCCTTGGTGTACTTCAGGGACGTCCCGGACGTCTGCAGCCGGCTGGTCCGCCGGAGCGGCTGGGCAGGGTATCGCTACCGGTTGGGCAGGTAGCGGGCCTAATGGTGGGGCGGCAGCAGCTATTACGGGTAGCAGGGAGAGAGGCAGGGTGAGCGGAAGCCGGCCGGGCCCCTCAGCTCCAACGGCCGATCCCTCAGGAATACAGGGGCGTGGGTCGCTTACCCGCTCCTCCAAATCCTCTTCTGCCTCGCGTCTCCACATAGCAGCCACCATGTCCGCCATGTTGGTCTCCCACTCCTCCAGGAGGAGTTGCATATGAGCCTGCAGACGGTTACTCAGCGGGACGGTCCGGTCCCTCAACCACGTCGCCGTGCCGGGCGCGGGGGCTTCCTCGTTGGGAGTTGGATTGTTCATCTTGGCAAGCGTGCCTTCCAGGAACCCAGTATCGTTGCAGAGTCCTGGCGTCCCTGCTTTTATAGCCGCAGCTACATGCGGCCAGCCGCCATCGCGTCCCCCTTAGCTCTTTCCAGCCCCTCCTCTCTCGGGGCGGGGTTTTGGCCTTCGCGCCTCTACTGCTCGAGAAGACGCTCGAGCGGGAACTCTTCGCGCCAAAGATGGCGGCTTCTGCAATTTTTCTGCCGGATACCTCCGGCGGTAACAAGGCGCACCTCTACCAGACGGCAGAGCGGTAAGATCCTGTTCGTGACGCCAAGTTGTCGCGGGTGGGGAGGAGGGTGTCAGCACACTACGCTCACCCCTTCTGCTCGGGTCCGGCGGTTGCTGCTCAGTGGTGGCTCGAGCTGTGGGCCGGATCCCGGGGGTTTCTCGAGCGACACTCCTCGCCCGTGAGTGAAAGGGGTTTGTTGGGTGCGGGGATTGTTATAGTTCGTGACGCCACCCACGGTTGTGGTGATTGCACCACCGCTGCTCTGAGTGGGGATCCCGGGGATGGTGATGGGGAGCAGCCAGGTGTTGTGTTGCCCCTCCGTGGGTAGGGGTTGGTGATCCCGGGGCCCGGTGATGGTTTGTGAGGTGCGGGGCCTGGTGGGCGCAGGGACGCGGGGGTAGCGCTGTGCCTTGCGGCACTGTGGTACTCACTCAGCCTGAGACATGGACACAGTTTGTACGGTAAACCAAACGGCTGGTAGGACGGTCCCACAGACGGCTGCACCTGCACTCCCGGTAGGTGACGGTGATGTCCCTCTTCCTTGCACCTAAGTTTGACTGATGGTAGCGGTGGATTCCCTCCGGTTACCCGCTCCCCGGCTGCAATCTGGGCCGGAGGAGCTCTACACTTTGCCCGCAGGCGCTGGCCCTGAGAAACTGGTGCCTTGGCGGTGGCGGTGTCTCTCTGCTTCAGGTTGGGCTGTTGCCGTCAATCGGGACTTGGTTGCTGGGGGATCTACGTCCCCTTCACTGACGGATTCGGCAAATTTTGCGACTCCTAGCCTTGCCGGGGTCCGAGAGGCCCCTGCCCTGGTGCTGACTGTCCTTCGGAACACTGCTCCAGACCACCGGGCACACAGCCAACGGGGTCCTTCCAGGAACTTCCAAACGGTCCCCCTCCAGACAGTCACCGCCGTCGCTGACCTTGCTGTTCTGGCCCTACACGAAGCTGGACCCTTCAGGCTTTGCACACTCTCTGCTCTGTTACCCCTTCTTGCTTTCCTCCTTTACCACTTTTCCTTCCTTCACTTTCACTTCTCTGTTGTTTACTTTAGCCCTGCCTGGGCTACTCCTCCACTCCTTCCACTTCCTCCTCCCTGACTAGACTGCCTGGTACTTCCCGCCTCCAGAGCTGTGATCTCCTTGGTGGGTGGAGCCAACCGCCTGGCCCACCCCCTGGTGTGAATCATCAGCCTCTGGAGGAAGGCAACAAGGATTTCTGGTTAGCTGTGATGTGCCTACCTGGAGTGTGGGGTGTGGTGGTGTTGTGACCCGTGACCCCTGGCTTGCCCAGGGCGACACACATGTACACAGCAATCTTTCTTAAATGGACTATAAGTAGCTACGGTAATTAAGCACCAAAAAACTCTGTGTTCTGACTGTGTGCTATGGGTTGTCAATGAGAATACATCCATAATGTGACATGTAATGAAGCTTTTTTATTTTTTGTCACAGTGTTCCTCCAAGTAAAATCTGAGGCATTCATTATAAAGTATAGGCCTTTATAATATATAAAGTATAAGGTTTTGTAATACAGATAAATAACACAGAAATCATGTGTTGGAGGCTGCTTTCACACCTCCGGTTTTAGCAGAGCCGGCCAATCCGGCTCTAAAAATTGTGCAATGGATGCGGCGACAAAACCGCATCCTTTGCATAAGTTTTCTTACATGTGGCCCGTCTGCTTTTTGCCGCTTGCGGCACGCTACTGAGCATATGCAGTGGAAAAAAACGCATGCTCGGCCGGATGCGGTGTTTGCCGCAGGATGCCACATGCGGCGTCTATAGGCATGCATTGCAAATCACGCCGCATCGGCCGGATGCGGCGCGATGCGTTTTTTTTGCCGGAAAAAAAACGTGCCAGGCAACGTTCCATCCAGCCGTCGCATCGGCTAAATCTGCCACATGCGGCAAAAACCGGACGGAACGCAAGCCCATGCGGCACAATACGGCACTAATGTATGTCTATGCAAAAAAAACGCAACCGGTGGCAAAAAAAACGGTTTCGGTTTTTCTGCAAAGCACCGCATTGTGCCGCACAGGAAAAACCAGATGTGTGAAAGCAGCCTAAGACTGCTAAATAACACAGAAATCATGTGTTTAAGCCCAAACGCTCTATATAACCCAGCTCAGTGCTCACTGTATTTAACTACTATAAATATTACATAATGCTTTATGAATATATTGTCCTTGATTTTATTTATTCAATGGTGTCAGGCAGCAATACCATTTATACAGAATGTAAAACTAAACATCATTTCCAAACAACAGTAAAGTTGTTGGTACAAAAATATGTCCTGGAATTATATGTATCTATGGAACATTCTACAATAAGAGTTATTTAACTGTTTGCCTGTTTCTGGATGATGTCACTACAGGATTCCCTCTACCGGCAGGCTTGCAATCTGCAATCACATCTCTTACAGAGCAAAGATGTAATAAGCCTGTAAAACGTGCTAATGTCACCCTGTATGGGCACAATTGACATACCAAGAGAGACTAGGCTAGTAAAAGTTAAAATAAAAAGTCTCATCTTACATTTCTTATCTAATAGTAATACATAACACACTAAATCATAAACCAATATTGCATTTAATTTTCCCTATACTGTATGTATAATATCAGTACTCTTGTGCTGACTGAGCAATAAAATGTGAATACAGATGATCATATCATGGAATGCAATGAGATGCATGGGATGAGAGTGATGGGGTGAGAGTTGCTGTCATTAAAGTCTATGGAGAGAGGAGGGGGAAGAGGTAGAGAGAGACAGAGGCAGACAAAAGAATATCTTACTGTAAGTTCACCTGAAAAAAAAGTTGTAGTAAAAATATTAAAATATTGGGATATTATACATTTTCAAAATTATTTTTCCAAGAATGAAAAACAATGGAGTCCCTGATATAGGTTAAAGTGAAGAGCATCCTAGTCACGAGTCAGTACAGACTACAGACTGAAAACATACTGCTCCCAAAACCTGTGTGTCAACTGATAAGAGCTGTAATACACATACATCAGTCGGAGGCAGGAGCACGACTTTCATATGTGAAGAAATGTTTTAACCCATTTTGTGCTTGACAAGGAGATCTCAAGATTCATCCACCTTTGTCAGTCTGAGAGCTCTATAGTAGTGCACAGAAACTGACTGCGATAAATTGGAAAATAAATATCCTCGTTGTGCTCAGCAAAGAATAGATACATTTCTTCACATATGACAGCTTGTACTCCAAGCTGCTGACTGATGTATGTGTGCTACAGCTCTTGTCAGTTGAGACACAGGTCTCGGGAGTAATATATCTTCAGGGCTGCAGCCTGTATTGACACATGTCTAGGATGGGTTGCAGTTTGAATTATACCAAGGTTGCCATTTTATCTCATTCTTAGAGATGCATTTTAATGTTCAATCAAATGTCAGCATTATGGCTTATAGGTTTGTAACATGCCTTGAAATGGGCAAAGGAAATCTCTTATTCCTTCCAAGCAAGTTTATATAAATATTCTTGCAAAGTTTGTAAGTTTGTAACTAGTTTGTTGTACTTAAGTCTTTTTCTCCTTAATTATCTATATCTGCTGCCAGTTGCCCTTGGAAACAGATTGCATTGTTTATTTAAGGCTTAGTAAATATTTAAAGGATAACTCGTCTCTTACAATTTTCTGTTTACTTTAAAATTTCTTTAGATGTAAACTAAAATTAAAAAAAGTTTGAAAAATTACCGTATAACTTTCTGCTTTGAAACAGTATTTCTGTGCTGTCACTGTTATGACGGAAAATTATAGATCATTAGAATAGTTCTGTATTAAAATACTGTTATTTTTGTAGATTTTAAACCAGAGCTGGAATAATGTATTAAGGGGTTAAATATATAAGTATAGTTGCTTTAGGCTGGAGTCACACTAGCGTAATAGCTTTCGATACAAGAGATTTGATATGCTAATGACACTAAGCTGCGAGCGTGAGCGGAGTATCATTCACTGTGCTCTGATTATGCAAAAACCGCAGTACAGGTGTGGAGAAGGAGGATTAATCACTCCCTCTTCTCCTCTGCCTGTCTCTGCGTATATTGAATTGCACTTGGCTGACATCTTAGTGCAGTCCGATGTTTCACAGGCACCCATAGCCTTGTATGGGAGCACATGATCTGATATACGCTACCAGTCACCAGATCGGAGTTACAAAAAAGTTGCTGATTGGCATTACTCCATAGTATAACATTGGGCTGGGTGCTATCTGATAAAACATTGGATAGCACTCATCCGTATTATATGTCCACTATATGCCAGTGTGAATGAACCCTTGCTCATAAATGTTGGTAAAAGCTGAGTCAATCACTGTCTTTGTATTTGTAGTTTTTATTGCACTGCTCTATTTAATAGAAGATTTAAGGAGCAGATGTCCGCCCCAGAACACTAGGTTTCTGTCAGTGAAGCAGCACATATTTTTCAAACATTTTAATTCAGATAAAGTATAATGAACTTTACAGTCTATTAAGTCCAATACACGTACAAAACTTAAAAATCACTCGTCCTGGTCAACCTAATCACTTATAGATCTGTGCTTGATTAAAGCCTCAAGCCGTAGAATCCAGTGCTGTGAATATGGGGCAATGATGGAATAATATTGAAAAAATGCAATTTTAATCAGGTATTAAGGCTTGCCGAGACTGGATAGCACAGTGTTCTTTAGCAATGATGATATTGCATTACTGAAATCTTACTGGAACTCTTCTGACTTCAGGCCAGATTTTAAGAATGGCTAAGTTAAGTACACCAATGATCAAATGCCCTTAGGGAAGCAAAGTAACTGTGTTCGCCTAGAGCTAACCACCACCAATATTCAGAAACAAGTTCAGCTTTACTTAAGTGAAACATTTATTCGGAAGCTTATCATAGTCTATCAGAGAGAATGAATGCACTTTATATTTAAGAATAACCTAAAGTAACATTCCTTTAATCCAGCATCCGAGGGATCTAAGAGAATCAACCTGGATTGCTTAAAATTTTGCATTACTGGAAAAAAAATACATAGAACACTGAGTTTTAGGTACAATCAAATAAAAGTTGTTGGGTAAAATAAAGTGCCATAAGCTGCATAATGGAATAAACTTTAGAATAGTACATCCTCGCTTTACTGTCTCAAGGGATTAGCTCAGATTTAATTTTAGTTTCATTAGATAAACATAAGTTGGTGTGTAGTTATTTACTTTTATTTTTAACTTCTCGGGAGCAGTCCACTTGTGAGACCCACAATTCCTTCCAGTATTGTCTGAATGGACCGTACAGCAGAGTGTATGTGATTTATGGCCGTAGTACGAGCTGTACGGCAGCAAATGGGAGTCAACAGACAGAGAAATGTCATAGATTTTTACATTCTCCAGAAAGTAATGAGGTACAAATGTAGCAAACATTAACTAAATAAATAATGCAGTATGATATCACGCTGTAGCAAACATTTTCAATGACTTGTTTTGTGTTAAATGGTAAGTTAAGCTTTTCAGCATCATGGCATTTTGCCGCATGAAAGTACGTAGATTATGCCAAAGTATCATTTGCTACATCTATACAATCTCTGCTCACAAGCTCGGAAGTGACATGGGAGATGGATTAAGAGCCCTATTAGTGTGATTATTATCAACTTCTTAACCTATAAAGTGGCATGCAGAAGTTTGGGCACCCCTAGTCATAATTACTACTATTGTGAACAGTTAAGCATGTTGAAATGAAATAATCTTTAAAAGCATAAATTTAAAGATGATACATTTCCTTTGTATTCCCCACAAAAAATATTTTTTTTATTTTCATCTTTTACATTTTAAAATTAACAAAAAAAGGGCTGATAACAAACATTTTGGTGTCCTGCATGTTAGTACCTAGTAGCACCCCCTTTTGCAAGTACCACGGCTTGTAAACACTTTTTTTTAGCCAGCCAAGAGCCTTTCAAGTCTTGTTTGAAGGATTTTCATCTATTCTTCCTTAGAAAAGTCTTCCAGTTCTGTGAGATTCTTTGGTCATCTTGCATGCACTGCTCTTTTGAGGGCTAGCCATAGATTTTAAGTAGTGTTTGGACCAGGGGACTGTGAGAACCGTTGTAAAACCTTCAACTTGTGTCTTTTGAGGTAGTCTATTGTGGATGTTGACGTGTGTTTTGGATCATTATCTATTTGTAGAAATCATCCTCGTTTCAAGTTCAGATTTTTTTACAGATGGTGTTATGTATTCATCAAATATTTGTTGAAATTTCATTGGCTCCATTCTTCCCTCTATCCGTGAAATGTTTTCCATGCCATTGGCTGCAACAAAACTCCAAAGCATGATTGATCCACCCCCATACTTATTGGTTGGCGATATGCTCTTTTCCAGAAATTCTGTTTGCTTTTTCTCCACACATAACTTTGATCATTGTGGCCAAAGAGTTCCATTTTAACTTTATCAGTCCACAAGACTTGTTTCCAAAATGCATCAGCTTGTTTAGATGTTCTTCTGCATACTTCTGATGGATGCTGAATTTTATGGTGAGGACACAGGAGAGATTTTCTTCTGATGACTTTTCCACAAATGCCATATTTGTGCAAGTGTTTCTGAACAGTAGAACTATGTACCACAATGCCAGAGTCTGCTAAACCTTACTGAAGGTCTTTTGTAGTAAATCGGGCATTCTGATTTGCCTCTCTAGAAATTCTACGAGCAACTCTAACAGATACTTGCAACATGAAAATGCTTTGCTATCTTCTTATAGCCTTCTTTGCTTAGTGGGCCTCAATCACTTTCATTTTCAGAGTGCTAGGCAGCTGCTTAGAAGAACTCATGGCTGCTGGTTTTTCGCACAAGGTTAGAGGAGGCTGGGTATTTATAAAGCTGTGAAATTTGCATCACCTAGATTTTCCAAAGGATGACAATAGTAATTTTCACCAGTGGTGCTCATACTTTTCCATGCCACTGTATTATCTAGCTCATTCCATTGTTATAATTTGATGACAAAATAACGAAACTCATGACACGGAAATTAATGGTTTTTATATGATAAAGATGTCCAAGGATAGGTAGATCGAGAGATAGATATAGGGATTGATGATAGATAGCTAATACACTGTGTGCAGAATTATTAGGCAAATGGGTATTTTGATCACATGATACTTTTTATACTTGTTGTCCTACTCCAAGCTGTATAGGCTTGAGAACTAACTACTAATTAAGTAAATCAGGTGATGTGCATCTCTGTAATGAGGAGGGGTTTGGTGTTATGACATCAACACCCTATATAAGGGGTGCATACTTATTAGGCAACTTCCTTTCCTTTGGCAAAATGGGTCAGAAAAGAGATATTACGGGCTCAGAAAAGTCCAAAATTGTGAGATGTCTTGCAGAGGGATGCAGCAGTCTTGAAACTGCCAAACCTTTGAAGCGTAATCACCGAACAATCAAGTGTTTCATGGCAAATAGCCAACAGGGTCGCAAGAAGCATGTTGGGCAAAAACGGCACAAAATAACTACCCATGAATTGAGGAAAATCAAGCATGAAGCTGCCACGATGCCATTTGCCACCAGTTTGGCCATATTTCAGAGCTGCAACGTTACTGGAGTATCAAAAAGCACATGGTGTGCCATACTCAGGGACATGGCCAAGGTAAGGAAGGCTGAAAAATGACCACCTTTGAACAAGAAACATAAGATAAAATGTCAAGACTGGGCCAAGAATATCTTAACTGATTTTTCAAAGGCTTTATGGACTGATGAAATGAGAGTGACTCTTGATGGGCCAGATGGATGGGCCAGAGGCTGGATCAGTAAAGGGCAGAGAGCTTCACTCTGACTCAGACGCCTGCAAGGTGGGGGTGGGGTACTAGTATGGGCTGGTATAATCAAAGATGAACTTGTGGGACCTTTTCGGGTTGAGGATGGAGTGAAGCTCAACTCCCAGACCTAATGCCAGTTTCTGGAAGACAACTTCTTCAAGCAGTGGTACAGGAAGAAGTCGGTATCGTTCAAGAAAAACATGATTTTCATGCAGGACAATGCTCCATCACATGCATCAAACTACTCCACAGCGTGGCTGGCCAGTAAAGGTCTAAAAGATGAAAAAATAATGACATGGCCCCCTTGTTCACCTGATCTGAACCCCATAGAGAACCTGTGGTCCCTCATAAAATGTAAGATCTACAGGGAGGGAAAACAGTACACCTCTCGGAACAGTGTCTTGGAGGCTGTGGTGGCTGCTTGCATGCAATGTTGATTGTAAACAGATCAAGCAGCTGACAGAATCTATGGATGGTAGGCTGTTGAGTGTCATCATAAAGAAAGGTAGCTATATTGGTCACTAATTTTTTGGGGTTTTGTTTTTGCATGTTAGAAATGTTTATTTCTAAATTTTGTGCAGTTATATTGGTTTACATTGTGAAAATAAACAAGTGAGATGGGAATATATTTGGTTTTTATTAAGTTGCCTAATAATTCTGCACAGTAATAGTCACAGATATCCTCCTAAGATAGCCAAATCTAAAAAAAAACCCACTCCAACTGCCAAATATGGAAATGCAGGAGATACATGGGAGACAGATTATTTTCTTCAGCCTGTGCATCAGCGAGAGAGAGCGAGTGAGAGAGAGAGAGAGAGAGAGAGAGAGAGAGAGAAACAGTGCAGCTGCTTAGTTATCTCAGTAAAAGGATAGAGCATTCATAAGTGCTGTGCTCCTATTATTTAAGGAAGTAGTCGGGGAGATCTGTAAGGGTGGTCTATAAGACACACAAAAATCTTATCTTGCTAAAAAGTGCGCCTTATAGTAAGAGAAATACGGTAATTAAATTAAATAAATGATGTGCGGGTCCCTCTATTTTTGCTAACCAGCAAACGTAAAGTAGACAGCTGTGATATGATATTATCAGGATGGGAAGGTCCATAGTTATTGGGACCTTCCCAGACTAAAATTACCAGCCCGCAGGTGCCCCAGAAGTGGAGCATCATGAAATGCTCAAATTCTGGAGCTTCACCTTGGCTCTTCCCGATTTCCCTGGGGCTTTGGCAATAGGGGTAATAGTTTTTTGGGATTGACATCAGCTGTGAATTACTGAAAAGCACAGCTGGCATCAAGCCCAAAGCGGGCTTTACACACTACGAGATCGCTACAGCGATCTCGTTGGGGTCACTGATTTTGTGACGCACATCCGGCCGCTGTAGCGATGCCGTTGCGTGTGACACCTATGAGCGATTTTGCATCATCGCAAAAATGTGCAAAATCGCTCATCGGTGACATGGGGGTCCATTCTCAAATATCGTTACTGCAGCAGTAACGAAGTTGTTCCTTGTTCATAAGGCAGCACACATCGCTCCGTGTGACACCGCAGGAACGAGGAACTTCTCCTTACCTGTCTCCCGGCCACAATGCGGAAGGAAGGTGGGTGGGATGTTCGTCCCGCTCATCTCCGCCCCTCCGCTTCTATTGGGCGGCGGTTCAGTGATGCGCCTGTGACGTAGCTGTGACGCTGAACGAACCGCCCCCTTAGAAAGGAGGCGGTTCGCCGGTCACAGCGACGTCGCAGGGAAGGTAAGTCCGTGTGACGGGTCCGGGCGATGTTGTGCGACACGAGCAGAGATTTGCCCGTGTCGCACAACCGATGGGGGCGGGTACGCACGCTGGCGATATCGGTACCGATATCGCAGTGTGTAAAGCGGCCTTTAGTGTTAGTAACGGAGAGATGTCTATCAGACACCCCCATGGCTAACCCAATATAAAAAAAATACACACACAAATCCTTTATTAAAATAAACCTTTCCCAAAACCTTCCCTCATTTCCCACTTTATTAAAAAAACAAATCCCACACACGTTCAGCGTAGTCTAGGGAATTCTACATCATCCACTAAATCCATCATAGTCCACAAATGGAAATCTGAAAAAAAAACAAAAAAACACAAACATACAAAACAGAGAAATAATATTTATGTGGATGGGAAACAAGTGTAATGATTTGCACAGGGTAGAGGCATCAGTGAAGCAGTTGGAGGGGGAAATGATCCTGGCTGAGGCATTCAGGATGGATTCAAGAGGGGAGAGTTTAGTCATAGGGAGACCAATTACTAAAGAATTGCCGTAGAATAGAAAAAATACACTTATGCAGGCGTCACAAGAGACGAGCTATCGTGCGATGCATCGTCGGGGTCACGGTTTTTGTGACGCACATCTGGCATCGTTTGCGACATCGTTTCGTGTGACACCTCCGAGCAACGCTGAATCGGTCACAAATCGTGAGTCGTGTACACGTGGCTTATTTTTAAAAAATCGTTTATTTTTCTTTGCGCCGGTTGTTCATCGTACCCGGGGCAGCACACATCGCTCCGTGTGACACCCCAGGAACGATGAACACAGCTTACCTGCGTCCCGCGGCTCCCGCCGGCTATGCGGGGAGAAGAAGGTGGGCGGAATGTTTACATCCCGCTCATCTCCGCCCCTCCGCTTCTATTGGCCGGCGGCTGTGTGATGTCGCTGTGACGCCGAACGTCCCTCTCCCTTCAGGAAGAGGATGTTCGCCACCCACAGTGAGATCGCTCAGCAGGTAAGTACGTGTGATGGCAATTTAAAGACTTTGTGCGACACGGGCAGCGATTTGCCCGTGACGCACAAGTGACGGGGGCGGGTGCGATCGCTCGTGCGATCGCACGATAGAGCGTACCGTGTGACGCCCGCATTACTCTCATTAAAAACGTTATTAAAAAAAAATTCCCACTCAGGTCTAACGTAGTCCAGCAATTCTGACAAAGTCTATAGAGCATCTTTCTCAAGCTTCATATACTTTGCTTCCAGGCACTTCTGGGTCAAGCTGCACTACATGAGATGCGGCGGCATCACTAACGTTACCACACTTTAGAAGTTCCAGGTGATGCTGCACTGTTCATGACTGTAACTCTGAAGAGCAGCAACGTTACTGATGTCACTACTCTTCATAGCAGGTACTAGGTCTTGTGCAGTGCAGCATGACCCGGAAGTGCCTGTTAGGAAAGTTTATGCAGTGTCAGAGCCATGCTCCATAGAATTTGTTTAGCGGAATCTCTGGACTATGACAGACCTGCTTGGGAATTTTGTTTGTATTTTTATAATAAAGTGGTAAATAAGGGTAAGTGTCTTGTTTTATTTCTCTGTGTTTGTAAGTTGCAGGCTTTTTTGACAGATTCAGTGGACTACGGCAGATTCCCTAGACTACAGTGGACCAGAGTGGATTTTTGTTTTGTAATAACGTTGGGAACAAGGGAAAGTTTTGGGAAGTGTTTATTTTAATAAAGGATTTTTGTGTGTGCGTGTCTTTTTTGTATGACTGGGTTAGTAATGGGAGTGTCTGATGGACACCTCACTATTACTAATAGCAAGGCTTGATACCAGCTGTGTTTTTGGACACTAAACAGCTGACATCAACCCCAAAAATCAGTACCCCAATTGTCACTGCACCAGGGCAATTGAGAAAAGCCGAGGTAAAGCACCAGAATTGGAGCATCTCATGATATTTCACTTCTGGGGTGGCTACAGGCTCATATTTATAAAATGAGAAGGGCCAAATTACCATGGACCTTCCCAGCCTAATAGTATCATCTCACAGCTGTCTACTTTACTTTTGCTGGTTATCAAAAATGGGGGGACCCAACGTCGTTTGATTATATTTTATTTGGTTAATATCTGTAAAAGCTATCTATCTACAGTTGAAACAGAAGTTTACATACACTATCTAAAAGAGACATATGCATGTTTTTCTCACTGACAGGAAATCAGAATAAACCTTTCCCATTTGAGGTAAATTAGCATTACCTTTATTTATATTTGCCGAATGCCAGAATAATGAGAAAAAAAAACGTTTTAAGGCATTTTTATTACTTTTTGCAAAGTCAAAAGTATACTTATGCAAAAGTTTACATATGCTTTACGTATGCAAACCACTCACGCGGCCATTGTTGTGCTCAGGTACGCTCTGTGTTCAGCCCAGTACGAGCCACTTGCAGTGTTTTAACAGCTCGCACTGGGGGTAACAACAGCGTGTTTCCCTGTAGTGTGCATCAAACAAAAAAAAAATATAAAAAGTCTGTCCACCCTCCCCCGGAGGTGTTCTGTTTATGGCTGGCTGTATGTGGGCGCAGACCCAAACTGCCAATTAGTGACTTCCACTGGGG
Source organism: Anomaloglossus baeobatrachus (assembly GCF_048569485.1). NCBI lineage: Eukaryota > Metazoa > Chordata > Amphibia > Anura > Aromobatidae > Anomaloglossus > Anomaloglossus baeobatrachus. The sequence continues at coordinate 214,155,565 of NC_134353.1, read as the reverse complement.
TTCAGGTCAAGTCCAGGTCCCAAACCAAACTTTATCTAAAGTCTGGCTGAACCGAACTTCCACAGGTCCGCCTATTTCTAATTGCCAAATATAGTGACAATGCTCAGAATTATAAAATTTGGCTTGATCAGGAAGGTGAAAAAATGCTCAGAGGTGAAGGGGCTATTATGTGCCATTAGTATGTTTTCTTTTCCAGAGTGAACAACTTAATAGGGATGTTGCTCTAAGATACAGAATTCAATGTTCTTAGAGCAGCAGCAATTGGATCTCACTGCTTTATTACTGGGGGACATTATCTTCCTTCATTCCTTCAGAATTATTATTTTCCCCAATAAAATATTGGTATCACATAAAGTAATGAAAACTGTAGTAATCAATATTCATTATAAACAAGTAATAAACTTCAGATTTTATTATACATCTGCAAACTGATCCTACACATCATGCTTGACTGATGATTGGGTTTTATAGTGTCCAAAATGTTTTTCATTGATTCCATGTTTTCCTCTGTTAGGCTATGTGCGCACGTTGCGTAAATTCATGCAGTTACGCTGTGCTTTGTAGCGCAGCGTAACTGCATGCGTCCTGCGTCCACTGCACAGTCTATGGAGATTGTGCAGGGGCCGTGCGCACGTGGCGTTTTAGAGCGCAGCGCTTCGGCTACTGCCGAAGCGCTGCGTAAAAAGAAGTGACATGTCACTACTTTCCTGCGCTTTGCCGGCAGCTCCTGCTCTGTCTATGGCAGGAGCTGCAGGCAGAGCGCACGTTCTCGCCGGCACCATGCGCTTCAGAACGGAGCTTTTCAGCTGCGTTCTGAAGCGCACCTTTTACGGTGCTGGGCTAGTACGCAACTTGCGCACATAGCCTTACTTGTAACGATCAGTCCACACAACCATCTTTCCCATCTTGTGTCCTATTTCCTATGTACTAGCGCAAATATTATTTTTTCAGTAAAAGCTTCTTGACGATTCGACATCCGTTCAGCACATAACTTTGAATTTTCTTTTCACAATCCAAAAACGTACAGAAACTGCAAGAATGAAGCTTTATTTTTATGTATCTGTCAAACATGAAAGCTGCATTTTTCAATGTTTTTGGTTTGATGGTCTGTGTTGCAGTGCACTATTGTTAGGATTCTCATTTTCTCTAGATGTTTTAATAAATGTTTGACGTCCGGTTCTGAACATTCACTATAGGTATGGCATGTTCTCCATTCATTTACATGGAAGATCCAAAAAATACAGATGGGCTATTTAAATCACATTGATTTTTGAAACAGATACTGTTGGCTTCTAGAGATATGATGTTCCTCATGTCACAATATATAAAAGTAAACTAAAAACACAAATAACATCTTTGCTTGTAGTTACTCTATAGGAACATTCACTGTTTACTGCTGGTGGATAAAAGCCTTTACTTGTTACGTGCTGGACACACAGTTTTACAGCTCATAACAGTATCAGAGCTCCGTCTTGTTAAGATCCATAGACTTGACCCTGGACAGATTTTTATCTACTGGAAGACAACAATGAAGTTTCCTACTGAATAACAACTAGAAGAGATCTTGGCAACCACAAGCAATCAATACAAAAAGTATACCTTTGCATCCTTCAAAGAATAAGATTTATCTACTGAAATTGTAATTTTTTTTAACCCTTACCCTACATCTGCCATATATGTACAGTATTGCCATCAAGGGAGTTAATGCAACTTGCCATCTATGTCTATTGCAGTTATGCCATGTTACAAAAAATGTACAGTATATGAACAAAAAAAACCCCCTTTTCTTATTGCAAAATCCATTGTGATCTAAGATGATTAAAAAAACTGCCATTAAAATAGCAGGTGTAGTTAAAAACATAAAACCCGCAAAAATATTAATAGAATTGCTATTCTAAATTATCCTCCTTTAAGAAAAATGAATACATTTTAATACTCTATGTGAAACCCAAAATGTTGTCACAATAAAATACCTCAAAAAACTGCCTGAACCCAATGATGAAAAAAATAAAACATTTCTGTGTCCCTAAGAGCCAAAATATTTGCATTTTCAGGGGTCAAAAACTGTACTTATATGTATGAAAACATATATGAATTACAAAATAATTGTAACATTCTTGTATCATTTTAGACAACTAGGATATTCATTTAACATTGTGTTATATACAGTGGTGGGAAAAGTGTTTGCCCCCGTCCTGATTTCTTATTCTTTTGCAAGTTTGTCACACTTAAATGATTCAGATCACCAAACAAATATAAATATTAGACAAAGATAACACAAGTAAACACTAAATGCAGTTTATAAATGAATGTCTTTATTATTACGGGAAAAAGAAATCCAAACCTACAGGGCCCTGTGTGAAAAAGTGATTGCCCCCTAAACCTAATAACTGGTTGGGCTACCTTTAGCAGGAACAACTTCAATTAAGCGTTTGCGATAACTGGCAATAAGTCTTTTACAACGCTCTTGAGGAATTTTGGCCCACTCATCTTTTCCGAATTGTTGTAATTCATCAACATTGGAGAGATTCGGAGCATAAGCCAGAGCATCTCAATTGGATTAAGATTAGGACTTTGACTAGGCCGCTCCAAAGTCTCAATTTTGTTTTTCTTAAGCCATTCAGAGGTGGACTTGCTGGTGTGTTTTGGATCATTGTCCTGCTGCATATCCAAAGTGCGCTTCAGCTTGAGGTCATGAAGTGACATTCTCCTTCAGGATTTTTTGGTAGACAGTAGAATTCATGGTTCCATTTACCACAGCAAGTCTTCCAGGTCCTGAAGCAGCTAAACAGCCCTAGAACATCACACTACCACCACCATATTTTACTCTTGATGTACCTTCTCTGAAATGCTGTGTCACTTCTAACTAACAGATGTAATTGAACATATAACTTCCAAAAAGTTCAACTTTTGTCTTGTCAATCCACAGAGTATTCTCCCAAATATCTTAGGGATCATCAAGATGTTTCTGGCAAAACTGAGATGAGCCTTTATGTCCTTTTTGCTGAACAGTGGTTTTTGTCTTGGAACTCTGCTATACAGGCCATTTTTGACCAGTCTCTTTCTTGTGGTGGAGTCATGAACCTTGAGGCAAGTGAGGCCTTCAGTTCTTTGGATACTTTTGTAGGGTCTTTTGTGACCTCTTTGATGAGTAGTTGCTGCACTCTTGGGGTAACTTTGGTCAGCTGGCCACTCCTAGCAATGTTTACCACTATTTAAAGGATAATGGCTCTCACCTCACTGTGGTTCTCTGGAGTCCCGAAGCTTTAGAAATGGCTTTATAACCTTTTCCAGACTGAGAGATCTCAATTACTTTTTTCTAATTTGTTCCTACATTTCTTTGGATCGTTTGGCCTATTCCACTCTGTCAGACAGGTCCAATTGATTGAGAACAGGTGTGGCCTAGGTGTGGCTAGGGAAATTAAACTCAGCTTCACAAAGATGTGATAAACCACAGTTAATTTATGTTTTAAGGGGGGAGAGCAATCACTTTTCACACAGGGTTCTGTAGATTTGGATTTTTTTTTTCGTTTTAGTTTTTTACTCCCCTTCTTCCGAGAGCAGTAACTTTTTTACTTTTCCATCAATATTGCAACACGAGGGCTTATATTTTGTGGAACAAGTTGAGCTTTTCAATGAAACCATTAGTTTTACTATATAGTGTACTGGAAAACAAGAAAAAAATCCAAGTGTGGTGATATTGCAAAAAAAGGGCAATTGTATGATTGTTTTGGGGATATATTATTCACCGTGTTCACTATATGGTAAAACTGACATGCCAGTATGATGCCTCAGGTCAGTACAAGTTTGTAGATACCAAACATGTATACTTTTATCTAAGGGGTTAAAAAAATTCAGAAGTTTGTCCAAAAAAAGAATTGCGCGTCTTGCACCATTTTCTGAAACCTGTAGCGTTCTCATTTTTCAGGATCTGTGGCTCAGTGATGGCTTAATTTTTGCGCCTTAAGCTGACATTTTTAAATTATACTATTTTTTTGCAGATGCTACTTTTTGCTTTTGATCGCCTGTTATTGCATTTTAAAAAATTTTTGCAGCGACCAAAAAATGTAATTTTGGAGTTGGAATCTTTTTCTCGCCACACAGTGTATCAATAAGATTAATTGATTTAATAATTTGATAAATTGGTCATTAATGAAAGCGGCGATACCAAATTTGTATATTTTTTTTAACTATTTTATTTTCAATGGGGCAAATGGGGGTGATTTGAACTTTTGGGGTTTTCTTAATTTTTCAGATTTTTAAAAACTTTTTTTTACATTTTTTATTTATTTTACTAGTTCCCTTAGAGGACTATATCACTGCACAGTCTGATAGCTTGTTCATTTCTGTTAATCAGAGCTACACAGCTCTGATCAGCAGAAATACAGCGTTTCGCTTTGTCGGCTCTCACAGGAAATACGTCATGATGACGACAGGAGTCATCACATGATAGCTACCAAGCCACCATAGCTACCAAGGCAACCATCGGCTGCCCGATGGCGGTAGAAAACGGCGCAATCTCCACCGTGGATTCAGCTGTGCCTGTTAGCCCCACATCAGCAGACATGTGCAGGGATCACCGCCGACTCACCACAGCAGTCTGCAGTGATTACCGCTATACGACCAAGGATGTACCAGTATGTCCTTGGTTGTAGAGGGGTTATTAATAAAGACCTTAATTTATAAACTACATTTCGTGTTTACCTGTGTTATCTTTGTCTCATATTTAAATCTGCTTAGTGATCTGAAATATGTAAGTTTGACAAACATGCAAAAGAATAAGAGATCAGGAAGGGGGCAAACACTTTTTCACACCACTGTATTAAAAATGAGCAAGCAATTTATTGTTTTTTACAAAGAAAATTTACACGTAAATAAATCTGTTACACTAATAAGAAATATCCAGGATGTTAAATGCTCTTAGGCTTCTGACGAAATAACAGCTCTGAGCCCATACTGCTTCACATCTTCCTCAGTAGGAGCACAACAATAAACAGACTCGGGGGAAGTGTCATAAGGTTCTGACAAACTTAACGTTTTTTTGCTTTTATCAGTCTTAATCCATAAAGCTCACACTTCTTCCTCTGGGCTGAATCAGACGCCGCTGCATCTCTCTTTTTTTCTATCAACTGCTCCCTCCCTGCCACTTGTCAGCACAGGATACTGATTCTGCATCTGGGCTTTTCAAGTGCTGCCCCGGTATCTTCAGAGATGGAGTCAGCCATGGTTGTGTCTGTCCTAACTCAATTATCACATTCTTGAACTGCAATATATTCATTTATGAGCACTGAGGCAGTCAGTGGGAGGGTATTGATTAGAGGATAATGTCATGAGCAACAGTGAAAGCAAGATAGGAAAATGTGTATTCAGCCTAATGGTTTGCTATTAAGTAGGTGGGAATGGCTTCTAATTAGCCGACAATCACTGTGTATCCCAGTTTCCAAACTTTCCCTCCTCCCTCGGCCACCAGCTGCCAATCTGTTCAATCTTTTTATTTTTTTATTTTGGAGTTCATTGCTTACTGCAGCGCAAAAAGCCTTTGTTTAAGAAAGAGGGCTCCTAGGGTCTCAGCTGCTGGGGTACTGCTTGCTGCTTGCGATGAGTAGCAACTGTCAGTTTATTTTATCTCAATCTTTTCATCATTCTGCTGAAACTGGTCGAATGAAGCCACCTGAGAGACCGGAGCGCTGAGTACCTACAAGTCATTAGCCAATCTCTCCCTACATAACAAGTCAACTGTATAGTGCCTCAAATGCAGCTTTTTAACCCTGTCCTTTCCACTCAGTGGTGCCTGTATGCCAGAAACATCAGCTTACGTCAATCAAAAGTTTAAGCACTCATTAGTCATATTCGGCCTATACATATGAATATAAATGTACAAACACAAGATAAATAATGGAAGCATGATGATAATAAAATATTAAATATTCTAAAATGTGAGGATTGGAGAAATATTGAACAAAATATTGCACAAATAATCTATGTTGTGCAAAATAAAATAACTAAAATACTTAATTCATGTTTGCAATATATGACTGAAGGCAAATTGCAGTTTGTTGACACGATACCAAAACAGACCTCTAATAGCCGGTCTTCAGAAAATTAAACTAATAGACCGATCAATTTAGAAAGTACCTTTTGATACATACATCATATCAAATACATGTATGTATATATACTACATATGGTCACTTTCTGAATCTGATAAACGCTTGTTTTATTATTCGTTATTTTACTTGCACTTTGACTTGTTTATTGAAGGGAACCTGACAGTAGATTGATGCTGCCCGAACAACAGGCACTATGAATTCAAACGGGTTGCATTATTGAAGCCATGAATAATTGTCTCTGAAACACCTCAGCTTTTCAGAGAACATGTACTTTGAAAAGCCCTTCAGAAATGATGTGACTAAGATGATTAGTCCGGGTCTGTCCCTGACATCTTCTCCCTGCCCAACTCAACTAAACTGAGCCTCCTGAGGACTGTCCTCAAACTAATAATCTCATGCACATCACGGATGGCTTTTCAAAGTGTGTTTTCACTTGCGTGTGACTCAAGATAGGATCGCGTCACCCAGACTTGCTGGTGGCTCTCCTGACAGGAGTGGGTCAGCTTCATGTATTTGTATGCAGCTGACCCGCTCCTGTCAGGAGAGCCACCATTCAGTCCAGACGATGAGATGCGATCCTCGCACAAGTCACACACAAGAGTGACTCGAGCCTTACTCAAACATCACAGTTATTAAGAGTAAAATATACATGACTGGATTAATGCACCCAGTTTTGATTCACGCTACTCAAGGCTCTCTTGTCGGGTTCCTTATAATTAGTCTGTGGAGCTTGTAATGTTATACTGTACTGTTATTTCTTAAAGCGGTCTTCTGCTGAAAACAAGATATAACTTATGGGATAGGTGATAACTTATTGATCAGTGGAGGTCCGACTGCTGGGACCCCCACCAGTCAGCAGAATAGGGAAAATAGAGCGACAGTGGGCATGCTTGATCGCCCCTCCATGCATTGCCTTTGGGGCAGGTCGGTACTTGGCTTTTTCTGTCAGCCCCAAAGAAAATGAACAAAGCAGCCTTCAAGCTTGCCCACTGCCACTCAGTTCTAAAAGTTCTCCAGTCTGCTGATTCATGAGTGTCATAGTGGCCGGACACCCAACAATCAATACGTTATAACCAATTCTGTGGATAACTTGCTTTTACCAGAGAATCCCTTTAAGCGATAAGCATTGATAGGGATTCTATTTAGCCTGTAGGCTTGCCAAGTGCAAATTAAAATGAGCTTCATTCACCCAATGCTGCTTCAGCACTATCTCTCAGCCGCAGTTGGCTGCAGCGGTGATGAAGTGAGTACTGCATGTGACTGCTGCAGCCAATCAATCACTGGACTCAATAGTTTTGTGTTAACTACAGTGGCATCACCATTAAGTCCAATGTTTGGGTGAAGCGTTAACGGACAATAGTCCTAATGTCACTGCTGCAGCCTGCTAGCAAATTGGAGGTAGTAGTGCAGAATCAGCACTGGAAGCCCCTTTAAGATGTGGTAGTGCTGTTTGTAGTGGTCTTTAATTGGTAATCAGAAAGTCAGACCTATTTGAGACCCCCATTTGTTTGAACCAGCAATTTTGACAGGACTAGCTAATGTGTGTGAGGGTCTTCTGTCTCAACCAACGTTCTCAGTGAGAGACAAATGTGGCATTTTCAATTTAAATACCCCATCCTTTTGTTCTCTATGGAAATAAGCGGCCACCAAGGGTGTCTACTGGCAGTGTACTCTCATTTCCCCACAAAAGGAGAGTACAGTGGAAATATATTTCCCCAAAACATATGAATGCTCAGTCAAGCGGAGCATGAATGTGCATTCGGCCAACAATACACAAACATATTTACTGCTACTCTTAACCTCTGATTTGTAGCCAGTATTAAGTAGAAAAAAATCCTTTGGGACTTTACAGTACATAAGATGTAATTCTGCATCAAATGGAAAACTGTTTTAACTTGAGAGTTACACAGAGTATTAGGATTATGTAAATAATTTCCAGAACCCACACCTGAAAAAGTGTGTTTATACTAAGATTTTAATTTAAGTTTCTATCCAAAATTACACATTGCGATAGACGATAAACTCACACACCTTCAACAATTAAAAATGGATAAAATGTTTATAATATATTTTACAACTATGAAATATAATAACAAAACTAAGAAAAATATATTTTTTTCCACTGATTAGTCAGGAGCACCCTATAATTTATGGCCTCAATTCCCAATTCTTGATTTGCTTTTCTTTTTTTTCTTGTGGTATTCGTAACTTTTTTTGGCACAAAAATAGTACATGCAAATTGTGAAATTTGTGCTTTTTTTAACCTCTTTTGTGATTTGTAAGTGCATAAAGTCAAACGTTTTGCAAAATAGCAGAACAATTGCACCAAAGTAACTGCAGTCCATTACGTCACTTATGGAAGGGTGGGATAGATTTTTGCCAAATTGTGTGATTTTTTAAAAAGTTGAATTTGATGAATCAGTCTAAAACATTTGGAAAAGCCATGTTAACATTAAAATCTGAAAATTAAACAGCAAAAGACAACTTTAAAAAAAGCGCAAATCGTTTGATGAATTTGTTGCAAATCAAGAAGTCAGTAATTGAGAAGCATTTACGCCAAAAAAGGGGCAATGATGATTGTAATGATGATAAATTCTCGACCCTTCGTTACAACACTTTATCATACTTGGCACTTATTTATCATTTGTCTACAAAATCTTATGTAATTCCAAAAGTGATATGCTATGTCTTAGAAATATACTCAGTAATCCTCACAAGCTAATATAACTTCTCATATAAACCTAAAAAATCCTGTGCAGGGAATAACCGAATATATTATTCACTTCCAGCCGCCGCAGCCTTGTCCTACTGTACTTGGTAATAGGGTGCTGTGAATTCCCGAATAAAATAAAAATTCATTGTAAAGGGCTCTCGGTGGATGGCTCTCTGTGTCATGTTTACAGCAGTAGGTACACAGGCACTGGGCCTAAAGGACAAAGTTCATTGTTCTGTTTTGCTAGAGAAATCCATTAGTATGCAGCTTCTTCCTAACTGCATAGAAGAAATGCATTCCCTTCTATAACCAGTTCAACGCTGGCTCTGTTTCAGAATTGTTTTAGCTTTTTGTGAGTGCATAATATTTAGTAAAGCAGCAAGGCAAACACCAAAATATTAACAATAGATAAATCGTTAAATGTGCTAAACGACCATGCGACCTGTGTATTTCCAATGGGCTAATGAAGTGTTAGATTACAATGTATGTGAATCAAGGGGCTGATGACCAAAATAATCACAAAGAAGCGAAACGCATTAGGGGGTCTGCTCCGTATCCCATATTAGCTTGCCTCATCATGTCAACAAGTAATTTTAACACTATTTATCGATTGGTTGAATAAATGGCTATAACTGGATTTTTTTACCAGTTCCCACTGAGGGTTTATTATGTTGAGTGAGCAGGGTTACTCTATAAAGGCTTCCTATCATGTTTATAAGGGGTTGTTTAGATATTATTTTGTAGGGTTTCTCTTGTATTTATTACACATGTTCATAAGTACAGGGTGGGGCACAAGTATGGATACACCCTCGGTGGGCCATTAGTATGGATACACCCTGATAAAATGGAAGTGGTTGCTGATATCACCTTACCGTAGGTGATGCCCATGGTGACCATCTGCAAAGCCGTCATTTTGAATTCAACGTTACTCTTTTTTATCAGGGTGTATCCATTCTTATGACCCACCCAGTGTGTATCCATACTTATGGCCCACCCTGTATTCTATTTTGATAAACCTTTATTTATCCTATTTTTTTAAACCCTTCATCCTGAGCAATTTTCTGCTTTTTCTTCCCCTTTTTCCAAGAGCCATAGCAATTTTAGTTTTCTTCAATATAGCCATGTGAGGGCTTGATTTTTTGCTGAATGAATTCGAATTTTGAATAACTCCATTCATTTTGCCATATAGTGTACTTGAAAAAGTAAATTCCAAGTGGAGTGAAATTGCAAAAAAGTGCAATACCACAATAGTTTGTTATTTTTATTTATTATGTTTACTATATGATAAAACTGACCTGGTAATATGATTCTCCAGGTCAGCACGTGTACGAAGATACCAAATATATACAGTTTTGTTTTTTTTTTATTTAAGTGGGGAAAAAAAATAGGAATTTAATAAATACAATTTGTTTGCTTGTGTTGCCATTTTTTGTGATCTGTAACATTTTAATATTCTTTACTGAATTTTATTGTACTGTTGCTGGGGACAAAAAAAACAAACCCATAATTCTGGTATTTTGATTTTGGTTTTTTTTTACATCATTTAACTATTGGATTATTTTATTTTATATTTTGATAGATCAGACATTCTGAACTCAGTCTTACCAAATGTTTGTTTTTTTTATTTCTAATTGGACAAAAGGGGAGTGATTTGTACTTTCGTGGTTTTTCCATTTTTTTTTTTTTTAAAAAAAATTTTCTTTACTGTATTTACTAGTCCACTTAGGGGACTTGAAGTTACGATCAGCTGATCACTTGTGCTATACAGCGGGATTGAACTGGCTAACAGGCGTGGGTGGATCCCCAATATACCTGCGGCTGTGAGAGCATGAGATGGCTGATTAAATCAGCCTTCATGTAAAGGAAATGATACAGATTTGCAGTGCCTGTATCAAACGCAGTGACCCGACTTTTGATGTACATATATGTCAAAAGTAATAATAGAGTTAAACTATTCTTGTATGTTTATGGCCTGTTTCACACTTCAGTGAAAAACACAGACGTCTTTCACAGACGTGTTAAAAAGGCATATGTCCCTCCGTGTGCTGTAATTTGTGGGTTGTCCATGTACAATCCGTGATCCATGCTCCATGGTCCTTGATTGCTCATGGAGATAAACTCACCTGTCCCATTCCTGCTGTCCGTGGTGCTGAACTCTCCGGCTCTGCTGCATCCGGCCACTGTGTCTCTCATCTCTGCAGCTACTTCCGGGTCGGCTGTGGCAGCATAACTGAATATGCCTGCCAGTAATGAGCCGGCCAGAAAGAAGCAGAGAGCAGAGGCTGCACAGAGCATTGCTGGAGAAGGTGAGTTTAAAATGCTTTTTATTTTCAATGTCCGTGTTTTTCTGGTACGTGTTTCACGGACCACAGCATAGTGTGGTCTGTGGGACATCAGTGATGCCAGAAAAAAACGGACATGGAGTAATCATGGACATGCGTGTAGGCCACACGGAGACACGGTCAGTGGAAAATCACTGATGTGTGCACAGACCCATTGATTATAATGGGTCTGCGTATGTCAGTGATTGTGGTATGTATAAAAACTAACACATACGTACCAGAATCACTGACGTGTGAAAGAGGCGTAATAGAATCAAGAGACCCATGGTATGCTAGTCACCAAAAGCAGAATCAGAATTGCTGATAATTGGCAGCTTCTACATGAGGTACGTAAAGAAATAGCTTTACATAAAAAAAATTCATGTTTTACTTTTAGAATTTTTATTGTTTTATTTTGCCATAAATACGAACATTTTAGTGGAAACAAATGGGCCCCATTTATCACAGATTAAGATTGGTTTCACACAGTATTTTTCTAAAAAAGCATTTTTGTTGCACATCATTTGTCTGCTTGTATGTCTGTGTGCCAAGAATTCTGTCTCAATGTTGCACTCATGTGACAAACATAATGGGAGTTTGTATTTTATTTTTTTGTGAAGTTTTTTTTTTTTAGGTCAGATGGCTTTAAAAAAAGCGTATTCATCTACGTCTAGCATTTACGGTATAATGGTGTTTTTCACATGCGTGTGAAAAAGGCCTTGGACCTATCTCCTGGTCAATAATCTCACACTTAAGCTTCATTGAGAGAAAAGTGATTTTTCACATATCAATTGTCATTAGTGTTTTTCATCTGATTTGACTTGGTTAGTATCAGTTTTTACCATCAGTGTTTCATCAGTGATTTTCATGTATGAAAAAAATAAATAGCAAAGCTTCTCCTATACTTTACAATGTTTATCACATAAAGCTCTAGGGTTCTCGTCTGTGTGCTGTCTGTTATTTCCATGTATCCATAGACTTGTATGGATAATTTTGATCCAAGATGACAATCGAAAACAGACAAGTATCTATGATTTTTTTTGTAGACACAGTCAGCAAATAACACTTTATAGATTATAATGGGTATATCATATATCCATGAAGATCAAGGATAGAACATGTAGATGAAACATGGACATCCATATAAGGCCTTAGGCTTTGATTCATCAAATATTTTTGACAGAATTTTGGTGAAAAACAAAATTGGTACTTCTGCAAAAATGTTGTGACTTTTGGATTTTTTAAGCCAACTTTTTAAAAAAAGTGGGCGGACCTAGCCAGGAGAGAGTGTGGTCGAACACTGCTGAATAATTCATCAGATCTTACTCCACAAAAGTAGAAAACTTACTTCAGTCTCTGGTTGGAGTACATTTTTTGCAGGGCGCACAGTGGCAAAACGTTTTGCCAAATTCATTAGGAGGCATACCATTCATAATGAATTTGGCACTTCTGGAAATACTTCAGAATTTCAAGGTCAATTCCTATGTTAAGCTTTCATGTAGATGATAGATGTTGCTTTCAAACACTACAGTCATATATTTCGTCATACCTGGGTTAATTGCTAGCTATTGGTGATGCGTGAGCACTACTATGCTTGGGTGCTTGGTACTCGTAACAAGCAGTTTGATGCTCGGACAGGCTCGACTCGTGTACTGAGTGTATTGGAAGTCAATGGGAAACTCGAGCATTTCCATTATACTTGGTACACGAGTTGAGCCCCTCTGAGTGTCAAACTGCTCATTACTAGAGATGGGAGATCCCGCAGATATTTGGGTTTGGCGGGTCCAACTGGATTTAAAAAAAAAGTCTGGTTCGAGTCTGGACTTCACCCGAACTTGACCTTAGACCCCGAACCCAATGTAAATCAATGGAATCCCAAGCTATAAAATGGTCGTAGTAAGGGCTTGGGGGCAGCAAAAGGAAGCAAAGACATATATAATTACCAAGTTTCTGCATGGCTGTCACACTGCATCCGGGTCCACTCATTAAATCTTATGAGTAATCACTGTTTTTCCCCTCCCATGCTCTGAGATAGCGTCTTTGATTGGTTGCAGTCAGGCTGCGCCCCAAACCTTTGTGCCGGTGTCTGTGATTGGTTGCCCTTACACTAGCTGTCTGGGTCTCGAAAGTAGAATGTAAAAATAAATAAATAATTGGAAAAAATGACATGTATTCTGATACTTGGTGCAGATAAAGCAGACAGCTGGAGACTTCAGCCCCCAGCTGTTTGATATATCTTAGCTGTGTATCAAAATATTAGGGACCCCCATAGGGCCCTTTTTAAATTATTTAAATAAATAATTTACAAAATGGTGTGGGGTCCCTCCAATTTTGATACCTAGCCAAGATAAACCAAACAGGTTGGGGCTGGTATTCTCATGCTGTGGAAATCTATAGTTATCTGGCCCTCCACAGCCTAAAAATAGTAGTCTGCAGCTGCCCCGTTACCCAACTCATCCTGATTGCCTTGGAGTGGTGGCCTTCGGGTGAATAGAAGAGGTTATAACAGCTGTGATTAACCCCTCTCTATTTCTCCTATTTATTAACCCCCAAAACACACCTGTAGGTCTGACAAAATCCACACCACGACGTCCCATGACATTCCCGAAATTAGAAAATGTGACCAATCACTTTGGCCTGCGGGACACACTGATGAAGCCATAGCTGTAAGAATGGTGACGTGACATTAGTGAGTTCACCTGATGTCACATCTGTCGGTTCCCATGGTATCCCAGCTGTGGCCTCAGGTGAACTCACCTCAAGTGAACGCATTGAATTCAATGCCGAATGACCGGATTAGGTTGTGCGGACGTTAAGTATTTATTTACAGAAATTTCTGCACCAAATCTGCATCTCCTGGCATAAAAAAACACTAAAAACAAGATGTGTTTTTGATGTGTTTTCTATGTGTTTTTCTGCCATGATATGCACAATAGGTGCAACCAAATACTCAACGTGTATACATAGCCTTATCCGGTAATTCGGTATTGAGTTCAATGAGTTCAGCTGAGCTGAGTTCACTGAGTTTAATGAGTTAATCTCAGGTGAGTTTTTAAATAAAGGATTTTTCTCTAAGTTTTGTGTATATTTTACATTACCAATTCACGTCTTTGTGACAGCTGTGATTTTTGACAAATCACAACTGTCATTATCCCCTTAAATTACCCCAAATGTCATTGCACCAGGGAAATTGGGATGAACTGAGTGAGAGCCAGGATTGGTGCATCTAATCAATGTGGTAATTTTGGGGCAGCTGCAGGCTGCTATTTTTAGGTTGGAAAGGGTCAAATAACCATGGGCCTCCCCAGCCTATTACCAGCCTCAGCTGTCTGCGTTATCTTGGCTGGATATCAAAATAGGGGGGGAGAGACCACACACCATTTTTTAAATTATTTATTTATTTTTTAAAAAAATTGCATGGGGTTCCTTGTACAGTATTTTGATACACAGCCAAGATAAAACACACAGCTGCAGGCTGCAGCCTTCAGCTGTCTGTTTTATTTGCACTGGGTATCAAAACGCGGGGGACTGCATGTCATTTTTTTCAATTATTTATTTATTTGTACATTCCACTTCACGAATCCAGATAAGTGTGAGGACAACCAATTCAAGATGCCAACACTGATGGTGGAGGTACAGTCTGACTACAACCAATCACAGACGCTGTTACAGAAGGTGACGAGAGAACAGAGAATATTCATAAGGTTTAATGAGCCATAAATAAGGTATAATTATTCTGCTTTAATCCCCATTTTGAATCTTTTTACTTTTTCTAAAGTTATTTTTATCTGGCAAGCTAATCCAAACATTAAGACAGACTTCCCTTAGAAGTTGGAGCTTTCTGATCACTACTCATTATAGCTACGGAGCACTCGAGCAAGATAGTGAGTGCTCATTAACAGTGGCTCTATGTTTAATACTGTAGATAAACTCAACTGGAAGATGAACTTATGTCAAGTTTTGTCTTTATAAATTGACATTTTACATTATAGAAAAAAAAGTCTCCAGAATTAGTGGAATACCCTGTAGGAAAAATTACAGAAAAGGTCAGGAATAGTTGATGTCAGTCCAATGTGATATTTGAAGTTATGCTATTGCAACAAACCTTAATGAACATACCCAGCTCCATAAACAGGAGGTGCTGACCATATTACCCAACTGACACCAACAGGAAACCGTCACGATTGACACTACCCAATCTTTAATCGCTACTGTGTCATCCCTCACAAGATCAACAAGTGCAGATACTTGTTATTGCAATTGAGAGCCTACTAAAGGCCCTGTGTTTGCCATTTCTTTTACTCTGATACAGGTTTTTCTTCATAGAGGATTGTAAAAAGACAAAGCACTGCAATAAAAAAGTATTTCAATTTAATAACAAAAAAAGTTAGTGCAAGTTAAAATTTTATAAGTGCACTAAAAAAGAGTTTTAAAAATATATGAAAAATAAAAAAAATTAAATAACCCCAAATAATAAAAAATAATTTCATCATCTGAAAGCTCATTTTTTAAACAACATATAATATATTTTAAATGCTATATCATTTCTGTGCATGATAACACAAATTTTACTGCCACTGAAATAATGGAATAAAAAACACTCAAAATGTCATAGATTTGGTATGTTACCAATAAATACTGCTACTGTTATCCTACAAAAAACCCTCCTTGCATTGCGTTTTAAAAAAAAATAAAATATGGATCTCAGAATGTGGTGACAAAAACAATATTTTTATTTTTGAAAAGTTCATTTTTTAAAAGCTGTAAAACATAATAATGGTATTATTTTGGTGCTGTTGTACTCAGACTGACCCATAGAATTAAGTAAGTTGACATGTCAATTTTACATCAGTGAATGCCATAAAATTAAAAGCCCAGAAATATTTTTTTCAGTATATATTGATATAGTAAATTAAAAGGTGGTAATAAAATTATAACTCGTGTTGAAAAAGTAAGCCCAAATACAGCTATGTCGAGAAGTTATGTCTCTTGGGAATGAAAAAGACAAAAGCAAAAAACAGAAAAAAAAGCAGTTAAAGAAAAGGGTTAAAGAAAGAAAGATGCATCCTGCTAGACTACAAAGGAGTCTGCAGGAGGCGCCAGGAGGGAAAGTGTATTCTACAACTTTTTTTTTTTACCAACTATAACTTATTGAACCTTTCTTTTGATTTAAGTGCCTATTCCTGGCAAATCTATATTCTTTATCACTATGAAATTTGGCAAGAATGTCATGTATCTGTTTTATTAAAAAGAAAGGTAATAGCACATGTAACCTTCACAGACCCAATCAGAGATTATGATTGGGTAATTACAAATTCTATTTTCGGAAAAATAGGCAACATGACAAACTACTTTCCAATTTGGAAAACAAGAATGTCTAATAAAATGTGTGCAGTATATTCCATGTATGTGATTAATATGTCAATGCAGCATTATTTATTAATTTGGTGAAGACATGGAATTTATATCAGCAGTATTTTAAAAATGATCTTATTTGGGAAGATATAGTGCAGTAGTGTAATGCATCCCTTGTCAAGTCCACACTGTCTCTTACATTTCTTATCATTTAAGCAAGAAGATGAATGTCAGCTATAAATCAATAAGTTGGCCATGGCTGGTGAGAAGAAAGTACAGTGCCAATTAACTATTCACCTGTATTACACACAGCAATATGTCAGTGTGTCTGGTGACAAATATTATCACACTGAAGTCAAAGCTTGCTTATAAAACAAAGATTTTCTTAACCAAACTGATTAAACAATTAAAATATTTTGCCTATTTCACAATGTGCTTGAAAATCAATAAAGGGGTTTTCACAAAATCAAAAGTAGGATAGAGTATATCTCTTTTTGGAGGTTCCACTGCTGTTACCCACGATCAAAAGAATAAGGCTCCAAAAAACACTGAACAGGGCTCTGTAGATCCCCATTTTCAATAAGGCAGAGGTGCGCGTTCATTGTCAAAGGCGCTTCTGTAAATAGCGCAGTTCTTGGTATTCTCCAGCAGTCCAATAAATAATAAATGGAGCAAAGGCCGAGTACGGGCAGTTTTCTCAATGTTCTGGAGATTCGTACTCAAGATTGCTTGGGGGTCTCTGTCTGGGGCCCTAGCAATCACCAAGTTATCCCCGATTGTAGGATTCATTAGAATTGCCCCATCTGGGACACTTGTCAAATCAACATTGGTTGGACATACATTTATTGTGAAAACTATTTTCTGTCACACGATTTCAGGTGGTTACATGGGTGGCTTTCTTTATACAGTTTTTCTTTTGCTTGTGTTTTGTGCCGTTACAGCGGCTGGTACCTGTTCACACTTCCTATGTTCTATTTTGAGATGCAGTTTTTTTTTCAGCATATATTGGAGGTATAGACAGCCTCATATTCTGACTGTCCTCTCCTCCCATCAGCCCCAGGTTGGTTTTCATTAGTTGTCAGATCCTCTCTGCCCATATATTTGTAGACTTTTAGCCCAGGAGAGTCATGAAATAGGACAGTACAAAAATGGATACAGCCTAGTGTGCGGCTGTATCTATTTTTGTATTTGCTATGTTTTTTTCAGCTGGCACCTATACACACTTGTAGGATGTGCGGGTCAGTTTTTTTAAATACCGTATATGAAATAGGACAGTGTCCTTTCAATGAAAAGTCACCTTATCGAGGTTGATGGGCACACATGAATTGGCCAATTTATGAGCTATGTATCTTCATTTTTCTGAAGTATATTCTATATAGCATTTATGCAGTTTACATTTCAGGTAGTCAATATTTGCATATATTTTAGTGCTAACAGAGTGTTGCTGTATTCTTTTGTTTCTGTTTCATGTAGTTATAGCAGCTGGCACCTGTTCACACTTGCTATGTTCTATTTGGCGATGCAGTTTTGTCCTCCCAGTATATCTTTGAGGTATAGACAGCATCCTATCCTGACTGTGCCCCAGGTTGGTTTGAATTAGTGGGTCAGAACCTACCTGCCCATATATTTGTAGACTTTTAGATAAGAAGAGTCATGAAATAGGATAGGGTGCCATTACTTACTGAGGTGATTGGCACACATGAATTGGCCAATATGTGAGCTTAGTATATTAATTTTTCTAAAGTATATTACATATAGCAGTTATACAGTATATGCATTCTATGTTTGCATATATCTTAGTACTATCAGAGTGCTGCTGTATTATTTTGCTTGTGTTTTATGTAGTTATAGCAGCTGGCACCAGTTCACACTTGCTATGTTCTATTTCGAGATGTAGTTTTTTTTCCCAGTATTTCTAGGAGGTATAGACAGCCTCCTATTCTGACTGTGCTCTCCTCCCATCAGCCCCAGGTTGGTTTTAATTAATGTGTCAGATCCTATCTGCTCATGTATTTGTATATTTTTCGCCCAGGAGTGGCATGAAATATGATAGGGTCCAATCAAATTATAAAAGCAGGAAAAAAAAGCGGGTTTAAATACCGCGCCAAAACCACAGGAGTCCGGAGGATGTTGGTGAATCCCTTTTTATTTTCTCAGGTCTACACGTTTCAGGGACATATCAGTCCTCTTCATCAGGACAATATACAGAGAATACTATAGAAGGCTATAGTATTCTCTGTATATTGTCCTGATGAAGGGGATGGATATGTCCCTGAAACGCATAGACCTGAGAAAATAAAAAGGGATTCACCAACATCCTCCGGACTCCTGTGGTTTTGGCGCGGTATTTAAACCCGCTTTTTCTCCTGCTTTTATAATTGTCTTACCACTGCGGGACCTCTGCCTTCCACGCTATTTCCATGCTCAATAAGGGGTTGTGACTGGCACAAACAGACCAGGTGAGTGTTTTTTCTGACATTCACCCCCTACCTGTTTACCGGATAAGACCCTATTTGCGCCTAATCTTTCCACGGCTTCTCTCTCCTTAGGGTCCAATCAAAGAAAGGTCACCTTACTGTGGTTGATGGACACACATGAATTAGCCAATTTATGCAGTGTCTTTATTTTTCTATAATATATTCCATATAGCATTTATGCAGTTTAAATTTCATGTATTCTATAGTTGCTCATATCTTGCTTGTGTTTTGTGTAGTTATAGCAGCTGGCACCTGTTCACACTTGCTATTTTTTATTCGGAGATGCAGTTTTTTTTCCACAAGCAGATACTTTAAGCTTTCTGAATGACAGCTTTTATTTCTAATAGGTTCTATAGAGAATTATTAAAAAACACATGACTGCTTTCTTCCAGGAAGTCATACCAATTCATGGCAGTGTTGGTAACCTGATTGTTTCTATTATTTCTCATTATCCAAAAATCACAGTCAGCTAGATTACTTTAAACACAGCAGCAAATCATATTAGATTTTAAACACTATAAGTAATACATATCGCAATACACTGATCTGAACACATTAGCAGCACCTACTTTTAACTCTAAAATGATCAAATTCAAGGTCATCAAAAACTTGCATAAGCTCCTTTAGCATGAAAAAACAATCACTGGTGCAATAATTTTTTTTGACAGATGTTGGAAAAAAGTCCACTAATTTTTCAGACTGTCTAACAATTGGGAGTCAATTAGCAACCTTAATCCACAGCTTGTGTCTGGTATTGCAGCTCAGCATGAATAGGGCACCATTTTGTAAGGAATTGGTTTGGTCAGACAATTTTAAAAGGTTTGAATATTAAAGACATTATCCACTACTAGGACAACCTTTCTCAAACTGAGACTTTGCCCCTGTAAACATAAAAACACTTATACTCGTCTCCATTGCCAGCGCATTTCCAGCGTTGTCATCACTTATTCTCTTGGCGATCATGTGAGGTTGTTACAGCATACGAGCCCTGCACCCAACCACTGCTGGCTTCACTCTCTCGGGGCTCATATGAAGTTGTTACAGCATACGAGCCCTGCACCCAATCACTGCTGGCTTCACTCTCTTGGGGCTCATATGAAGTTGTTACATCATACGAGCCCTGCACCCAATCACTGCTGGCTTCACTCTTTTGGGGCTCATATGAAGTTGTTACATCATACGAGCCCTGCACCCAATTACTGCTAGCTTCACTCTCTCGGGACCCATGTGAGGTTGTTACATCATACAAACTCTGCACCCAATAGCTACTGGCTTCACTCTCTCTCGAGGCTCATGTGAGATTGTTACATCATATGAGCCTTGCGCCTAATCACCGCTGGCTTCACTCCCCCACCTTTGGATAAATCAAACATCAAGAAGTCAGAGCTGCAGCTTCTCGCTTCCTATTAATGTTTGATATGTCCAAAGGCGGGGAGAGCAAAACCAGTGGTGATTGGGCACAGGGCTTGTATGATGTAACAATCTCACCTTAGCCCTGGGAGAGCAAGTGCCGAAACCGCTGAAATCCTTTTAAGGAAATCCCTACATTTGATGATTTAGGGGTACATTTTACTGTCTGTCTACATTAGTAAATGCTCTTAGAATCTACTGTAAATTCATTGTATCCAAAGATTACAGATTTACACCTTTTAGATGCATCCAGGACACACAAACAGACAGATACATATAGATACTTAGAAATTTCCTATTTGTACTGAAAAAAAAATCAATTCTAGCAAAATGCACTGATAAAAGAAATATGCCCATTATGTTTTATAACCAGTCTTACCGACATTTGCTGGGTCACTGAACATGTCACTTCTGTTCTTTTTCCATGCCAGCAGGTACTCCATGCTGACATAATCTGCAGCCCCCGTGTGTCTGCTCACTGCCAGCATCATCCTGTGCGCCTTTGCAATGCCGAAATGAACTTGTGCCTCTTCTATCAATGGTATTTCCCCGTGATTGACTGCAGTCTCATAAGCTTGAGAAAAATAGTGACACGCTTTCTCATAGTCCCCCTGAAAAGAAACACACAACAAAGTCAAAATCTTATAGTAGCAGAGCAGTTCTTTATGAAGAAGGTGTAGAGTTTACAAAACCCAAATTGTGTTTGCTGTATCTATGTACAAAGATTGCAGAGAACAGAAGCTGTAAATAATGTATAATATAATGAAAAAGCAGCAAAAGTAGGCTAGAAAGTAATCAATGTCACTACTGGGCCCAAGTTAGGCTGCTTTCACACTACGTCTTTTTAACATGCGTCCTGAACGTTTTTTTGCTGCAAAAGCGGATCCTGCTTTTACAGCAAAAAACGCATGCAAACGCATGTGTTACTTTGCAGGATCCTGTCACTGGATGTTTAGGGGCAGGCATTGGAGTCATGTGATCGGGAGTGATGGGAACTAAACGTACCAGACTGGGAGCCGGCATCTGACAGCTGCGAGGCTCGTAACCAAGGTAAACATCGGGTATACTTGCTTGGATACCCGATATTTACTTTGGTTACAAGCGTCTGCAGCTGCTAGGAGCCGGGCTCCCTGCACACGTTACCAACGTAAACATCGGGTAACTAAGATAAGTGGTTACCCGATATTTACCTTGGTTACGAGTGTCCGCAGCTCTCAGGTGGGGGAGAGGGAGGGGGAGAGACAGAGAGAGAGGGAGGAGAGACAGAGAGGGAGGAGAGAGATAGACTGATCACGGAGGCTGGCTTCTGGGCATGCTCAGTAGAGCAAGCAGGATCCTGCCTATCAGCATGCCAGCGTTCACATGCGTTTGCGTGCTGTTTAGTCAGGATCCAGCAATTTGCAGAAGTTGGACGCAGCTCAAAAACGCTACAAGTAGCGTTTTTGAAAGATGTTAAAAAACTGCAAGTCGCTGGATCCTTACTATAACGCACGCAAACGCAGGTGAACGCATGTTAACGCGAGTCCATTGCAAATGCATTGAAATGAAAACACATTTGCACTGGATCCGTTTCTGCGTTAAAAAAACGTTCAGGACGCATGTTAAAAAGACGTAGTGTGAAAGCAGCCTAAGGCTTTTGTTTTGCTTCAACTACTTTATCTCTCCATATATATGCAGTGACTTTTATTTACAGTTTAGTAGAGCCTATTAAGTGTTTTGACATTAGTACAGATATCATTTTTTGTAGTTTTTATTTGGAAAATAACTATTTATATAAACAAAAAAAAACAAAACTTGTTTGTGGTAGTGCAGACATGGGCCCTGATACTATAGCTGCTGCTGGTTTTTGTGTAAATAGGGTCCTAAAAAACACATTCTATTTTACTATTAAAAAGGTGGTTCACTACTCTGCAATACTAACCACATCTCTGTAAAACTGATAGGGAAGGCTTTTTCTAAATATCTTCTTCAGCCAATTCTGTCTTTGAGCAGCGCTATTGCGGTCCGATCATCCCCATGAAGTGAGCCCCTATGCTCAGTGACTTCTGAGATCCAGTGATGTCACGTCAACTTCCTGTTGACGTGACATCTCCGAGGCCATCCCCAGTCTTCCTGAGTGACTGGGCTGTGGGTGGAGTTTCATCACTTGTCACAGCCCAGCATCGCTCTTGCTTGTGGTGGTCTGCAGTGTAGGAAAGTGCGTGCAACATCCTGGGCTGTGATGCTGTGCTGTGATTTGTGGTGAAACTCCGCTCACAGCTTGGTTACTCAAGAAGCCTGGGGCCGGACTCAGTGACGTCGGATTAACTGGAAGTTGACATGACATCACCGGACCTCAAAGGTCACAAAGCCCAGGGGGTCACTTCAGATGGCAATGGCGCCACTCAGAGGCAGAATTGGCTGAACAAAGTATTTGAAAAAAGCCTTCCTTCTCAGTTTTGTAGGGATGTGGCCACTATTGCCGTGTAGTGAACCACCTATTTAAAACATCTCATGCTGGCAAAATGAAAGTTCTGTAATAGAAACTAGCAAATTGATTCAATGCAACGCAAATTTGTTTAGAACTTTTTAGAATTCACAATTCGCTTGGCCCTTACCTCTGCTAAACAGAATTACTTCAAAAACCTCATATCCTCTTTAACACACAACCCCAAACAGCTATTTAATACTTTTACCTCCCTCCTTCGCCCACCACTGCCCCCTCCAACCTCCCACATTTCCGCAGAAGAATTTGCCACATATTTCAAAGAAAAGATCGACCAAACCAGACAAGCCTTTTCTGCTGAACCACCACAACCCCTTCATATAACAGACCACTGCTCCTCCCCCATAAACTTCCTCCCCACCATCACCGAAGGAGAGCTTGCACATCTTCTCTCAAAAGCACACCTCACCACATGCGCACTCGACCCCATCCCATCCCACCTCCTCCCCAACCTCACCACTATCCTTATTCCAGCCCTAACCCATCTCTTCAACCTATCTTTAACAACTGGTACCTTCCCTTCTGCCTTTAAGCATGCAACAGTCACACCTATCCTAAAGAAACCTTCCCTTGACCCAACCTCTACTACCAGCTATCGACCCATATCACTACTCCCACTTGCCTCAAAACTCCTGGAACAGCACGTCCATGCTGAACTTTCCTCCCACCTCTCCTCTAACGCTCTCTTTGACAACCTACAGTCCGGCTTCCGTCCACATCATTCCACTGAAACTGCCCTGACTAAACTCACAAACGACTTACTTACCGCCAAAGCTAACAACCACTTCTCTGTACTCCTACTTCTAGACCTATCCTCAGCCTTTGACACTGTCGACCACTCCCTGCTACTACAGATCCTCTCTTCCCTTGGTGTCAGAGACCTCGCCCTCTCTTGGATCTCTTCATACCTCTCCAACCGCACTTTTAGTGTCTCCCATTCCCACACAACCTCTTCATCCCGTTCTCTCTCTGTTGGTGTCCCTCAAGGCTCTGTCCTGGGACCCTTACTTTTTTCTATCTATACATTTGCCCTCGGACAACTCATAAAGTCCCATGGCTTTCAGTACCACCTATATGCCGATGACACTCAGATCTACCTCTCTGGTCCAGATGTCACATCTCTGCTGTCCAGAATCCCAGAGTGCCTATCGACTATATCTTCCTTCTTTTCCTCTCGCTTCCTAAAGCTCAATGTGGCCAAAACTGAACTGATCATCTTTCCTCCATCTCCCCTGCACTCTCCACCTGACCTATCCATTACAATTAATAACATCACGCTCTCCCCAGCACCCAAAGTTCGGTGCCTCGGAGTGACCTTTGACTCTGCCCTGTCCTTCATACCACACATCCAATCCCTCACCACCTCCTGCCGTTTCCAACTCAAAAATATTTCCAGAATCCGCCCTTTCCTCAATCCCCAATCTACAAAAATGCTAGTGCATGCCCTCATAATCTCCCGCATCGACTACTGCAACATCCTCCTCTGTGGTCTCCCTGCTATCACACTCGCCCCTCTCCAGTCCATCCTTAATTCTGCTGCCCGAATGATCCACCTCTCTCCTCAATACCACCCCGCTTCCCCTCTCTGCAAGTCCCTCCATTGGCTCCCAATCTTCTATCGTATCCAATTCAAACTACTAACCCTGACCTACAAAGCTGTGCATAATCTGTCTCCTCCATATATCTCTGAACTAATCTCTCGCTACACTCCAAAACGTAACCTCCGGTCCTCCCAAGATCTCCTCCTCTCCTCCTCTCTCATTCGCTCCTCATGCAACCGACTCCAAGACTTCTCCCGAGCATCCCCAGTCTCCTGGAACTCACTGCCTCAACACGTCAGACTATCTACTACACTTGCAAACTTCAAACGGACCCTGAAAACTCATCTGTTCAGAAATGCCTATAATCTACAATGACCTCACTGCCCCACCACCGTGCGGAGCTGCCGCCCCACCACCGTGCGGAGCTGCCGCCCCACCACCGTGCGGAGCTGCCGCCCCACCACCGTGCGGAGCTGCCACCCCACCACCGTGCGGAGCTGCCGCCCCACCACCGTGCGGAGCTGCCGCCCCACCACCGTGCGGAGCTGCCGCCCCACCACCGTGCGGAGCTGCCGCCCCACCACCGTGCGGAGCTGCCGCCCCACCACCGTGCGGAGCTGCCGCCCAACCTACACCCCACCTACTGTCTCCTCCCCAAAATCCTTTAGGATGTAAGCCCGCAAGGGCAGGGCCCTCTTCCCTCTGTGACAGTCTGTCTATTGTAACGTGTATATGTATTTTGTATGTAACCCCCTTCTCATGTACAGCACCATGGAATCAATGGTGCTCTATAAATAAACAATAATAATAATAATAATAACCAAGCAAATTCAAACAATGTGCAATTTGCTTTGGTAGATCCCTTAAAATGGCAACCACCAGTTTTCAAATTGCAGATTTCAACAGCCAGAGAAGGACCACATGATTACAGGCAAGGCCTGTCAGGCTTCTTTATAATGCCTTGCAGCTCTCGCATGACATGGTATAGCGCAGCCAATAAGGAGGGACCATGCTAGTGGAATTAAAGCAGAATGGTGAAATTAACAGAGGAAGTCATAAAACTTAAAACTTGGTTCTAGATATAGGGAATAGAGATGAGCGGACCTGTTGAAGTTCGGTTTGTGGGGTTCAGACGGACTTTGGATAAAGTTCGGTTCGGGACCCGGACTTAACCTGAACCCCAATGAAAGTCACTAATTGGGCACTTCAGGTCTCTGCCCACATGTAGCCAGCCATAAACAGAGCACTTTCATGGAAGGTTGGGTGGGTTTTTCGTTTTTTTGTGCACACTACATCCGATTATGCTGTTATTACCCCCAGTGTGAGCCAATCAGATACTCCAAGTGGTTCGCACTGGGATGAGCACCGAGTGTACCTAAGTGCAGAGATGCTCGTAACTCATTGTAGATTGTAAGCGCTCACGAGCAGGATTGTGTTTTTTTTCTCTTCTAATTATTGTATTTTCTATAACCGTTACTTGTTTGTATATGATCCTCCTGAATTGTAAAGTGCTGCGGAATATTTTTGGCGCTATAGAAATAAAGATTATTATTATGAGTACTTTGCATTTGTAAAGCACCTGAACTTCCATTTCAAACTCTGTTGTTTTGTAAAGTCTGTGTTTGGTATGAACACTGAACCTCAGGTTTGCTCATCACTAGTAGGGAGTAGAGATGAGCGGACCAGGGGAAATTCGGATTCTGTGGATTTAACAGCACTTCAGGTAAAGTTCACTTTAGGACCTGGACTTGAACTGAACCTCATTGGAACTCACTGATTGGGCAGTTTGGCTCTCTGCTCACATATAGCCAGCCATAAACAGAACACTTCCAAGGGAAGATGGTCAAGGTTTTTCCATTTTAATTTTTTTGTTTGTGCACACTACGTTTGATAACGCTGATTTTACCTCCAGTGTGAGCCGTTCAGACACTGCAAGCGGCTCACACTGAGCCAACCACCGAACATACCTGAACTCAACGATGCTCAATCGAGTGGTCAGCATATGTAAAGCACCCAAACTCAAACATTCATTTTTTTTGTAAAGTCTGTGTTCTGCACGAAGAGAAAGCCATAAAACACTTAAAAAACTGTACAGATAGTGTGTGACAGAACAGCAATGAAGAACAGTCACCATCTGTTTACCTATAGCCATAAAGGTAGAGGTCACTTTGACATTACTAAGGCTCGGATACAGTCCTAGGAGTGTTACACCTATCTTTTCAGAGCAACTGGAGGATTTGCCGAACTTTCAATTCACAGTGAATTGATAAGTATCAAATATTTTGAAAAGCAAATTCACCACCTACATTTGCCCAACGCTAATTGCTAAGGAAGGAAAGCATAATGTAGAAAACATTTGGAAACTGCAAAGCAGTAACTTTAGAGAGATAAAAGGTGTTCCTTATGCAAATTAGATAGAAGTAAAAATAAAGGTTGCAGCATATCAGATACAGTTTTCTAATAAAATAATATTTTATAAAGAGTAAATATTTCTAATCTAAAGAACTGACTAAACTAAATACACTGGGGCTATGTACGTATAAAATACACAATGCACGAGTTAGTTAATGCACCACTATCAGGATACAGTTACAGGTCAGCGGAAGGAAAGTAACAATTGTGCTAAAATAAAGTCCAAAATCATCTCCAATATAGAGAAATATTAAGCATTCCCTTAAAATAAACTTAAATATATAATAAAATAAGTAATGTGCTGCTAAAAATGCTACGAAAAACTGCAAAGTGCTGAGTGTGATTCCAGTCTAATGATGATGATGCCTTCACTTGGATAATGTCACATTACTCCCCATTCTATTTGTACACTTTCTGGCTGTCGACATCTTTACTTTGCTAATATAAGTTAAAGATGCCATGAAATAAGAGTGTTACATTGTGTACTATTTGGCGATACCAGCCTGCAGATTATTTAAAGGTCTGTCACATTAAGCTGTCTGCAGGGGGCTGCTCATGTGAACTGAAGCCGTAATATGTTAGAGAATCCAGCCCTGACTTAATGAGATTTCCCTTTTTATCTATTTATATCAAAAGATTGTTTTCCCCATCGGTCATTTTAATGGACTAGAGAACAGCAAGAATTGGTGAAATAACTTAGCTGCTCTAAAGATCCATATTATACACCATATGTCACAAACTTTAGCTGCTTCTGCTTTCACTTGAGTTTTCAACATCACAGGTCTTCCCCCATACTGTGTCAAAAGTCAGCCTTGGATCATGATCCTGAAATCTTCCCTAGTTGGGATCTGCAGCAAGCAGGATGCCATCAGCACGGGCTAATCTTGCCATAATCACAACTGGCAATTAGCACAGTCTAACCAGCTGTCAAGCAGCAGACCGCAAAGAGTGACTCTTCCATTTAAACCAACAGGAAAGCAATGTGTGCACTTTTTTCAAAGACATTCTTTCCTACTGGGAATTAAATGACACAAAAGGAGTCACCAATACTACTACTTTTTCAGCACAAATGCCAGGCAGCTGCACTCGGTGCACTAGATCTCAGCATGTTCATAGCCTGCAAAGTGCACATACTATCCAAATATATCAAAAATCCAGAAGTATAGATTATAAATACAATATTAAATATAAAATAATTTATAAATGATTACAAGAATACACACTTGTAATCATTTGTAAATTATTCTATTATATAATCATACAATGTTTAATGTAGGATGAAGAAAATGCTGTAAAGTAGCAATGCTTTAAAAAATAGAAATGGTAAGAGTTTATTTTTTATCAATTAATAAAATGCAAAGTCCATGAAGAAAAGAGAAATCTATATCACAGCAATATTTGGTGTGAATACCCTTTGCCTTCAAACCATCAAATCTTCTAGGTACACGTGCACACAGTTTAAGGAATTCGGCAACAAATTTATACTAAACATCTTGGAAAATATAACTACAGATCGTCTGTTGATGCAGGCTTGTCTTAATCCTTTACTTTTCATGTAATTCCAGACAGACTCGATCATGTTGAGATCAGAGCTCTGCGAGGGCCATATCATTTACACAACTCTGTTTTTAATATTTGATAAAGATAGTCCTTTCCCCCTTCACATGCCTCTTGCTTTGATGAAGGCTTGCACCCCGAGCCTGCATCTTTAATTGTATATGTTGGCTGATCTGATCAGCTGACATGTGCTTTGAACAGTCATGGGTGGATCAATGATCTGCCCATGGCTGTTAACCAGTTAAATCCCACTAGCAATCTCTGACAGCGGAATTTAGCATGCGCTGGCGGGGGGGGGGGGAAGCGAATCCTTGCCAGCTCATATCGGCGCACCTTTGACATCATCGCAGAGCACCAATGAGTTGTCATTATAGCCAAGAGTCAGCTAATGACCCCTGGGTCTGTCATAATGATCTTCCTGTGAAGACTGGCTGCGAGCCGGCGTTCATAGGAGATCGTGATTTCTTCTATACAGGGCAGTGCTGATGCTCTGCTTTATATAGGACAAGTGATCGGATAATCGCAGCTTAAAGTCCCCTAAGGGGACTAGTAAATACAATAAAAAGTTTTAAAAAAAGTTTTTGAAACCATGAAAAAAAGCAACCATAAAAGTTCACAAATGTCTGATCCAACAAAATATAAAAAAAGTAATCTGATCGATAAATAGTGTAACGTGAAAAAATAAAAAATGACAGAATTATGTTTTTTTTGGCTGTCACAACATTGCAATAAAATGCAATAAGAGGTAATCAAAACATTGTACCTACCTTTAAATAGTATCACTAAAAAATGTCAGTTTAGGACACTAAAAATAAGCCATCACACAGCCCCAAACACTGAAAAATAGTGAGAAAAGGAACTTTTTTATTACAAATTTCTGAATTTTTTTTTCACCAATGAAATAAAAAAATACTATACACGTTTGGTATCTCCATACTTGTACTGACCTGTAGAATCATACAGCCAGGTCAGTTTTACCATATAATGAACATGGTAAATAAAAACAAAAAACAATTGTGGAATTGCACTTTTTTGCAATTTTACTACACTTTGAAGTTTTTTTTCCCATTTCCCAGTATACCACTATATGGTAAAAATAAATGTCTTTCAAAAGTACAACTCGTCGGCTATATTAACAGAAAAAAAAAAAGTTATGGATCTTGGAAGAAGGGGAGGGACAAAAGAAAGCACAAAAATGGAAAATGGCCATGGCGTGAAGGGGGTTAATTACATTGGCTGTATGCTTGGATCATTATCTTGCTGAAGAAATACATTTGCAACCAATAAAATGCCTCCATGATGGTACTGCATGTTAGATAAGTTTCTAAATGTACTGTATTTCTCATCGAGTACACCAAGGGGACTAAGGGGAAAACTTTTCTCTTTGCGGAGACCTGACAAACCAGTCTGGCTGCCAGCGAGGGGTCTTATAGCTGCAATGCCCCTCTGGGAAATATTCAAATTGTCTCAAGGGAGTTAGGAGACGAACTCTAGCATAGAGTTCATCTCCTTCCCTCCCTGGAGAGACACTTTGAGGACACCAAGAAATTGCAATTTCAAAGACCGTAAATGCAGTGGTTTGCCAAGTACACTTAGTTGAGCAGATGAAAGTCTCATCAGGTTTATTTCCTTTTGAAATCAGAAGATGTCCAACAGTGCCATCAGCTCCGAACTGGAATTAACCAGTGGGACCTAGCATCAACCATCTACTGTTGAGAGAAATCTGACCAGAAGTGTTGAATATAGAGGAATTGAGAGCAAAAAGCCACAGCATTGACAGGAAAACAAGGGCAAGCAAATCAACTATGCATGAAAATATATGACCTTGGGTGCTGAAAAATGGCAGTAGGTGCTCTGGAGTGATGAGTTAAAATCTGAAATATTTGGCTGTAACAGAAGACAGTATGTTTATCTAAGGACTGGAAAGTGATACAATAATGAGTGTCTGCAGGCAACAGTGAACCATATTGGAGGTCCCTTGCATGTTTGGGGCTGCATTTCAGCAAATGGAGTTAGAAATTTCATTAGAAATAATGGTGTCTTCAAAGCTGAGATACTTATCCCTCATGCATAAAGGAGATCTCTGAACAACAAAGAGTCCTGGAAGTGATGATATGGCCCCCATGGTGCCCTGATCTCAACTTCATTGAGTTTGGGATTACATGAAGGAACAGAAAGATTTGAGCCTACAATCACCAGAAGATCTGTGGTTAGTTGTCTAACATTGTAGAAGCAAAGCCCATGCAAAGTTCCTTCAAGAACTTAATTCAAGTGTATCTAGAAGAATTTCTGCTTTAAAACCTTTATGAAGTCAAAGACTGGTCACATGAAATATTGATTTGATATGGATATGTCCTTTTTTCATTAATTTTGCAGTTTGTTACTTTTATTACAACTTATATTTTGAAAAAATGTATTTCTTTGCGGCATTTGTTCTACACCTAGTCTAAAACTGTTGCACAGTACTATTATATAGCAGGTGAAATAAGTATTGAACACATCAACAATTTTCTAAGTGAATATATTTCTGAAGGTGCTATTGACATGAATTTATCACCATATATCAGTGACAACCCATCCAATCCACACAGGCAAGGAAATCAAATAATAGATGTCCATAAATTTAGTGATGTATAATA
The DNA here is from genome assembly GCF_048569485.1 of Anomaloglossus baeobatrachus. Classification (NCBI taxonomy): domain Eukaryota; kingdom Metazoa; phylum Chordata; class Amphibia; order Anura; family Aromobatidae; genus Anomaloglossus; species Anomaloglossus baeobatrachus. Next base: position 214,124,545 of record NC_134353.1, on the reverse strand, counting down.
ATGAGAAATAACCCAGGGAAAAAGTATTAAACACGTTTTTAGAAATGTATGCAATACTTTGGACAAATGTATGGTGGCTATGACAGCTGGGTGTCCATAGTTGCCATTTTACACATTGCGGTCTGATCTGACACATGGTAGGGTTCTATCATTAGAGAGTGTTGTACTTTTAAATGAAACCATAAGTTTTACCATATGCTTTACTGGAAAACAGCAAACAAATTCCAAATGCAGAAAAATTGCAAAAAAAGTGTGACGGCACAATAGTTTTTGGGATGTTTTATTCACGGTGTTCACTATATGGTAAAACTGATGTGTGGGTGTGATGCCTGAGGTCGGTGCGAGTTTGTAGACACCAAACATGTATAGGTTTACTTGTATCTAAGGGGCTAAAAAAATTCACAAATTTGTCCAATAAAAGTGGCACACGTTTTGTGCCATTTTCCGAAACACGTAGTGTTCTTATTTTTTGGGATCTATGGCTCAGTGATGGCTTATTTTTTGCGTCTCGAGCTGACGTTTCTAATGGTACCATTTTTACGCAGATGCTATATTTTGATTGCCTGTTATTGCATTTTGCGTAAAACTTGTGGCGACCAAAAAACGTAATTTTGGCGTTTGGAATTTTTTTGCCACTACGCCGTTTATCAATCAGATTAATTGATTTTATATTTTGATAGATCGGGCATTTCTGAACGCGACGATACCAAATATGTGTATATTTATTTATTTTTTAACCCTTTAATTTAAAATGGGGGGAAAGGGGGGTGATTTGAACTTTTAGGTTTTTTTGTTTTTTTTATTTTTTAAAATTTTTCTTTTTACTTTTTTTTTTATTTTGCTAGTTCCCCTAGGGGGCTATAGCGATCAGCAATCCGATCGCTATTATCTACTTGCTGATCACAGCTATACAGCTGTAAACAGCAGATACAGTCACTTTCTTTTTCCCTCTGCTCTCGGCCGAGGGAAAACGAAAGTGAAACATCATAGCTGCAGGCGTCATCACATGACCCTGTGCTACGTTGGCAACCACCGATAGTCACGTGATCACGCACGTGACATCCGGTGGGGGCGGCGGTAAGTAAAAAACATGGCCGCGCGCATTTAGATCTTGCTGCCAGACTTTGGCAGCAAGATTTAAGGGGTTAATGGCCGCGGGTGGAAGCGATTCCACCCGCGGCTAGCAGGCACACATGTCAGCTGTTGAAAACAGCTGATATGTGTGCCGACCGCCGCCGCCTGCCCGCGGCAGGGGGCGGGGCTTAACGGGACACGCTCCATGACGGATATATCCGTCCATGGTCGTGAAGGGGTTAAAGCACTACTCCAGCAGTGAAATAAAGATATAGTGACACAAACCGATATATTTTTTTTATTTGCGTTAAAAATTTCAGAATATTTTTCCACTACCTAAAACATGATTCCCATCTTCAGAAATGGGACAGACAGTGCTTGTAAATGCAAGCAATTTTGTAATTTACTGATTATTAAAATTTACAGCTGTTTTTGGTATATTAACTATATTAATTTTTCTTTTGGTTACGGCTCGCTGCCTTGGAGACGTCATAGACAGCAGAAAATGTACAGTCGTTAGAAGCTCTGTTATACTGAGCTTGTGACCACTGTTTTGAAGTTGACAGATTGCTGGAAGATATTACTGGCTCCTAATCCTGGTCGGTTAAGCACAGTGCTTACAAGGTAGACAGTCTTCAGGGTCGATCTACTAAGTAACAAAAGAAAAGATTTAATATCTTAACGGGAATCTGTCAGCATGTTTTTGCTATGTAAGCTGAAAACAGAATGACATAGAGGTTAAAAAACTAAAAGCAACTATGCCTCTCTTTTCTGTGTGTGTGCTATTGTTTACTTAAACTAATGGCTTTATTACCTTGTGATTAACATTGCAGGACTGGTAATGCTACTGCAGAGCAGTCCGCATGCCCCCTGCTGTGACTGACACCTCACAGTCAATGCACAATCTCTACTGAGAGCCTGGTGTAGGTAGGACAGCTCTCCCAGCAGCATTAAATGCTTAAAACTCAATTATTTGATTATGTGAGAATGGCTGCAGCCAGTAATCTATGTGATACACCATTGGATTCAGAATCTGCTTGTTTACATTATGTTGCTAACAGATGAAGTAGCAAAAACCTGCTGACAAATTCCCTTTAAATTATTTTAAGAATCAGTAAATTGTAAAAGTGCTTGTATTTCTAGGCACTACCCAACACTACATATGTATAAAGACGAGAATAACTCATGTAAAAAAAAATAAAATGCAAGTTTAATGCAAGTTGAACATATTATTTAAGGCTACATGCGCACGCTGCTTTTTTTCCTGCTTTTTTGCTGCTTTTTTGGCTGCAGTTTTGTCAGCTGAACTTTCTGACATTTGACTTCCCAGCAAAGTCTATGAGAAGTCAGATTTGTCATGCGCACATTGCAGTTTATTTGTCAGCGTTTTTTTTGTCAAAAGTTTGTGACAAAAAAAATGCAGCATGTTCATTCTTCCTGCGTTTTTGTCAACATTTGTCACCCATTGAAATCAATGAGGGCATCAAAAACGCAGGAAAAATGCATGCTAATCAAAAGTGGTGCATTTTACCTGCCTTTTACCTGCGTTTTTGCTAGCAAAAACGCAGGTGATTTGTCAGGAAGTGAGGTCAGGCAAGTGGTCCCGTCCCGTCCTCCATGTGTTCCCCGAAGTACCGCTGTCCCCAGGGGAGATGATATGGAGGACGGGGACTATCAGCAGCGGCAGCGAGAGGGGGATGGACATTGGCAGCTGAAAACATTGATTTTTATCTCTCTCTGCTGCCGCCGCTGATAGTCCCGTCCTCCACGTGTTCCCCGAAGTACCACTGTCCCCAGCGTGCACGCACAGGGGAGATGATGTGGAGGACGGGACTATCAGCAGCGGCGGCAGCGAGAGGGAAATATCAATGTTTTCAGCTGCCAACGTCCATCCCCCTCTCGCTGCCGCCGCTGATAGTCCCGTCCTCCACGTGTTCCCCGAAGTACCGCTGTCCCCAGCGTGCACTCACAGGGGAGATGATGGACCCCTCTCACTGCCACCGCCGCCGCCGCTGAAAGTCCCGTCCTCCACGCTCCTGCCGGCTGGCTCCACGCTCCTGCCGGCTGGCTCCACGCTCCTGCCGGCTGGCTCCACGCTCCTGCCGGCTGGCTCCACGCTCCTGTCGGCTCCACGCAGTAGCGCGATCAGCTGAGCTGTCACTGAGGTTACTCGCGGTCACCGCTGGATGCAGCGGTGGCCGCGGGTAACCTCAGTGACAGCTCAGGCTGATCGCGCGGCTGTCTTCATTAGCTGCATGGAGGTGACCGGAGCGGCGGTGTCTGCTGCTTCTCCGGTCACCTGCATGCAGCAGCGCTGGATGCGACGCTGGAGCATGCTGGATTACGCCGGACATGGAGGCTTTGTCGGGGTTAATAAATTGGTAATGAGGGAATGTGTTTGTGTTTATTATTTCTAATAAAGGATTTTTCGGGTGTGTATTTATTTTACTGTAATTTACAGATTAATCATGGAAGGAATCTCGTGGAGACGCCTGACATGATTAATCTAGGATTTAGTGGCAGCTATGGGCTGCCAATAACTCCTTATTACCCCGATTTGCCAACGCACCAGGGCAAATCGGGAAGAGCCGGGTACAGTCCCAGAACTGTCGCATCTAATGTATGCGGCAATTCTGGGCGGCTGTTGGCTGATATTGTTAGGGTGGGGGGCTCCCCATAACGTGGAGCTCCCCATCCTGAGAATACCAGCCTTCAGCCGTATGGCTTTATCTGGCTGGCATTAAAATTGGGGGGACCGCACGCCAGTTTTTTTTAATTATTTATTTATTTCTAATTTTTTTTTTTTCAATTCAACAAGCTTTATGGGCTTGTTTGAACTGAAAAATACATGAAACAATTGTTGACAAAACTGCAGCCAAAAACGCACCAAAAAAGCAGCAAAACTGCACCAAAAAAGCACCTACATTTTTTGTGACATTTCCAGGCTCTCTCTGACAAGGTGCAGTTTTGGCTGCAGTTTGTGAACACGAAAAAGAAGCAGCGTGCGCATGTAGCCTAATGGGACTTTGGTACGTCAGCTAGGTTAGTGCTCTGTGGCTTCTGAATAGGACCTTTTTGAATCTCTAACTTTCCACGATCCCTGGCATGGCTTTTGAATAGCCACGCTGGCATGAAGTAATCTGTCTGTCATGGTGTAATGACGTTGTGCCAGCTCGGCTAATCAAAAGCTATGCAAGGGATCCCGAAAAGTAAGACATTTGTAAAGCTCCCATCTATAGACCAGAGACTACTGACCCAGTTGATGAACCTTAGCTCTGCAAATCAATTTACCCCTCTCTCATCTCCAGGTCACTTTTACTCCACAATGAACACCATAAATAAAAACAAAGTACAAAAACAATATCAAACTTGCGAAAGACAAATATAAAAGATAAGGCTTTTGGATGAAGAAAAATAAAGAAATGAAAGTACAAAAAATTAAAATTGCACATTTCATTCCTTTATTCATTTTTAGATAACTAATTTTGCAGCCTGATTCGAGTTTCCAATTTTCCGGTTATGGAAACGTCTTTCCCAGCAGTACAGCCTGGATGGGAGGCCTGCGTGCTTCATTAGCCAGATTTCAGCACAGCTTCTATCCTGCACCTGCTGAATTTCCTCTGCTTACCTCCTTATCCACAGCTTGGTTTCTATGCCTTCTTTGAAATGTACAGATTTTCCTCTCTCTACACTGGAGCACTGTGTATTCGCTTTACCATCAGTGTTGCATTACTGTTTATTTATACACGAAAAAAGAAAAATTGCAGTTGATCCTGATCCATGACTCGACCAAACACAAAGATACCTTTTTATATTTTTTTGCAGATACTGAGTTCTCAAAAAACATGGTCAAGTGAACAGCTCCATAGAGTAAAATGGTAAATGGAAAAACATGGATAAAACGCGTACATGAATAACAGAGGTCTAACATTGGAAGGAAGGAGGGAGAGGGCAGAACGCGGCGACGATTTGTATCAGCATTACAAAGCATTCAGTGCACTTATAGACACCTTTCAGCAGCAAAATTATAGAATTTTTTTTAATGAAGAGTATTTACAAAGGGTATTAATTTTACCTTTTAAGAAGTAAACAATAAAAAAAAATCCTGTATGAAGATGTACATAGAATTTAAATAACACAATTCAGTTGGGTAACAATATGGCTGATCAAATCCATGCACTAGTAAATGACTAGGGCACACTTCAACAACAACCCTTTAGGGTACCGGAGAGAGCAACCTGAAGCAAAGTGATTTTCTCAGTAGGTGAGAAGACGGTATGGCTGTACATATGTTTAAATAGAACAACCGGATGTACAACTAGAGGAAAATCTTTGAATAACTGAAGAAGCATTCAGTACTCACCCGTGCATTAAAAATGTCTCCAAGGCACATACAAGTCTCTGCAAGGCTTTTGCTTAAATTACTGGTTTTGGCAACTTCTATAAAATTTTCCAAATACTGAATGCTTTCAACAATTTTTCCTTGGCTGAAAGAGAGAGATCCATTATTTTAAAGATGCTATACTTTGTGTACGTGAAAGTAGCCAGTCATATTTCTATACAGATATCTAAGCTAATGTATCAACAGTACTAGGTAAAAGTTTGGACACACCTGTTTGTGCAATAGTTATCCTTGTTCTCATTGGAATGTGCATATCATAGATTCAGACTGAAGGCAGCAAAACCACAAGATGACACAAGATGAAAACAAGGAATAAAGAAACAACCCAGAATATGTGTTATACCTTAGATTTCTCAGAGAACTTACCTTTTACCGTATATTTACATAACATCTTTTAGACATCACATACCCATGTAGTTCTTAAACAAAATACGACAATATTTTACCTGAGGTGTCTATTGTACTTTTCATGGCAGCTTTGTCAATGGCTTTTTTGTAATTTATTTGTTTAATATACAGGGTAGTCCCTAATTCCAAGAGAAGTTACAAAAGCCATTTTAACATTCTTATGCATATGTTTATTCCTTTAGCTTTTAATCAGCAGGTTTCAGGCAGAATCCGCCTACAGTAGACTTAATGTGCATCTACCCTTGTTATAATGACAACTTTATGCATCTTTTTAGAGGACGTAGCCGTTCATCAGAGAGTCACACAGCCGAAGACCAAGGAACCCAACTTCATAGAAATTTGAGTACAAAGAAAATGGACTGTGTCTAAACATGCTTGATAAAGATATGTAATAGGTTGAAATGTAGCTATTCTTATTTGGCAGAATAAAATTGTCTTTTGATATGCTATCACCTGTTTTGAATGCGATCATCTGTGAACTTTACATAAGTTGGCATTTTCTCAAACAACTTAATAAAGGTAGTCACCTAGAATGGCTTTTCAAATCAGGGTTTTGGAGTTCATAAGCCCTCCGACTTGAACTTCGACCCCAACTCCGACTCCACGACTCCGACTCCCTCATGTAGTTGAAACCAGAAGTTTCCATCCACTACCTATAAAGACCAATCTGCCTGTTTTTTCACTATCTGACAGGAAATCATGTTTACCAAATGCCAGATGGGAGAGAGAATGTTTTCAGGCATTTTTATTACTTTCTGCAAATTCAAAAGTTTATATACATTTCATTAGTATTTGGTACCATTGCCCATAAACTGTATGACTTGGGTCAAACATTTTGTATCTCCTTCCACAGGCTTCTCAATAGTTGGTAGGAATTTGGCCACATTCCTCATGACAGAAATGGTGTAACTGAGCCATGTTTGTAGGTCGCCTTGCTCGCCCCGAATTTTCCACTCTGCTCATAAATTTTCAATAGGATTGAGATAATATATAATATTTGTTCACTTATATAGTGCTATTAATTCCATAGTGCTTTATATACATAAGCAATCAGGGCTTTGTGATGGCCACTCCAAAACATTCACTTTGTTATCCTTAAGCCACTATGTAACCAGTTTCGCAGTATGCTTCAGGTCATTGTCCATTTGGAAGACCCATTTTCACCAAAGCTTTAAGTTCCTGGCTGATATCTTGAGATGTTGCTTTAGTATTGCCACATAATCTTCTTTCCTCATGATGCCATCTATTTTGTTTAGTACTCCAGTTCCTCCTCCAGCAAAACAATCACACAACATGATGCTGCCGTGCTTCACAGTTGGCATGGAGTTCTTAGTCTTCAAAGCATCTCCCTTTTTTCTCCAAACGTAACGATGGTTATTATGATCAAACCGTGCAATTTTAGTTTCATCAAACCACATGATGTCTCCAAAATTTAAGGTTTTTGTTCCTGTGCGCATTTGCAAACATTTATCTGTCTTTTTTATGTTTCTTTTGGCGTAATGGCTTTTTCCTGGCAGAGTGGCCTTTCAGCCCATGTTGATACAGCACTCGTTTCAGTGTGGATAATGATACAATCTTACCAGCTTCTGCCAGCATCTTCACAAGGTCTTTTGCTTTTATTCTTGGGTTGATATACACATGTCTGACCAAAGTACGTTCATCTCTGGTACACAGAACCCATCTCCTTCCTGAGCGGTTTGCTGGCTGGACATTCCCATCTTGTTTGTATTTGCGTCTAATTGTTTGTACAGATGAACGAGGCACCTTCAGGTATTTGGAAATTGAACTCAAGAATGAACCAGACTTGTGCAAGTCCACAATTCGCTTCCTGTGATCTTAGCTGATTTCTTTTGACTTTCCTATGATGCTACACAAAGAAGCAATGTGTTTCAGGTGTGCATTAAAATACATCCACAGGAGTGTCTCCAATTAACTTCGATGTTGCCAATAAACCTATCAGAACCTTCCACAGACATGACATCATCATATGGGCTTTCAACAATTTGTCTAAAGGCATAGTACTCTTAGTGTATGTAAACCTTTGACTATGCAGAAAGGAATAAAAATGCCTTCAAACATTCTCTCTCATTATTCTGGCATTTGGCAAATATGAATAATTTTGGTTCCTATTTGACCTAAAACGGGAAAGGTTTATTCTGATTTCATGTCAGATAACGAGAAACTTCCAAATGTGTTTCTATAGATAATGTATGTAAACCTCTGGTTTCAACTGTACATGACTCATGTTTGTGTTAAATGTAATGTAGTCAAATGGTAACATCACTACTTATATCATGTAGCTGAAGTGCAGCACAGATTCATCTCAACTAAAAGCTGAGATCCTCAGATCAGGAACAGAACAGACATTTATAGGACATTTCATAACTTTCACAAATTCTTATGAAAAAATATTCATCACATACTGCATTCAACCGCTGTTCCCAATTTATTATATACTGTATATTTCATTTTATAAGACGCACCGGATTATAAAGCCTGCTTTACACAGTATGATCTATCGTGCAATTTCATGATCGATCGTAACCGCCTCCGTCGTTTGTGCGTCACGGGCAATTAGTTGCCCGTGGCGCACAAAGTCGTTACCCCCCGTCACACGCACTTACCTGCTGTGCGATGTCACTGTGGGCGGCGAACATCCTCTTTCTGAAGTGGGAGGGAAGTTCGGCGTCACAGCGATGTCACACAGCGGCCGGCCAATAGAAGCGGAGGGGCAGAGATGAGCGGGACGTAAACATCCCGCCCACCTCCTTCCTTCCGCATAGCCGGCGGGTGCCGCGGGATGGAGGTAAGCTGCTGTTCATCGTTCCCGGGGTGTCACACGGAGCGGCGTGAACGATGAGCAACCGGCGCCATTTTAATTAAACAAGATTATGAAACCGAGCGACGAGTACACGACTCACGATTTGTGAGCGATACTGCGTTGCTCGGAGGTGTCACACAGCCCGACGTCGCAAGCGATGCCAGATGTGCGTCACAAAAACCGTGACCCCTGACGATCTATCGCACGATAGATCGTCTCGTGTAAAGCACCCTTAAGATGCACCCCAAATTTAGAGGTAAAAAAAGGTAAAGATATAAAAAAAAATGGGATCCGTCTTATACTCTGGTGTTGTCTTACCAATGGGGGGCAGCAGTGGTGGTGAAGTGGGTCACAGGAGCCAGAGGTTGTGCTGGCAGCGATCGTCAGTGGTGGCAGCGGCGGGTCAGTAGTGAAAGCTACGGTGACGGCTCAGTACTAGCAGCGGCGGTGACAGCTCAGTGGTGGCAGCGGCGGTCACAGCTCAGTGGTGGCAGCAGCGGTGACAGCTCAGTGGTGGCAGCGGTGGTGACAGCTCAGTGGTGGCAGCGGTGGTGACAGCTCAGTGGTGGCAGCGGCAGCGACGGCTCAGTGGTGGAGCAGGCCGGTGCGGTGTGTCCCAGTGTGTTCGCAGTCCTGGTTCAAGTGATGGCGCCCGGAGCGGCGCATGCATAGATGGAGCTCTCATACAAGGGCTCCATCTGTGCACGTGCTGACTCATGGAGTGGCGCTTGCGTAGATGGAGATCTCATCCAAGAGCTCCATCTGCGCATATGCTGACACCCGGCGATATCATTTGAAACCGGGACCGCGGACACACTGAGACACCAGCCGCACAGCCACCGCAGTCCGCACAGCCGCACGCACTGGGTTGCAGCCAGCAGGCCACCCGCCCACCCGCACAAAGAAGCTTCTGGCTGCTGGGACAGAGAGGTAGCCGGCACCGACAGCCAGCCGGCCACACGCAGGCACCCGGCTGTCCGCACAGATAGCCCCACCGGTAGGCTATATTGGGATTTTAAGATGCACCCCTCATTTTCCTCCCAATATTTTGGGAGGAAACGTGCGTCTTATAATCCGAAAAATACGGTATTTTAGGAGTCATAGTTGGTCCATTTTATACTAACTAAAACTCCGACTCCGACCCCACCGAAATGGATACTGACTCCGAGTCCATGGCTCCGAATCCACAGCCCTGTTTTCAACAGTCTTGAAGGTGCTCCAAGGGGTGTTGAGCACTTGCTGGCTGCTTTGCACACATGATTACAATTTGTTTTCAACCATCTCAATTGGGATGATGTCAGGTGAATGTGGAGGCTATGTCCTCTGATGCAGCTCTCCATCCCTCTCCTACTTGGTCACATAGCTCATACATAACCTAGAGTTGTGTTTTAGGTCACTTTCCTGTTGCAACACAAATGATGGTCCCAATAAATGCAAACCAGATGGGACGGCACCTTATTGTGGAATACTGTTCTAGCCATGCTGGGCAGGGGTGGATTAAGGGTAACCAGGGCCCCGGGCTGTTCAGGATCTGTGGGCCCCCCCATCCCTACACATGGGTCATATGACGGATCCATCATCATACACCTGAAACAGATCATTTCTAAAAAATAGTTGCCGAAACTTTAACCTTAAAAACATCCACTAATCTAATAAATATACCCTTCAGTTTATAAAAAAAAAACCAATAAGGCAGAATATTGAACAGTCCAGCTGTAAACAAGACTACTGCCCAAAAAAAATAAATAAAAAAAAACAAAAACTGAGCAAAAACATCCTGTGTGAACATAGTTTAACAAATACTGAAGTAAAATACTAACCAAATACTTGTGTGCACTAGGCCTTACAGCTACAGAGGTAAAAACTCACCAAATACTGAACGCAGCGTGTTTTTTTTTTCTGCGGCAAAATCTAAGCAAAAGCTACAGCTTGTTATTAGCATGTATTTACATTAAACCAATGGAAAAAAACTGCAAAACCGCCCTATATGAACATAGCTTAACAAATACGGTAACAAAAACTGTAATACTGAACATGTGCATGGGGCCTTGGGGCATGTGCACACGCTGAGTAGTTGGTGAGTTCATTACCTCATTATTTGTAAGGCAGTGTGTGCACGTTCAGCATTTAGTGACTTTTCTACCTCCGTATTTGTAAAAAATACTGAGGTAAAAAACCTCACCAAATACTCAATGTGTGCACATGGCGTTATTGTAGTAGTGAAAATATACAGTATATGGGGTATGGGATTGGTGTGGGCAGATGTCCCTGCCCTGCACTCTGTGTGTGCCCCTCCATTATATCCACTACATACATCATGACACATGAAGAATATCCTGATGGAGAGGCACACACAGTATGTGGAGTCAGACGTTGAAAATATCCAAGATACAGTGTGGGCCAGTGGGGCACAGTGTGCTGGGGTGTGTCACCCATGTAGTTTCAATCCTCCATTCCCAATCTATACATACACAGTGGATGTATTGGGAATGGAGACTTGAAACTACATAGATCAGATGCCCCAGAACACTTTGATAGAAGACACCCTCGTCCCCCCTCCTTTCACATAGTGTGCTGCCATTGCCCCCCCTTTCACATAGTGTGCTGCCATTGCCCCCCCCTTTCACATAGCGTGCCGACATTGCCCCCCCTTTCACATAGAGTGCCGCCATTGCCTGCTGCTAGTGAACAGATCGGCAGGCACCTCCATAGAACAGGTCACCGGTCCGTCTCCACTCTTAAGGGTATGTGCGCACGTTGCTTTTTACCTGCTTTTTACCTGCTTTTTTGCTGCTTTTTCTTCTGCGCTGTTTAATGCCAAAATGGATGTGTTCTTCTATTCAAGCAAAGTCTATGGGAATTTGGGTTTCTTGTTCATACTATGTTGTTCAAAATGCTGCCTTTTTGTGGCAGAACTTTGGTCAAAAACTCAGCTTTGCAGTGCAAAACCCAAATGGCAAAAACAATTGACATGTTGCTTCTTTGAAAAGCTGAGTTTTTGACCAAAGTTTTGCCTCAAAAAGGCAGCATTTTGAACAACATAGTGTGAACTAGAAACCCAAATTCCCATAGACTTTGCTTGAATAGAAGAACACATCCATTTTGGCATTAAACAGCGCAGAAGAAAAAGCAGCAAAAAAGCAGGTAAAAAGCAGGTAAAAAGCAACGTGCGCACATACCCTAAGACTGCTGGACTCCAGTGTGGCCTCCAGAAGTGCCATCTGCCATCCCCATTACAGAGGACGCTCCTCTTCGGCAGACAGGAGGCCGGGACTCCCTCAGCCGCGCCATACCCTGTATGTTGCTCGTACGTCCTGCCCAAGGCTGCCACCAGGAATTTTAGAGCCCCATACTGCCAACATTTTTGGGGCCCCTTCAGACTCCGCCTCTGCCACAGCTCCGCCTCTACCCCTTGAAACTTCGGCAATAGAAAAAAGTTGTTTCCAGCATCACATCCAAGAAATTAGGTTAAAAAAATCTATTTTATTCCATAAGGTTAAAACCAACACTAGGTTGGAGGGACGTCCACGAAGTATAAAACAAAGTCTTACGCATTTCAAACCTAAAAGAGGTTCTTAGTCTTAGACATATCCTGCTGGATTTGCACAAGTAAGTTATGGAATAAAATTGTTTTTTACCCTTATTTCTTAAATGTGATGTTGGAAACAACTTTTTTCTATTGCCGGACTTTGCCTTTGAACATGGAGCTGCCCTCCTCGCACCGTCCCCCAGAGAAAGGACCCAGGTGATGTATTTACCGGGTGAGCTGAGATCCTCCTGTTGATACTTACCTCCAACCTTCCACAGTCCCTCCATCACTGGAAGATCTCCAATTCTGCAAACAGTCCTCATCAATCAAACATTAACCGCTAGTCATCATTCTGACAGTCCGAAAAAAGCTGCCTACACTGTTTTTCAGAACATCAAAATGACAAGCCCAAGACAGAATCGTTAGCCATATGCGTATATCTAATATATAAAGATGTGTGTATATATGTGTGTGTGTGCACGTGTGTGTGTCGGCTAAAGGAATCCGCACCATCACATTTACAGTCACGATATTTTGCACAGACACAATATTTGACTCAGGGAATGTCATAGACTACGTTTTGAGGGGAAAATTTAACCCCGTGCTTTACAGTTATTTGCAAAAAAATCTTCTTACATTAAAGTCAATGGAGCTGTGATTGGTTGCTATAGGCAACAAAAGACATTCTTAGTATAAGAAGCTTATGTGTGAGGTAATATGATTTCTGTGGAAAAGCAGATAGAGACTGACATAGAGACAAAGAGAGAGAGAGGCAGAGAAAGAGACAGCCAGCCAGGGAGATAAAGAGACAGCCAGCCAGAGAGAGAAAGAGAAAGCCAGGGAGAGAAAGAGACAACCAGAAAGCCAGGGAGAGAAAGAGACAGCCAGCCAGAAAGAAAAAGAAACAGACAGCCAGAGAGAGAAAGAGACAGCCAGCCAGAGAGAGAAAGAGACAGCCAGGGAGAGAAAGAGACAGCCAGGGAGAGAAAGAGACAGCCAGCCAGAGAGAGAAAGAGACAGCCAGAGAGAGAAAGAGACAGCCAGCCAAGGAGAGATAGAGACAGCCAGCCAGGGAGAGAAAGAGACAGCCAGCCAGAGAGAGAAAGAGACAGCCAACCAGAGAGAGAAAGAGACAGCCAGCCAGGGAGAGAAAGAGAAAGCCAGAGAGTGAAAGAGACAGAAAGCCAGAGAGAGAAAAAGACAGCTAGCCAGGGAGAGAAAGAGACAGCCAGCCAGGGAGAGAAAGAGACAGCCAGCTAGGGAGAGAAAGAGACAGCCAGCTAGGGAGAGAAAGAGACAGCCAGCCAGGGAGAGAAAGAGACAGCCAGCCAGCCATGGAGAGAAAGCGATAGCTAGCCAGGGAGAGAAAGAGACAGCCAGACAGCCAGGGAAAGAAAGACAGCCAGCCAGGGAGAGAAAGAGACAGCCAGCCAGACAGAAAAAAAGCCAGCCAGGGAGAGAAAGAGACAGACAGCCAGGGAGAGAAAGAGACAGACAGCCAGGGAGAGAAGAGACAGCCAGCCAGAGAGAGAAAGAACCAGCCAGCCAGAGAGAGAAAGAGCCAGCCAGCCAGGGAGAGAAAGAGAAAGCCAGAGAGTGAAAGAGACAGAAAGCCAGAGAGTGAAAGAGACAGCCAGCCAGGGAGAGAAAAAGACAGCCAGCCAGGGAGAGAAAGAAACATCCAGGGAGAGAAAGACAGCCAGCCAGGGAGAGAAAGAGACAGCCAGCCAGGGACAGAAAGAGACAGACAGCCAGCCATGGAGAGAAAAAGACAGCCAGCCAGGGAGAAAAAGAGACAGCCAGCCAGGGAGAGAGAGAGAGACATCCAGCCAGGGAGAGAAAGAGACAGCCAGCCAGGGAGAGAAAGAGACAGCTAGCCAGGGAGAGAAAGAGACAGCCAACCAGGGAGAGAAGCCAGCCAGCCAGCCAGGGAGAGAAAGAGACAGCCAGCTAGCCAGGGAGAGAAAGAGACAGCTAGCCAGGGAGAGAAAGAGACAGCCAGCCAGGGAGAGAAAGAGACAGACAGCCAGGGAGAGAAAGAGACAGCCAACCAGGGAGAGAAAGAGACAGCCAGCCAGGGAGAGAAAGAGACGGCCATCCAGAGAGAGAAAGAGACAGCCAACCAGAGAGAGAAAGAGACAGCCAGCCAGAGAGAGAAAGAGACAGCCAGCCAGAGAGAGAAAGAGCCAGCCAGCCAGGGAGAGAAAGAGAAAGTCAGAGAGTGAAAGAGACAGAAAGCCAGAGAGTGAAAGAGACAGCCAGCCAGGGAGAGAAAAAGACAGCCAGCCAGGGAGAGAAAGAAACAGCCAGCCAGGGATAGAAAGAGACATCCAGGGAGAGAAAGACAGCCAGCCAGGGAGAGAAAGAGACAGCCAGCCAGCCAGGGAGAGAAAAAGACAGCCAGCCAGGGAGAGAAAGAGACAGCTAGCCAGGGACAGAAAGAGACAGCCAGCCAGCCAGAGAGAGAAAGAGACAGCCAGCCAGAGAGAGAAAGAGACAGCCAGCCAGAGAGAGAAAGAGCCAGCCAGCCAGGGAGAGAAAGAGAAAGTCAGAGAGTGAAAGAGACAGAAAGCCAGAGAGTGAAAGAGACAGCCAGCCAGGGAGAGAAAAAGACAGCCAGCCAGGGAGAGAAAGAAACAGCCAGCCAGGGATAGAAAGAGACATCCAGGGAGAGAAAGACAGCCAGCCAGGGAGAGAAAGAGACAGCCAGCCAGCCAGGGAGAGAAAAAGACAGCCAGCCAGGGAGAGAAAAAGACAGCCAGCCAGGGAGAGAAAAAGACAGCCAGCCAGGGAGAGAAAGAGACAGCTAGCCAGGGACAGAAAGAGACAGCCAGCCAGCCAGAGAGAGAAAGAGACAGCCATCCAGAGAGAGAGAGAGACATCCAGCCAGGGAGAGAAAGAGACAGCCAGCCAGCCAGGGAGAGAAAGAGACAGCCAGCTAGCCAGGGAGAGAAAGAGACAGCTAGCCAGGGAGAGAAAGAGACAGCCAGCCAGGGAGAGAAAGAGACAGCCAGCCAGGGAGAGAAAGAGAAAGAGACAGGCAGGTAGAGAAAGAGACAGCCAGCAAGCCAGGGAGAGAAAGAGACAGCCAGCCAGGGAGAGAAAGAGACAGCCAGCCAGGGAGAGAAAGAGACAGCCAGACTACCTGCACATATACACAGCTCTACAACAAGCACGGGGGAAGACACTAGGAGCTGCACGGTGGCTGCAGCAGCTACAGGACCTGCCACATCACCGGTCATGTGATCAGGTGCTTCACCTTCTCAGCCTCCGTTCTGCTCAAGTACATTAATCCCCTGCTATGCCTGCCTTGATCAAATAGATTAGTGCAGGAAGAGAGAGGGCTGCTCTCTATGAGCGACCCGGGCCCCCTCGTTGCCGTGATGGCGGCCCTGGTCCTGTCGACGTGCTGCAGGGCGGGCGGATGACTCAGCATCTTTAAATGTTTCATGCGGATTATAATGGGGGCAATTTACTGTTCGGAGCATGGGCCCCCTGGAGCCTCGGGCCCCGGGCGGTAGCCCAGATTGCCCTCATTATAATCCGCCTATGAGGCTGGGTATGTGTGCCTTGAATTTGAAATAAACTAAAATTGTCACAAGCAAAACACCACCACACCATCACATCCCCCTTCAAGCTTGATCATGTGCACCACACATTTAAATCATTTGCTCACCTTTTCTGCAGCTCACAAAGACATGGTGGTTATTTCCACAAAAGATCAAATTTTGACTCATCAGAACAGTGTGCAGATTTCCACTTATCTAATGTTAAGTCTTTGTGTTGAATGGCCCAAACAAAC
This sequence comes from Anomaloglossus baeobatrachus, assembly GCF_048569485.1. NCBI lineage: Eukaryota > Metazoa > Chordata > Amphibia > Anura > Aromobatidae > Anomaloglossus > Anomaloglossus baeobatrachus. Next base: position 214,108,509 of record NC_134353.1, on the reverse strand, counting down.
GTCTTCTTATACACCAAGTGCAGAATTATTAGGCACGTTGTATTTTAGAGCATTTTTTTTTTATTGATCAACAACTATGTTCTCAACCAACCCAAAAGACTCAGAAATATTAAAGCTTAATATTTTTGGAAGTTGGAGTGGGATTTCTTAGGAGGATATCTGTTTTTGCGGGTAACTATTACTGTGCAGAATTATTAGGCAACTTAATAAAAACCAAATAAAGTCCCATCTCACTTGCTTATTTTCACCAGCTAAACCAATATAGCTGCACACAATTTAGAAATAAACATTTCTGACATGCAAAAACAAAACCGCAAAAATTAGTGACCAATATAGCCACCTTTCTTTATGATGACACTCAACAGCCTACCATCCATAGATTGTGTCAGTTGCTTGATCTGTTTACGATCAACATTACGTGCAGCAGCCACCACAGCCTCCCAGACACTGTTCCGAGAGGTGTACTGTTTTTCGTCCCTTTAGATCTCACATTTTATGAGGAACCACAGGTTCTCTATAGGATACAGACCAGGTGAACAAGGGGGCCATGTCATTATTTTTTCATCTTTTAGACCTTTACTGGCCAGCCACGCTGTGGAGTAGTTGGATGCATGTGATGGAGCATTGTCCTGCATGAAAATCATGCTTTTCTTGAACGATACAGACTACTTCCTGTACCACTGAAGAAGCTTGAAGAAGTTGTCTTCCAGAAACTGGCAGTAGGTCTGGGAGTTGAGCTTCACTCCATCCTCAACCCGAAAAGGTCCCACAAGTTCATCTTTGATGATACCAGCCCATACCTGTACCGCACCTCCACCTTGCTGACGTCTGAGTCGGAGTGGAGCTCTCTGCCCTTCACTGATCCAGCCTCTGGCCCATCCATCTGGCCCATCAAGAGTCACTCTCATTTCATCAGTCCATAAAACCTTTGAAAAAATCAGTCTTAAGATATTTCTTGGCCCAGTCTTGACATTTTAGCTTATGTTTCTTGTTCAAAAGTGGTCGTTTTCCAGCCTTCCTTACCTTGGCCATGTCCCTGAGTATGGCACACCTTGTGATTTTTGATACTCCAGTAACGTTGCAGCTCTGAAATATGGCCAAACTGGTGGCAAATGGCACCTTGGCAGCTTCATGCTTGATTTTCCTCAATTCTTGGGCAGTTATTTTGCGCCTTTTTTGCCCAACACGCTTCTTGCGACCCTGTTGGCTATTTGCCATGAAACGCTTGATTGTTCGATGATCACGCTTCAAAAGTTTGGCAGTTTCAAGACTGCTGCATCCCTCTGCAAGACATCTCACAATTTTGGACTTTTCAGAGCCCGTCAAATCTCTCTTCTGACCCCTTTTGCCAAAGGAAAGGAAGTTGCCTAAGAATGAAGCCCACCTTATATAGGCTTTTGATGTCATTACACCACCCCCTCCTCATTACAGAGATGCACATCACCTGATTCACTTAATTGGTAGTTGGCTGTCAAGCCTAAACACTTTGGAGTAGAACAACATGTATAAAAAGTATCATGTGATCAAAATACTAATTTGCCTAATAATTCTGCACACAGTGTATACGGTCTTCAGTAATGGTATCACTGCATCAATTTGACCTTAATCTCTTCATCTCTGGGCAATTTTCCATTTTTCCGCCTCTTTGTCAAAGAGCCATAATTTTTTTATTTTTCCATCAATATAGCCATATGAGGGTTTGTTTTCTGCAGGATGAGTTGTACTTTTGAACGACACTACTTATTCTGCCCTATATCCACCATTTACTATGTTAACTATTTTGAATAACTGACCTGGCATTATGAATCCCCAAGTCAGTACAAGTTCATAGATACCAAACACGTATAGTTTTACTTTGACTAAGTTGTAAATAAAATTCAGAAGTTTGCTTAAAAAAAAAAAGAAAAAAAAGAATTGTGCTTTTGCTGCCATTTTCCGAAATCCATAGTATTCTTATTTTTTCAGAATTTGGCGCTCGGCTCTCTAATGGCTTAATTTTTGTGTCTTGAGCTGGCATTTTTATTTATACCATTTTTGGGTAGATGAGACTTTTTGATCACCTGTGATTGCATTTTAATGCACTGTTGCAGCAACAAAACAAAATATAATTTTGGCGTTTGGATTTTTTTGTCTCTACACCGCATACGGATTAGAATAATTTATTTTATATTTTGATAGATCTGACATTTCTGAACTCGGTGATATCAAATATAGTTTTTTTTTGTTTGTTTTATTTTGAATGGGGAAAATGGGGGGGGGTGATTTGAACTTTTTATTTTTTTTATTTTCATAAAACTCTTTTTTTTTTACTCTTTTCATTGATTTTACTATGGTTAAACTATTTGATTGCATCTGCTGATCAGAGCGATGCTTCAGCATCACTCTGATCAGCAGAAATGCTGTGTTCCTGTGAGTGTCGGTGCTCTGCCAGCATTCACAGGAAGTGAGTCATCGCAGCAACATAACATAACACACAGAGCCATAACAATCCATTGGCACCCCGTGATGTGGGAAACGGAGTTTGTCAGCGTGATCTATGGGGCTAAAAAGAGCATAGCTCTGAACAGCAGAGGCAATTGGATAGTACAGGCTTCAAGTCAAATAAGGGGACTAGTAAAATTGATTAAAAAAAAAATGTAAAACAAGTTTTAAAAAATATGAAAAATTTTAAAAACTAAAAGTTCAAATCACCCCCTTTTGCGCCTTTGAAAATAAAACAATAAAAAAAACCACGCATTCGATCTCTCAAAATACAAAATCAGTTAATCTGATCGGTACACTGCGTAGCAAGAAAAAAAAATGAAAAAGGCAGTTTTACAGTACGTTTTTTTTGTTCGTTGCAACATTGCATTAAAATGCAATAACAGACGATCAAAACATCGCTACTAATCAAAAATTGTATAATTTAAAATTCAAAGAGAAGGAGCCAGCACGATTTCTATACTGTATTTGTTGATAAATTAGAGATTTTTGGCAAAACATTGGAATATTTTGAGCCACCCCGCCAACGTCACGGCAAATCCCATGGGGCAGTCCTACACTAAATATTATAATTTTGTTTGGGGTGCCATATGGCCTCACACATCAAATGCAGAACTGCTTGAGGCAGCACTTACCTGGTGCTTTTCATTCCTGTACCTGTGAATTAGAGATTGCCTGGGCCTGTCCCGCCCACAGCTGTGACTCAGTCACAGGTATGGGAATGAAAAGCACCAGGTAAGTGCTGCCTCAAGCAGTTCTGCATTTGATGTGTGAGGCCATATGGCACCCCAAACAAAATATAATATTTAGTGTAGGACTGCCCCATGGGATTTGCCGTGACGTTGGCGGGGTGGCTCAAAATATTGCAATGTTTTGCCAAAAATCTCTAATTTATCAACAAATACAGTATAGAAATCGTGCTGGCTCCTTCTCTTTGAATAATTTAAAATGCCAACTCAAAACGCAAAAAATAAGCTGTCGCTGAACCCCAGATCCTGAAAAATAGTGACAAAAGCACCATTATTTTTTTTTACAAATTTCTGAATTTTTTTTCACCACTTAGATAAAAGTAAAACTATCCATGTTTGGTATCTACAAACTCATACTGACCTGGGGAATCACATTGCCAAGTCAGTTTTAGTATATAGTACATGGTAAATAAAAAGAAACCCAAACTATTGTGCAGTTGCACATTTTTTACAATTTATCCGCACTTAGAATTTTTTTCCAGTATACCATATATATGGGGCAGAATGAATAGAGTCATTGAAAGGTACAACTCGTCCCACAAAAAATAAGGCCTCATATGTCTATATTGACAGAAAAATAAAAAAGTTATGACTCTTGGAAAAAGGGAAAGAAAAAAATAAAACGGAAAATCGCCCGATGGTAAAGGGGTTAAAGGCCTTCTCGCAGTTTTCTCCAGACAGGTGATGGTGAGATATCTATTACTTGATGTCTGTACATGAGGGCTGATATCTGAGGTGCTGTCAGTTTGTGTTTTCTGAGGTTAGCAATGTTACAAAAGTAAGCTCTGTAGTAGGGGTCTGCCGACGGGCTGCTCGGTTCCGGATCCGCAGTGGCTCGAGGGGGTCTCCGGACCCGAGGCGGGGTCGCGCGGCCTCTCGAAATTAAAAAGGGGGTTTGAAAGGGTGGATTGGATAGTGTTCGTGACGCCACCCACGGGTCGTGGTAAAATAGGATACCACCACTGCTGCATTTAGGAGAGAGGGAGAGCGCCCGGGAGCGATGGGATGGCAGCTGGTGATGTTAACCCCTCCGTGGGCAGGGGAAGGTGTCCTGGGGCTCAGTGATGGTAGGCTGGCGACCCGTTGGAAGCAAAGGGGCACAACGTACTCATACAGTCCAGAGATGCTGACACTGACACCAGGTAAACCAAAGTCTTGAACGCCCTGCCGCTTTAAGTCGAACAGGCTGGGTCCGTGCCCTTTTGGCGTTGATAGTTGGTCTGAAGCCTTGTCCCTTGGCACTGTGTTTACATTTGGTGGATCCCTTTCACCTAAAACTATTCGGATCCCGCTCACCTGCGTGGCTAGCAGAGTGAGCTTGCTCTCAGGGTTCATGCTTGGGATTTTCTGGACGGTTCTGGGAAATCCTATCCCTCTTGTTGCACTAGTACCCCGATTTTGGAGAGGGTGGAGAGCGGTTCATGAAGATTCCGTCCTCGTCGGGTGAATTACTGGGCTGCATAAAGCTACTTCCCAGACTAGGGTCCGCATACCCCGTCGTGCCCTGGCCCTTGCCCAGTTGTAGCACAAGGCCGCCGAACTGCCCTCCGTGGCAGTACCGTGCTCCTTTCCACTACCCCCTCGACTGGGGTTCCAGCTCCTTCCAGGCCAGGCCAACGTCTGGCATCTAGGATGGGTACAAGAGCCCAGCTCCGCAGTGTGACCTTTCCTGTCAGTGCTCACTGACACTCTCTGACTACAACTAACACTTCTGACCCTCCTTCTACCATCCCTCATCTGGGCTGCCCTATTCCCTGCAGGCTGCCCAATGGGTGTCTGGTGGGTGTGGTGCAGAGTGTTCCTCAGGATTTGTGTATACCTGCTCTTAGCAACACCAAAGGGACAGGACCCGTAACCAAGAAGGAGCGGGTACCATGCAGAAGGGCAAATTGCACGGCACCCTTGTGACGACCTGATAGGCCAGGGCGTCACAGGGGTAATTCTTGGTTTTTCCTGGGGTGGTCCTCATTAGAGCCAATTGCATTATGACTGCAGTTGAAAATACCTTTTAAGACTCTAACAATTTTACGGATTGACCGACCAATTTGTCTTAAAGTAATCATAGATTGTCATTTCTGCTTACGTAGTTGAGTGGTTCATGCATAGTCCGGCTTAGAACAGCTGTGGAGTAGGGCTCAGAACTGAATTGAACTGTAAACCAACACTGTCTCCACAAAACACATCTGATGGTCACAATCACTTTATGAAGTGATTTCGGAATTGATTTCTAAATTATATTTTGATTAGGCATACCTGTTCACTTAAAAGCCATTCCAATGACTATGTGATGAAGCTACTTTGGAGGTTGACAAGGGACCTTAAAGCTGTTCTCAGAGTAAGGGTACGGTTCCACTTACACACAGCTTCCGATGTGATTTGCTAATGACCCTCTGCTGCGGTTGTCAGCAAAGGTTCATGCGACTGTGATGCGATCTTGCGATCGTATCACAGCTACAGTGAAGAGGGAGCACTTTCTCCCCATCTTCTCCATTGCTTGCCTCTTCGTATATTGCACTGCACTCGGATTACATGCAAGTGCAGTGCAATGTTGCACACACTCCCATAGACTTGCATGGGAGTTCATGAGCCGAGAATCGCTGCCAAACGCTACATGCTGTGATTCATTCTGCATGCCACTATGGCATGAGAAATCAATTGCAGATGGACACTGCCCCATAGTTTTGCACTGGTGCGAGTGCAGTCCGATGTTTTATCAGATTGTACTCGTCCGTGCAAAACGCAAGTGGAACCGAACCGTAAAGGAGGGATTCTTAAAGGAATGAAATTTAAGCAAGAAATTATAGTTTCACCTATATTCAGTTACATTTGTCTAAGTTGCTGTTGATATCTGATGGATTTTTTTATTATTATAATAAAGATATAATTCATATACTATTCTGGTGGTAATAAGAATATTGAATTGTTGTTTAAGTGTGTATTCTGATCAGTGTTTGTACTCACATCAGAGGTTTATTCAGAACAATACAGCTAAGCTCTGCTCTCCGCCATTGCTGTAGCTTGTCTCTGTGAGCTAAAAAGTGAATAAAAAGCAGAAATTCCCCTCTTTGTGTCATACAGTCTATAAGAATAATCACTGCGGCTCATCTCCTCTTCCCAGCAAACAGTTGATTAGCGATGAGTGAACCCATGGATATTCGGGTTCACCAAACTAGAACGGACTAAAAATACAATCAGGTTTGGCAGCTGGACTTGACCCTGGACGCTGAACCCCATATAAGTCTAAGGGACCCAAACTTATTGGGCTAGGGTAACTGCAAAATAAAGAAAAAAAAGAAAAACCAAAACAGTTATACTTACCGACCTTCCCTGCGGCTATAACACTGCTTCCAGGTTCGATCATTCTCTCATTCATATTCACTGCTTTCCCCTCCCGCCATCAGTCTTCGTGTCTGTGATTGGCTGCAGTTAGACTGCGCCCCCATCAACTGTGACAGCGTCTGTGATTTACTGGAATCACACCTGCTGTCTGGATCCCTATAGTGGTGTAAAAATAAATAAATAGATTGAAAAACATGATGAAAGGTCTACTGTATTTTGACACCCAACACAGATAAAGCCGACAGATACAACCTGCAGCCCTCGCTGTGCGTGTTATCTTGGCTGTGTATCAAAATCCATGCAGCTTTTTTTTAATTTAAATAAATAATTAAAAAAAAAAGAAAGAATGTGCAGTCCCCCCAATTTTGATACACAGCCAAGAGAAAGCCAACAGTTGGGGGCTGGTTTTCTCAGCCTGGGGGGGCCCATGGTTACTGGGCTCCCCCAGTCTAAAAATAGTAGCCTGCAGCCTCCCCAGAATTGTTTCATCCATTAGATGTGACATTTCCGGTGCTTTACCTGGCTCATCCAGATTGCCTTGCAGAGGTGGCAATCGGAATAATATAAGGGGTTAATCATGACTGTGATTTGTCAAAAAATCCCAGCTGTCATGAAATTCAAGGTTAGAAATGGGGAGGGGTCTATGAGACCCCCCCAATTACTAACGCTGTAACTAAAAAGAAATAAACACCAACACACAAAAATCATTAAAAAACCCAAAACATCCTCTTTCTTCAATTTATTAACCCCCAAAACACCAAGGTCCACACCACAAAATCACACGATGATCCCAGCTCTGCTACGTACTGCAGTCAATGCGTGTAGGCATATTAGAGCACATGATCACCCGCTGCGGCTTCAGGCAGACAATGACTGCGCCGTAGCTGAGAGCGGTGATATTACTGAGTTTACCTGCAGTCACAGCTGTAGGTTCCCATGGTAATCCACCTGTGACTGCAGGTAAACTCACCTCAGGTGAACTCATTGAGTTCAATGAGACCTGCATCTCTTGGCAGAAAACAGGGGTTTTTTTGCCAAGAGATGCAGATTTAGTGCTGGAATTTATACATCATATACTGGATTCCCTGGCAAAAAATGCATTAAAATGCGGTGTGGTTTAGATGTGTTTTTTGGCAGGAGATGCAGTTTTGGTGCAGAAATCTGGTGCAGACATTTCAACACCAAATTTGCATCACATTGCAGAAAACCGCACAGCAAGAGTGTTGTTTTTTTTTTTTTGCCAGAAGATACTGATTTGGTACTGAATTTATACACCAAATTCCTGAAGAAGTGTTACAGCCGTGGGGAAGATCGGTAAATATTATCCAGGTGGTCAAACCCAGATAGTAACATGGAAGTCCGTGTTCGGGATCCGTGCATAGACACAAGTATGGAAAGGAATAGACAGAGGGAGACAGAAAACCATGATACACAGCTCTGTAACAAGTGTTTTACCTCACTTCAGAGATTGATTCAGGACAAGATAGCTGTGCTTTGTTGTATAACTTCTTCCATGTTGCTTAAGCTTGTCTGCGTGAGCTAAAAAGTGAATGAAGAGCAGGCACCTCCCTTTCTTTGCTGTGCAGTCCATGGGAGAAATCACTGCAGCTCATCTCCTTTCCCAGCAAACAGAGGGGAAGACCAGTGAAAGTGCGAAATATAAGTCACATAATGGCCAGAAACAGTGATATTCTTCACATACAAGCAAAGGGCACCTTATTCTGAAACGTTATGTGAAAGCACAGTTACCTTATTAAGTACATATTCTGGTTTGTTTCACATGTTTTTTATTCATAGGGTGGGTTACTTCATGGTTTTTCTTCCTTCAGTGTACACATTTCATTAAGAACAAAGGTGCATTCAAACTTTTGACCAGTACTGTTTGAGCATTTTTAAAAAAATCATCATGGCAATAGTTAAAAAAAAAATAATAAATTTGTCCATCGTTAGTAAATAATGTTATGTTGAAGCAGTTTCTCTGATGGAAAAAATAAATCATTTCACTTATTCTATTTTACATTAGCAACTTTAATATATAGATCTTGACGGAGTAATCCTATAGCTGCATATACATTAAATGGAAGTAAACTTGTGACTACAGAACAGGAGAAGGACTTGGGTATTCTCATTACAAATAAGCTGAGCAGCAGCACTCAATGTCAAGAAGCAGCTACTAAAGTAAACAAGATTCTAGGGTGTATAAAAAGAGAGATTAGATCCCGTGATCCCAATGTATTGTTACTAGAGATGAGCGAATACCGCAATATTAGTATTTGCTATACTCATCATGAATACTTTGTAATATTTGGGTGTTTGTTCCGAATAGTGAGTACAATGCAAGTCAATGGGAAATGCGAGTAATTTTCTGCTGGACCCAACAAAGAGGTCTGGGGGCCTGAGGAAAAGGCTGAAATGGAATATTCACTACACCCACTCATTAGGCTCATACATATTCACTGCATCTCCAGACCCCCCAGTGTCCATGGGTTGCAGTCAGACCCACCCCCACAATGAGTGACAGCTGTCTGACTGCACCAATCACAGACGCCAGTGGGCAGGTCTATATCGTACAGTAAAATAAATAAATAATTTAAAAAAAACGGCATGAGGTCTCCCACAATTTTGATACCCAGCCAAGATAAAGCCCCTCAGCTGGGAGTTGGTATTTTCAGACTGGGGAGGCCTATGGTTATTAGGCACTCCCCAGCCTAAAAATATCAGCCAGTGATCGCCTGTAATTGCAGCATCCATTAGATCTGTCAGTCCCGGCACTTTACCCAGCTCTTCTCAATTGCCCTGTTGTGGTGGCAATCGGGGTAATGAGGTAGTTAATGGCAGCCCCCAGCAGCCACTAAGTCCTAGATTAGTAATGGCAGGCGTCAATGAGACACCCCCATCATTAATCTGTAAGTGAAAGTAAACATATTTTTTTTTAAATTATTTATTTGACTGTACGATATAGACCTGGCCACCAGTGCCTGTAATTGGGTGCAGTCAGACAGCTGTCACTCAGCGTGGGGGTGGGTATGACTGCAACCCACTGATGCCGGTGGTCTGGAAAAGCAGTGATATAATTACTTTTTTCTGTTATTGTAAATCATGTATCAGACTTAGAGATACACATCACATAGATTGTTTTTGTTCATTTGCTTCCTAATTGAAAAGTGAAGCAAGTGTTTCTAGTGTTTATTAAAAAAATATGTATTATTTTGCTACTGCAGTGTCTGTAAATACTTCATTTAGCTGAGTTATCTACAAAAGCATTAATAATCTGATAGAGCTCCATCATCCAATTCTGACTAGTGTCTCCGCTCCCCTCTTCCCTTCTTTCAATGTTAGGGTTATCAGCAGCAAGTGGGAGGGGGTTGCACACAGATATCCATATGGAAAGTGGAGAAAGTAGCTCAAAGAAGGCAGCGAAAACAGGAGGAAATTAAATGAAGAAGCTTTGTTGATATGTAAGCTAATGAAGACAGTAGTACTCTGGAACTATGGATACACACAAAGCTCACATTAAGTCTACATTACCGGGAGAAAGAGTGCCTAATGAGACAAATCTGAAACTGTAGTATACAAAAAATACTCCGGCACACTAACAAGAATGATGAGAAATGCAGTACGGTGCTTCAAAATTTTGTCTAGTTATATTAAATACAGAAAGAAGAAAAAAATCGTTAGAACAAAATAACATACATGATTACATCAGAAAGATATGATCAAATACATGATAAACATGACAAGACGGTAATCACTTGGAGATCCCAAGATCATCATCACAATGATGTGAGTAAAATAAAGGATGAGCCTCCTTATGACATAAGATTATAATGTTCCATGGAAGGAACATCTCCTATACGTATTCAATGATTTATCAAAAAAAATTTTTTTACATAGTGTCAAGATTACAGGAGCAAGGTAAGTGCACACATACCTATCAATACAAGGTGTGTTTCGCAAGGAGCACCAAGAATGCAATATTTCTAAGAGAAATCATGGGGTTTCTGAAGGAAAAAATATCTCAGTCAGTGTACACGCAATGACATACTAATAGATAGGACAGACAGTGGTGTATTAATGTGGTACCCAATATACATAAGTAAAATGGGGAGTGTTGTTTGGGGTATACCTGCAACCGCCTTTATCGTATGTGCAGATGTCACCCTTTCACCAGTAGGTGATATAGAAAAACCAGGTGTATGGACACCTGTAAAGAGGAATTATTGACGTAATTAAGTATTCTTAGTAACCAAGAAATGGGGATGGACAAATTAGACAACTTACTACCTTATGTTCATGAGAAGATTATCAAGGATATCAGGTATGGTATGAGAGATACGCAGTATCTATATCACTGTAGGTGATAAGGAGAAAAAGAATTTCATAGGTGATGTACAAAAATACTCATTCTGATAAGAGAGACTTGTTTTGTCTATAGGGGTGCATTCCTGTGTCAAAACAGCATGTGTACCTTCAAGGGTGAGAGTGAGGCTCGGACTGCTCGAGGGACAAGTAAGGGATATGTAGATCCAATAGATGGATAGCTAATTAAGAGGCAAGAGAAAGTGTTGGTAAATCTATCATTAATGTGTCTCTACGGTTGTAAAACACATATGGACCATATTGATTAGTGTCATATAAGACTTCGTATGTGATACATAATGACAATGCTTAACGGCTGAAACATCAGGGTTAATACATCAGAGTGCACATATGAACATACATAAATTATTGCGGGGGAGGGTACATTAAACAAACAGCGCTTGAAGGAACCTTTCTAATCAAAGTCAAAGTACCGCCGGTGTACTCAGACATAAATTGCCACATGCTGCCCCACACCATAGGCTCCACACACTCCATGTGTCCTCCTTGTAACACGACAGGTATGTACTTTCTCTCCCCGTCACCGTGTCCCCCACCCTAAGCCTGTTGCTCATCATTTACCTCCCAATTGTTCCCTCCAGAGCCATTGGCATATATACAAGTAACAACCCACATGTACCTCATCTCAACTGGAAGGTATGTGACTTTGATTAGAGAGGCTCCATAAGCTTTGCCTGTTTAATGCATCCACATTCCTCTTAGTATATGTATGTTCATGTGCTAACCCTGATGAGAGGTATGTGCAGATATCTGTGACTTTGATTAGAAAGGTACCTTCAAGCGCTGTTTGTTTAATGTACCCTCCCCCTGCATAATTTATGTATGTTCATATGTGCACTCTGATGTATTAATCAATAATTCCTCTTTACAGGTGTCCATACACCTGGTTTTTCTATATCACCTACTGGTGAAAGGGTGACATCTGCACATACGATAAAGGCGGTTGCAGGTATACCCCAAACAACACTCCCCATTTTACTTATGTATATTGGGTACCGCATTAATACACCACTGTCTGTCCTATCTATTAGTATGTCATTGCGTGTACACTGACTGAGATATTTTTTCCTTCAGAAACCCCATGATTTCTCTTAAAAATATTGCGTTCTTGGTGCTCCTTGCAAAACACACCTTGTATTGATAGGTATGTGTGCACTTACCTTGCTCCTGTAATCTTGACACTATGTAAAAAAAATGTTTTTGATAAATCATTGAACACGTATAGGAGATGTTCCTTCCATGGAACATTAAAATCTTATGTCATAAGGAGGCTCATCCTTTATTTTACTCACATCATTGTGATGATGATCTTGGGATCTCCAAGTGATTACCGTCTTGTCATGTTTATCATATATTTGATCATATCTTTCTGATGTAATCATGTATGTTATTTTGTTCTAACGATTTTTTTTTTCTTTCTGTATTTAATATAACTAGACAAAAGTTCTTGATAAAAAACCCACACAGGGTTGAAACGTCGGGCAATGTCTTCTACGAATATATCAAAATAAAACCTTTTTGAAGCACCGTACTGCATTTCTCATCATTCTTGTTAGTGTGCCGGAGTATTTTTTGTATACTGTATTCTTGTTCTCCAGAGCACCTAAATTTATGGTAGTTGAGCCAGGTCTAATCCTCCGACAAATCTGAAAATGTAGACTGAAACTTTCTATAAATTGATTGTTAATGGTTGTCTGAAAATTAGTCAGAAGCGCACTCTTGAAGTGGAAGACGTGAAGGTAACTTTAGCTCTTCAAATGTAGACATTAAGCTCAATTCAAAAGAGTGTGAACAGGCCACAAACCATAAAGTCTGCCGAGATGTGTGATCCTCCCTAGGTAACCGGCCATGCTAGGAATGCAGGCCGGTCGGTAAACTAAACAACAAGCAGTAAACTAGGTGATTAAAAAGCTCTGCATTGCTACAACTGTCAGAGAGGGGCGGCCAGGCATTTGCACCGTGACACTAGCAATGATCACTAACAGTGGCATTTTAATGGTGCAAGTGCAGATGCACATATACAGCCAAAACTGAAAAAAAACAATGGCTCAGATTCATCAAAAAGGTTTAGTTTTTTTTTTTGCACACCAGTCTTGAAGAACAATGCGCCAGAATAAATTGCGCTAAACTTAATAAGAGGCATGTGCCTGAATTACTTTTGTGCATGTTTCAGCTATTGAGTTTGTCATGAGTGTGTCCTGCCCGGGGGAGATCTCGGGCAAGTCTGGAATAAGAAGGTCACAACACCTTATTGCTTGCAGATCCACTATTGGTACTTGAGTGCATCTACTTGCTTGTAGTGCTGGAAGGGTTAAGCACCTTATCCTGTCAGGCTGCTGTCAGTAGCTTTTATCTCAGGTGCAGCTCTTTTGCTAACACTCCCCTTTGCTATATTAAGTCACATGTCTTCTCATCTGACTCAATGATTAAATCTGAAACCTAATTTTCTTGTGGCCCACTTTGGAAGAATATGGGTGCTGGAAGAAGCTTTTGTCTTGTGTTGTTGCAATTGTGCTGCTATCTGCATGATAGCTGCTTGGAGTATTTCCTTTTTGTGTCAAATTCCCCTGTTCATCTACCCTTGTGTTTCTTTACTGTAGTGCCAAGACTAGTGCTCTTGCCGGCCTGCTCATTAGCCAGGGTGAGCTAAGGGCAAGCAAGGGCTTAGGAACGTGATTGGCAATGGGGTGAAAGAGCCTGTATAGAGATGTCGGGGAGTGCAGAGTACAACCGGTGGTGACTCAGCTCCCCTCTCCTTAGTGCCCGGGCCCTCCATTGTATTGTGGTGCACCCTGTGTACTCTGTGTGTTGTGGCACCTGTGGGGATTTTCCTGGTACCTAGTAAAATCTCGTTAGTCATTGCATGACAGTGTCACTGCAAGAAAAGTACTCCAGTTCCATTTAGGGAAAGTACTGCAGTTCCATTTAGGGACTGGAGCACATTTCTGTTGTAATTTATGAAACTTTTATAGTGTAATGTGCTGGGGGACATGCTTGGCTGCACCCCGTCCCAGAGAAGCTGTACCCAATTTTCAAAAAAGTAGAAAGAGTTGCTGGGAGTGGTAAAAAAAGTCAAAAGAACCAAATTATTTTTGAGTTTCACCAAAATTTGAGACATTTCAAACAAATTACATCAAACCTGTTCCACTATTTCACCACACATGGAATTTTTTTTTAACTTTTCCAATATATTGTATGGCAAATGAAAAAGGTATAGCTCTTGGATGAAGGAAAAGAAAGAAAGTAAGAGTGCAAAAACAATAATTGGCCGCATTGGGAATGCTTTTTAATGTTTTCTATTGACCAAATAGAATCTACTGGCAAAAGACAAAATAAACATTACAACATAATTTATATATGAAGTAGCTGGTGTCTAACAGTTTTTCTCAGTAATGATATATTAGCAAAGAAAAGCTCTTGTTAAAGAAAGCCAACACAATCTTACAGGAGCACAGCGGAGGATTTACGGAGGATAAGAGCAGGGTTACAATGTTAGACAAATATTAATTCCTCTTTTCCCAGTCCTCAGCATGCAGTACACAGGTGCAACCTGGAGAGCATATTATGGGTTATAATCACCAAATTCATTCAACCAGACCTTAGAGAGTTAAAACATAGATTTCTAAGAAGCAGCACTATTTGGTCCAAAGGAAAAGAAAGAAAATTCACGTGATATTTATCTACCAAGGTGATTCCAGTTTCCAGATGGGCAAACGGTATTTTAAACACCCATATCCCCTGACAACTGTCCAATTATGTATATCACACTTGGCCTACTGTTTGCTATAGAAGTAATCAATAAAGGATGTGGTTGAGTGAACATAGGTTTTGGTTGAACCAATGCATGAAAACTTAATCATTTACTCAGAATGGAGAAATCAAATAGAACAGGGATGAAACTACCACAAAGGGGATTCTTGATGGGGCTATAAGTTTAGAGGCTGGAGATGAAAGTATTAAGGTAAATGGAATCAGTGAGAAGGGAAATGTATAAAAATAAATAGCTATCTCTTAATTTAAAGAAGTAATCTGAAATACAGGGTGTCCAATTTATAAAGGGTAACTATCATGGAGTAATGTGACATTGAAAAACATACCAATTTATTTAAAGAAAATGTAATTATTCTCTAGGAAAATATTGAAAATACCATGGATGGGAACATGGTCAGTGTAGATTATAGAATAAATTGGAAGTGTAGGTGGTGTACTTGTTCTTGTCTTTTCTTCGTCCTACATTTGTTCTACACATTTTTAGACTGGACTTAAAACTTAAGCTGATATATATTTACATCTTTCGGTCTTATCTCTTATCTTATTGGTCAATAGATTGATGTAGAATGTCTTGTCACTTACACAAAATCTTTTTTTTTAAAGGATAATTTTTTAACAAGTGGATGTAACTATGGTGAAACCAATTATAGATGATCAAATCATTTGAAATTGGAAGGCTTTGCTGAATCTTCCCTAAGAATTTGATTTGCGGTGAATCTCAATACTCTAGAGCCTCTAATACTGTATTGAACCACTTTTCAGCTCTTTAAATCTGTCAGCAGGTTTTGCTACTTCACCTGAGTATGATGTAGGTACAGAGACTATGAAACCAGTGATGTATCACTTAGTGTACTGGGTGCAGAGGTTCTGACAATGTGACAGTTTTTAGATTTAGCATGCAGCCAAGGTGAAAAAGATTGCTGCACCCAAAAGGCTAACCACAATGTCTATAAACAGTGAGCTGCTTATCACAGAGGGGGGCGTGTTGTACTACCGGGCACATGGCTGCTGTAGCTGATGTAGTCCAAGTAGAGATAATCTCCTGGTGCAAAAACACTTATTGTAAGTAAAAAACAGCATAGAGCTTCATAACCCATGCAGCATCCTGTCTTCACATTACATAGAAAAAAATCTGCTGACAGATTCTCTTTAATGAAAACAAAACTTTATTAAGGTCCAAGTGACCTCAACCTATCTAGCTAGGTGAAAACAAATGGCAACTGGTGGTAAATAATGGGCTATTTAACAACATAAAAAATTATCAGACTTGTTAGGCAACTTAAATTTTAAAAACATTCCAAAAATTATCCTTTTTGGCGGCAGTTTCGGATCTTGATGGTGTTTATACACAGGCAATGCAAAAGGAAGACGCCATGGCTTTTTACATTGGGTGGTGCAAAAATTATTTCTAAGAACTCTCTTCTATACTAAATGAAGAAGCAAAAGCTTTTTCACAAAGAATCTAACAATTACCCCTATATTTAAGGAGCAATAACAGGGGTGCTCAGCACTTTGGAAAGTGAATAATTAATGGCTTCTCAACTAGCAGTGAACAAATTGACTTTTTTTAAGTCTGCAACTGGTTTACCTATTCTACAAAAGAGTAAACAATTATAAATGCTTTCTATGAAGCCTTCCAAAAATTATCCATATTTTTATGGAGCAGGACCAGACTAGCTGTTTTCTAAGTGAAGAAGCAACTTTTTCAAAAATGTTCTCTATTTGTGAACTGTTTGTGTGTAAGTGTGTGAGTAAATGCTCGGAAGAGCAGGGGCCATTAGCAATTGTGGCAGTAGAAGGGTATGGAAGATAGACAATGAAAAAACAAGCAGGTAGGCAGATAAGACTGATTTATTCATTGTCATTAGCCGTAGGTGAATGAAAGTCTGCAATAATTCCTGCCTGATTTATTTTGACAAATGTAAGATTTTCCACACTTGCGGCGGAAAACCTGGTCCGCTTTGGTGTGACAAAGCCATCAGCTGCACTGAATGCCCTCTCTGATATTACATTGTAGACTAGACATAATGGCATACTCCAAGTAGGGCCAATTTTTGCCACTGGCCCAATTTGCTAAAGGCCCCGTTACATGCTACGATTTATCTAACGATATGTCATTGGGGTCACGGTTTTCGTGACGCACTTCCATCGTCGTTAGCGACGTCAGTGTGTGTGACACCTACGAGCGTCTCTGAACGATCTTAAAAATAGCAAAAATCGTTGATCGTTGACACGTCGTTCATTTTCAAAATATTGTTCGTCATTTAGAACGCAGCAGACATATTGCTACGTTTGACACCCTGCCAACGACGAACAACATCGTTAGTGCGTCCTTCATCAGCGACGCGAGCGTTTCGTTACAAGCAATGCTTCACGCCTCCTCCGCTCTGATTGGTGGTACCAACTGCGTTCTGATTTGGCAGGCATGGTTGATAAGGCGGACACAATTATACGCCTCTGTCGTTGCCGGAATCGTTGGGAGGATTACTGTGTGACGGTGTCCACATGGCCGCCTGGTCAAACACTATATCGCTGAATGATGTTGCGTCGTTTGTGAGATGGGTACGTGTGACCGCTACAAAACAACCTATGAGCGATCTCGGCATCATAGCAATCTGGGCGTGTCACATCGCTAATGAGATCGCTAGCGATATCGTTGTGTGTAAAGCGGCCTTTAGTATATGGGATTTGGGGATCAGGGTATTTACTAGAGATGAGCGATGTTCGAGGCTCGAGGTTCGCCAATTTCACGTTTGAGTGATTTTGGTGGGTGTTCGAGACGTTCGACGAACTCAAACCTTTTGCTAAAAGTTCGGGAGTTCGAGTTACATTTGAGAACGGTTCGAGCACCAAAAGCGTGGGTTTTCACAGTAAGTATGTGCACACCTTTCGTATCTGCATGTGTCCTGCGTCCCCAGCACAATCACTCTCTCTTTCCTACTCACTGATCACGGGCGTCTCGCTGCACGGCTGTCACAAATCTCCAGTGGCATTTCCTCTTTTGAAAATGGCTGCCGCTTCATTATTCAATTAGTTATTCCGTGCTGATGCTGTCGGACAGGAATCTGTACAGAAGTTTGTAGTTTTTTTGGGGTTTTTTTTGCACTGATGCATCAGCTGATTGTATAAAAGCCATTATACAATCAGCTGCTGTGTCATGTGATTCAGGCCCTTGAACCTGACACATCATCTGATCGCTTTGCCTTCCAGAAAACCGATCAGATGATATTGGATCCGGATTGGAATGCACGGGACCCTTGACCCAGGATTACTGTGGAGGGGGGTTCTTTATTTCAATAAAGATGGAGTCACTAATTTTGTTGTGTTTTATTTCTAATAAAAATATTTTTCTGTGTGTTGTGTTTTTTTTTTATCTGTACTAGAAATTCATGGTGGCCATGTCTAATATTGGTGTGACACCATGAATTTCGGGCTTAGGGCCAGTTGATAATATACAGCTAGCCCTAACCCCATTATTACCCAGCGAGCCACCCATCACCAGGGCAGCTGGAAGAATTGGATACAGCGCCAGAAAATAGCGCTTCTGTGAAAGCGCTATTTTCTGGGGCGGCTGCGGACTGCAATTCGCAGCAGGGGTGCCCAGAAAGCTTGGGCACCTTAAGCTGCAGATTTCAATCCCCAGCTGCCTAGTTGTACCTGGCTGGACACAAAAATTGGGCGAAGCCCACGTCATTTTTTTTTTAATTATTTCATAAAAAAAGGGCTTCCCTATATTTTTGGTTCCCAGCCAAGTACAAATAGGCAGCTGGGGGTTGGGGAAGCCCGTAGCTGCCTGCTGTACCTGGCTAGCATACAAAAACATGGCTAAGCCAACGTAATTTTTTTGGGGGGCAAAAAACTCCTGCATGCAGTCCTGGATGGAGTATGCTGAGCCTTGTAGTCCTGCAGCTGCTGTCTGTCTGTATGGAGGAGAGCAGACAGCAACTGCAGAACTACAAGGCTCAGCATGCTCCATTCACTAGTGTATGCAAGAGAGCAGACAGCAGCTGCAGAACTAGAAGGCTCAGCATGCTCCATTCACTAGTGTATGCAGGAGAGCAGATAGCAGCTGCAGAACTACAAGGCTCAGCATTCTCCATCTAGGACTGTATGCAGGAGTTTTTTGCCCTTCAAAAAAATGACGTTGTGTTCGCCATATTTTTGTATGCTAGCCAGGTACAGCAGGCAGGTATGGCTGCCCTCAACCCCCAGCTGCCTATTTGTACCCGGCTTTGAACCAAAAAAAATAGGGAAGCCCTTTTTTTTAATTATTTCATGAATTTCATGAAATAATTAAAAAAAAAATCAACATGAGCTTCGCCCCATTTTTGTGTCCAGCCAGGTACAACTAGGCAGCTGAGGATTGGAACCTGCAGCACAGGGTGGCCTGAGCTTTCTGGGCCCCTCTGCTGTGAATTGCAGTCCGCAGCCACCCCAGAAAATGGTGCTTTCATAGAAGCACCATCATCTGGCGCTGTATCCAACTCTTGCAGCAGCCCTGAAGCCGGGTGGCTTGCTGGGTAATAATGAGTTAATACTAGCTTTGTTTTAATAGCTAGTATTAAGTCAGAGATTCTTAATGTCAGGCAAGTTTGACCCGGCCATTAAGAATCTCCAATAAAGGGTTAAAAAAAAGACACCACACAGAGAAAAAATACTTTAATAGAAATAAATACACAGACACATTTAGAAACTCCATATTTATTACTGCCTGTCAGCCCTCCACGATCCTGCTCTTCTGTCTTCTTTCTCCTTCAACCCATGAAGCTCTGCTACATCAGACAGCGCTGCATGGGAGGAAGATGCTGCTGCTCCCCGTGCAGTCTATTCACTCCGTGAGTGAGCAGAAGCTGCGTGCTGTAAGCAGTGACGTCACCGCTGACAGGCGGGTTGCTATAGCAATGGTGATCTCCGTTATTGACCGGCTGTGGCAGCCGGTGAATAACGGAACGGGGAATCAGAACGGGGAAGCTGACCATGTGCCAGAGCATTTTGCCGGTACACGGAGATGCTGGAACGATCACCGCGTACTGGAGAGATGCACTGAGAGGACCTAGCAATGACGTCTAGCCATGTGACCAGTCTGTAGCCCATGAGATAATAGAAACGTGACTGGTCACATGTTTTTTTGACGTCACGGAAGGTCCTATTATTAGTGCTGGTTACCAGGAGTACACAGCGATTATCGGAAGGAATAGCGGCGGGAGACAGAGTGCAGGACGCGTTGCGGGGACCTGTAAGTGTTATGGCAATGTTTAACTGTATGTGTACATATATAATGTGTTTTTATGTGTTTGTGTTTGCCCCCCATTGTTTTCAATGAGGTTCGAGAGGTTCGTCGAACGGTTCGTCGAACCGAACTCGAACGGGGCCTCCGTTCGACGATCCGAACCGAACTCGAACCTTCAGAGGCTCGCTCATCTCTAGTATTTACCCTAGAAAGTAAACAGTCTAGGTACAATTAAATCTGGCTCTTTAGCCAATGGGTTTCAGTTTATTGTGGCATTGACAGAATACATCTTGTCCATCATGTCAAAGATAATAATGCTGTTGCTGCTGCATTAGCTACTTTATTATAAGCATAGTGCTAGCACAGGGAAAGACCTCTGGGTCTGTGGCGCTCGCAGAAGGGTCTTCTGATCAGTCGTGTAGGTAGGTGTCCGCTCAGCAAAAGTTTTGTAGAGCAGATAGTACAGCTAACCCTGGCAATTAACGCATTTGGACTTTCATTCAGAAGGCAGAAAAATCCCCCATTTTGCAATCCAATAAGCCCTCTCTTGCTTAATGTTAAGAATATGCCTGTCATGCCACAAACATTCTGCCATTCATCTTGCCATGCTGGCCAGCACGGCTAAAGTGGGCTTTACACGCTACGATATATCTAACAATATGTCGTCGGGGTCACGTCGTAAGTGACGCACATCCGGCATCGTTTGCTATATCGTAGCGTGTAACAGCTACGTGCGACTGTGAACGAGCAAAAATACTCACCTTATTGTTGCTCGTTGACACGTCGCTCATTTTCTAAAAATCGAACGTCCGGTTGTTCAATGTTCCCGAGGCAGCACACATCGCTCCGTGTGACACCCCGGGAACGATTATCCGCCCCTCCGCTTCGATTGGCGATCGCTCATGAAATCAGAGCGTGTAAAGCAGCCTTTAGGCACCTATTGGTTGTTATGGCCAGCATTGTTTTTTTTGTTTTTTTATTTTGACTGTCAGCCTGGTCCCCTGTCTGTACCAGCTGTTTATTCCCCTCCACATCCACCTGCTGTTGTTCATGATTCCCCTATTATTCAAATCCTGAGTCATGAGTGGATGTCAATAAACATGTGTGTTCTTTCTCCATCCACTTTTGCATGCATGTATTTTTTTCCAGGATAAATATGATGGGAATTATATAAATTTCACACTTGTCCCTACTGCCAATTTTAGTCTCCTCCTCCAAAGGCTTCAGTAAGCTCATCAGCTGTCAATTAGGTGATGCTCTAACAGACAGTTCTTTTTTGCAAAGCCAGAAGAATGGCTGAAGTAAGCAGAAACGTTCCTAGTCATAGCCACTATCTTCCTTACCTGGTATATTTCTGCAGGGTGCATGAATTCCTTTGAGTGACTGTAAGGCTATTTGCGCACTCTGCTTCAAATTTGTTCACAAAAAACTGCACCTTGTGGCAGAAAAATGCACCTTATGCCCGAAAACACAACAAAAAAAGCATGTTGTTTTTGCGCGTTTTTTCAAATGTTTTTTTTAGTAAAATCAATGCATGGAAGGGCACAGGACAAAAATCCACAAAGAATTGACATGTTGTTGTTATATTGTGCACCAAAAACTAAAAGCAACGTGCGCACAGCATTTCTGAATTCTCATAGACTTTGCTGGGAGAAAGAAAGACATATATTTTTCAATAACAATTTGCACCAAACAATGCAAAAATACGCAGCAAAAATGCAACTACTTTTATAGAGCCAGAGAAGAGTTACGATAGTGGGAAAACAAGTAGGTGGGAAGGTGCATTGACCACACCAAGTTGGAACCGAGCACCTATGCTTGTTTTGAACAGTCATTCTGTGCTAACAGACTCCCTTTAACTGTTTTTGTTTTATTTTTTAATTAAGGTGGACAGTGCAAGGAGGGCATGGTGGTGTTAGTATGGAGAAGGGGTAGCATGGGAGGCTTACTTTGGAGCGAGGTTTGACATGGTGGACTCCGAATGGAGAGAGGGGCAGTACCAAGTGCTCAGTATGGAAAATAGGGCAGAATGAGGGGCTTACAAATAGTAAGGAACAGTGTGGTGTTTGTAGTTTTTAAAATGGCAGTGTGGCAGTCACAGTTCACAAAGGCAAACAGTGGGGTGGTCAAAGCATATAAGGCGGAGGTTTGGAGGGAAGATTTGTAGGAGAGGGTAGTGTGGAGACTATAGGAGTTCTATAGGAGCATAAGAGTGAACATTTGTGGGTCATTTATTGTGAAGGGAGTACAGTGAGGAGCAATTATAATTTCAGGGGCACAGCATAGGGATAATTTAGGCTACAGCATGGGTGGCTCTTTTTATTCAGGGAGTACTGTAATGACACTGCTATTTTTAAGTTAAAGGGCCTAAAACATGCAAGATATCTCTCATAAATTACGTTTCTCTTTAAATGTTTAACAATGCTACTGTCTATGAATAATCAGTAGTGATGAGTGAGTGCAATTGTTACTATTCGCTACTCGTACGACTAGTATGCTATTCGGGGTATTCATTACATTGTGAGTTTTTGTGAATTCGCCTCGCTATATTCATATGTCCCTCCCAGCCGTTTTGGCAGCCACTAAACATGCTGGGCTTCTTAAAAAATCACAGTAATGCCGCAGCCATCTTGGTTGTGGCATTACTGTGATTGGCTGGCCGTGCAGCATCATAGGGTCTATAAAAGCCCTTTCACCACTAGTTTGTGCACATTGCATCCGAAGCCAGTGTTGTATGAGTATAGGGCTAGAGCGAGCAACTGCAAGGGAGAGTGTAGGCCTCTTAATACCACAAAAACCCTTTTCAGGGCTACCTGCAGTGTGTAGGTCAGTGTAGCGTACAGAGGGACAGATTTTGGAGCAGGGACAGAGTTTAAAGCAGCATGTCACTACCTCCATAGTACTGTCCAGAATACAATAGCTCTTTTAAGAGCTGAAACCACTGAACAAGGTCACAGCAGGGAGGAAGAGATTGTAGATTAGGTACGGAATTGGGACCTGTTTCCATTAATACGTTGCTAGTGGCCTTTGCAAATACAAAGCAGGACTCTACCATTTGTGCTGCCTAATACACTAAACGCACCGTTCCTGTTTCCACAATATTTAGGGGTTCACAGCCTGACTTTTGCTGTCCTCCACATCAGCCACATTACTATGTTGCTAGTGAGCTTGCCAAATACAAAGCAGTACTAGTATTTTGTGCTGCCTGATACACAAAATGTCCCTATACTTATACGCCTTGGAGGTGCTGGCCTGCCCGGCTGCTAGTGTAATGTCAGAGCATGTTTTCAGCTGGGCCAGAGGTGGCCCAGTAATATACATTTTTGAGGGACTGCTCTTACTTATACATTTGGGTGGTCCCTCCCACATTGAGACTCAGATAGTGGAATACATATTCCATAGCAGTTTGCAATGCATCCATTGTAGCTTTGGGCTTTATCCTCCTCCTGCTCCATGTCATTCTGCAGCCCTCAATTCAAGTTTTTAGAGGGCCATTGGTTGTTCATCAACAGTAATTGTAAATTGCTTTCGAATATGTATTTCCTATCTGAGTCAAAATGTGAGACAACCCGTGACAAGGGTCTCCAATGACAAATATTAGTTTGGTAGGACTACTGTCCTGGTTGGTCTAGTGCACAATGTGTATTGTTTACAAAAAATTAGCCCTATCGCCTGAGTTATGGTTGACGCAGGGAGTCATCATCACAAGACAAATAGTAGTTAGGCTGGAGTGGGAGTACTGTCCTGGCTTGTCCACCACTGCACAATGTGCATAGCGTTAACAAATATTAACCCTATGGACTGAGTCATGGTTCACGCAGAAAGGAAACAGCTTTATATGGGAAGGGGTGGACATTAACAGCAGTAGTCAAAATCAACATTTTGAGGGAATTTAGTCTCCTCTGGAGGGATTAGAAACTGTGGAGAAATGTAGTCCTTGTTGAATCTAATCAGAGTAAGTCTGTCTGTGTGGTGCCCCTGAGGCTTCAGTCGCCACAGGGTACTGCATCTCCCTTAAGATGTAGTACTCATCCCAGGTAAGGAGAGGTTAATTGCTAGCTCTTCTCACATTCACACACAGTTAGGTGCTCTCCCACCGGAGGGATGGCTTTTCCCACATGGGAAAAGGAAGGAGCATCTTCATATTTAGTCAGTTAGGCCAGGGCACAGCTTGGGGTGAGGAGCATAGTCGAGACTTCGGTCCAGTCACATTATCTCTACTTCCACAGTTCTGGGAGCACTGCAAGACTCATGGCTTGGAGCAGGCTGCTCGGCCCAGGTTTTCTACAGCTACACGGGGTTCCAGGGTCTGCGGAGAGTGCAGGAAATACCCACAGCCCGTTCCATATTCCACGTACACTGGGATTGAAGGGACCCCGACCAGAAAGAACTCAAAGTGGGAACACCGGCGGTGACCTTGAATTGCTCGGGATCGACTGGGGCCCATCACGGCGGTGATCGGTATCTCCCGGATAAACCAGAACTGTGAATAAAGAAACCTTGAACCCGAGGAGACTGTATCCGCCGGTCCTTGCCGGCGCCCCGCGCTTCGGCGACAGCCATCACTACAACCCTCATCATCCTCCCCGGGGCCCACTCCACCTGTGAGGAGCAGAAACATTTTAGCTGCTACAATCATCTGCCCCGGAAGACAGCGACAGCAGTGGCGGCTATTCCCTGACCGCAGGTGGTGTCACGAGACAAACCACCATCATGAGCCCCCCTTCTTTATTGTACACCTCGGGGCCACAAAGCCGGGTAGGGCCACCCGTGACATCCCCAGACCTGACATCACCAGGCTCGGCGACGAGTAAAGTTAACCCATTGCCCCATGGGTCTTACATCTGCATTTTCTGTGGAGAGGTGTGTGCGCCTATCAGTGATGATTGCCCCTGCAAAACTGAAAGCACGCTCTGACATCATACTACCTGCCAGGCAGGCAGCACCTCCAAGGTGTATAAAAGGGAACTGAAGCATCAGAAAGGACACAAGTATGGTCACTTATGTACCCCTTGACCATGTTGTGCAACTTTTCCCTCCTTGGCATTGTTACAAAAATAAATGGCACCGAGGATCAGTCATGATCGTGTGACCCGAGCACCAATCTCAGTGGAATTGTTTCAGTGGAATTGTTTTATCGATCTGGAAAAATCAGAACAATCCCTCATGGAGGTAAAGAATAGCCTTGCTGATGTGCTGGTTTATTGAAAATGGCCCAGTTTGCACACATTTTCCCCCACCTCTGTTGGACCTGGTGTTCATGTCTCTCCCCATTAATTCTGCCGCCAGCGTTGTCTGAGGGTGATAGTTTCAGCAGCTGATCTACAATGACCCTCTTGAAGGATTCTATTGTGCAACCCTTTGGTGGCTCCAAAAGGAGAGAAGGAAATTTTTCCTTGTACCATGGGTCCAGAAAGGTGGCCAACCAGTATAGGTTGTTGGATAAAATGTGTATGACACGAGGGTCTTGCCATAGACACTTACACATGAACTGTGCCATGTGGGCTAAGCTGGAAAGAGGCAAACGCTCTGTGTCCCAACCAGGAGGAACAATATCCATCCTCTCCTCACGTTGACTCCCCTCCTCCACCTCCTCTTCTTGAGCCCATCCATGCTGGACAGACATAAAGCTGGGGATGAAAGTCCCCTGTGTAGCATTGGGAGTCCTCTCAGTAGTAAAGAAAAACAAGTCTTCTTCCTCCTCATCTTCCTCACATCACCCAATGTTGCCTCAGAATATTGGCTGGGCTGGGTAGTATCACCCATTGGGAAATCTGGCTCCATAGCCTCATGCTGAGCACTCAAAGCTTCCTCTTTGAGATTATGCAGCGATTGTTTCAACTGACACACAGCAGTGGGATGGTTAAGCTAATAATAGCCTGATCACCGCTCACAAGCTTGGTGCAGTACTCAAAGTTCTCAAGAACCTCACAGATGTAAGCGATCCACACCCACTCAACAGTTGTTATGTGTGGTGACTGACTCTCGTGTGACGGGCATGTTGAAGCTGGTATTCAGCCACTGCCCTCTGCTGCTCACTAATCCTCGCCAATATATGATATGTAGAGTTCCACCACGTAGGCAGGTCGCACATGAGTCGGTGACTTGGCACATTCAAGCGCTTTTGCAGCACTATAAGACCAGCAAAAGTGGTGAAAATGGGCGATAATACGGCGCACCTTCTCAAGTGGACATGAGCTTACAAGTTGCATGTACAACTCATACTCTGGCTCACTTTTTTGTTTTTATGGTAATTTGTTTTTTTTACCTTATCAAGTAGGTATGGAAAGTCAGGTTATGTTTTGATAAATTTCTGAACAACTAGGTTCAGCACATGAGCCATGCATGGCACGTGTACCAGCTTGCCGACCTTTAAAGCCACCACAAGGTTACGCCTATTATTGCAGACAACCAAACCGCGTTGGAGGTGCAGCGGGGATAGCCACTAATCGGTCTGTTCTTTTATACCTTGCCACAGTTGTGCTGCAGTGTGTGGTTTCTGATGTAAACAGATTAGCTTCAGCAGAGCATGTTGCCGCTATGCCGATGCGCTGCTGCACAGCTCCCTGTTTGGCAGTGATGGGGAGGGTAATTCAGCAGAGGATGAGAAGCAGGAGGAGGAGGAGGGGAAACAGGAAGTGGCATATGATGAGGCAGAAACGCTAGTAGATGTTGGGCTTGCTATTGTTGGAGTGGGTAGGATGTGTGATGTTCCAGTTTGCAATTTTGTCCCAGCCTCCACCAGGTTCACCCAGTGTGCCATGACAGATATGTATCGACCCTGTCCACAACAACTTGTCCACGTGTCTATTGTCAGGTGGACCTTCCCTGTTACGGCATTGGTCAGAGCACGGTTGAGATTGTTTTACACGTCGTTGTGTAACGCAGGGAGGGCACATCAGGCAAAATAGTGGCGGCTGGGAACACTGTATCAATAGGCAGCCACAGCCAAGAGATCACGGAAACACTGTGTGCCCACAAGCCTAAACGGCAAGATCACCACGATTAGCAATTTGGCAATGTGCAAGTTTAGGTTTTGTGCCTGTGCGTGCATGGCTGGGAATTTACGCTTCCTTTCCAAGCTCTGAGGTATGAACAACTGGACGCTTTGCTAGGACAAGTAAGTGGATGTGGGTGATGTTTTCTGTGTCTGTGCAATTGCAGTTTCTGGGCAGGATCTATGAGCGCCTGCTTCTTGGACATCAAATTGTAAAGGACATAGCACAGGCGACATGGCAGTGGTCTGACCCGCAGACACAAATTTGGTACCCTGGTGTTCTGACCACCTACTGTCTGTCTGCAGTTTCCAACGTCATGTCTGCTCTCTATTTGAAACTTAAACTTTCCAAAACTAAACTACTTCTATTCCATCCGTCTTCTAATCTCCCTAAACCTGACATCTCCCTCTCTGTGTGTGGTATCACGATAATAACTCATAGGCAGCCGGCTTGTTGTCTGGGGGTTATGCTCGACACCAATCTCTCCTTCACCTCCTAAATACAATCTCTTGCCCACTACTGTTGCTTGCACCTCAAGATCATCTCTAGAATCCACATGGAAACAAAAACCCTCACCATGGCCCTGATCCCCTCCCACCTTGACTACTGCAATTCTCTATTAATTGGTCTCCCTCTAACCAGACTCTCTCTTCTACAGTAAATACTTGATGCTGCAGCCAGGGTCACCTATCTGGGTAACCGTTACTCGGATGCTTCTGCTCAATGCCAGTCATTGCACTGGCTGCCCATATATCACATGATCCAATTCAAATTGCTTGTTCTCACCCACAAAGCTCTCTACAGTGCTGCAGCCCCCGACATCATCTCTGTATATCACGCTTCGCAAATTGACTTTTGACTAACATCCACACTAATCCAAACTTCCCACTACCGGATCCAAGACTTCTCCTGAGCTGCATCAATCCTCTGGAATGCTCTGACCCAAGAAACCAGGATGAACCACAACTTACACTGCTTCAGATGCTGCCTAAAAACACATCTTTTTAAGGTGAGCTAGCACACTCTCTAATCGAATTAAATTCACATAATCCATCCACGATGTCTCACAACATAACTCTCCCTCAAAATCCACCGCACCCAAATGCATCTCAAAGATTGGCTGACTGGTTCAGGCAGCCTTTATCTATCCTCATTTCTTTGAGATGGCTGGATTGTCATTGGAAATGAACAGTGTACCTGTATCTTGTCCCCCCACCTCATTGTCTCATGAGCAGGGTTGTCTTTTTTGCTATAATTATTGTATTTTCTATAACTGTTACTTGCTTGTATATGAACCTTTGAATTGTAAAGCGCTGCGAAATATGTTGGCGTTATAAAATTAAAGATCATTATTATTATTATTATTACTGAGGTGATTGGCTGCCATGTGGTTCCGCATACTGGTGGTGCTCAGGTTGCTTTTGCCCTGGCCTCTGCTCAACTTGGTATGGCAGATGCTACAGATTACAATGTTTTTTCTGAAGGATTTTCAGAAAAAACTTCCAGACACCAGCTGAACACCCCCTTTCCCTGACTTGGGCCACAGTGGGGTGCTCTTCAGAACAGTTGACCCAGTTCTCACTCTGGGAAAACCACTAACCCTTGGTACCTGTGTTGGTGCTACATATCAATCTTCCTCTGTGATGCTGTGCTGGCTATGCATGGCAAAGGTCCAGGTCGGATCAGAGGACTCATCATTGACCACCTCGTCTTCCATCTCATCCTCCTTCACAGTTGAGATTGTAGGCAGACCTGATGGCAACTGTATCTCATCATCATCAGCCTTTATCTCTGGAGACAGTAAATCAGGTTAATCAAACTGGCTTTTTTCTGGCTGTAGGTCCTCAAATACTTGCGCATCAACGAACGCCACCTCTTCACGTCTCTCTTCAATGCTGCACGGTGATAGGCCAGAGCCAACCAAAGGATACGTACAAAACAGATCCTCAGAGTGGCTAAACTTGGGATCATATGTCTCCTGTGACTGATGATGGAGCGAGGAAGGAGGACCCGGTTGAGAACTGGAAGGGCCAGCCTTCTGTGTATCCACAGTAGACTATGTGGACGTGGAAAATTTGTTGCTGCTTGAGAAATGCGAAGAGATCTTGTTTTCTGCCATCCAAGACAGAATCTGCTCTCTCGCTCTTCTGGCTTACACACACACAGGTTTATGTTCCAAATCGGGAAATTTGACGAGGAGAAGGGTAAAGCCCAATTTCACAATGGAAACATTGTAAACTGCTATGGAATATGTATTTCACTATCTGCGTCTCAATGAAGGAGGGACCGCCTCAATGCATAAGTAAGAGCAGTCCCTCCCAAACGTATGTTACTGGGCCACTTCAGGGCCCTTACCAAGCTAAAGTTTCTTGACACCTGCAGGCCCTCTGAAAACTTGAATTGAGAACCGCAAAATGACGTGGAGGAGGAGGAGGGTAAAGCTCACCGCCATAATGGGCACATTGTAAACTGCTATGGAATATGTATTCCACTATCTGAGTCTCAATGAGGGAGAGACAGCCTAAATGTATAAGTAACAACAGTCCCTCCAAAACCTATGTTACAGGACCACTTGAGGCCCCTCAAGTCAAAGATCAACATACCAACGGGCACATTCTAGCTGGCCTTGTAAAGTGCTGGGGAACAGCTAACGAGAAATTATGTATAGCAGAGGGACCTACAAAATGTATGTTAGGGCCCTCCCAATTGTAAAAGAAAAAAAAGCCAAAACACTACGTGTGAACAAACACTAAAAGAATTATTGGTTTTATTCTCCAGTTTATTTAGCCTTATATTCAAGTGATTATGCAGGAAACACTAATCTTAACCTTTTTGGCCTTTAAAATGCAATTTAGATTAGGTTTGTCAGGTGTTCTTGTGCATCTGTAAAAGTGGCGTTATACTGTGACATCCTCATTCCCAGAAACCATATGTGAGTCAGAAAAGCATGCAGGCATATTCTCCTGGCTCTCCCTATTCAGTTTCATCACTCACCCATCCATTTCAGCCTTTTCCTCAGGCCCCCGGATCTCATTGTTGGGTTCAGCAGAAAATTACTTGCATTTTCCATTGACTTGCATTGTACTCGATATTCGGAACGAATACACGAGTATTACAAAGTACTTGTTAAGAGTATAGCAATTACGAATATTACGGTACTGGCTCATCTCTAAACTGTGGTTCCTGTTTGGTCTACTGTCTGATGAGGGCTAGAAACACCAACTTCCTTAATCTTCTTATCATTGTTAAGGACATACCAGGAGTTGTAAGTTCATACAATACAATTGTATATTGCATGTGGGCTGACCTGCCATTGCAGTCGATCATACTGTATATGTCAGGGACTGACTGAAGATTGCAATTGATCACTGTACCAAGCTCAGTGTTATAAGTATATTCATGTATTTGTGGTGGTTTTATTGCTGTATTCATGTTGTGATGTTGGTGATGTATTCACATACTGAAGTTTCTGGTGATGTATTCATGTACTGATGGTGACTGTGATGCTGTATTCAAATACTGATGATGGTTCTAATGACGTATTCAAGTACTGATGGTGGTTCTGGTGCTGTATGCAAGGGTCCCAAGATAAGGGACATTAGTACAGGACGGGAATATTACAATAAACAATATAAACAATGGGGGGGAAGGCAACACATACGTCTTTATAGTATTTAGAAAGCTACAAGGGCCCATACATTTAATCAACATGCAGTAGGAATGGAGGGAAGGCTCAGGTACAAATCTTACACTGGGGACAATCTGACTCTAGTTCCGCCACTGAGGATGACATTCTTTCATATCCTATGATGTAGTAAGAGAGCTAGTCTAATTTCCCATAATTTAGATTATTTTACAGTGCAAGGGATTAAAGCTAAATTCCAAAAAGGTGACATTCTAACCTGAAGCTTGCAGAATTGTCAGCACAGCTCTGTACGGTGATATAGATGGTCGACGAAGATATGTAATGCAATGGATTTACAAAATGTTTCTCAACTACATATGTAGCTCAATTCAATAGGAAAACTAAAAAATGTTATTCATACCTAAATTAACACTGTAACTTTTCTGTAAAAAAAAAATAATTTAAAGAACTGATCATATCAAACTACTGCTAAATCCCCATTATACTTTACCTAAAAATTTCTTTGCATCTGTGTTTTAAATTTATAGAACAGAAATCTGTACAAATACAATGCACAGGTAAGAGCACAGGACAGGAACGCTTTGATGCTGTCTCACTCTGCCCTTTTAAACTGTATTTGTTTCAGATAATTTAGACTGAAAGGGTCACTCAAGAAGGGCAGTGCTTAAGACGTAAAGAGCCAGTAAATGGGAAGTGACAGATCTCTAGCAATTCAAGTCATTCACAGTTGAATAAATTGGCAGTGACAGCAAGACATTGGAGTGCTAACTTACCTTTCCAAAGCTTTTGCCATTGCTTCATATGCTTTTCCTAGCCCGACATTATCTCCAAGTTGTTTAGAAATTTCCATGTAACTAGTGAGAGACTGTAGATAAAATAAAAACATAATAGAATTACAATATATAAAACGTAACAAATGACTTATGACTAGAATTTTACTGAAATGACAATGCCTATATAGCCTATATTTAATAAAAGGAAGATTAGGACAAAGATTATTCAGAATATATTATATATTATAGTGTAAAGTACACATTAAAGGAAAGCTGTCAGATCCTGTATGCACCCAGAACCAAGAGCGGTCCAGGGACTTCCGATCATACACACTGACCCTAAGCCTGGCGTTCTGAGGCGATGCAACAGACACAGGTACGCGCATCACCACTGATGATGACGCTGGGCAATGGGCATTAAATAGCATGCTAGTACGCCCCTGTGGGTACTAACATGCTAAGAGGGCGGAATGAGCGCAGAAACTAACGCCCTTGCGACTAATCCCTGCACTCATTAGCATATCATAAAGGATCTTCAGAAATACTTTTTCTAAAGCTTTATTCATGTATGCTACTATAGGCTGGGATTATTAGGCCCTGTGCGCACTGGAAAACGGAATTTTCTTAAGAAAATTCCGCAGGGTCTGAAAGATTACCGCACCCGTGGCAAAAAAACGCGGCAGACCGCACCCGAAAACTGCATGCGGTTTGCTGCAGTTTTACCGCGGTATTGCCGCGGTTTTGCCGCGTGCGGCTTGGTACATGTGTTTTATTGCATTCAATGCAATAAAGCACATTGAAAAAAAAAATAAAATAATAATTTCCTTCTGAGATAGATAGCAGATAGATAAATAGACAGATAGAAGGATAGATAGAAGGATAGATAGATAGATAAATAGATAGATAGGGGACAGATCGCTGCATTTCTCCCGAGCGGTAGTGAGTTCACATTACCGGCCGTGGGAAATGCCCTGTGGTTACCTCTGCTGTCTCGCTGCGAGGCTGCATTCAGCAGTGTGTCAGTGTCAGTCGCGGCTGGATGCAAGCATCGCAGGACGTGGATTACGCCGGAGCTGTGTGTTTCGGGAGGGGTTAATAAAGGGGTGAACCAGGGGCTTATTTGTGTTTTATTAAAATAAAGGATTTTTCAGTGTGTGCTTTTTTTCACTTTACTTACAGGTTGATCATGTCAACTGTCTCATAGACGCTGCATGATTAAAGAGTGGCGGCGATCCGCCACCATTAACTCCTTATTACCCTGTCTGCCACTGCATCACGGCAACAGGAAGAGTCGGGGACACTCCGGTACTGCTGCATAATGGATGCAACAGTCCCGGGGCAGCTGCGGGCTGATATTCTCGGCTGCGGGAGGGGGGGCATTAACCCTGCCCCTCGCCCTCCCCAGCCTGAGCATACCAGGCCGCCGCTGTGTGCTTACCTTGGCTGGACGGTAAAAATACAGCAGAGCCCACGTGTTTTTTTTTCTATATTTCCGTTTGCTTTCTATGTGTATTCTATATGTCTGTGTGTGAGTGCGATATGTGTGTGTTCTATGTCTGTGTCTGTGATCTCTGTGTGTTTACTCTCTGCTCCGCTTCCTCTTCCTGTCATAATGACATCACTTCCCTGCAAACCGCAGGCAGCGATGAAAATTACCGCAGGTAAACCGCGAAATACCGGAGGGAATAACGCAGGAAAACGCAATGAACCGCACAGAATTTGCTGCCTGCGTTATTCCCTGCGGGATTTCACGATTACATGGCAATCAATGGAGTGAAATGCCGCAGCGACGTGCGGAAAAGAAGTGACATGCAATTGTTTTTGCTGCGGGAATCCTGCAGCAAAACATGCAGCTGTCAAAATCCGCATAGTGCGCACAGCATTTTTTTTTCCCATAGGTTTTGCTGGTGGTTCACTGCAGAGATGTTATGAACATTTTCTGCAGCGAAACAGGGCCTAAGGCCCGTTTCACACGTCAGTGAAAAACACTGACGTTCTTCACTGACGTGTAAAACACACACCTGTCCCTCCGTGTTCCGTAATTCACGGCACACGTGGGTTTTCCATGTGCAATCCGTGATTGCACATGGACATTACTCACCTGCCTTTACTGCTGCTGTCTATGGTGCTGATCTCCTCGGCTCTCCAGCGTCCGCCCACCGCTCTCAGCACTTACTTCCTGGTCGGCAGTTCCTGCTTTCATGAATATTCATGAGCCAGGCAGGAGCTGCCGAGAGCGGAGCAGGCACAGCTAATCGCAGGCAAGGTAAGTAGAAAATATTTAATATTTAATATGTCCGTGATTTTCTGGTACATGTTTCACTGATCACACACGGATCACACCATAGTGTGGTCCGTGGGTCATCAGTGATGCCAGAAAAAAATTGACATGTCTCCGTGCAGAATCACGGCCAAGGGTGCACGCTGCACGGAGACACATTCAGTGAAAAATCACTGATGTGTGAGCAGACCCACTGATTAGAATGGGTCTGCGTATGTCAGTGATTCTGGTACATTTAAAAAAAAGCACAAACGTACCAGAATCACTGATGTGTGAAAGGGGCCAAAAGCAGGGATTAGTATACACCCAAAACTGCTTGTGATCCTGGGTGCATATTGCACCTGACAAGTTCACTTTAAATAAATAAAATAGGTTCGAAGATGAAGAAACGTTGGGCACTGTTCAGGCAGTATCACTGGAGGCTCCGTTAAACCATCACCAATAATAAAAAGGCCTCGAATGCCACAGTTCGCAAATGGTTAATACCTTCAGCCGCCAGGCAAAAAAAATCAAAATAGCCACCGTGGTGCTCTTTTAAAGCAAAAAAACACATGCAGAATGCAATGAAAGAAGGTAAAAAGGCACTCACCGGTGAAGCTGTACAAAAATCCTTTATTGGAAAGCGGGTTATGGATCAGGGCATCAGGGGAGGGAAAAACACACAAACATGCCGGACAACTGCCATTTCGCGCCCTCTCGGGGTGCTTCCACGGCTTCAATAAAATTGCACCTCTTGAACAGTAAAAACATACTTCTCCAGTTTTGTATACAGTTTGTTATCTCTCAAGATCTGTAATACCTGTTTAAAATGCACCTAATGTGTCTCCATATCGGGTGAGTGGATCAAGATATCGTCCAAATAAATCACCACAAACCTGCCAACCAAATGGTGAAAAATATCATACCAAATGCTGAAAAACAGCAGGGGCATTGGTGAGACCAAATGGCATGAGGAGACTTTTGAAGTGCAAATCACGTGTATTGAAATCCGTTTTCCATTCATCCCCTTCTCTGATTCTAACTAGATTGCAAGCCCCCTTAAGTCAAACTTGGAGAACCATTTAGTTCCTACAATCTGGTTAAATAGATCCAGAATAAAAGGGAGAGGATAAGGGTCTCGGACTGTAAACTGATTCAATACCTGAAAATCCAAGCAAGGGCAGAGACCGCCATCTTTCTTCTTAACGAAGAAGAAACCTGCCACCATGGGCAAACAGAAGGATCTGATATGTCCCTTCTCCAGACTCTTAGCAATGTAATCTTTCAAGACCTGTCTCTCTGGGCCAGAAAGATTATACAGTCTGGACTTTAGTTTTGCTCCAGTGAGCAGATTAATGGGACAGTCAAATACATGATGGGGAGGCATATCCTGACGCCCACTCTTCGAAAATACGTCCTCAATCCCAGACAAAAATGCAGGTAACATCTACATAGAGACCGCAGAGAGAGAAGTGTTATCAAAATAGTAGTTTCCACACTTCACTTCCTTGGATTGCAAATCCACTACAGGATTATGTTTCTCCAACCAGGGTACAGCCATTAAATTGGGAGTGGGAAAGCCTTCCAAGACATAGCAAACAATTACTTCATAATGCAGAGCTCCTACCCTCATTTTGATATCATGTACCATCTGTGTCAGGCATCCCTGAGCAAGAAGTGCTGAGTCAATGGCATAGATAGAGATGGGTTTAGTTAACATTCTGCAGGTAAGCCAATGAGCTCTTACAAATAGACCATATGTCCTTTTTGACACTTGCTCCACTGTCAACAAAGACATAACATTTGCTCAGTCCTGCTCTCTAGCACCACCTCTGCTGTGAGGACAAAGCAAGAATTACATGTGGAAGACAAACACACACCCTGATTATCCATTCCCACACCACCAAGGGTCAGCCAAGTTCCAGATGTTCCTTTCTGCTTAGGAACTGAGGGACAGACTCCAATGAAATGACCAACTTTACCCCAAGAAAATTAAACCCCCTTCTTTTTGTGGATTTTAGTGGGAACATGAGAATTAGTGGTTCCCCGTAGCTGTATGGGCTTCTCCAAATCTATGAGTGATGGCTCACCCCCAGATTGCCCCCCTAATCAGTCTATCTTTGAGGCGTCTGTCCACATGTATAGCCAAGGACATGGCAGCCTTCAAGGACACAGGAGTTTCATAAATCATCAAGGCACCTTTCAACCTCTCTGAAAGACTTTGAAACAATTGGCCGGGTCATTCCACTTGGTGCCTGTTGCCCATTTACGAAACTCTGTACAATAAGTCTCTGCTGACTGATTCCCTATGCTGGAGGAGATGCAGCCTGGACTCAGCCAAGGAGACTCGGTCAGAATCACAGAATCATCATAGATGACACCCAAGGTCTCAAATAAGTCATCCACTGACCAGAGGCAACCAGAGTCATGTGGCAAAGAGAAAGCACAGGATTGTGCATCCTATTGCAACTGTGAGATCACAATCCCATTTCTCATTTCCAGAGGAGTAAGGCTGACGATTAAAGTACAGTTTACAGGCTTCTTTAAATACAAAAAATGTGTCTCTATCCTCTGTAAATCTGTCTGGGAGAGCAATTTTGGGCTCCAGCTGGACCTGCCTACCTGCAGAACTCCCAACATTAGGAGTCTGAGACCACTGCTGCAGAACAGCTAGCTTAAGGCTGGAAACACATCTATGCGAGTAAAATCGGTCCGACTGGGCTGAAAAAAACTCAGCTGATTTTAGTTCACGTTAGGTCCGAGTGCAACGCAAGTGCGATGCTTTTCCTGAATAAATTAATGATTTTACTAGCGTGTGTAATGCGTGTGTAATGCGTGTGTAATGCATATATTTTTTACTGTCATCTGCCATTCAGCTCTGCTACATGGCCGCTGACAGCAGACACAGACAGCCATGTAGCAGAGCTGAATGGCAGATGACAGCTCACACAGACAGAGCCGCACGATCAGAATGAACTCGGGTGAACTTCACCCGACTTCATTGTCATGCTGCAGCTCTGTCTGTGCCGCGTCCTGATTAGCGGTCACCAGTGAAGGACTCACCGGTGACCGCTAATCCCCTGAGTGACTGAAGTTAGCAGCCCTCTCTCATACTCACCGATCCCTGATCCCCGGCCGCTCCTGTCACCTCCACGCGGCAACTGAAGACAGCCGCGCAATCAGCTGAGCTGTCACTGAGATTACCCGGTGGCCTCCACTGGATCCAGTGGTGGCCGCGGGTAACCTCAGTGACAGCTCAGCTGATCGCGCTACTCACCTCATTTGCTGCGTGGAGCTGACAGGAGCGGCGGTGTCTTCTGCAGCTCCGGTCACCTTCATGCAGCAGAGCTGGAAGCGACGCTGGAGGTCCGTGGATTACGCCGGACATGGAGGGCTTTTTGGGGCTTATTAAATTGGTAATGAGGGAATTTGTTAGTGTTTTTTATTTCTAATAAATGATTTTTTCGGGTGTGTGTGTTAATTTACTGTAACTTACAGATTAATCATGGAAGGTATCTCGGGGAGACGCCTGGCATGATTAATCTAGGATTTAGTGGCAGCTATGGGCTGCCATTAACTCCTTATTACCCCAATTTGCCAACGCACCAGGGCAAATCGTGAAGAGCCGGGAACAGTCCCAGAACTGTCGCATCTAATGTATGCGGCAATTCTGGGCGGCTGCTGGCTGATAGTGTTAGGCTGGGGGGCTCCCCATAACGTGGAGCTCCCCATCCTGAGAATACCAGCCTTCAGCCGTATGGCTTTATCTGGCTGGTATTAAAATTGGGGGGGACCGCACGCCGGTTTTTTTAATTATTTATTTCACTGCACAGTATAGACACGCCCAGCGGCTGCTGTGATTGGGTGCAGTGAGACACCTGTCACTCAGCGTGGGGGCGTGTCTCACTGCAACCAATCATAGGCGCCTGTGGGTGGGGAAAGCAGGGAATACGAGATTGTTTAATGAGCGGCCGGCTTTTTCAAAATAGTAAAAGACGCCGCAGCAGTGTGAATGCCGTGCAGCGCCGCGCTGGGGATCGGGGAACGGTGAGTATGAGAGAGGAGGGGAAAATGACCGACAGACTGTGAGAGAGGAACAGAGATAGTGACGGACCGATAGAGAGAGAATAGAGACTGAGAGGGAGAGACCGACTGACAGAGAATTGTGATTGACAGACATTGTAAGACATCACTCGTTTCCAGTGTTTTAGGAAACATGCGAGAAATGTATTTAGAAAATCGGATGTCACTAGGATGGTGTGAGTGCCGTCCCGTGACATCCGATTATTTACATGCTCCCATAGACTTGCATTGGAGAGACTCGCAGTAGAAACTCGCAAAAAAAGCAACATGCTGCGATTTTTTTCTCTGTCTGATTTGGACTGAGAAAAAAAAATCGCAAATGCGAGCTGAATCATTCACTAACATGTGTCCGATTCCATTGCTCTGCTGCGAGAAACTCGCAAGTGAGAAGCAGCCCTAAGGTCTGCAACCTCCAGGGACAGACCCTGAAGTCGCTGAGCCAGAACAGCGATGGAATCCATAGGAAGAAAAAAACAAACAAAAAAAACACAACAGCCAAAGAAAAAAAAAAACCCATGTCAGTTTTTTTTCTTTTACTTTTTATGTGCAGCTGGTGATAATGTCACACTAGGTATGGGGAAGTACCAAACAAATGGCGAAAGGGAAGGGAAACCCTGTGTCTAGGGAAGGGGGAGATGGTGACCCCTGACCAAGCCTACCGCTGGGCCCTGGGTTCCCTCACCGCCCTAGATAGGTTCTGCACCTATGCGCTAAGCCAGATACCTGACCCTAGGCTGACCTTGATCTGGGCCTTAGGTAGGGAGCTGATGGGATGAGCTCTTTGTCAACCCCACTAGGCACTAAAGGACACACAGAAATAGCAAGCAAGGGAAGACAACAAACAACTTAACTCTAGAGGACTCAGTAAGATGTTTAGTAAATAGCAGCAACGATCCTACTGATGAGTAATAGCCGCTTGCTTGCATCCAGAGTTTGTGAAGGAACTGAATATCACCAGCACAAGTCCAGGGAATATGAGAGTATTTAAACCCAAGGGAAAATACAGATGATTAGCAGCTGAAGGGAAGAGGAGTTCCCTTGGGTGCTAAAAGGAAAAGGGTGAAAACCCAGCAGAGGAGATAACTAGTACACTGAATACTGACAGCAGGAATAATTGAAAGTAAGGGAGCATTTGCGCAGCCAAATGCTTTGACTTTTTATTGCCGGATATCACAGGATTGTCTGTCACCAGTGACATAATATCTCAGGCTGGGGAGGCTTATTGGGTTACCCCAGCCTAGAAATAGCAGCCTGCAGCCACCCAGGACTGTTGCATCTAATAAATCCTGGAACTTTACCCGGTTCTTCCCAATTGACCTGTGCAGTGCAGTGGCAATCGGGGTAATAAGAAGTTAATGACAGCTCACATCTGCCCCTCAGCCCTGGATTAGTAATGGGAGGCATCTATGAGACCCCCATTGCTAATCTGTAGGTGAAAAGAAACAAACACAACACAGGACAAACTCCTTTATTTGAAATAATATACAAAAACCACCCTCTTTCACCCCTTTATTAACCTGCAAAACACCCAGATCTGATGTAATCCACACAAGTCCCATGATGATTCTAGCTCTGCTACATCTGAAGTGACAGCGAACGGGCATAGAATATGACTACCCGCTGTGAACTTCAGGCAGAGGCTGATGAGCGGTGACATCACTCTGGCTATTGCGGTCACAGCTGGAGGTTCCCACGGTCCTCCACCTGTGATCGCAGGTAGCCTCAATGAACTGAGTGACCTCAGGTGAGGTGTTTTTTTCTCAAACTATTCTGTTTGAGAAAGGCTTGTGCTCAAGGTAAAACACATTACTGTGACGCCTGCCATGCATGGGATTTAGTAAATAAAGTATTTGACTTAAAAAGAATTCAAGGAGTGCCGATCTTTTTCTTTGTTTAAACTGGAGAGGGGAGATATTCCCTCAAACGTTATGTGTCAGAATGTGTCTGTTTATCACTTTGTCATGAATTACCTTGATGAAATCTCTTTGTATAAGTTACTCCAACATCAATTAAAACTAACCAGATGATTACCACTAATTAATACTCTCACTCACTTCTTAGCTCCACTGATTTTATGGAGTGAAAATTTACTTTTGTTAAATCTAAAATGTTAGTCATTCCAGTGGATTGTGATTAGTACATTTTGATATGATATGATACTATGTATGATAAAATGAACATGACACTCAGTGTTGTTATATGTGTAATCAGCTTCATGCTGTGTTTGAACTCAACGTTTATCAAATGCAAGCAGAACATAAAAATAGATTGAAAAAAAGAGATGGTTTTCCAGTTTGATCCAAAAAGCTTAGCACTATATTTCAAACATTTAAAATCCATAGAAGAGTGTTGGATGGATACTGATCATCAATGTGTTCCAAACACTATATGTGCTCTTGATCATGATGAGATGGTATTTCATGATTAAGAATGCATATAGCGATTGAAACTCATTGATGATCAGTATCGATCCAACATTCTTCTATGAATTATAAATGTTTAAAATAAAATGCTAAGCAATTTGGATAGAACTGGGCAACCCCACCACTTCTTTCCCAGGTTTCCCAGGCTCTCCGAAATCTAAAGTTGTAAGCATAGGTGAGCTGGTGATTTCCTTTTTCATCTTTATAAAAATAATTTCCTTTTTACCTAGCTGGCATTGGAAAATATCGTGAAAGAATATAATAGTACATTTCTTTGGTTTCTGGCAATGAAAATATGCTCAGTCATTTCATCGTTCTTGAACAGTAAGAGTGCTTCTGCTGCAGTTACACCTCCAGAGCAGGGATTCAGACAATCAACTGGAACATTAGTCAAAGTGATCCCAAGCTAACAATGTCTGACATGAGCTGCTGAAGTGGGTTGAGCAGCATGCTGAGACACGGGAATAGAGGGAAATGTCGAAGCCGGAGGTAGTTATATGCGGTGGATTGATGATACACCTGCATTTGTATGCACTAATAGTGCTAATTCCCTATTACAATAAAATGATACAAAATCTCCTCATGAATATACATAGTTAATGTGGTGAGTAGTGATAAGCAAGCACTAACATGCTCAGGTGCTAGGTACTCGTAACGAGCAGTTGGATGTTCGGATGGACGCGACTCGAATACCTGAGTATAATAGAAGGCAATATGGAACTGGAATATTTTTCGAGGAAATCTTCAAAAAAAGTTTGGAGTTTCCCATTGCCTTCTATTAAACTTGGGTTGCGCCCATCTGGTCATCCAACTACTCATTAAGAGCAAAAGGCACTCGATCATGGTAGTGCTTGCTCATCAGTAGTGGTGAGTTGAGATAGGCCAGCACTAGCATGATCGGGTGCTCATTACTCGAGTTGTGCAGGTTAGACACTTTGAAAGGCTCATCTCGAGTAAGAAGTATAACAGAAGTCAATGATTGGGCAATTTGGCTCTCCACCCACAGACAGCCAACCTTAGGCCCCCTTCACACGCACGTGTCTCCGGTACGTGCTAGGTCTGTGCCCGCATGTACCGGAGACACGGGCACACGAAAACCCATTAAAATCAATGGGTTTATGTGCAGGCACGTGAGCAGCCATTGGCTCGTGCCTCCGTGTGGAGCATACGTGTGTCCGTGTGCTCCACACGGATGCATGTCCATTTTTGTCCGGCAGCACGGGTGTCACACAGCCTGCATACGGACCACATGGATGTAGTATGGATGCGGTCCCGTGTGACACGCGCCAGAGAAAATTCACGTATCAGAGAAAAAAAAACAAATCTTTACTCACCTTCTCCAGCCCTCCTGTCTCTGCTGCTGCTGTCACTTGCTGCCGACCACCGCTCATTATGCTCATTTAATATTCACTTCACTGCGGAGGAAGCAGCAGCAGCGGGGAGTCGGCAGGGCCGGAGACCGAATTTCAGCACCATGGACAGCGACGCCAGGGACAGGTGAGTTGAAAGGGCTTGTTCTCCGTGTGTTATCACAGATAACACACGGAGAACACACATAGTGACATAAACACGGCACACGGAGGGGAAAACGCACCTTTCACAGA
The DNA here is from genome assembly GCF_048569485.1 of Anomaloglossus baeobatrachus. NCBI lineage: Eukaryota > Metazoa > Chordata > Amphibia > Anura > Aromobatidae > Anomaloglossus > Anomaloglossus baeobatrachus. The sequence goes on along the minus strand of NC_134353.1, from coordinate 214,066,772 downwards.
CGTGTGAAGGGGGCCTTAAACAGTGCATTTTAGGGGGAAGGAGGGCGGTTTGTTTTTTTTTATTTGAAGACATTTTTTAACCCTAGTGAGAACCACAGACTGCGAAGGGCTCTTCCTGGGGAGCCTGCACACATCATGCAGTGAATCAAGTCTGTGCGTTGTGGTCGTTCTTTCACGGATAAAACACATCCAAGCACCCACAATGTACCCGAGCACCCTGATGCTTGATCGAGTATTGAGCAGTGGTGAGCATGCTTGTTCAACATTAGTGGTGAGGTCTATAATCAAGTTTATCTCAAGAGCAGCTAGTAGACAAATTAGGTATATTCTATAAAATGTGCTATAATGTTATTTTAACGTTATTGCTGTAAGATATCTACAAACCTCTCCATGTCTATGTAGCATCAAACACAGTATGAGCGTTAATAAAATCTGGCGTAAAGATGCTGTGCTACGAAATGTAAAACTAGTTTCAGTCAAAACTAATATAAAACAGCCTGGCAAACTTGAAAAACAGTGTAAACATTAATAAAATAAGTGCAGTTCTCTTTCTATGGATAAATTAATTTAAACAGGAATCAATGAAATTTTGTTTAACTCACATCCTAAGGATCAAATACCTTTTTATAAAAATAAGAAATATATTGGGAGATGAAGTTTTGAAGTCAATTTTTCCTGGGACTGTGTTGCCTTTATTTTTGCCACACAATGTTAGGCCCCTTTCACACGTCAGTGATTCTGGTATGTTTGTGCTCTTTTTTAAACGTACCAGAATCACTGACATACGCAGACCCATTATAATGAATGGGTCTGCTCACACATCAGTGATTTTTCACTGCACGTGTCACTAAAGAACCAAACATTTCCATAAATCTCTGATGTCAGGTTCATAGGTCAGTTTAGGAAATATGGGCTGAAGACTGATATGGTTTAGGGAGAAAAAAAGCATAATTGGATGCTATGGGGGCAAGGACATATTTGCTTGTCCACTCTGCCCTATGTGCGGGATTGTTTCCCATAAAGTGTCTTTTTGGAAAATCACTCAATTTTTTGCAGTGCTTCCGCTTGTGTTTTTTTTTTTTGGTGTGTGTGTTTTTCTTTTTTTTTGTCAAAAAACACAATAGCCAGGGGTTAGCTGTTAATCAGTAGGGAAACATTAAAGGGAATCTGTCAGCAGGTTTTTGCTACTTCATGTGAGAGCAGCATGATGTAGGCAAGGGGATTATGAATACAATGATGTAACACTTAGATTACTGGGTGTAGCCGTTCTGACACAATCCCAATTTAAAGATTTAGCAATGTAGCAGTGGTGAGAGAGCTGTCTCATCCACACCAGGCATTCAATAGAGATTCTACATTGGCAGTGAGGTGTCAACCAGAGGAGGGGGTGTCGGACTGCCGTGCGCCTGACATTGTAGTCTGAGAAATGACAAGTACTGCTGGTTAAACAAACATAGCATATAAACAACGGATCAGACCCTGACAAGACAGGCATGCCTGATTTCTATGTTTTAACCCTTGCAGCATTCTGTCTTCAGCTTACATAGCAAAAACCTGCTGACAATTCCCTTTAAATGGTCACTGTCATTTCAACAAATGTTGCATAAATTAAGGGTATTAGAAATATAAGGAAATCTATTTTATTAAATAAATATTAGTCTATCTCCACTTATGAATAACCCCACTATACCTTTTTATGAGCATAACGGCCAAAAACTAGTATAATATAGACAACAAGAAACATAGTATACGGCCAAAATCAGTCAATTTATGAACAAATTTTATTAAACATAGAGCATAAAACATACATGATGCCAACAGGTATTGGGAGGACAGAGAATATTGCACACTATAAAGGTAGATCAAAATGATGTCCAAGGATTAATAAATATAAAGTGAGACAGTGCTTGTAAACATCCAAGGAAAATTCATTATATAATCAGCCTGTATTGCAGCCTATGGAATTATAAAGTGCAAAAGTGCACGTTCTAGCAGTGAACAAACAGCAGGGAAAGCCCAAACAATTAGTTTATATAGAAATCCAGAGTAAGTGGATAATGTAATTATGCAGAGCAAGTTTAAAAAGAATTCGGGCTGCTGCAGTGTGCAAACATGCTAAGAGAGACAGTAGCCAGGGGCAAAACAGGGCAAAACAGGCAAAGAAGATTAGAGATCTACAATTAAATAAGTAAATAGGCTTGCAAGTAGCGCATATTACCTCTGTCCCCACACCCACGCCTTCAACGCACGTTTCGTGACGTCTTCAGGGACACGCTCAAACCAAATATGCAAATTAAACGCAGCATTTTAAAACGCAAAGTGCGGTCTGGAAATCACATTTATCCATTGAATATCATGGAAACGCAAAACGCAGGCCATTTGGCATGAAAAAGGTGCTTCTCAAAACGCTACAGAAACGCAGGTAAAAATGCAAAGTGGGTCCCTAGCCTAAAGATGGGAGAGCAGGAATCCCTGTACTGTGTATAGGAGACATCATAGCAGCTAGTGTCCACCTACTAGCCAGGGGCTAACTATAGAGAATGCATAGGGCAAAATGAGTAAGCAGTACAAGATACCAGTCATATAACGGTCATACATAATGTTATTCCTCATGCACACAATATGACAGGTCCTTGAAATAAATTACAAACATTTGTGACCTTTCTCAAATGTATATTTTAGCTCTTTTGCATTTTTATTTTAAAACGCAGCAGTCTCAAGATAGGATTTTTTTCAGATGTTTTTTTATTTGTACCTGTGTATAGGAATAAAAACATAAATGATCACAAAAACAAAATATACTATTCCAAAACAAAACTAATAAAACGCCTGATGTTAAAGTCTAAATAAACACTGTAAAAAAATAACGTCATTCAGATGTCTGTGTCGCATGTACATGATGTATCGATTTTTTATATGAAAACAACACATACCCATTATAATGTATGGTGCTATTCACATGTTCATCAGTACAAATGAAAAGGCCCAATACAAGTCTATAGGTCAGTGAAAAACACGTGCAGCACACGGTTTGTGTCTGTGCACATCTGAATTCAGTCTGCATTTAACATTGCAAAGTATAGAAGCTTTGTAACTTATTTATTTTGTTAACTATCTGTGAAAAACACTGATGACACACTGATAATAAAACCGGACACGGAGATGACACACTGAACCAAAACATGACACCGGTACCAATTTTGAACCTACGTGTTTAACCAAGGGTATGTGAATAAAGCTTAAGACAGAGCAGTATGGGCAGTAATGGGAGTCTGCAAAGGCTGACAGTGAATGACAAGCTCTGTGTTCCTTTGAATTCAATTATATATGTGAATATTTGGATTCACCATCTTCACAAATGTCCAATATCAAACTATTAACTGTAAATTGCAATATTATAAAAGGCATCCTATTTCTATGCTGTAAAGCCTAATAACGCGCTGTTTGGCTGGCCCTCAGCTTTTATACTGGCTGTAGTAGTCCACCCAGTTTGGCTGGGCAAGAACATGTGATGTGATTGCTTCTGAGCATTATGGGGAAGGCCACCCGGCTGTTTCTAATGTAATTAGCCCTCTCGCGGAGTCCTCACCACGGTGTAAAATTGTGCCATACAATTTTTTTTTTTTTTTGGTAATCTTCACAAATCGAATGGCAAAAGTGTTCACGTTTGCAGAGTTCTGTGAGTTCCAAGAAATTTGACTCAAAGTTGATTCTCTAAAAATCAATTCACTCATCATCTCTTATCTTTATGGATGTGGTGAATGCTGAAATTAGCAATTTTTTTTATCATGTCATCTTAAAACATGTATCTTTTATGTATGCTGCATTGCTGTGGTGTGTACATGATGCTGTGTTTTAGATTTCTATGATTCAATTATTTTTTGGATCTTGTTGAATATTCTTAGTATTTGCTGAATTTGGGTTTGTGTAGGTAGGTAAGGTAGATGCTAATTAGGGCATGCCATAAAAATGAGATTTCCTCTTACGGATCTTGACGTGGCACTCATGTCTTTAGTAAATAGCACACTGTCCCCAAAACAAGGGTTGGACAGGTTACATTTAGGTCCTAAAACAGAACTAGAGATGTCTTGCCCATTAGGCCAAACTGAATGGCCTTGTTCATGGTGGAGTTTTGAAGATACATTATAGTGGACATTTAAAACCTCAAATGGGTCTGGATGCACAGAATACTAATAAAAATGGAGCTCTGGCAACCTGCCAAGCAATGAGCCCCTCCTTTTCTAGTCAATCTACTTGCTTTCCCTGATAGACAAGCACAGGTAAAGTAAAGTTGATGGCCTCAATTCGTCAAGTAGTTTTCTCCAGAATTCAGGAGTCACAACATGTTTAAGACTCGTAGCTGCTGATCTATTTTGAGTCTTTTGACACTTTTACGTCAGTTTGACGAAAACAAAACAAAAAAAGTGAGCCAGAGTATGAGTTGGTGTGCATGCAGCTTGTAAGTTCATGTTCACACTGGCCATAAGACACAAAAAAATAAAACTGAGAATAATATATAAACATTTACCCTGCTGTGTTGTAACTAATTAAAAGCATAATGCATATAAATAAATATAGGGTACTTAGTAAACAATGTTTTTGATCAAGAAAGCATAAAGCCTTCCCACCGCGACAAGGTGTACCCAATCAGGACAGTACCTACACTCTCTAATATTAAAACCTCACAATGTGTCAACAGATTTCAATCTGAATAAGAGCAGAGAGTGGCTGGGTCCTGACTGGACACACAGCCATGGGAAGCACTAGATGAAATGCCCTGCTCACTAAGAAGGGGGCCGTAATCTATTTGTACTGAGTACAAAAGACTACAATAGAAAAGTCCAGTCGGGACCCAGCCACTCTTTGCCCTTATTCAGATTAATGTCTCTTGACACTTGGTGAAGTTTTAATACTAGAGCGTGTAGGTACTGTCTTGATTTGGTACACCTTGTCGCAGTGGGATGGCTTTACACTTTTTTGATCAGAAACAATGCTTACTAAGTACCCTATGTTTATTTATATGCATTATGCTTCCAATTAGTTACAGCAGGGTATATGTTTATATTATTCTCAGTTTTATTTTTTTATGTCAGTTTGACCAAGTCCCCCAACTTTTTGAAGAGTGGATGAAGCTTTGTGGAGGGGACATAGCCTAGAGCAACCATCAAATTTATTGTAATTTATGCCACAAAAGGGGTGTATATTAAGACAGAAATGTTCTACAAACACGGAATGAAGTTTATTTCTGGCAGCTGAAATGAGTATACTACAGTTTTTAGAATTTTTTTTATTTTACTGTGGAAAAAAAGCTATTTATGACTATTAATTTAATATCTATTTTGGATTGTTTTTTATTCTAAACTCCATCATGTTAGAATTATTCTTTAGCCCACTCTTTCACTCCTTCCTGATTTTCTGTACTAATATCTACCATTAAAGCATGTCTTTTAAATACAACTAGAAGCATGACCAATATTTTAAAGTCTATCATTTGGTTTTCTTTGCCACTGGCCATTTTAATGGCACAACTCCTCACCAATAAAATGTAATTATCTCTGGAACTGAAATGTTCCCATGAGGAGAACAGCTAATGCAATATACCACATAAAGCCCTACAATAGTTCATCACACTAACACAAAATGTGCCGCTAACGGGTATTCCTGGTTATCAAGTCGCGTTTCTATGCTGAACTGTATGCTAATTCACTTAGCTTACCAGACCAATCTGAATAATATAATCATATTATTAATGACCACACTTTGCTGCTTACACTGAGACCGATACCCTATCAGCTCTACTCAACTGCATCAAAAGATTATGCGGAGACTAAGTAGGTCACATCTTGTGCATTACCTTGATCAAAATTTCAGCTTACTTCCTCAAAGAAGCTAATGAGGTTATTATGGCATGACCTATCCCACACATTATCATTAATATTACTGTACTTTGTGAGAAACATGAAATACTCTGTGCAGGAAATTTCCACACAATCGATCCATAAAATTCTTATTTTCAATAAGGCTATATCTCCAAAAGAAACAATATTTACATGAGTGACATTGCTCTGTATAAACGCATCACTGACAAGTCAATCACTGGTTCAAGCACATTTGTCACACCAGTTTTGATACATCTATCCCAAACAGATTTCCCATATTATTTTTCTGAGTGTCTCCTGTAAAATTAAAGGGAACCAATCACCAGGATTTTAGTATATAAGCTAAAGCCAGTGCTGTGCTGGCCTCTCAGGCTGATTCTATATATACCTGTAGTGGTCAGATCAGATGTTTAGGTTTTGAAATCCAAAAAAGTAAAGATAATATATTCAGAGTTATCACCTCCCTTTGTTAAAAATAGCATAAGTATTATACAAACGATTCACTTTGTCTGTTGCAGGACCTGTGTGAGGTCATATCCATGTGACCAGAAGGGGCGGGGCCTCAGCCAACAAAGCTGATACCAGGTCACATGGGTATGACCTCACCACAGGTCCTCCAACAAAGTGAATCGTTTGTATAATACTTATGCTAATTCTAACAGGGAAGGGGATAACTACGAATATATTATCTGCTCCTTTGCTGCTGTCACTCAAGAAGCAGTTAATTTTATAAACTTTTTACTTTTTTTGGATTTCAAAACCTAAACATACGAGCTGCCCACTGCAGGTATGTATAGAATCTGCCTGATAGAGCCAGTACAGTACTGGCTTTAGGTTACATATCAAAATCTTGGTGATTGGTTCCCTTTAAAGTAGGGACCTATTTGTTTTTTACAGGTAACATGTTCCACCTTCTTTCTGTTGGAATGTAAATAAATCCCTTCATTTGTTCTCCAATAAAAATATTGGACACTTACTATATTTTTAAAGGAGTTCTCTGTTTACAAAAAAAGTTCTGTCCCTGGGCAGTCGAGTCTTTGCAGTTGCCCAGGTTTTTGCTGATTGTCGGCAGCACTTACATCAAGTTGACAAAGCGGCAACCAATCACTGAGCTCAGAGGCTCTGCTTATGTAGACAGAACAAGCGGTTGAGCTCAGTGATTGACTGCAGCACTGTTAGGGCTCGTGCACACGTTGCGTAATTGCATGCATTTACACTGCGTATTGCACTACAGCGTAAATGCATGCGTCCTGTGTTCACTGCACAATCTATGAAGATTGTGCATGAGACGTGCGCACGATGCTTGTATGAATGCAGCGATTTGGGTGCTAAAATTTTGACCCAAATCCATGCATTCATAAAATGAGCATGTCAATTATTTTGTGCGCTATGGATGCAGCTCCCATTCTGTCTATGGTGGGGGCAGCAGACATAGCGCATGAAATCAGCTTTTTTTGTACAAAAAAACTGCACCCATTATGCAGTGTTTCTGCAGCGATTTGAAGCGCACATGTGCTGTCAAATCACTGCAGATTATTCAGCAGTTACGTGCGCATGAGCCCTTAATGTGCAACAGAGACCTGCACAGAGGCATATACTCAGCATTGCACCTGTGGAGGGTGCATAAAGCACAATTTATAACAAAAAACCTGGGGACAGTACTTTTGTGAAATTAGAAAACTTAGAAAACATTCAATTTAATGCTATAGTGAAATACACGTGTAAGCCAGATCACATTGAACATGCTGTGTGATCTGTGGGTAATAGGTTGTACCGCTAAAGTATAGAAATTATTTGTATTTTTATATGTATTTTTCAACAAACATGATACATTTTTCCCCACGAAACTTAATATAAGTTGTTATACATTTATTTAAATACCCATTCACAGTGGACTTAGGCGTTCAGTAGGTGAGACAGCCCACTGAACTCCTTAGCTCCAAATAAGCAGAAATTTTAATTAAAAAAAAAATAAAAATTAGAAATTATTCTGAATTTTTTGTAATAGTGTCTCATCGTGAGACAATTAAAAATACTATATATGACAACTTCATGATATCCAAAATTTTATTAAAAATATAAATAGCTTGTCATTAGAAAACATCTGCTTTTCTCCTCCTCACCCATAACATATTGCATGAATGTTCAACCCATGGGATATCTCTATAAAGCACAGTGCATCTCGTTAATGACTAAAAATGCCATTAATACCCAAATATAAATAATATGGTGATTGTACATTATATCAGCAGACACATTAAGTTATAGAATTAAAAGTCAACCCAAATCTAGTGTTTAACAGTTAAAAATGACAAACAAAATCAAAGCCTTGACTGCCATTGTGAAGATTTCCACATATATATGCACAATATATCTTCTCACAATGACATCTAAGACTTCATAGGGGGAAGATATTCATTGGGTAAATTTACATCATGGATCGCTCCCTGGCTGGATATAAACAGGATGCATCCATATAGCAAACAAAACAAATCGTAAAACAATCAAAACACAAAAAGGTAATACAGACAGTACAATATCACAACAGTTTAGTGTCTGAATACGTGTGGCATTGTCAAAGTGCTGGTTACAAATTGATGCCACAAACATCTATTAAAGAAAATTATTTTTTTCGAAAAATAATAAGTGTAATATCAATACCCAGTGAAGCTGAGTGCCTTATAAAATGAAGAAAAAAGTAATTTTTGAATTACAAGTCATATTGAGGAATGTTACTTTAAATAAACCAAAATAACAAAAAAAATTTCAACCTTGCTTTATGTCATAAATGATACATTTTCACAATAAAATAGTCCGAATTTTTCTCATTGAGTTTCCCCAACATCAACCTGCATTTATGAATACAAACATCTATGTGTATATATACGCACTTTTAATATCAGCTCAGACATGCTGAAAATACAAAATAAGTGTTTCATATAACAAATATAATAATACCAGGAAAGGAAAAAGCTATGTTATGATGTGCATTTCCTACAAAATGACATGGAATATACATGGGAAATCACAGAATAAAACTAATACCAAGAAGAACAATGTATTATTTATTCGCTTTCTGACCATCTCTCTTATAACAAAAAAATAAGTATATGTGTGTCTGAAGCAATTTATCAAGCCAACCTCACCACTGAAGGTGCAGAGCGTCCTGGTGATATTAACTGGTATATGGAGAAGCATATATTTACCATGAACTGAGATATATGTGTTTAGCTAAACTCTTCATATACTATCAAACCAGAAAATGAATGGTTTACTTCTTTCTTTCTGACAGATGTGACAAAGACGAAAAATGCGATTCCTGCCAAGAGCTTTTATCAACTATGTCATAACAACTAGTAATAAGTATAAATAATAGATGGCCAAGACCTAGTGGGAAACGGTAGCAATACTAAACATTGTTAGGTGCCTGCTGATAGGGGTTTGCGAGAGCCGCAATCCCTTGACTTCCCAGTAGAGTTTTGGCCTGACAATAAACAACAGTTTAATACTTTATCTAATCCCAGCCAGGAGGTGAGTTCAGCAGCGAGCTTCTGCAGATGTTCACATCCAATAATCTATCCATAATTGATGAAACAGGGAGGTCAGATGTAATGGCTTCTACTTTTCCAGCAACAAATAAATGGTTATTGACAAAACAAGCCAGTGTGGAGCAGAGAGCCGAGCGGTGACAAGCGTAGGATGGGTACTCAGGCTGGTTGAAAGAAGAAAACGAGGCACTTCCTCTCTGCAATTCTACATGTTGATGTACAGAAGGATGTAAAGGGCCAAACTGTCACCCTGAAGACATAAGGAGCCAAGGTAGAGAAGACAATGAGCGAACAAAGAGAAAGAAATGGGAAGAAACAGACTGTTGGGAACATAGAGGCGAGTATGCATGAGCACACTTCTCAGACATGCTTTGGCTTGGCAGGACTGTGATCACACACCTAGGTGGCTTTTTATTTTATTCAGTGGGATATTCTATCATTTCCGTGCTCTAGAATTTGCTGGGTAAAATATTTTTTTGCCAATTATACAAATGCAAAAAGATGGTGCTATATAGCGTTTTTTCGTATTCTATGTTACACAATTTACACGAAGCAAAGGCTAAATATGAATTTCTGCTGCCGTAAAAAAGCTACGTGAATATAGAAGTACTATTAATATGACACTTTAGTTAAACTTTAATGCAGCTTGTAGTCTGTTATGGGGAAATGGTAAAATAACAATAAAAATAATCACGTAATAAAATGGGAAGATATTAGTGTAATTAAATGTCTGATTAGCTCTTTATGGGAAATCTAAATCTTTGGATTTCCTAAGGAAGTGTAATTGTTTTTAATGTACGTTCATTTTAGAAAGACTTCTGAATATCATCTATTTAAAGTTGCCATTTTGTGTTAACTATAATCATGCCATAAAATACTAATAATTTTATCTTGTCCCCTATAGTTAGCATCTAATGACGCGTTACTTGTTAAGGGAGAGTAGATTTTTATTCTAATTTCCGAAATTTAAGGCAAATTTGTAAAACGTAATGGCACAAAAAGAATGTGTGACACCGCAGGTCCGGTTGGAAATGAAATGTAAAATGGATATTGAAACATGAAATATTTCTCAATAATTAATGAGAATGCTGTAAGATGTGCACAAACTTTACAAGTATTGAGCTGCAAGTAAGTAATGATGCCCTATGTTTCTTAATAGCATTGGTGAGAAGTAAATCAAAATGACAAGATTCACACAGTCCGAATTTAATCCATAGATTCCAATTAACTATAGTATTTTAAGGGTTGAATAGTGAGATAAACGGAATGCTAACAGCGTCTAACTGAAAACAAAAAGAAATAATAAATTATGATAAAACAATATATTAGAATGCATATCCAGATTTCTCAAACAAATGCAGAAGCTTCCATAGAAAGAGAGGTATTGGTAATGTGACTTACAGAATATACGGTATAAGTCAGATTATATAGGCCGAGATCATGCTGCAAGCACACACAATAAAACCTCCGCAATAAAGAGGGTAATAATGTATTGCCTCTCAGTGTATAATTGCATGTCAGGTGACGGGCCCAGTCCATGCTCTGCTGTAAGCACACTCCATAAAATGCTTTCAAATCAAAATAATACGGTAAATACATCATTATACAATGACAGATTGCTCCGAGGCAAACCGCGCATTGTATGAAATCATTTTGTCCTACTTGGATTCTTTGAAGAAAAGAGTCATTGGAAAACAATCATTCATTTCATTAATACTACTACTTATAATAACAATACTTGATTGTCTATTTATTATCAGCTCATTTACCAAATATCATGTTATTAGCAACATGGTGGGGCACAGGCCTGGATAAATGATCTGCCTCACCGGGGAGATTCCTGGTGGGCTGAGGCAATGTAGGCCGCTGTGCCTGTAAGTACTGCAGGGAGAAGGTAAGCGAGGGATTCCTGCTGGCCACAGTCCCTCACCAGTGTGTAGGTCAGAGGTGTGCCAAAGAAAGCACCTAAAAAGAGGATCGCTCAAGAAACAGAGAGCGGAAAGGAGAAAATGGAAAAGAGTAAGAGGGAAATACAGCAGGAAAGCAAGGAGTGGAGTAACGTAGAGAGAAGAGGAACTGGACAATGGAGAAAAAAGGAAAAAAAGAGGTACAAAGTGATGAGGTCTGTAACAAGTAGCATAAGGGTACTCATCTCAGCCAGGGAGGGAGCAGACCAGTCTCACGAGTTTCGATAAACATATAGGGAAACATTTTAGTAGTTTCCCTTATAGCCACCATTGGGGCGGGGCTTAGAGGGGTAAATGGGCAGAGCTTACCACTATGCATGGGTAGAGCCTAACTGGTCCATAGGGCTAGTGATCATCACAGTAGGGTAGATGGTCATAAGAGCAAAAAGGCAGGTACTGTGGGTATTTTTCTAGTTTATTTCTGATGTGAATTGTGTATGGTTTCTGTACAGCATGAATGCAATGCGTGTGAAGTGTGTGTTATATGTCTCGCATGTGTGAGTGGCATGTGTGTGTTGTGTAGCTAATGTATGAGCAAAGTTTGTGAAAAGTATCTAATATATGAGTGACGTATGTGCGACATGTATCTAATGCGCAAGTAATGTGTTAATGTAATGTATCTAAAGTGTAAGCAACATGTATCTAATGCATAAGTGATGCGTTTATGTAATGTATCTAATGCGTGAATAATGTCTGTGATATGTATCTAATGAGTGAGAGATGTGTGTGAGGCTATGTGCCCACGCTGCAGAAAATGCACGGATTTTGCCGCGGATTTCTCACGGAAAAGCCGCGGATTTTCCAGAAATCTGCAGCACAGCTACTCCCCAGCCATTTCTATGGCATTTGGGAAATGCTGTGCCCACGCTGCGGATTTTTCCGCAGCGGAAATCGTGCGAATTTTCATGCGGAAAAATCTGCAGCATGTCAATTATTGTTGCGGATTTTTGTGCGGATTTTGCCTATTCAATTGAATTAAAAAAAAATAAATGGCAAAATCCGCAACACAATCCGCGTCAAATCCGCATCAAATCCGTGTCAAATCCGCACAAAATCCGCACCTATGAAAAGGTGCGGATTCCGGGGGAAAGCTGCGGATTTTGATGCAGAAAAATCCGCAGATACAGAGTCCCGTGGGTACATAGCCTTATATGTGTCTAATTTGTGCTTCATATATGTGACATGTATCTAATTCATATGTGGTGTGTGTGACATGTATCTAATTTGTGAGTGACGTGTGTATGACATGTATGTAATGTATGAGTGAAGTGTGTTACATATACATGATATGTGAGTGATGTGATACATACTGTATATCAAATATGTAAAATACTTGTTTAATGACAGTGGCTATGGAGGAGTAAAGCAGGTATATACTCCCCTTGATGATAATACTAGCTGCATAAATTAGAAATGGAAGATGAAATCTTTTGCACACGGTAATGGAAAAGGTCAGGTGATGTTCCTATCATGTTGGGTGCCCTCTGCTCATGAGTGACAGCTCTAGGAGAACCTATGATTGGCGCTGCAGCTGTAAAGGGAGTTCTTCTATAGTCTACAGATAGATTTGATACCTAACTACAACATGGTTATTGTATGGCAGTATTTCTTTCTATTGCTGCTTGCATAGTGGTAGCGTCACCCCTGACTGACCAATGTATTCCTTCCCCTGAATGTCTAACTAGGCGTTTTCGGTCTTGCTTTTATTTTATTTCCTGTGTTCTGGCTAGAAAGGGCCATGGTGAAACAAAGCAAAATTTCCTCAAGCGTGCACATAGCCCTGCAACTTTTTCTTTATCTGACAGGGCAATATTTTTTGTGGTCTGGTGGGGTTTTTGTGCCATGGCTACATCAATCCAGCCCTGCTGAGAAACATTTGCTAATCTGTTGTACTGCTGAGGAATATGCCAGTATGAAATGACAGCACTGCATGCCATGCCCCATAAGACAGCGCATGTAAACCGAATAATACTAAGCACAACATACTCCACTCTGACAATCTTAAATACACAGAAGCTGAATGTGGTGATACCAAATATGTGTTATTTTGTGGATTTTTTATATGGCTTTATTTTCAATGGGGCAAAAGGGGGTGATTTTAACTTTTAGATTTTTTAGAACATTTTTTAACATCTTTTATTGATTTTACTAATCTAATAAAGCAGGAGAGAAGCAAAGTCCTGCACCACCGCAGATTACCTGCAATATCGCTTGCGGTACCGCCTGTGCCTGTGCTCGGGTGGAGAGCCTGGAGGGTCCGACAATCCAAAAACGGGGTGCTGGTCATAAGACAAAGTCCATTGATGAAGCGTGAGAGTAGAAAGAGACCGCACTCAATCCGCTGTGAAGGATTTCTTTATTCAAACACGTGCAGAGTGGAGGGCTGGAGACTCACAGTGTGTCTCCAGCCCTCCACTCTGCACGTGTTTGAATAAAGAAATCCTTCACAGCGGATTGAGTGCGGTCTCTTTCTACTCTCACGCTTCATCAATGATTTTACTAATCTCCCTTGGTGGCTTTATCACTGCACAGTCTGATCGCTTGTGCTGATCAGTGATGCTTCAGCATTTCTCTGATCAGCAGAAATGCTGATCTCCTATGAGTGCTGGCGCTTTGCTGGCATTCACAGGAAACACGCCATGGCAGTGACAGGGGTGATCATCTGACCCCACGCAGCCATGGAAATCCATTGGCGCCCCGTGATTGTGTCACGGGGCCACCAATGGTGGTGGGTAGAGCCCGATTCTCGATGGAGCTCTTTAGATTGTGCTGTCAGAGTTTGACACTGTTTTCTCAGGGATTAATAGGTGTGGATGGATGTCTGATTCACCCACGCCTGTTAGATGCAAATGTCTGCTGATCGGACCATGAAGGGAAGAAAGGGTAATTTGACTTTCTAATACTTAAGATATAGGCCCTGATACATCAAGACTTGCATTTAGTATGCTAGTCCTGATTTAGAGTATGCTAAAATAAGATTAATTTGCCTTCTTACAAATTTGTTGCATTTTTCAGTGGTCATGTGTTACTGCAAAATAATTATTTGAGTGAGGCACTGCAGTACCTTTGTATCATAATTTACAACACTTTTGTAGTGACACATTTCTTAATCATGCCATGAAAACTTAACAGTACTGACCTGAACTTACATATAAACTTCAAAAAAAGTGACATTTTCGCTCAACCTAGAGGTGCACAACAATTTGGACCATTTCTATCAGTTTTACGCCAGATAAGTATGAATAAGCATAACTGCTCTATGATACATAAAGAAATGAAAAAAACAATTAGCCATATGAAAAATTGGAAAAATTGAAAATATGACATTGCATAACTGCTAAAGATTATTATAAAAAAAATAGATATTTTGCTAATGTATTGATCAATTCATTACTGCCCGATAACCACGTCACGGTAATCTCTTATTTATCGGGTCCCTAACTAAATGTTACCTCTATGTGCAGTTAAAACCTGCTTGTGTATGGGAAGCCAGGGACCTGGCTATATAGGAAATTGAATAAATATGGCTGAAGGGCGGGACTGGGTTCCCAGACAGAAAAAAAATTGCATAACAATCAAAAAGACTGCTGGAACACCATTACAAATGTGAACAGGGTGCTAGCTAAAAAATCACACAATCTATATAAAGTGAAAGCTGCACACCAAATTCAGAGAAATATGAATAAGCATAACTGCTTTATAATACATAAAGAAATGAAAAATACAATTTAGCCATATAAAAATTTGGAAAAATTGAAAATGTGACATTGCATGCGCAGTTTTCACTTTATATAAATTGTGTACTTTTTAGCTAGCACCTTGTTCACATTTGCAATGGTGTTCTTGCAGTCTTTTGATTGTTATGCAGTTTTACACCAGACAGCAAAAACTGTTTGATAAACTGGTCCCTTAGACACATATCAACGATCAACAATAGTCAATATTCATTATTTTCTTGACTACTGCGGGTGTCACACGATACGATCTATCGTGCAATTGCACGAGCGATCGTATCCGCCCCTGTCGTTTGTGCGTCACGGGCAAATCGCTGCCCGTGTTGCACAAAGTCGTTAAACCCCCGTCACACGTACTTACCTGCTGAGCGACATCGCTGTGGGCAGCGAAAATCCACTTCCTGAAGGGGGTGGGACGTTCGGCGTCACAGCAACGTCACACAGCCGCCGGCCAATAGAAGCGGAGGGGCAGAGATAAGCGAGACGTAAACATCCCGCCCACCTCCTTCCTTCCGCATAGCCGATGGGAGCTGTGGGACGCAGGTAAGCTGTGTTCGTCGTTCCCGGGGTGTCACACGGAGCGATATGTGCTACCCCGGGTACGATGAACAACCGGCGCAAAGAAAAATGAACGATTTTTTAAAAATAAACGACGTGTAAACGATACACAATTTGTAACCGATTTGCGATCGTTCTGAGACACTCATAGGTGTCACACGAAACGACGTCGCAAATGATGCCGGATGTGCGTCATGAAAACCGTGACCCCAATGACATATCGCACGATAGATCATCTCGTGTGACATCTGCATTACTCCACAGTCTATGAGCTGGTTACAAAAGTCGAATTGTAGGTAAGCAATGTTGCAGTATCTGTATTAACCTCTTCATTACCAGGAGATTTTTACATTTTTGTACTTTTTTTCCCTATTGTTCTTCCAAGAAATATAATTCTTATTTAATATCATGTCAATATAGCTATACACCGTGTGCAGAATTATTAGGCAAGTTGTATTTTAGAGGATTTTTTTTTCATTATTGATCAATAACTATGTTCTCAATCAACCCAAAAGACTCATAAATATTAAAGCTTAATATTTTTGGAAGTTGGAGTGTTTTTTTTTATATAAAAAGTATCATGTGATCAAAATACTCATTTGCCTAATAATTCTGCACACGGTGTAGAAACACTTGGTTTTTATGAAGCAGAAGTTATAGTTTGACACCATTGACGGCCATCTCCTATCTCAGTCATATAAAAATCTGTATTCACTGAAGACATATTTTACCTGGGAACTTAGAATTTTGAAAATTAGTAATCAGTTCAGGAGGAAAAAGAAGCAGATTTGGCTGATGATATATTACAAAGTAGCTTATTTTCATGTGTACTTCTAATTTATGAAATATAAATTAAAACAATGGTTACTCTTTATGGGGAGTCTGTCATTCCAACATTTTAAACAACACATATTCCCTTTAATGTGATACTGCCCGTATTAAAACGGTGACTTTACTTCTAAAATCACCTCATCTGTTATACATATAACCCACCTTTTTCATATATGGTAATTAGGATGTGTGACGCCCTGGACTAGCCAGGTAGTCACAAACACAACACCACACACACCCCTTCCCTGGACAGGTGACACCAGTCACACAGAAATCCTTGTTGCCACCCTCCGGGCTTGATGTCCATACCAGGTGGGGCGGAGCCAGGTGGTTGACTCTACCCACCGAGGAGTTCACAGGCCTCGAGGCGGGAAAACACAGCAGTAAGAGAGTTGCAGTTGTAGTTATAGGGGAGTAAGAGTGGAAGGAGAGGAGAAAGGACACACACAGGCGGACCTGGGACCAGGCCCGTCAGTGGGACTGCTAGGTGTCTGGGTCGGAGCCCAGGCACCTCCAGCAAGGTCGGCAGGCGGTGGTGGCCGTCTGCAGGAGTTGGGAGTACAGTCGGTGGAACCGTAGGACCGGGGTCGGGCGGTGGCCCGCCGGTACCGAACCGGGGAGCCGATTGGAAGCCAAGCACCAGGCAGGGTACTCAGACCCTGACTAGGCTAGTAGCCGCCCTTATAGTCAAATTCACTGATTGCGGTCTGGACCTCAGGGGTTCATTGCCACCCCAGTTCCGATTGAAGGAAACAGCCCAACCATCCAGGATAAGTGCCACCGCCAAGGGCAAGAGATCCAAAGGGCCAGCGTCTGCGGGCAAACGGGCTCCTACGACACTTACATGCCGGGGAGCAGACTACCAGTGTCCAGGCACAGGAGTCGACATCTACATAACACAGGTGCAGGGAAACGACAGCCATCACCAACCCGTCCAGGGAGAACACTACAGCCGGCTGCGGGCCCCGTCCATTCTGCCGTTTGGTTTACCAGAGACTCTTGTATCTTGTGTCAGAGTGAGTACACCAGCGCTTTCGGGCCGCGCACCGCACTGCACCGCACCCGCATTCAGTACGCTCACGCTCCCTCGCTCCCAGCACCTTTCCCATGGGCCCCCGGGACCATCGCTCCTGCCCTCAGAGGGGTTAACACCGAGCTGCATAACACTGTCCTCGGTAGGCCTAGTCAACGGCAGCGGTGGTGTCCATCATAGAATCACCAAAACCCGTGGGTGGCGTCACGAACTTTACCAATTCCACCAACCAACCACCCGAACCCCTGCGTGCATCGCCACTACCCCTTTCAGAGCGGCGTGACCCCCGGGTCCGTCAGAGGCTTGAGCCACTGCCTGCAGTACGCGAGCATGGATCCGAGCGGCTCGGCGGCCGCAGCCGAGGCCACGGAGCAGTACAGATGCTTAGGGGACTCTTGTCATAGTCAGCAGCAAAATACACAGTTCCTCCCACAGGTAATTGCAAGTGAATGCCTCCTTATCTCTTGATTGCCTGTAATGGCATGCCCACAGCAAGTGTTGTTTGCAGAAAATACTTAGGCATGTGCTCACTGTCTGAGGCCCGAAGTGCGTGTACAGCCCCCTCTCTTTGAGGCACCACCACTTCCTGGGGTATCTGTTCAGTGAACGGTGAAGCATAGAGGCGAGGGTGCAGTATGTGAGTATACTTTGGACCTCAGACATTTTCTGCAGACATTGCTCGCTCGGGATAAGCAATTGCGGTCAATCGAGATGGAGTCAGCCACATGCATATACCATAGTGAGTAACAATGTACTAAACCAATTAATCAAGGGTGCACCAAAGCACTCCTATGAACAAAATGGATTTTCTAGATCCTGGAGGAGGTTTTTTCTTAGGCTAAGCTCCCAGGATCAATATTTGGTGTGATTTCGAAGTGACAGACATGTGCAAATCCACAGCTGTTTGGGTTCAGTGGATCCAGCCGGATTTAAAACAAAAAAAAATCTGATTCGGGACCATATTTGAACATGAACATCTGCCCGGATGCCGAACTCCATATAAGTCTTTGGGTATCCAAATATTGTGCTGTAAAATGGTGGTAGAAAAGGCTATGGGGATTAGAGTAGGAGCATTATACTAACAGATTCTCCCACGCGGCTTTAACACTACTTATGGTCTGATAATTAACTTTCATACATATTCGCTGCTGCTCCTGCCCACTGTCAGTCCCGATGTCTTTTTAGTTACAGTGAGATTGCATCCCCACCCTGTGTGAAAGCGTCTGTGATTGGTTGGACTCACACATGTTGTCTGTGTCATAGTGGTGTAAAAAATAAATAAATAAATTGGTATAGGGTCCCCACATATTGTGATACCCAGCACAGATAAAGCATACAGCTATGAGCTGAAGTCCCCAGCTGTGTGCATTATCTTGGCTGTGTAATAAGAGGGACCCATGCGGCTTTTTAAAAACTATCTAAATAAATAGATAGTTTTAGAAATTCTGCGGTTCCTCCAATTTTGATACCCAGCCAAGATGAAGTCAACAACTGGGGGCTGGCAGTCTAAAGGCCGCTTTACATGCTGCGATATCGTTACCGATATCGCTAGCATGCGTACCCGCCCCCATCGGTTGTGCGACATGGGCAAACGCTGCCCGTGGAGCACAACATCGCTCAGACCTGTCACACATAATTACCTGCCTGGCGACGTCACTGTGACCAGCGAACCGCCTCCTTTCTAAGGGGGCAGTTCGTTCTGCGTCACAGTGATGTCACTAAGCGGCTGCCCAATAGAAGCGGAGGGGCGGAGATGAGCGGGCCAAACATCCCGCCCACCTCCTTCCTTCCGCATTGCCGGCGGCCGCAGGTAAGGTGAGGTTCCTCGTTCCTGCGGTGTCACACATAGCGATGTGTTCTGCCGCAAGAACGACGAACTATATCAAACATGCAGCAGCAACGATAATTGGGAATAGGGAGGCATGTCACCCATTAGCGATTTTGCACGTTTTTGCGACGATGCAAAATCGCTCATAGCTGTTACATGCAACGATATCGCTAAAGTGGCCGGATGTGCGTCACAAATTCCGTGACCCCAACGAGATCGCTTGAGTGATGTCGTAGCATGTAAAGCGGCCTTTAAGCTGGGGTGGCTCATGGTTATTGGTCCCCGCAACCTAAAAATAGTAGCCTACAGACACCCAGAATTGTCGCATCCATTAGATGCAGCAATCCCGGCACTCTACCCTACTCATCCCAAATGCCCTGGTGTGGTGGCAATTGGGCTAATATAAGGGGTTAGTGACAGTTCCGAGCTTCCGCTAAGCCCTAGATTAGTAATGGGAGGTGTCTATGAGACCCCCCATTACTAATATTGTAAGTGAAAAGAAATAAACAATGCCAAAAAATCTTTTATTTGAAATACAATACCAAAAAACACCCTCTTTCTCCAGTTTATTAACCCAAAACATCCAGTTCCGACATAATCCACACAAGGTAACAACAACGATCCCAGCTCTGCTACATAGTGAAGTTACAGTGTGGGGGCACATATTTAAAAACATGAAAGCATGCTGTGGCTTCAGGCAGAGATTGACTGAGCCACAGGTGTGAGCGGTGATGTTAGTCAGTTTATCTGTGGTCACAGCTGGAGGTTCCCACGATACCCCACCTGTGACCACAGGTATCCCAGATGACCTCATTGAACTCAGTGACCTCACCTCAGGTGAACTCATTCAGTGAATGAGACCTGCAGCTCCTGGCAGAAAGCCGTATTTTAGAGATGCAGATACAGTGCTAAAATTTATATATCAAATTCCTGCACCAAGACAGCATCTCCTGGTACAAACACTCATCAAAACGCAATGCAATATTGATGCGACATTTTACCAGGAGAAGCAGATTTGGTGCTGAAAATTATACACCATATTCGTGCACCAAATCGGCATGCGGTTTTGATGCAATATTAAAGTGCTTTTTTGTCAGAAGATGCAGATTTGGTGCAGGAATTTGGTGTATAAATTTCAGCACCAAATCTGCATCTCTTGGTAAAAAAAATGCACAAAAACGGTTTTGACGCCAATTAGGTGTGGTTTTCTGCTAGAAGATGTAAATGTGGTGAGAAATCTGGTCCACACATTTTTTTTGAATGAATCTAACTATTACAAGTTACATTTAAAAAATTCGCACCCCTTATCCAAATGATCCTTTTCTCAGCATCTAAATACTTATGAGGTATACTGTGGCGTAACCCGATATGGGAGGATAAATCTTTTATAAAAAAAAAAAGTACAGTGGGCATGCAATTTGTATGAATTCCATTCATTTTGGTGGAACTTTACTACGATGCATTTTTTTGCAAAGTGAAAATGGGCAGTATCAAAAACTCACAAAATACTCATGATGGTATCATGGTAACAGTCTAAAAGTAAAGATTTAGTTTTCTTTTATTGAGGCTAAATGCCCTGCAAGGCAGTATGTTTACTTCAATATGCCAGTTTGGGGTGACACTCTGCCTCCAATAACATATAGTTTGTATTGTGAAATCTGGTGACAAATCCACGTTAAATTAATTTACAAATCGCTGTATTAAACTTCATATTACTTTTTTGAAAGGTACTAAAAGGCACCTTGATTCTTTCTTGAATATGTTGCCCAGAGTTTGGCATGTTCAGAAAATCTTCTACTGCACATAGTAAAAATCTGTATTAACCCCTTCACCCCCAGACGCTTTTCCGTTTTCATTTTTTTGCTCCCCTTCTTCCGAGAGCCGTAACTTTTTTATTTTTCCATCAATATTGCCATATAAGGGCTTATTAATTTGCAGGGCGAGTTGTACTTTTGAATTAAACAATTATTTTTACCATATAGTGTACTTGAAAATGGGAAAAAAAAATCCAGGTGCTGTGAAATTGCAAAAAATCTGCAATTGCATGTTTATTTCTGGAATATTTTATTCACAACGTTCACTATATGGTAAAACTGATGTGTCGGTGTGATGCCTCAGGTCGGTACGAGTTCGTAGACATCAAACATGTATAAGTTTACTTTTATGTAAGTGGGGAAAAAATGAAGAAGTTTGTCCAAAAAAGTTGTGCTTTTGGCACCATTTTCCACGACCCATAGCATTCTCATTTTTCGATATCTGGGTCTCTGTGATGGTTTACTTTTTGCGTCTCAATCTTATGTTTTTAATCATAACATTTTTGTGCAGATGCGACTTTTTGATCGCCTGTTATTGCATTTTAATGCAATGTTATGGCGACCAAAAAAACCTTAATTTTGTCGTTTGGAATTTTTTTCACACTATGCCGATTACCGTTCAGGTTAATTGATTCCATATGTTGATAGATTATGTGTTACTGACCATGGCTATTCCAAATATGTGTACATTTTTTTCTATTGTTTAATTTTCAATGGGGCGAATGGAGTGTAATTTGAATTTTCTGGTTTTTTTTTTATATTTGTTAAACCTTTTTTTACATTTTTTATTTATTTTACTAGTTCCCCTCTGCGACTTTATGTTATGCATCCACTTTATGATCGCTTGTGTGTTTCTGTTGATGAGATATTTACAGCTCTCATCCGCTGAAATGCACGGTTCTTTTAAGAGCTGCCAATCTGACGTCAGAGGTCATCTCATGACCTCGAGCTACCATGACAACCATTGGCTCTCCATGAAAATGTCATGGGGTCGCCAATTGCGATGGGGAAACAGGTGATCCCTGCTGCGGTCATTTAAATCACGCTATCACATTTTGATAGCACAATCTAAGTGGCAAGCAGGCACGGGTAGATCGCGGATCCATCCGCACCTGTTAGCCCCACATGTCTGATGATCAAAACAGCAGACGTGTGGGGATCACTGTCAGCTCACCGCAGCAACCAGCGGTGATTACCGCGACACGACCAATGACGTACCAGTGCGTCATTAGTTGTGAAGAGGTTAACTGAATACAGATTATACCCAATTAATTGATAATTTTGAGAATAAAAGATGAGTCCAAGAGGAAAAAGATGCAGATTTCTCTAATAAGATATACAAGTGCTTCTCAATCAATTAGAATACCATCAAAAAGTTAATTCATTTCAATTATTTAATACAAAAAGTGAAGCACATACAGTATATTATATAGAGTCATTACAGAGTGATCTATTTCAAGTGTTTATTTCTGTTAAGGTTGATGATTATGGCTTACAGCCAATGAAAACCCAAAACTCATTATCTGATAAAATAAGAATTATTAACACAAAACACATGCAAAGGCTTCCTAAGTGTTTAAAATGGTCCCTTAGTTTGGTTCAGTAGGCTACACAATCACGGGGAAGACCGCTGACTTGAGAGATGTCCAGAAGGCTGTCACTGACACACTCCCCAAGGAGAGTTAGCAACAAAAGGTCATTGCTAGAGATGGGTGGACTCACAGAAAACCGGAATTGGCGGGTCCCTGTTATCTTTTTTTTTAAAATCCAGCTCCGCTCCGGAATCCAGTCCCCATATAAGTCTATAGGGATCAGAAATCTGGAGATTACAAATATTGGTAGAAAGGATAGGGAGATAGGAGCGGGTGCGCTGTACTCACTGAGGATCTGTCATGGTGGCAAGCTGCTTCCAGGTTGCGCATTCACTTCCGGAGCATCATTCATTGAATATGCACTGCTGTCACTGCCCACCGATGCAAGAGCATCTGATGTGATAAACTAATGTATCATGTGAGTGTGACCCGATGCTGCGATTGAATGACAGCGGCAGAGGAGAGGGAGGGCTTAATCCCCCCATCTCCTCCATTGTCAGCCTGTGCGTATATTGCACTGCCCTTGGATAACATCCAAGTGCAGCCCGATGTTTCTCTCGCACCCATAGACTTGTATGGGTGCATGTGATAGGAAACTCACAGACAGGACAATGTTACATTTGTGTGTGACTCGTATGAATATTGAGTTGCATCACCCGGCACGGCAGGCGGCTCTCTGGACAGGAGCGTGCATCTGCATGTATTTCTATGCAGCTACACGCTTGTGTAAGGAGAGGGGCAGGTCATTACGGGTGATTCGACTTCATACTCACGCGAGTCACACGCAAGTGTAACACTGGCCACAATCGCAGCATGTTGCAATTTTTTCCTCAGTCTGATTAGGGATGAGGAAAAACTCGCAGATGTGAGCTGCAGCATTGTCTTACATGGGACCGATTTTCTCCCTGCATTCATACGAGTCATAGATCAGTATGACTCTACCCGTAGAGTAAAAAAAAAAAATAAAAAAATTGGTGTAGGGTACCCCCATATTATAATACCAGCACAGATAAAGCCCATGGCCACAGGCTGCAGCCCCAGCCCTGCGATAATCTTGGCTGTGCATCAAAATAAGAGTAATTGCATGCGGCTTTTTTTTTTTTTTAAATTTAAATAAATAATTTTTAAAAAATGGCGTGCGGTCCCCCCAATTTTGATACCCAGCCAAGATAAACAGCCTGACAGCTGGGGGTTGGTATTCTCAGACTAGGAAAGGTCATGGTTACTGGCCGCCCCCCAGCCTAACAATAGCAACCTGCAGCCGCCCAGGATTGTAGCATCCATTTAATGTGACAAGCCTGGCACTTTACCAGCTCTCCCTGTTGCCCTGGTGCGGTGGCAATTGGGGTAATGAGGGGTTAATAGCAGTGCACAGCTGCTACTAAGTCCTAGATTAGTGATGGCAGGTGTCTATGACGCCTTCCCATCACTAATCTGTAAGTGAAAGCAAATAAACACACAAACACTGAAAAATCCTTTATTTGGAATAAAATACCCAAAACACCCTCTTTCACCACTTTATTTACCCCCTAAACACTCCTGTAGGTCCGACGTAATCCACACAAGGTCTCATGGCAATTCTAGCTCTGCTACATCTCAGTCACAGTGAACGTCCATAGAACATGACTGCCCGCTATGAGCTTCAGGGAGAGAATGAATGAGCTGCGATAAGCGATGACTGGTTGCTGGCAGATGCTGTCACACAAGCTATGGCGTGTCTGACTACAATCAATCACAGAAGCCAGGCTGGCCAGTGGGCATGGATAGCAATGCATATGTATGAGCAATGATGAGTGGCCCACGGAGGCTGCAGGAGCATTCTTATTTTCTTTATTTTTGTTTTAATTTCTCCAGTGCTGGATCCGGGTAAAACACCCGGAATCCCGAGCAACTTTGACACTTTTACAGTTCGGGTCTAGACATCACTAGTCATTGCAAAGGAAGCTGGCTGTTCACAGAGTCCTGTATCCAAGCACATTAATGTACAGTTGTGTGGAAGGAAGAAGTGTGGTAGAAAAAGGTGCACAAGCAACCGGGATAACTGCAGCCTTGAAAGGATTGTTAAGAAAAGGTCATTCAAAAATTTGGGGGAGATTCACAAGGAGTGGACAGTTGCTGGAGTCAGTGCTTCAAGAGCCACCACACACACAGACGTATCCAGGACATGGGTTACAAGTGTTGCATTCCTTGTGTCAAGGCACTCATGACCAACAGACAACGTCAGAAGTGTCATACCTGGGCCAAGGAGGAAAAGAACTGGGCTGTTGCTCAGTGGTCCAAGGTGTTTTCAGATAAAAGTAAATTTTGCATTTCATTTGGTAATCAAGGTCTCAGAGTCTGGAGGAAGAGTGGAGAGGCCACAATCCAAGCTGCTTGAGGCCTTGAGGTGTGAAGTTTCCATAATCAGTTATGGTTTGGGGAGCCATGTCATCTGCTGGTGTAGGTCCACTGTGTTTTAGCAACATCAAAGTCAGCGTAGCCGTCTACCAGGAAATTTTAGAGCACTTCATGCTTCCCTCTGCCAACAAGCTTTTTGGAGATAGAAATTTCATTTTCCAGCAGGACTTGGCACCTGTCTGCACTGCCAAAAGTACCAATACCTGGTTTAATAACCACAGTATCACTTTGCTTGATTGGCCAGCAAAGTCGCCTGACCTAAACCCCATAGAGAATCTATGGGGTATTGTCAAGAGGAAGATGAGAGACACCAGACTCAACAATGCAGACGAGCTGAAGGCTGCTATCAAAGCAACCTGGGCTTCCATAGCACCTCAGCCATGCCACAGGCTAATCGGCTCCATACCACGCCACATTGATGCAGTAATTCATGCAAAAGGAGCCCCGACCAAGTATTGAGTGCATTTACTGTACAGACTTTTCAGTACGCCAACATTTCTGAGTTAAAAATCATTTTTTCAGTTGGTCTTATATAAAATTCTAATTTTCTGAGATAATGACTTTTGGGTTTTCATTGGCTGTAAGCCATAATCATCAACATTAACAAAATTAAACACTTGAAATAGGTCACTCTGTTTAAATGAATATATAATATATGTGTTTCAATTTTTGTATTGAATAGTGTAAATAAATTAACTTTTTGATGATATTCTAATTTATTGAGGTGCACTTATATTATGATACTAGCTGTAGTAGCCGGTATAGTAACTGTCTCTCTGTCTCTCTCCCAGTCTCTGTCTGTGTGTCGCTGTCTGTCTGTGTCTTTCTTTGTCTGTCTATGTCTATGTCTCTGTCTGTTTCTATCTCTGTGTCTGTATTTGTATCAGTCTGTCTGTCTCCATCTCTGTGTCTGTCTGTCTTTCTCTATCTCTGTCTCTGTGTGTGTCTATCTGTCTCTTTCCCCGTCTGTCTTTGTCTGTCTCTTTCCCCGTCTGTCTCTTTCACCGTCTGTCTCTTTCCCCATCTGTCTCTTTCCAGGGCTGTCTCTTTCCAGGGCTGTCTCTTTCCAGGTCTGTTTCTTTGCCCGTCTGTCTCTTTGCCCGTCTGTCTCTTTTCAGGGCTGTCTCTTTCCAGGGCTGTCTCTTTCCACGGCTGTTTTTTCACATGTCTGTCTCTTTCCCTGTCTGTCTCTTTCCCCGTCTGTCTCTTTCCCCGTCTGTCTCTTTCCCCGTCTGTCTCTTTCCCCGTCTGTCTCTTTCCCCGTCTGTCTCTTTCCCCGTCTGTCTCTTTCCCCGTCTGTCTCTTTCCCCGTCTGTCTCTTTCCCTGTCTATCGCTTTCCCCGTCTGTCTCTTTCCCCTTCTGTCTCTTTCCCCATCTGTCTCTTTCCAGGTCTGTCTCTTTCTAGGGCTGTCTCTTTGCCCGTCTGTCCCTGTCTGTCTCTGTCCACGTCTGTCTCTCTCTGTCTGTCTGTCTCTATCCGTCTCACTACCGACATCTTATTATCTCACACTTATTATACTAACAGTTTATTTTGTTCCTATAGCAACCAATGACAGTTGCTATTAATAGCTTGTAGCTCCCACCTCTATTCAGTTTAATTTAGGCAGGATTTTGGAGATTAAGGCTATATCCGCACTTTTCGTTGTCGTAGTTGCAGTTCTAAACGCATCCTCTGGCAGAAATTGCTTTTGCCAAAGTTGCTTTTGACCACAAAATCGCGGTAAATACGCGTGCGTTTTTACCGCGTTTTAGCCGCGTTTTTAGCGCTTTTTATCTGCGTTTCCATTGCTTAAAGTCAGATGTGTTTTGATTACAAGACACTACTAAATAAAGTTTTGACATACAATCACTATGAAAAAAGGGAAAAAAAATGAAAAAAATATAATAATTTAAATAACGAAAATAGTTATATTTAATATAATTATAGCAGTTTTATACTATTTATCGCTATAATTCCAATAAATTAATATTTTTCATTAATTTAATTGTCGGACTATGTGTGTGTGTAAAGGGACATATAATTTCATTATTTTGATGTCAGAAAAGCATGCGTTTATATAGTCCAAAACGCATGTTTTCTGCAGCCAAAAAGCAGGTAAAACGCTGGAATTTTGATGTTGGTTGCTTTTTACAACTTCTCATTGACTCCAATGTTAGCAAAACGCAGCCCAAAAGGCAAGAACAATTGACATGCTGCTTCTTTGAACGCAGAGTTTTGCCCAAAATTAGGCAAATTAAACGCAGCGTTTTGAACTGCAAAGTGCGCACAAGAAATCCACTTTTCCCATAGACTTTGCAGGAAAATCAAAACGCATGCATTTTGACATGAAAACGCTGCAGTTCAAAACGCTGCAGAAAAGCAGGTGGAAACGCAAAGTGCGGACACAGCCTAAGGCTATGTGCGCACGTGTGCACTCTGCACCGCACCTAAAAGGTGCGCTTCAGAGCGCAGCTGAAAAGCTCCGTTCTGAAGCGCATGGTGACATGTCACTTCTTAGAACGTGCGCTTCGGGCAGCAGCCGAAGCGCTGTGCTCTAAGACACCACGTGCGCACGGCCCCTGCACAATCTCCATAGATTGTGCAGGGGACGCAGGACGCATGCAGTTACGCTGCGCTACAATGCGCAGCGTAACTGCATGAATTACGCACACGTGCGCACATAGCCTAACTGTAAAGCACGGGGTTCAATTTTCCAGTCAAAACTTAGTCTATCACGTTCCCTGAGTCACATGGGGCATCTGTGCAAAATTTCGTGATTGTAAATGCGACAATGCAAATTCCGTTAGCGGACATACACACACACACACACACACATACACACACACACACACACATATATACATACACACACACACACACACACACACACATACACACACATATATACATACACACACACACACACACACACACATACACACACACACACACACATATATACATACACACACACACATACACACACACATATATATATACATACACACACACATACACTGAGCTTTATATATTAGATTTCTTATTTTCACTTCTACTATTGGTTTAAGGGGGAGGTTGGAATTCTACTCTTTAAGTTCACTGTCCACTGTCTCAAAATCTATTTCTGGGCTTGCCAAAGTTGTAACAGTCATTTGCGTTTTATTTTTTAAAACAAGGCTGATTTTAAACCACTGTGTAACATATTACCAAAATGACTTCCATATCAAGGAAAATTCTGCATTGGCTCCTTAGAAGGAGTCTAAATATCATCATTATATCGAAGAGGTGTTGTTGGGACCAATTCATGATTATACAAACTGTGTGGAGTGGTGCATTGTGATGGGGTAAGCAGCTGTCATGACGGGATCTGTCTGGACATCGCAATGCTTAGGTAAGCTATGCAGTCTAAACATTCATTATCAGGAATTCATGACCCAAGGTGTGCAAAGGAAACATACGGTACCTCTATCAGCCTGAAATGTTGATACCTGACAGTAAGGCGTTATTAATTCTTGCTGTTTATGTAAAATTCTGCACCTCCCATTGGAATGGTAAAATAGAAATCTGAACCAGAATTCAATCTGGTTGACTGTGGTTAATGACCGTCAGTATTAGGGTCCGTGCCCACGATCAGTGTCCGCAGCGTTTTGGAAGCAGTCCATTTATGCTGCGTCAAAAATGCTGCATTGTACAGTACAAGCACAGTGGATGGTTATAGAAATGTCATGTCCATTGTGCTTCTTGTTAACGCTGCGTAAACTGACCTGTGGTGTGGGTTTCGTAGCCGCAGCATGTAAATTTATCTTACGGGAATGCTGCGTCTCCTGCGTGGGAGAACTCAGCGGAAAATTTGAAAATTTGCCTCCTCATCCTGATTGTGTGCTCGTACTCTTAAAGAAAAAATTCAGTTCATCAAAGCTTTTACATGAGAATACTGGAGTAAAAGATTATGCAAAGTAGTACAATTGCTGTGTAACTCGCATTTGCCATTTTTCAATAAGCTTCACCAAAATAGACAGAGCCAGAGCAGGATGGGTCATAGATACGCGTGGTAAATTCAATAAATGTGCTGTAGTTTCTTATGCCAGAAATTGTATTCCAGTCCCTGACTGGAGTAGCATTTACTGGCAAAGCAAAAGAGAGGTGCAGACCACAAAAATGGGTCTAATTCATTAAGTTGCATGCACTTCTTAATGACTTTGGCACATCATACTACCGTGGGTTCTTCATTAATACTGGGAGTCTTGAAAATAATCTGTCACCAGGTTTTTGCTGCCTCATGTAAGAGCAGTTTAATGTAGGGGCAGAGACCCTGATTCCAAGGATGTATCACTTAGTTTACTGGATGAGGCAGTTGAGACACAATCAGTTTTTAGATGAGGCATGTAGCAGGGCTCAGAAAACTGCACTTGCCCACATCACAGTTTTCTGTGTGCATTGAATATTGACAGTGAGATGCTTATCAAAGGAGGAAGCATGGTTAGACCACAGCTCGAGAAATGTATTTCCAAGGTAGTGATAATCTTCTAGTGATAAAACATTAATTGTATTCAAACAATAGCACATAGCCTAATAAGTCACACATTCCTAATATATGTGTCTCAACCCCTGCCTAATGCGGTCTTCAGGATTACAAAGCAAAAGCCTGCTGACACATTCTCTTTAATAAATCGACCTCAAGAAGTTGGACATGTTAGTTGAAGCACTAATGTTGTATTTGGATGCAAGTTGCTTGATTTTGTACTGTTTCTTTGTAACAATGGTTCCCGACATCATATTCTTACCCCTTTTTTGAGCAGTTGTTTTTAAGTGTGCAGGATCTGTTCTTACTGTTTTTTTCACAATAACACCATTCTTAGTACAGTCTTCTCACCGTTGCGCAAGAAACCCCCACAAAGATTGGTAATAAATTAAAGGGAATCTCTTAGCAGGTTTTTGCTACCTCATCTGAGAGCAGCAAGATGTAGGTCAATTCTGAATCCAGCAATGTATCAGGCCTAAAACACACTTCCGCATAAAAAACGTCCGTGTGACACGGTCCATTTTTCGGGTCCGTGTTCCGTTTTTTTGGGGCGTTTCTCCGGTACGTATGGCATCCGTGTGATGGAGTATGCGATCCGTGTGTACGTGTAAAATGTCCGTGTTTGTGTGTAAAATGCCCGTGTATGTGTACGTGGAATGTCCGTGTGGAATGTCCGTTTGTGTGTTGCACAATGTCGTTGATACATGTCGGCTGACAGCAGACAGAGTTGCGCGATGAGAATGAACTCGGGTGAACTTCACCCGACTTCATTGTCATGCCGCGGCTCTGTCTGTGTGCCGCGTACTGATTAGCGATCACCTGTGAAGGATTCACCAGTGACCGCTAATCCCCTGAGTGACTGAAGTGAGCAGCCCTCTCTCAAACTTACCGCTCCTCGATCACCAGCGCGGCGAGGAACAGCTGTGCAGAGAATACGCGGCAACAATTACTTTGAATATGCCGACCGCTCATTAATCAATCTCGTATTCCCTGCTTTCCCCACCCACAGACGCCTGTGATTGGTTGCAGTCAGACACGCCCCCCACACTGAGTGACAGGTGTCTCACTGCACCCAATCACAGCAGCCGGTGAGCGTGTCTATACTGTGCAGTAAAATAAATAAATAAATAAATAATTTCTGGTGAAAAATGCCACAGCTCATCATGAAGCCATGGCTTCACTTCCCCGCTGCGCCCCCATCCTGCCCAAGCTCTGCTTGGCTCTACCCATTTTGGCACAGCTGTGAGAAACTGTCCAAAAGTTGGAAAATCTTCCGAGTTGCGCCAAAATTGTGCGACTTTTTAAACCAATTTAAGCCAGAATTCTGTTGAAATTACTTTAATGAATCATGGCCAATCTGTCTAAGGCCCCCTTCACACATCCGTGAAAATCACGCACGTGTTTCACGGACGTGTCAAAGGTGCGTTATTCGCTCCGTGAGCAGTGTTTATGGCACTACGTGTGTTCTCCGTGTGTTATCCGTGATAACACACGGAGAACGAGAGCTTTCAACTCACCTGTCCCTGGCGTCGCTGTCTGTGGTGCTGATCTTTGGTCTCCATCCCTGCCAACTCCCCGCTGCTGCTGCTTCCGGCCGCAGTGAAGTGAATATTAAATGAGCATAATGAGCGGCGGTCGGCAGCAAGTGACAACAGCAGCAGAGACAGGAGGGCTGGAGAAGGTGAGTAAAGATTTGTTATTTTTTTCTCTGACACGTGAGTTTTCTCCGGCGCTTGTCACATCGGACAGCATCCACACTACATCCGTGTGGTCTGTGTGACACCCGTGATGCCGGAGAAAACGTGGACATGTCTACGTGTGGAACACACGGACACGCGTATGCTCCACACGTACACACGTTCCATGGCAAAACATGCACGTGTGCGCAGACCCATTGATTTTAATGGGTTTACATCTGCCCGTGTCTCCGGTACATGCAGGAACGGACCTAACACGTACCGGAGACACGTGCGTGTGAAGGAGGCCTAACTTTGCTACATTGAAACTTTAACTCTGAAAGGACGAGTGTCTCTAAACAAAGAGGCCATATAGTGAATATACTAGTAAATGTTTGCTAGCATTTTCTCAGGACTGTTAGTTCCTGTATGGTAGCTGAACCACTATTTAGTCTGTGCTTCGTCTGCTTGGCTGATTTTTCCACATATTTAACATATTTTCATAAAAGATTTTCAATGTCATTTTATAGCCTGCTATAAGGATTTGTGCCCACAATGCTTTTTGATATGCTTCTTTTCTGCACATAAAAATGCATGTTTTGGCAGGAAAAACGCAAATTCTTTATTATGTTTGCGCGTTTTTCATATGCGTTTTTTCCTACTTCTTTTTTTATTTATTTTTTTTAGTCATGGTGATCACAGAGGTTCAAGCGCTGTGCACCCACGATCGCTGCCAGGTCTCTGGCTTATGTTACAGCTGTGACCAAGTTCTCACTGCCCGGAGCGGTGCCCACACCGCTCCTGGCAGTTTATACTCTTAAATGCTGAGATCAGTGTGATCGCAGCATTCAGGAAGCAGAAAGAGGAATCGTTTATATCTCCCTGGCGATCAGGTCCCTTTAATGCTATCACAGGGACCTGATCACTGCCATGGTAACACTGGGAAGTCACCATGACGATCCCGGGTTACTGAGCTACGGAGAGCCTCAGACACCATGCTGTATGCACAGTGTGTGAGACAAAGTGCTGCGATATAATCCACTGTAGTCATAAAGCATTGCAGGGCTTTATACAAACACAGAAAAAAAAATGCAGAATCAATTGAAACTCTGCTTCTTTTTTCAGCAACAAAATCAAAAGGGGAAAAAGAAGCAGCGTGTCCACAGCAAGTCACGATTCTCATAGACTTTGCTGGGATGCTTTTTCCTTACTTTTATTGATTAAAAGAAAAAAGAAAAAACGCATTAAAATACACCCCAAAAAACGCCACGTTGGCACATAGACTAAAACTTGCAGTGACATATCAGATTACCGGATAAAACCCACTTGTACGCTAAAAATCTAGACAAAAAAGTTTGAGAATTGCCCAGACCAATGAAGAGGATCATTCCCACGAGAATATACAAATATAGCTGGGTTTTATTTTTGTTTAGTGTAAAATGCATCAGGAAATATTTTTGCAGAGTTTTCATTCTTTTAATTACAGTACATTTCTACTTAAAAGAAAAAAGTTTTGGTATCGTGTTAGGTTAGTTTCACACATCCGGCATTTTGCCGGTTTGCCGGATTCGGGACACTCCAGTACAGTGTATACAGTACAATGACAGCGCAACAAGCTCCGGTTACATACTGTCATGTGACCGGAGCATGTGACTCGGAAGTTGCGGCGCTGCCATTGTACTGTATCACACTGTATGGAGTCCGCCAAATGCGGCAAACCGGCGAAAAGCCGGATGTGTGAAACTAGTCTTAGCCAGTTGAAAATTGATTGGTTTCAACTTGTTAACACGGTGCCAAAACTTTTTTCTTTTAACACTAGAAGTCCCAGAAATTGCGAGCTCCCCCTGAAGTCCCGAAAGAGTGTCAAATGACTGATGATAAACTGAATAGAACTAACTAGAAACTAAATGGCTAAACTCAATGGAAAACAACAACCTCCTGTGGTGCGACAGTAATGACCTTAATTACAGAACAAAAGACGGTGATTATAGGGTGTTAGCTAAAATCCTTCAGGTCATTCGACCCGTCTCTGGGTTCCAAAGGTAGAAATGTTAAATGACCCCTCTCTGGGACTTCTAGTGTTAACTAAAAATGGAGGATACCAGAATGTACCGTACATCTATGGAACCTCTCACTGAGAGCAATCAGTACATTTCTAAAAACACCTATTGCCTATTCCTATAAAATTTCTATTTTTACTTGTAAAATCCTGAAAGCAATTAGGCATTGGGAGCAGATTTGTTTTCTACTTGAAAAACAACTAACAAAGGATTTGTGAATATATGACAATAAAAAAAGAGTGAGGCAGAAAATTTGGAACAATTAGATACAGACCCAAGTCGCTACGCTGTTCCTTTTAACATATGCTTTCTTAATATGAATAAGGTGTTTGAATAAGTCCCAATAAAAAAGCTGATATGCATAAAGACGTGTCGGAGGGAGGGCAGCGGGCGATGGAAAACTGCAGAAATGAACAACCACAGGAGGAAATGAAATCTTTCACAACAGCTGCTCCCTTTGGATTCCCCTAGAAGGAAACTGCCTGAGGTCGGCTTTAGCACAAAAGGATAGAGAAGATGAAAACTGTAATGTAAGGCTGGAAAACTACTGCTGAGACCCCTGAGTTTACATCCCATAAGTCTCTGGCTGTGTGGCAGGACCTTTTAGCATGTCACAAAGGCTGGTGATAAACAGCACATTACCATGAAACAAACGGTGCCTGAGCAGTATTGTAAGAGTAATGATAACTAGCACTCTCGTGGGAGACGGAGCAACGTTTTCATCTCTCCAAGCATCTGAGCACAGATCGCTAAATGGAAATGAAAAGTGCATATTTTTGATCAGGACCACAGTAATTAGATTTTAAACAGTCCTAGCAGCTACAAAATATCCACTATTACAATAGAATACTATTACCCCATGAATCATCCATAGGACTCTGCAAATCTATAGGCGCTGGTTTTTAAAAAATGTTTAGGAAAATTAGGTATCATTATGTAATATATCTACTACAGACTAGGAGTTAGAAAAATACTTTTAATAATTTTTACTATATTTTTCTTGCATTTTGTATAGAACTGGAGAAACTTTCACCCATGCACATGATATTACGTCTGTTTGGAGTTATTACTGTTTATAAGAAGGGGTTAAAAATCTAATTTTTTAATATAAAAGGTATTAAATATACAACATAAGTGCATCTAAGTAATTAACTCAAGAATATTT
Source organism: Anomaloglossus baeobatrachus (assembly GCF_048569485.1). Taxonomy (NCBI): domain Eukaryota; kingdom Metazoa; phylum Chordata; class Amphibia; order Anura; family Aromobatidae; genus Anomaloglossus; species Anomaloglossus baeobatrachus. The sequence goes on along the minus strand of NC_134353.1, from coordinate 214,032,187 downwards.
TTTAAATACAGTATATAAGAAGTTAGACTTAAAGTGCACCAATCACCAGGATTTTATTATATAACCTAAAGCCAGTGCTATACTGGCACTATAATGCTGATTCTATATATGCTTTTAGTTGTCAGCTAGGGTGTATAGGTTTTGAAACACAAGCAAGTAAAGTTTGTAAAATGAACAGTTTTTTGATTGGTAGCAGCTGCCAATCAGCTGATAGCTGGGATGGGTTTTCATAGTGATTCCTGCCCCCCTGCCTATCCATCCTCCCCCTTTTATTTATGCTGATGACATACCTATGTGACCAGAAGGAGCGGGTCCTCAGCCAACAGAAAAATAATGTTGCTTCCTGATATCAGCTATGTTGGCTAAGGCCCCACCCCTTCTGGTCAGATGGGTATGACATCAGCACAGGTCCTTCTAGTCTGTAAAATGATTCTATAATAATATTAGCATAAATAACAGAGGGAGGAGATAATTATTAACATCCACCCCAGCTATCAGCGGATCAGCAGCTGCAAACAAGCAACAAGCAAACTTTACTTGCTTGTTTTTCAAAACCTATACATCTTAGCTGACAACTAAAGGTATGTATAGAATCTGCCTGATAGTGCCAGTATAGCAGCATTGGTTTTAGGTTTTATAGGAAAATCCTGGTGATTGGTGCACTTTAAGTCTATCTTCTCATATACTGTATTTAAAAATATTCTTGAGTTCATTACTTAGTTGCACTTACGTTGTATATTTAATACCTTTTATATTAAAAAAAAATAGATATTGTAACCCCTTTTTCCTGAAAATCTTGATGATTGGTGCGCTTTAAAGGAAATCTATCATGAGAAAATAACCTATTGGTTAAATCAAACATTTTGTTTTAAATGTATTTTTTTAAAAAAATGTTTGGAATGTTTTTTTTTCATGTTACCATCACATGTCCTATAATCATCCGTTAGAACGGATCCTGCAAACACAACTTTTTTGTACGTTGTTAAATAATGGATGTCTGCCAGATCTGATTTTTGGGGGTTTTTTTAACATAGGAGTCTATGGAGAACAGATCTGTTAACTGATTGCTATTCAGCCATCTGGTTTTTTTTTTGCGTATGTTTTTTTCTTACAGGATCTATTTCAAATGGAAGATAAATAGCAATCAGATCCATTCTCTATAGACTCCCACATTAAAAAAAACAGATTTAGCAGAAATTATTTTGCCAACGGATCTCTGCAGGATCTGTTCTAACGGATTATTACAGGACATGTGAACTCAGTCTTAAAGATAATCTGTCAGCAGATTTTTGCTATGTAAGCTGAAGCCAGCATGCTGCAAGGGTTAAACACAGAGAATTCAGGAATGCCTGTCTTGTAAGGCTATGTGCGCACGTTGCGTCGGAGTACCTGCAGTTTATTCTGCACGTTTTCCTTCCCTTGGTTTTTGACCAAATGGCTTTTGACCATTTTTTAGCGCTAAAAACGCATGCGTTTTTACCGCGTTTTTAGTGCGTTTTTAGCGCTTTTTACCTGCGTTTTCACCTGCGTTTCTGCAGATGCGTTTTTGAGATCAAGACACTGAGAAATAAAGTTGAATTAGTCAAAAAGAATGAAAAAAGAGAAAAAAAGTATAAAATTAACTTTTAATAAAATTATATGGGAAATTATCAATTTTAATGTAATAATAGTGGTTATGCACATTTTAACAGAAAAATAGCTAAAGTTTATTATTTTTTTACATTTACATTTTCGGTTATTGTGTGTGTGTAAAGGAACATTAGAACCCATTTATTTTTGCCCAGAAAAGCATGCGTTTTTGGAGCCAAAAACGCAGTTGAAAAGCAGGTAAAAAGCATGAAAAACGCAGGAATTGTGATTTTGGTTGCTTTTTGCCATTTCTCATTGACTCCAATGTTAAGGAAACGCTGCAGAAATGGCAAAAACAACTGACATGCTGCTTCTTTTTCAGCATGGTTTTTGACCACAAATATGCAAATTAAACGCTGCAGAAAAAAAAGCAAAGTGCAGACAGGATTTCTGCTTTTCCCATAGACTTTGCTGGAAATCAAAAATGCATGCGTTTTTGCCCAAAAACGCTGCTGCCAAAAACGCTGCAGAAACGCGGTAAAAAACGCAACGTGCGAACATAGCCTTACAGTCTGATCTGTTGTTTAGTTACTATGTTTGTTTAAGCAGCAGGACTGTCATCATTGCTTAGACTACAATGTCACGTGCATGGCAGTCTGGCATGCCCCCTCCACTGATTGACACCTCACAGTCTATGTAAAATCTCTACTGAGAGCCTGGTGTGGGTGGGGGCAGCTCGGCTAAGTCTAAAAATTCTGATTGTGTCAGAATGGCTGCACCCAGTAATCTAAGTGATATATTGTTGGATTTAGTGTCTCGTTGCTTACATCATGCTGCTCTTTGTTGGCAGATTCCTTTGAAAAATAAAAAAATAATAATTTGAAATCTTGCAATTTTCATACTGACTACTTAGGCTATTCTAGAATCATGCTTCCTCTTCTTTCAGGAAATTGACAGCACTGACTCCGACCCTATCTTTTATATTGATGCATCTAATGAACGTATGCGTGAGTTTTTGTGAAGGGAGGGGAGCAGAAGGAGTTGTAAAATAATCTATTGTGACTGATGGATTCTGTGTTATCAGCTGTGCCATTGGCTGCAAATTGAAGTCATATGTCTGGTGTCCTGGTTGAACCAAGCAGGAGGTAGAGAGACCATCAGGGGACTCAAGAAGGGTCAAAACAGAGGCAGAGATCAGTAATGATTTTTTAATTTAGTTCACAAACACGCAACTTAAAGGGAATGCATTTTTGGAAAATTATTTGTTTAATTAATAAACTTTTTTTAATGTTTTTATGTTAAGTATTATGTTAAATGTCTTTTTTTTTCATTTTTGGGAATGTTTTTCTTTATATCACAATTTATTTATATATATATATATATATATATATATATAAAAAATATAGGAAGAGTTTACAGCAGTTTCCTTATTTCCATAATGACCTCCATACATCATCTCTATATAGCCATTCAGAAACTACAAGCGGGCCAAGCACCGAGTACCCGAACACCCCAATGCTTGATCAAGGGGTTAGGAAACGTAAAGCAACTGGACCCGGACACAAACATTTTTTTAAAAGACCGTGCTCAGGTTCGAGCCCTGGACACCCAATGTTCGATATGAATCCTAATCTTTACAGTTCAGGTTCACTCATCTCTAGTCATGAACAGTGTCATACTGTAGTCATATGCAGCAGATTTGGTGCAGAAAATCTCTTCTATACCACTGACTGATGACTCAGCAGTATTTCCATAGATTTCTCCCCCATTCACCTATTAAGAATTTTTGTAACACAGCTAAGCAATGCTTCAAGATTCCTATTGTATTGCTAACACTAATTAATCTATAGAAAGGAAATGAACACACTGCTTAGTTATTTACTGGAGTGCCCCATGGAGGTATTTAATTTGAGCATCTCCATCACAACAAAGAAGCTGCTGAGGAGTAAACCATCTTTTTGTTATTCTTACATGTGGAACTTTAGTACAGATAGCCCAGCATAGAATTAAAAGGCTGAAAGAGTTACCTGTTATTAGTAAAATATAATTATGTACAGTGCATAATTAACACAGTGCATATCATTACTCAGGAGTAGTGTTGAGCCCCCCCTAGTGTTCGAGTTCGGTTTGGTTCGTCGAACGGCGGGTGTGTTCGGTGAACGTTCAACGAACGTTCGACGAACACCTTTGAACCCCATTGAAAACAATGGCAGGCAAACACAAACACATACAAACACATTATACATGTACACATACAGTTAATAAACATTGCCATTATACTTACAGGTCCCCGCGATGCGTCCTGCACTCTGTCTCCTGCCGTTTTTCCTTCTGATCATCGCTGCGCCCTCCCGGTAACCAGCACTGATGATAGGACCTTCCGTGACGTCGTCATAGCATGTGACCAGTCACGTGTGTATTATCTCATTGGCTACAGACTGGTCACATGGCTAGACGTCATGCTAGGTGCTGTCAGTGAATCTCCGATACGCGGTGCTCGTTTGAGCATCTCCGTGTACCTGCGAGATGCTTGGGCACATGCTTGGCTCACCGTCCCTGCATGTCGGCACTCTTTACAGAGTCAGCCCACATGCAAGGACTGGATGCCACATCCGGTGAATAGCGGCACTGGGAATCAGGTGATTGGAGATCACCGTTGCTATAGTAACCCACTTGTCAGATTACTATTTCAACGGTGGCAGCGGTGACGTCACCGCTTACAACCCGCAGCCTCTGCTCACTCACTGAGTGATTAGACTGCACGGGAGCAGCAGCGTTCTTCCTCCCATGCAGTGCTGTCTCATGTAGCAGAGCTGCATGGGTTGAAGGAGAAAGAAGACAGAAGACCAGGATCGTGGAGGGGTGACAGGGAGTAATAAACATGAAGTCTCTAAGTGTGTCTGTGTATTTAGTTCTATTAAAGTATTTTTTCTCTGTGCTCTTTTTTTTAACCCTTTATTGGAGATTCTTAATGGTCGGGTCAAACTTGCCTGACATTAAGAATCTATGGCTTAATACTAGCTAGTAAAACAAAGCTAGTATTAACCCATTATTACCCAGCGAGCAACCCGTCACCAGGGCAGCTAGAAAAGTTGGATACAGCGCCAGATGATGGGGCTTCTATGAAAGCGCCATTTTCTGGGGTTGCTACGGACTGCAATTCGCAGCAGAGGGGCCCAGAAACCTCGGGCCAATCTGTGCTGCGGATTCCAATCCCCAGCTGCAGATCTACAAGGCTCAGCATACTCCATCTAGGACTGTATGCAGGAGTTTTTTGCCCCCCCCCAAAAAATTATGTGTACTTTGCCATGTTTTTGTATGCTAGCCAGGTACAGCAGGCAGCTACGGGATGCCCCCAACCCCCAGCTGCCTATTTGTACCTGGCTGGGAACTATAATTATAGGGAAGCCCTTTTTTTTAATTATTTCATGAATTTCATGAAATAATTAAAAAAAAAAAATGACGTGGGCTTTGCCCTATTTTTGTGTCCAGCCAGGTACAACTAGGCAGCTGGAGATTGCAATACATAGCGCAGGGTGACCAAGCTTTCTGGGCACCCCTGCTGCGAATTGCAGTCCGCAGCCGCCCTAGAAAATGGCGCTTTCATAGAAGCGACATCTTCTGGCGCTGTATCCAACTCTTCCAGCTGCCCTGGTGACAGGTGGCTCGCCGGATAATAATGGGGTTAGGGCTAGCTGTATATTATCAACTGGCCCTAAGCCTGAAATTCATGGTGTTATGCCAATATTACACATGGCCACCATGAATTTCTAGTACAGATAAAAAAAAGCACAACACACAGAATAATATTTTTATTAGAAATAAAACACAACACAATTAGTGACTCCATCTTTATTGAAATAAAGAACCCCCCTCCACAGTAATCCTGGGTCAAGGGTCCCGCGCCATCCAATCCGGATCCAATAGCATCTGATCGGTTTGCTGGAAGGCAAAGCGATCAGATGATGTGTCAGGTTTAAGGGCCTAAATCACATGACACAGCAGATGATTGTATAAACGGCCTTTATACAATCAGCTGATACATCAGTGCAAAAAAAAAAAACTACACACTTCTGTGCAGACTCCTGTCCGACAGCAGCAGCTGACAGTTTAGCCAGCCGGGCAGTAAAAAGTTGGCCTCACCGCTCGACTTATAGTGTCAGCTGATGCCGTCAGGTGACCGCATAAGCTGATCATCGCCAGGTCTGAGAGAGAGAAAAGAGGGAGAAAAGAGAAAAAGAGAGAGAGAGAAAGAGAGAGAAAGAGAGAGAAAGAGAGAAAAAGAGAGAGAAAAAAAGAGAGCGAAAGAGAGAAAGAGAGCGAGAGAAAAAGAGAAAAAGAGAGAGAGAAAGAAAGAGGGAAAAATAGAGAAAGAGAGAGAAAGAGAGAGAAAAAGAGAGAGAAAGAGAGAGAGAGAAAAAGAGAGTAAAAGAGAGAAAGAGAGAGAAGAAGAGAGAAAAAGAGAGAGAGAAAGAAAGAGAGAGAAAGAAAGAGGGAAAAAGAGAGAAAGAGAGAGAAAAAGAGAGAGAGAGAAAAAGAGAGAAAAAGAGAAAAAGAGAGAGAGAAAGAAAGAGAGAGAAAAAGAGAGAGAGAGAGGGAAAAAGAGAGAGAGAGAGAAAGAGAAAAAGAGAGAAAGAAAGAGAGAAAGAGAAAAAGATTGAAAAAGAGAGAGAGAAAGAGAGAGAAAGAAAGAAAGAGGGGAAAAGAGAGAGAGAAAGAGAGAGCGAAAGAGAGAGAAAAAGAGAGAAAGAGAGAGAAAAAGAGAGAGAAAGAGAAAAAGAGAGAAAAAGAGAGCGAAAGCAGCCTCATTCAGTTAACTGCTCCGATTTTAGAGGTGTGTCCCGCGGCTCAGAGCTGATATCCGGCTCCTCCCCTCAGTGCATAATTAAATTATAACTATAAATAAATAATAATTATAATTTAAAAATTATAAATAAATTACATTCTTTACAGAGACGTCCGGGACTCGAACTCGTGAACTAATTTTCCTTAGGCGGCAGCTCTACCCATTGAGCCACTGCCTCTAATGATTTGGTAATCTTGACCTCTGTAATGCCGTAGAGAATCCAGAAGTGGATTATTCAGCTACAAAGACAAGAGACAGAGGGAGAAAAAGAGAGAAAAAGTGAGAGGGAGAAAAAGAGAGAGAGAGATCACACGCAGGCACTACCTGAGTGAAGTCTCCAGTGACAGCGCGGTTCACTTCAGTTGCTGCGTGGAGCTGACACAAAGCGCTCGTGTTCTACGGCGCTCCCTGTCAGCTTCATGTAGCAGAGCTGAAAGCGTCGTGTGGATTGCTTCGAACCTGGATTGTTGTTTGGGGATTAATAAAGAGGTAAATGAGGGTTTTTTTTGTCTTTTATTCCAAATAAAGGATTTTTCGTTGTGTGTGTTTATTTACTTTCACTTACACGTTAATCATGGAAGGTATCTCGATGAGACGCCTGTCATGATTAACCTAACTTTATTACCCCGATTGCCACCGCAGCAGGGCAATTCGGGATGAGTCGGGGAGAGTCCCGGGACCGTCGCATCTAATGGATGCGGCAATTCTGGGCGGCTGCTGGCTGATATTGTTAGGGTGGTGGACTTCCCATAACGAGGCACTCCCCATCCTGACAATACCAGCCTCCAGTCGTGTGGCTTTATCTTGGCTGGTACCAAAATTGGGGGGGAACTGCAGGTTTTTTTTTTATTTATTTATTTTACTGCACGATATAGACCCACTCGCCGGCAGCTGTGATTGGTTGCAGTGAGACAGCTGTCACTCATCGTGGGGGTGTGTCTGACTGCAACCAATCATGGGCGCCGGTGGGCAGGGAAAGCAGGGAATACCAGATTGAATAATGAGCGGCAGCCATTTTCAAAAGAGGAAAAGCTGCTGTAGCTTTGTGACAGACGTGCAGCGCCGCGCCCGTGATTGGTGAGTAGGAAAGAGAGAGGGATTGTGCTGGGGATGCAGGACGCATGCAGATACGCAACGTGCGTACATAGCCTTACTGTTTAAAGCCACGCTTTTTTTGATTGAACCGTTATCGAACAGTAACTGGAACTGCTGAACTTGAAGCAAATTGTTTGAGTTTGTCGAACGACTCGAACACCGCCCAAAATCACTCGAATTTGAAATTGGCGCCCGGTTCGATTCGAACCTCGCTCATCTCTACTCAGGAGGATCTATTTCACTACTGTCTAAAGGTACAAGTCAAACTAAGATTATTGCTAGTGATGGGTGGTACCGCAGATACCTGGGATCAGCTGGACCATCCGGGTTTGAAAGAAAACCCCGGTTCGGGCCAGGAATTGAACCTGGATATCTGCCCGGATGCCAATCTCCATATAAGTCTATAGGGACCCGAATCCAGCGGTTTAAAATGGTGGTATTAGGGATAGGGGGATTAGAACAAGCGCATTATATTTACCAGTCTCCCATGCAGCTATAATGCTACTTCAGGGGCCACTTATTAACCTCATGCACATTCACTGTTTCCCCCGCCTACCGACAATCCCGGCATCTGTGATTGGTTGTATTTAGACCACGTCCCCACCCTGTGTAACAGAGAATCTGACTGCTTGCAATCACAGGCATTGTTTGTTTCCCTAACGTGGAATAAAAATAAATAAATTTAAAAAATTGGCCTAGGGTCCCCCAATATTATGATACTCATCACAGATAAAGCATACGGCGACAGGCCGCAGCCTCTAGCCCCGCGCTTATCTTGGCTGTGTGTCAAAATAAAAGGGACTACATCCAGCTTTATTTTAAATAATTTATATGAGTAATTTTAAAAATCGACATGCGGTCCCCCACAATTTTGTTACCCAGCCATGATAAAGCTGACAGCTGGGATTAGTATTCTCTGGCTGGGGAGACCCATGGTTATTGGGATGCAACAATCCCAGAACTTTACCTGGCTCATCCCGATTGCCCCTGATGCAGTGACAATCGGGGTAATAAGGGTTTAATAACAGATCATAGCTGCCAAAAAACCCTAGATTGTCAATGGGTGGCATGTATAAGACTCCTATTACTAATTTGTAAGTAGAAAGAAATAAACACAAACACTGAAAAAATCCTTTAATTGAAATAAAATATAAAAAACACCAACCTTCTTCACCTCTGTATAAACTCCCAAAACACCCAGGTCCGACGTAATCCACATGCTGATTCCAGCTCTGCTACATTTGAAGTGACTGCACAGATATAGAACATGACCGTCTGCTGTGAGCTTCAGGCAGAGAATGAGCTGTGCAATGAGTGATGACCTCACTCAGGTTTTTTGCAGTCACAAGCTGGAGGCTCCTACGGTCCTGCACCTGTGATCGCAGGTGAGGTGAAGGAAGGCTAGCGATTGGGAAGTAGTATAATATATTTACACTACATCACAAACATAATTAGTAGAGTTTATGAGAAAAAAATACCGAGACTTCTTTTTTAATGTAAAAAAGAAGCATGACTTACCTTTTAAGCCCTTTACAGTTACAACTCTGATGTTCTTTGCTGGTCTTTGTAATTGTAGTTGTGCAAAATGCATGAATTACGAGCACTTGAGCAAATCTTGCAAACCTTGGGTAAGGCCAGATGTAGCTTTCAAATCTAAAAGTTATGGCCTTACTTTTTTGTGGGAGAAACAGCTGCTCCCCATGGAAAATCAAATAACTGTTTAGTAGGTAATTGGAAAACCAGAGTGGCAACTGGGTGCTGAAGTTCTTGGCCACATCACTGCCACATCTATTTGAGACATGATTGTCATGTCTGGGGTTATCCTGAAGCACTCAACATGCTGTGACAAACACTAATGACTGTGATATAGAAATCTGATCGATAGTCCACAAGTTGACTTGTCCATCGGTGGATTATAGTTTGTGGCACTGCATTATTATAAGATATGCAGTGTAATATACCTGATAATTGTCCACCCTTACAAAAGTCAAAACCTGCAGACAAAAATCTATAATGAACATTTTAGGATACTTTAGACCAAACATTTTTCTTATATTTCTACAATATAGAGTTGGCATTCCTCTCCTTCCTCAGCTATTCACCAGCTTTTTTTTTTATAGTGGCTTCTGTTAATCACAAAACCCCCTTTCTTGGCAAGCCATCTACCAAGAAGTTATTAAACTCTCCAGCACCAGAGCACTGTGTCTTCAAACTAAGTAGTTTTCTGTCAATCAAGTCACACACGTTCTTTTCAGCTTTTCTCTTCAATACCTTGGAGTTTTAGATTAACTATTCTTTTTTACATTTTTATTCTGAGGAACACTGTCATAACAAGGTTCCTGGTGATAAAATGTGTTCTACTTAGAGTCATATGTATCACGTTAACATTTTCTAAAATAATCTGATATTTTTCAGACTGACATTGTGTTGAATTATTTGATTTTCATGACTACTTACTAGTTATCAGTGTTTTTTGTTTGCAATAAAAGGAATGGCGGTGGCAATGGGGGAGGGGTTAGAGTAGTTAACAAAGGAAGAATAGTGATACCGAAAAATCCATAAAGTCTATACAAATAGAAGCAGCCTCACCTGCAAAATTAAGGGAATATAATAATCATGTAGGAAGAGAAGTATATTGTTGGGATAATGAGACATGGTTGGACAACAGCTATAACCAGGCTGTTAATTTACATGGCTAGCCTGTTCAGGAATGATCCTACAAATAATTGATGAGTAGGGGTTTATCAGTAAAATCAACCTTAAAACCCCTCCAATGTGATAATTATACTGTATATGGAGCTAAAGAAAATGTAGAGTCCGTGTGAGTGGACATAAAGGGAGAGAGGAAGAATAATAAAATACTGATAGGGACTTGTTATAAGTCTCCAAACATAATGGAAGCAGAAGAAAACATTCTCATAAAGCAAATAGATGAGGCTGCGAACCAGGGAGAAGTCATTATTATGGGGGAACTTCAACTACCCTGAAATAAATTGGGGAACAGAAATCTGCAGGTCCAGGAAAGGAGGCATGGTTCCAAGAATAATCTTTCACATCAGGTGCTGGACCAAAAATGACCCAATAAGAGTGAAGGAACTTGTGTAGCAAATTTTAGCCAATAGTCCAAACAGAATATCACATGTATAGGTTGGGGGTAATTTAGATAATAATAACCTCAACATTTTCATTTATCCTTTAATAAGGCCTCCTTCACACATCCGGTTTCCGGTATGTGTGACGTCCGTTTTTACACGTACCGGAGACATGGACACATGTAGATCCATTAAAATCAATGGGTCTGCGCACATGTCTGTGTTTTCACAAGGACCATGCATCTGTGTTTTCACAAGGACCGTGTATCTGTGTGTGCACACAGGGACATGTCCATTTTTCTCCGGCAGCAAGGGTGCCACATGGATCACACACTGATGTGATTCGTGTGACATCAGTGTGACACACACGGGAGAAAACACCGGTCACATAAAAATAAAGAAGTTTTATATTCACCTGTCTCTAACGCTGCTGTCTCTGCCTCTACTGTTGCTTTCGGGTCCCACATATTAAGCTTATGGCAAATTAACTGCACTGACCACGGACCAGGAAGCAACAGTAGCACGGGATACAGCAGCGCCGGACAGGTAAGTATACCAGCTCATGCTGTCCGTGTGCTATCTAGATGTCACACAGATAGCACAGGGACACCACATGAAACATACACACATAAATACGCACCTACACAACGGACCGTGAAATGTGTGTGTTTTACGCGGACGTGTGAAAGACACCTAAGCTGCAGAGTAGAGGGGCAACAAGGACACAATCAAACTACAGGAAGGTAAATTTACCACATCTAAGATTGATCTTAGTGTCATAAACTGGCACAATTTCTTGAGAAATAAAAGTACGTAAAGGAAATGGGACACTTTTAAAAGCATCCTGAATAGGACCTATGCACAATATATACCCTATGGGAATAAAAAAGCGAGAAATAGAGGAAACCACTATGGATAAATACTGCTGTAAGGGGAACAGTAAATGACAATCTTTTTTTTAAAGGATTAAAGCAAGTGGGTAGTAACAAGACATTAAATAATTATAGAGAAAATATAAATTCCATAAAACACAAATCATTACAGCAAAGATTGAAAGTAAAAATATTCTCTTCAACTACATCAATAGTAAGATGACTCAATTTACTTCTCCACAATAATCTGAGTAAAATAGTAGAAAGGAATGTGGGAAAGGCCGGTCTGTTAAACAACATTTAGGGGTACTTTACACACTGCGATATCGCATCCGGAATATTGTCGGGGTCACGTCGTTAGTGACGCACATCCGGCGCCGGTAACGACATCGCAACGTGTAAATCCTAGATGCGCCGATAAATGATCGCAAAAGCGTCGAAAATCGGTGATCTGTGTAGCGTCGGACATTTTCATAATGTCGGGTCGACCGCAGGTACGATGTTCGTCGTTCCTGCCGGTCCACACATAGCTGTGTGTAAACCCGCAGGAGTGACAAACATCTCCTTACCTGCGTCCCGACGGCAATGCGGAAGGGAGAAGGTGGGCGGGATGTTACGTCCCGCTCATCTCCGCCCCTCCGCTTCTATTGGCCGGCCGATTAGTGACGTCGCGGTGACGTCGATGTGACGCCGAACGCACATCCCCCTTGAAGGAGGGATTGTTCGGCGGTCACAGCGACGTCGCCGAGTAGGTATGTGCGTGTGAAGCTGCCATAGCGATAATGTTCGCTACGGCAGCAATCACCACATATCGCATGTACGACGGGGGCGGGTACTATCGCACTCGGCATCGCTAGCCAATGCTAGCGATGTCGCAACATGCAAAGTACCACTTATTCTTAGAATTGTGGGCTCCATTGTATAAAAAGGACATAACTGAGCTAGAGCGAGTGCAGAAAAGAGCGACCAAGATTATTAGGGAATGGACGAACTACAACACCAAGATAGGTTATTGAACGCGGGTTATTCAGTATAGGAAAATGAAGGTTTAGAGGTAATCTCATTACAATGTACAAATATATAAAGGGACAGTACAGAGATTACACTTAGGCCTTATGTATATAGGAAAGAAGGTTTCTCTATCGTTACAGGCAGAGATTATTTAATGTAAGAGCAGTGAGATTATAGAACTCTTTGCCATATGACGTGATAATGCCTTTCTTGAAAAATATAATGTTACAGGTTAAGGGTACCGGATTCTATGATGGGGTGTTGCTCCAGGTAGCCAGTCTGATTGCTGTATGTGGAGTTAGGAAGGAAATTTCCCCTAATAGGGGGGAATTAGCATCTGCCTCATTTGGTTTTTGCCTTCCTCTGGAACATGATAGAATTGTGTCTTCTTTCATGCTTAAAGGGAACCTGTAGAGATCAATATGCACCCAGAACCACGAGTAGCTCTGGGTGTATGTCGCTAATCCCTGCCTAACCATTACTGTATACGCTAGCATAGATAAAGAGAACTTTCGAAAAAGTATTTCTAAAGATCTTTTATCGTATGCTAATGAGCGAGGGCAGTAGCCCCAAGGGCGTTGCTTCCCTTGCTAGATGTCCCCATTAGCATGTTAGTACGCCCCTGTGAGTTTGCTAACATGCTAATGAATGCGCAGCATCAGAGGATGATCTCACTCAACTTTCCACTGCCATCGCTGCTTGATGCTGGATTTCAGCTCAGTGCACATGACCCCGGAGTTTCGGTCATGTGCACAACTTCAGTTTGAAGCCTGGACGCGTACTCCTGGCTTCATAGTGCGCATAACCCAAACTCCAGGGTCATGCGCACTGAGCTGAAATCCAGTGTCGGGTGGCGATGGCAGCGGAGAGGTGAGTGAGATCATCCTCTGATGCTGCACATTTATTAGCATGTTAGCAAGCCCACAGGGACGTACTAATATGCTAATGTGGTGACTAGCATGGGAAGCAACCCCCTTGGGGCTACTGCCCTCGCTCATTAGCATATGATATAAGATCTTTAGATATACTTTTTCTAAAGATCTCTTTATCTATGCTACTGTATACAGGGATGGTTAGGGAGGGATTAGCAATATACACCCAGAACTGCTCATGGTTCTGGGTGCATATTCCACCTGACAGGTTCCGTTTAAAACTATGAATACGATCCCTAACAAATTATATTGGGAAACTCAATGGGTTAATTTGCAAATGGGTGTTGCCAGACTGTTATCAATGAGGGGGTGTATTTCTTCCCACTGTATGACATTGCTCAATCATAAGCAGGAAGCAACACTCAAAGGCAAGAAGAATAGACCCCCACCACAGTTTACAGGGTTCTCAGCGTGAGATATAATGATGCAACCCTGATCTCCTGGTCTAACCTCCTGCATGATTTAGTGGAAAGGCAGTAGCAGCACAGCTGTGTCATATTGCAAACCCTTCTATCAGCTTAATATCTTTCATAGCACTGTTAGCTGCCCCTCCCCACACACTGCCTGTCCATTTATGTATCAGCAATCACACTTATGTCTGCTATTTTCAACTTGTAATCACTCTGCAGTGAGATCAGAGTTGTCATTATATCTCACACAGGAGTAACTTGCCTGTTTTTGGCTCCTCTTGTTTGAGTTTGATAATACAGACAGACATGATATATATGCTATTTACTTGTAGAGTTCCCCAATATCTGCATATAAATATTGTTTCTGCAGGTGACAGGTTCCCTTTAAAAAGAACCTGTCAGCACGATTTAGCAATGCAAAGTAAAGACATAACTGTAATGACGCTGTAATACTGATTAAATTGCTAACTTTGGTGAAGAAATCGGCTTTGTGGATCTTCTTTAATCATCATTTGAACTTTTATTCTAATGAGATTTCGGTGCACAGGGGCTGGTTGCAGATTGAAATCTCAGCTCAATGAAGACATCAGAAGACCAGTTGTTAGATCAAATTGCTTATACGCTTCTCACCAATGACGGTGGCGGCATAAAATTTCAAACAGGACGTAGGGCAATGAAAAATTATTGGACTGTCATTGAAACAATGAAGGCAGGCAGAGGGGCAGGAGCAAGAGGAAAAGAAACAATATACAGTCCGGCCCCTGAGCACCGAAATCTCATTAGCAGAAAACTTTAAATGGTGACTAAACAGGAACAAAAAAAGTGGATTTCTTCACCAAAGTTATCAATTTAATAATTATTATAGCACGAGTACAGCCATGTCTTTACATTAAACAATAGTTTTGTAAATAGGAAGGCAAGCCATAATTGTATTCACATGACACAGTTACACTTTTTCAGGGTGCAGCTGTTTAGATGCCACTTTCGTATTGTATAACTCATGGCAATCCCAGACCATGCAATTTGTGTACTATGCAAATTAGATATATGAAAAATATTTAAAATTAGTCGTCAATATAATAGTTCTTACTCTGATTGCAATCTGAGGATTTCCGGATGAAATATGAACTAATCCCAGTCGATATGCTGCTTCACCTTCCATTTTTTTATCGCACCCTGGAAGAAAAGAAAAGAAACTTAAAAAAGAGGAATTCGTTTTTAAAGGGATTATTTCACAACAACCATCTCCTGTCCATGTACCCTGTTAGGGTTTAAAAATATAGAGCAATTAGACCCCCTCATGCTGGACCAGAGAGCCATTCTGGAAGGCCAATTCATGCATATCATAAGCTGCCATTTATTTGGCCAGCATGCAATGTAACATTTCCCCTGCAGCGGCCACTGATGGTAAAGGGAATACGTGTAATCAGCTTCCCCCTATAATTTCTGACTGCTAGGAATTAGAAAAATAGATACTTTTAATAGAAGTAGAAGATACATACACTCAAATGTAACAGAACTATAACATAGGTGCTTAAAAAGATACATGATTGGCAGAATGAAAGCTCCATTTGAGCATATTTTCCTTCTCCATATTTGGTGGCTGGTTTCCTCTGTAAGATACCAAGACACTAGAACTGAGTATTCATCTACCTGTATATTTTTCCATACCCATAACCGTATGAAGGTTTCATTTTTTTACAAGTTATATTTTTAAATGACACGATTCATTTAATCATGTGATGTACTGGAAAGTGGGAAAAAAATTCCAAGTGCGTTGAAATTGAAAAAAAAGTGCAATTTCAAAGGTTTGGGTTTTTTTTTATTTACCATGTTCCTTATAAGGTAAAACCAATCTGGCATTATGATACTCTAGGTTAGTACAATTACCAAACATGCATAGTTTTTTTTTACTTAAAGGAGTGGTCCACTACTCAGTATAGTGGCCACACATCGATGTAAATCTCATAAGGAAGGCTTTTCTCAAATACCTTGTGTAGTACATTGTGCCTCTGAGCGACGCTATTGCTGTCTTCTTATTTCCCTGACATGACTCCCGGGCTCCATGACCTCTGAGATCCGGTGATGTTACGTCAACTTCAGGTTGACCCAACATCATTGAGCCCGGCCCCAGTCTCCCTGAGTGACTGGGCTGTGGGTGGAGTTTCACCGCTTGTCACAGCCCAGCGTCTGACTGGGGCCAGGCGCAGTGATGTTGAGTCAACCTGAAGTTGAACGGCGCTATTGTGGTCCGCTCATCTCCCTGACATGACCCCTGGGCTCTGTCACAGCCCAGCATCTTGCGCACTCTCTCCTTCACTGCAGAGTGCCGTAAGTAGGCGTGATGCTGGGCTGTGATGGTGGGCTGTGACGAGTGGTGAAACTCCGCACACAACCCAGTCACTCAGGGAGACTCAATGATGTTGGGTCAACCTGAAGTTGACATGACATCACCGGATCTCAGAGGTCATAGAGTCTAGGGGTCACGTCATGGGGATGAGCAGACCGCAATTGCACCATTTGGAGGCACAATTGACTACACAAAGTATTTGAGAAAAGCCTTCTTTATGAGCTTTACATCAATGTGTGGCCACTATGCTGTGGAGTCGACTACCTCTTTAAGTGGTGAAAAATTTTTTGAAATCTGTTAAAAGATTTTTTTTGCTTGTCGCTATATTCCAAGACCAGTAACATTTTCCGTTTTCTGCATATTGGGCTGTTTGAGGGCTTGTTTTTCCACCCTGAGATATTATTTTTACTGATATCATGTTGGGCTAGATACAATGTTTTGATCACCTCTTATTGCATTTTATTGCGATGTTGCGGCCAAATGAAGGGAATTTTGTTACTTACCGTAAATTCCTTTTCTTCTAGCTCTTATTGGGAGACCCAGACGATTGGGGTATAGCTACTGCCCTCCGGAGGCCACACAAAGCACTACACTAAAAAGTGCAAGGCCCCTCCCCTTCTGGCTATACCCCCCCGTGATATCACGGGTTCTCCAGTTTTAGTGCCAAAGCAAGAAGGAGGAAAGCCAATAACTGGTTTAAACAAATTAACTCCGAGTAACATCGGAGAACTGAAAAACCGTTCAACATGAACAACATGTGTACCCGCAAACAACAAAAAAATCCCGAAGGACAACAGGGCGGGTGCTGGGTCTCCCAATAAGAGCTAGAAGAAAAGGAATTTACGGTAAGTAACAAAATTCCCTTCTTCTTCAGCGCTCTATTGGGAGACCCAGACGATTGGGACGTCCAAAAGCTGTCCCTGGGTGGGTAAAGAAATACCTCATGTTAGAGCTGCAAGACAGCCCTCCCCTATGGGGAAGCCACTGCCACCTGCAGGGCTCTTCTACCTAGGCTGGCGTCCGCCGAAGCATAGGTATGCACCTGATAATGTTTGGTGAAAAAATGTGCAGGCTCGACCAGGTAGCTGCCTGGCACACCTGTTGAGCCGTAGCCTGGTGTCGTAATGCCCAAAACGCACCTACGGCTCTGGTAGAATGGACCTTCAGCCCTGAAGGAACCGGAAGCCCCGCAGAACGGTAGTCTTCAAGAATTGGTTCTTTGATCCATCGAGCCATGGTGGCTTTAGAAACCTGCAACCCCTTGCGCGTACCAGCGACAAGGACAAAAAATGCATCAGAGCGGCGCATGGGCGCCGTGCGGGAAATGTAGATTCTGAGTGCTCTCACCAGAACTAACAACTGTAAATCCTTTTCATACCGGAGAACCGGATGAGAACAAAAGGAAGGAAAGGGTATATCCCGATTAAGAAGAAACGCGGATACAACCTTAGGGAGAAACTCCTGAATAGGGCGCAGCACTACCTTGTCCTGGTGGAACACTAGGAAGGGAGCCTTGAATGACAGAGCCGCCAGCTTAGACACTCGCCGAAGCGACGTGATCGCAACCAGAAAGGCCACTTTCTGTGACAGGCGCGAAAGGGAAACTTCCCTCAGAGGCTCGAAATGCGGCTTCTGGAGAGCAACTAGTACCCTGTTCAGATCCCATGGATCTAACGGCCGCTTGTACGGGGGCACAATATGACAAACCCCCTGTAGTAACGTGCGCACCTTAGGAAGACGTGCTAGACGCTTCTGAAAAGAACACGGATAGTGCCGAGACTTGCCCTTAAAGGGAGCCGAGCGACCAACCTCTTTCCCAACCAGATTGCAGGAGGGAAGGCAAAGTAGGCAATGCCGATGGCCAGGGAGACCCTCCCTGAGCAGAACACTAAGATAAGAATATCTTCCACGAGTTGTGGTAGATCTTGGCAGACCGCGGCTGGCTAGCCCGTCTCATGGTGGCAATGACGCCGTGCTCACGGTCGACCGACGGTGAGATGCCACAGATCACGGTACCACGACCTCCCCGGCCAGTCTGGGACGACGAGGATGGTGTGGCAGCAATCGGTAGCTGGAACTGTGAACAATCCTGAGCCAAGGCGCCTGTCGCCAGAGCTCTTTGATCGTAAGACCGCGTCATGAAAATCGGGACCTTGTTGTTGCCGAGAAGCCATGACGTCGACGTCCGTCTTCATCCTGCGTCTACAGAATTCTTGCAAACAAACGGGTGCAGAGCCCATTCCCCTGCGTCCACGCCCTGGCGACTGAGGAAGTCTGCTTCCTAGTGTCGTACGCCCGGGATGTGAACAGCTGATATGGTGTATGCTCTGTCTTCTACCCATAGCAGAATCCGCCGGACCTCTTGGGAGTCTTGTCGACTGCGTAGTCCGCCTTGGTGGTTGGTGTATGCCACCGCTGTGGATAGTCCGACTGAATTCGGATCTATTTGCATTCCAGCCACTGCAGGAAGGCTTGCAGTGCAAGATACACTGCCCAGAGCTCCAGACCACTGAGTTGAAGAGTGGACTCCTCTGAAGATGGTCTTTGACCGTCTGGAAAAGCTAAAACTCGCCTCTGGATGAGGCGCCTCCTTGAAGGAGAGACTGTCCCCTCGTCTGTAGTGAACGCTGTTTGTCCAGCGGAAGCTTCACTATCGCTGAGAGAGTGTGAAAACTCTCCAGGAGATGCCAGCGATTGGGTTCAACCTTGACAAGTTGAAGACCCACCCGAAACTCTGGGAAGGGTCCAGCGCCATGTTCAGGTTGTGTTGGCATGCTTGTAAAGGAGAGTGCCTTGACCAGTAGATTGCCCAAGTAAAGGATCACAGAGTGACCGTGAGAGCGCGGGACTGCTCCCTCTGCTGCCACGAACTTGGTGAACACCCGTGGGGCTGTCGCCAGCCAAAGGGTATGGCTACGAAACGAAATATTCTCGTCTTTAATAACGAATCGTAGCCAACGCCGGTGCCTTGGAGCAATCGGCACGTGTAGATAAGCATCCTGATGTCTATTGAAGCTAGGAAAACTCCTTGAGACAGAGAGGCAATGACGGAGCGGAGTGATGCCATCCGGAACCGCCTGGTTTTCACGTGCTCGTTAAGCAGTATAAAGTCCCGAACGGGACGGAAGGAGCCGTCCTATTTTGGCACCACGACCAGGTCGGGGCAAAATGCGTATCTGGTTCCTGAAGAGGAACAGGGATTACGGCTCTTTCCGCCTGCAGAAGAGCCTCGGCTCGGTCGGTGCGGTAGTTTGAAAACAAACTGACTCTCACTCACAGGCCCTCAACCTGCGGTAGGTAAATGCCGCTAAAGCGGGGGAGTCTGCCCCCCCGCGGTTGCGGAGTGAGAGGGCTGAAAATTATGAGGAAAACGCTTTGGTAGCGGATCCTCCGGCTGCCTTCCCCGGGCGTGAATTGAGCCCGCTAGGAATCTATGCCCTTCTGGGCTTTTTGAGTCGTCTTGGATAGTTGAATGATTTCATTCAACCCTTACCAACAGACTATCACTAGATAAAGGCAACCTGGTTAAGCACTTCGTTGGAAGCAGCCTCTGTTCCAATCTCTCAACTACTAGCCTCTGCGTAAAAACACGGAGTTGGCGGATGCCACTGACGTCCGGCTCGTAGAGTCTCGGACAGCAATAACAGCATGATTCGCCATGCCGACATTGCGAGTTAAAGACGCTGCTGGGACCGAGAGTACCTGTGACAGCGACCCTCTGCGCAATACTAGCTGAAATAGCTTGGAGTGCCTTCACGGCTGCGACTGCCGGAGCAGCCGACCTGCCGATAGCTTCATAGACAGATTGCAACCAGAGGCCAATCTGCCTGTCAATGGCCTTTTGAAGTGAAGTCCTATCCACCACTACAACTATAGATCTAGCTGCAAGCATGGAGATTGGGGGATCCACATTTGGATACTGGGTCTAGCGCTTGACCACGTCAGGGGGAGCGACACGTGTCTCATTAATACGGTCGGAGAAACGCTTATCGTGATAAGCGTGTCGTTTCTGGACTGCGTCTCTGGAGTCAGAGTGCTAAACAAGTACTCAATATATAGAGATTTCTCTTGCTGTGAAGCTGACCCCTCCACTGGAGGAGTTGAGGGAGAAATACCCAACCTTTCGTTGATGGACGCAATAAGATTATTCACTATAGCGTCACCATCCGGTGTATCCGGATTGAGAGCGGTGTCAGGAACAGAGTCCTGAACAGCTACTTCTGCCTCATCGTACAGAGAGTACTCCAGCTGGGACCTTGCCCAGTGATGTAGTCGAGGGCTAATGCCAGCGAACCCGCTGAGGCCATCTGGGACTGTCGACCGTGTCGGATGCCTGCTCTCTGGGATGCCTGGAATCACTCTGGCGCCTTGAGATGCTCCAGATCAGGGCGGCCAGGGTCATTGCAACCATATTGCCCACGGTCTGCTTGGGGTGCAAAGTCTGTAAGATGTCAGTCATAGTCACAGACAATATATCAGCGGAAAAACTGCAACTTCGTCCCTGTCTCTGGACAGAGATCACAGGTGGTTCCTTTGGCCACATATAGCAGAGACCCCGGTTGAGCAATTGCACGCACTGGGGGTCCTGAAACCGTATGACATGCAGTACAAGCAGCATAGAAAGCCCGTGCATTGGCAACTTGTCTTTTTCTGCTGTTGTTGTCTAGCTATCTAAGAGCCTAGCCGAGGATAGCGACCGTACAGTGAATAGTCATACAAGCATGAAGTACAAATAAACACTTCAGCACATGTAGTACACGCAGCATTGAAAACTTGTGGCTTGGCACATTTGCTCTTCTGCTGCTGTTGTCTATTTATCTAGGAGCATGAGACAAGGATAGCGACATACAGTGAATGTATAGCATACAGCATGACAGTAAACACTGCAGCCCATGCAATCCAAGCAGCATTGAAAGCTTGCGCGTTAGCACCCTAGCCTTTCTGCTGCTGTTGTCTATTTATCCAGGAACATTAGCCAAGGATAGCGACAAACAGTGAATGTATAGCATACAAGCATGACAGTAAACACTGCAGCCAATGCAAGTCAAGCAGCATTGAAAACTTGTGCCGTAGCACCATTGCTCTACTGCTGCTTTTGTCTGTTTATCTGGGCGCATTAGCCAAGAATAGCGACATACAGTGAATGTATATCATAACAATAAACCGTGCAGCACATGCAAGCGAAGCAGCATTGAAAGCTTGTGCCTTAGCACAAATTGCTCTACTGCTGCTGTTGCCCAATCTGACAGTAAACACTGCAGCACATGCAAACGAAGAAGCATTGAAAGCTTGTGCCTCAGCAGCATTGCTTATTTGCTGCTGTTGCCCAGAATAGCGACAGTACAGTACAGTGCATAGCATATCAGCACACAGCCCAAAAGCCCACTTCAGCATTAGTGGTGTCAGTTGCTTACCGCCCGCACAAGAGCGGGTGCGAGGTCGCCCAAAAACCTGTGACTGGTTCCGTTCTCCCAGAGTGGAAACCATAATGGCTGCCGGCTTCTCTTCCCCGTCCTGTGCAGAGGGGCGGGCCGTGGGCGAGCCCCAGCCAAGAGCGGGAACCCGGCGTCTCACTGTGTTCAGTGAGAGGGGGCTGGAGAATGCAAAGCAGACTCCAGCTCCCTGCGCTGAGCTACTGTACAGCGTCCCGCCCCTCCTCTGACTGGCAGGGCTGGGGCGGGAACGAAACGAAAACTAGGCCGCAAAGCCGGGGACTCTAGTAATAAGCGCGGCCGTCCCATGTGCACGGCCGACGCCGAAGTCCCCCGGCGCACCACAAGTCCCAGCCGCGCCACAATGTAAAAAACAACCAGCAGCGGCCGGCGCGGCCGTTTTCAATACATAAATTCACTCAGCAAAGCTGCAGTGAATAATAGCACCAGCGCTCCGCGCTGTTGTCCCCGGCGCACTAACACTCCCAGCAATGCTGGTGTGTGTGGGCGCGATGTGCATGGGAACACAGAGTACCTTGATGTAGCAGGGCCCTGTCCCTGACGATACTCAGCTCCATATCCAGCAGGTTCTTTTGGGTCTGTGGATGGAGCTCGGTCTCTGTGCCTGGAGACCGGTAAGATCCCACTTCACCCAGAGCCCCTCATGGGGATGGGGAAGGAAAACAGCATGTGGGCTCCGGCCTCTGTACTAGCAATAAGTACCTCAACCTTACAACACCATCCACGGGTGAGAAGGGAGCATGCTGGGGGCCCTATATGGGCCCTCTTTTCTTCCATCCGACATAGTCAGCAGCTGCTGCTGACCAAAATCTGTGGAGCTATGCATGGATGTCTGACCTCCTTCGCACACAAAGCTAAAACTGGAGAACCCGTGATATCACGGGGGGGTATAGCCAGAAGGGGAGGGGCCTTGCACTTTTTAGTGTAGTGCTTTGTGTGGCCTCCGGAGGGCAGTAGCTATACCCCAATCGTCTGGGTCTCCCAATAGAGCGCTGAAGAAAAATGTAATTCTAGCGTTTTGAATATTTTTCTCATTAATTTATTTTAGATTTTGATAGAGCAGACTTTTAAACATGCAGTGATGCCAATATGTCTATTTTTTAATTGTTTAAATTTTAATGGGACAAAAGGAAGGTGATTAGAACTTTTATATTTATTTTTTTTCATATTTTCATAGAGTGCACGACATGTGGCTTGTAAATGGCCACTGAAGATCTAAATCTAAGCCGATCAGCAATAATTTAGTTGACTGTACAGACTTGACATCACTCGTACCCAATCTATGGGTGGGTGTGAAACATCGGACTGCACTTGGATGTCATCAGTTGGATATATGCAGAGACAG
Organism: Anomaloglossus baeobatrachus; assembly: GCF_048569485.1. Lineage (NCBI taxonomy): Eukaryota > Metazoa > Chordata > Amphibia > Anura > Aromobatidae > Anomaloglossus > Anomaloglossus baeobatrachus. The sequence continues at coordinate 214,009,212 of NC_134353.1, read as the reverse complement.
ACAATGGAGAAGATGGAGAAATTATTCTATCCTCCTCCTCCTCAGCTGTGCTCTGATTCTAGCATGTGAGAGTTTTAGAGCACAGTATAATGACACTCAGCCCTATTCTCATCCAGAGAAGCTTGGCGAGTGTCATGTATATGTCATTCTGTATGTTATGTGAGTTTGATTTTCTTTCTTGCCTAGGAACCGTGTGCTGTCCGTATACAATGCGTTTTTTTTCTCAGCAGCTATTATTCTACAATCATTTACTGGACCATTTACACTGTTGTCTGCTACAGAATGGTAAAGTATCCACAAAAAATGGATGCTACTGGGATGGTTCATGTAGCATCCATTTTTTTCTTGTATCCATAGACTTGCATTGGCTAGTGTCGTCTGATTTAGGCTTCCTTTCAGCGAATACTGCAATTTTATTCTCCAGGTCGAATGCAGCTAAGAAAAAATATACAGCTCAGCACTGACTCATTAACTAACATTGGACCAAGTGCAATCAGATTTTTTTCTCACATTGCACTCGTCCGTTTTATACACAAGGGTGAGCGAACCCTTAACATCATTTCTTGATGACTAAAGGGCACTTTACACTAGCTAGCGATGTCGCTCATGAAAACACCCGCCCCCATCGTTTGTGCATCATGGGCAAATCACTGCCCGTGGAGAACAATATCGCTAGGACGCGTAACACGTACTTACCTTCCTAGCTACATCGCTGTGGGTGGCGAACAACCTCTTTAAGGAGGAGGTTTGTGCGCTGTCATAGCGATGTCACACAGCGGCCCGCCAATAGAAGCGGACCAGCCGCATTAACGACACGCCCACCTCGTTGCCGGAGGACGCAGGATTGCTACTGTTGGTCGTTCCCAGGGTGTCACACATAGCGATGTGTGCTGCCTCAGTAACGTCGAACAACCTGCGTCCAGCACCAGGAATGATTTTTTGAAAATGAATGACGTGTCAACGATCAACGATTAGGTGAGTATTTTTGATCGTTAACACTCGCTCATAGGTGTCACATGCAACGACGTTGCTAACGATGCCGGATGTACGTCACGAATTCTCTGACCCCGACGACATATCGTTAGCGATATCGTTGCGTGTAAAGCACCCTTAAGTGTTTTGGTTGTTCAATGGGTGATTGACAGCTTCTTTACAATTTAGAATTATGGAGAATCAATAATTTCTACCGTTTTGTGGTAAAGTACGCACACAATTTAATTTTGTTGCAGTTTTTTTCTTGGTCCTCTACCTCATGTAGCTACAATATTGATCTAGAGTTCTAAAGTTAAAATAGACTTCAACAGTATGATCACATATTCCATAACAGTGGTACGTAGTCAATTAACCCTACATATTGCACTTTCATTTTTTTTATCCTCTTTATCCAAGAGCCATAACTTTTTTCCAGTCTACACAGCCGTATAAAGACTATTTTTGTAGGCCAAGTTGCAATATTGAATAAAACAATTCATTTTAAAATATATTGTACTGGAAAACAGGAAAAAAAGTGGGGTTAAATGAAAAAAAAAAAAAATGCAATTCCGACCTTGTTTTTGGGCTTTTGATTTTATGTTGTTTATATTGCGGTGATATTGAAAAGGCAACATGACTTTCCAGGTCACTACAATTACATTTACTTTTTTATTTATTCATCCATCAATCTGTATGAGAGCGTCTTTTCTGCATGCAAAGCTGCACTTCTAGCACTTTTTACTGTATTTTTTTAGGGAAGTATGGCAACTCAAAAATGGTGTTTTGATTTTCTTTAATAAGCTGCAGGATGTCAATTCTTTCAGCGTTTTTTCACCCATTGACTTCAATTTGAAAAACGCATGCAAAAACGCAGTTTTTTGCTGCAATTTTCCTGCCAAAAGATGGAGAAATTTTTGCAACTAAATTCTCAACGCATGCACATACCCATATATAAGCTGTACAATGACTACTTTACATTGTGTCAAAGTGTCCTATCTATCAGTGTTGTCAACAAAAATGTGATGGAGTGTACTAACTTTTGTGATATACTGTATCTCCTGCATTGCCCATACTTTATAGGAATGAATATAAAAAGAATATTTTCCTATAAATGTATTAGATGTTTCAGATGTACAGTACAGTCCAAATGTTTGGACACACCTTATCATTCAAAGAGTTTTCTTTATTTTCATGACTCTGAAAATTGTATATTCACATTGAAGGCATCAAAACTATGAATTAACACACGTGGAATGAAATACTTAACAAAGAAGTGTGAAACAACTGAAAATACAGTGCCTACAACTAGTATTCAACCCCCTGCAGATTTTGCAGGTTTGATAAGATGCAAATAAGTTAAGAGCCTGCAAACTTCAAACAAGAGCAGGATTTATTAACAGATGCATACATTTTACAAACCAACAAGTTATGTTGCTCAGTTAAATTGTAATAAATTTTCAACATAAAAGTGTGGGTCAATTATTATTCAACCCCTAGGTTTAATATTTTGTAGAATAACCCTTGTTTGCAATTACAGCTAATAATCGTCTTTTATAAGACCTGATCAGGCCGGCACAGGTCTCTGGAGTTATCTTGGCCCACTCCTCCATGCAGATCTTCTCCAAGTTATCTAGGTTCTTTGGGTGTCTCATGTGGACTTTAATCTTGAGCTCCTTCCACAAGTTTTCAATGGGGTTAAGGTCAGGAGACTGACTAGGCCACTGCAACACCTTGATTTTTTCCCTCTTGAACCAGGCCTTGGTTTTCTTGGCTGTGTGCTTTGGGTCGTTGTCTTGTTGGAAGATGAAATGACGACCCATCTTAAGATCCTTGATGGAGAAGCGGAGGTTCTTGGCCAAAATCTCCAGGTAGGCCGTGCTATCCATCTTCCCATGGATGCGGACCAGATGGCTGGCCCCTTGGCTGAGAAACAGCCCCACAGCATGATGCTGCCACCACCATGCTTGACTGTAGGGATGGTATTCTTGGGGTCGTATGCAGTGCCATCCAGTCTCCAAACGTCACGTGTGTGGTTGGCACCAAAGATCTCGATCTTGGTCTCATCAGACCAGAGAACCTTGAACTAGTCTGTCTCAGAGTCCTCCAAGTGATCATGAGCAAACTGTAGACGAGCCTTGACATGACGCTTTGAAAGTAAAGGTACCTTACGGGCTCGTCTGGAACGGAGACCATTGCGGTGGAGTACGTTACTTATGGTATTGACTGAAACCAATGTCCCCACTGCCATGAGATCTTCCCGGAGCTCCTTCCTTGTTGTCCTTGGGTTAGCCTTGACTCTTCGGACAAGCCTGGCCTCGGCACGGGAGGAAACTTTCAAAGGCTGTCCAGGCTGTGGAAGACTAACAGTAGTTCCATAAGCCTTCCACTTCCGGATGATGCTCCCAACAGTGGAGACAGGTAGGCCCAACTCCTCGGAAAGGGTTTTGAACCCCTTGCCAGCCTTGTGACCCTCCACGATCTTGTCTCTGATGGCCTTGGAATGCTCCTTTGTCTTTCCCATGTTGACCATGTATGAGTGCTGTTCACAAGTTTGGGGAGGGTCTTAATTAGTCAGAAAAGGCTGGAAAAAGAGATAATTAATCCAAACATGTGAAGCTCATTGTTCTTTGTGCCTGAAATACTTCTTAATACTTTAGGGGAACCAAACAGAATTCTGGTGTTTTGAGGGGTTGAATAATAAATGACCCTCTGAATAAACTTTTCTCAATTTAAAAAAAAAAAATAAAAAAGAAATAACATTCTTTTTTGCTGCAGTGCATTTCACACTTCCAGGCTGATCTACGGTCCAAATGTCACAATGCCAAGTTAATTCCGAATGTGTAAACCTGATAAATCTGCAGGGGGTTGAATACTACTTGTAGGCACTGTATGTCTTATAGTCTACATTCTTCAAAGTAGCCACCTTTTGCTTTGATTACTGCTTTGCACACTCTTGATGAGCTCAAGCGGTAGTCACCGGAAATGGTCTTCCAACAGTCTTGAAGGAGTTCCCAGAGATGCTTAGCACTTGTTGGCCCTTTTGGCTTCCTTCACCGGGAATGGTTTTCACTTCACGGGTGTGCCCTGTCAGGTTTAATAAGTGGGATTTCTTGCCTTATAAATGGGGTTGGGGCCATCAGTTGTGTTGTGCAGAAGTCTGGTGGATACACAGCTGATAATCCTACTGAATAGACTGTTAGAATTTATGTTATGGCAAAAAAAGCAGCTAAGTAAAGAAAAATGAGTGGCCATCATTACTTTAAGAAATGAAGGTCAGTCTGTCCGAAAAATTGGGAAAACTTTGAAAGTGTCCCCAAGTACAGTGGCAAAAACCATCAAACGCTACAAAGAAACTGGCTCACATGAGGACCGCCCCAGGAAAGGAAGACAAAGAGTCACCTCTACTACGGCAGATAAGTGTATCCGAGTCACCAGCCTCAGAAATCGCAGGTTAACAGCAGCTCAGATTAGAGACCAGGTCAATGCCACACAGAGTTCTAGCAGCAGACACATCTCTAGAACAACTGTTATGAGGAAACTTTGTGCAGCAGGCCTTCATGGTAAAATAGCTGCTAGGAAACCACTGCTAAGGACAGGCAACAAGCAGAAGAGACTTGTTTGGGCTAAAGAACACAAGGAATGGACATTAGACCAGTGGAAATCTGTGCTTTGGTCTGATGAGTCCAAATTTGAGATCTTTGGATCCAACCACGAACGTAGACTATAAGACATATTTTCAGTTGTTTCACACTTCTTTGTTAAGTATTTCATTCCACATGTGTTAATTCATAGTTTTGATGCCTTCAATGTGAATCTACTGTACAATTTTCAGAGACATTAAAATAAAGAAAACTCTTCGAATGAGAAGGGGTGTCCAAACTTTTGGTCTGTACTGTATAAGTATATATATATATATATACACATTTTATATATATATATATATATATATATTATATATATATATATATATATATATATATAATGTATATATGTAAATAGTGTTTCATTTCCTTATTTATGAATAGGTGAAAAGTAGGTTGATTTGAAACTTTTATATACGTTTTCTTTTGTATATTTTATAAAGCATTTTTTTATTTTTTAATTTATTTTTATCTCTTCTCTAGTCATTTCAATTCTCCTATGAAGCTCAGTTTCAGGCTAAGACTGGACGCACACTAGCGTATGGCATCCGATGCGATACGCTAATGAACCCCGGCTCAGGCTCTGCTGCGAGTGTGAGCCGAGTGTCATGTGACTGTGACCTGTTCCTGCACAGCTGTGAAGCTGAGGACAGGCACTGTGGAGGAGAGGGAGGGGTTAATCCCCCCATCTCCTCCACTGTCAGCCTGTGCGTATATCGCACAGCACTGGGATAACATCCCAGTGCAGTCCGATGTATCTCTCGCACCCATTAACTTGAATGGGTGCGAGGGATACAGCTGTAGGAGATATTCGCAGCATGTTGCTGCTTTTCTCGCCTCCAGAATCTGGAAGCGAGAAAAGCTGACTAACTGCTCACCCTCATTGACTAGCATTGGTCAGAGTGCAATGCGAGATTTTCTCGCATTGCACTCGTCCGTTTTTCACACTCGTGTGAGCGTACCCTAAGCTTCAGAATAAAACTGCTGACAGCCATTGGGGTTTTTGGCAGGCCGCCAGCTGCCATGGTAACCCACCATCCGCTCCTTGCAATTGCAGTAGGAATTGACAGCAGCATCTAAATGGCTAACAAAAGCAATTAAGGCTTACTTCAGTTGCTGCCAGTAATAAAAACAGAGCTGGCATTTGCCACATGTCCACGTCTCATTATGTGATTTGCGTTTTCAATAACCACTGATACATTAATTTGTTTTTAAGAAACGTATTTTAGCAAATATTTACACTTGAATTTTTCATTCCCCTAATTTTTTGAGCAGTGTAGTTACCTTCATATAGCACCATTGCAAAATGTGAATAAAATATTTTCCAGAAATTTTTGCTTAAAACTTAAACTGCAAATTTTATACAATGAAGTCTGTTTTCCAGAAAAGTAAATATATTGATGGCATTTGTCTCTGAAAATGTGAGGGAATGATCACCTAGCCAAACATTCTACAGAATTTAGTTTACTCATGGGCAAAAGAAGTACGGTACATTAAAAAATATATGTGAAAGCGTTATTTTCCACCTACCTTCTCTTGCCATATCAAGTGCTTTTATTAGCGTTTTGATGGCCTGTTGCCATTCTTTATTCTCTAGCATTTTCTCTGATAGCAATGTATATATTCTCCAGAGGTTCTCGCAGGCCAGTGAGTTGTGAGTGCGGCCTGTCTCATCCTTCCATATCCGGCCTACTGTCAAATGATAGAATGCCTCATAATGTTCAGCAGCCTTCTCCAACTGACCTACAATATATAAGGCAAGTATAAATATCGTCACTCTGGACTACACAGCAGTAGTAAAGGTAATCTTTACATAAAAAGGCATAGTAAAAAAAACGCAATTAATATATAATAGAATAGTAAAAAATTACAGAGACTAAATTCAAAACAAAAGAAATGCATAATACATTCATAAAAATATATATGAAAATATATCAAAAAATATATAAAAACTAATTATTTATAAAGCAATATCAAGTGATATGTGTGGTTGTCTGGGACTTTTAATTGTTTTCATGTCCTTACCTGTACAACCTCTGGGACACACTCTAATTAAGCAGGATAAGGTAACGGTGCCCGGATTATTAGTTACAGTCATATGAAAAAGTTTGGGCACCCCTATTAATGTTAACCTTTTTTCTTTATAACAATTTGGGTTTTTGCAACAGCTATTTCAGTTTCATATATCTAATAACTGATGGACTGAGTAATATTTCTGGATTGAAATGAGGTTTATTGTACTAACAGAAAATGTGCAATCTGCATTTAAACAAAATTTGACCGGTGCAAAAGTATGGGCACCTCAACAGAAAAGTGACATTAATATTTTGTAGATCCTCCTTTTGCAAAAATAACAGCCTCTAGTTGCTTCCTGTAGCTTTTAATGAGTTCCTGGATCCTGGATGAAGGTATATTTGACCATTCCTGTTTACAAAACAATTCCAGTTCAGTTAAGTTTGATGGTCGCCAAGCATGGACAACACGCTTCAAATCATCCCACAGATTTTCAATGATATTCAGGTCTGGGGACTGGGATGGCCATTCCAGAACTTTGTAATTGTTCCTCTGCATGAATGCCTGAGTATATTTGGAGCGGTGTTTTGGATCATTGTCTTGCTGAAATATCCATCCCCTGCATAACTTCAACTTCGTCGCTGATTCTTGCACATTATTGTCAAGAATCTGCTGATACTGAGTTGAATCCATGCGACCCTCAACTTTAACAAGATTCCCGGTGCCGGCATTGGCCACACAGCCCCAAAACATGATGGAACCTCCACCAAATTTTACTGTGGGTAGCAAGTGCTTTTCTTGGAATGCCGTGTTTTTTTTGCCTCCATGCATAACGCCTTTTTGTATGACCAAACAACTCAATCTTTGTTTCATTAGTCCACAGGACCGTCTTCCAAAATGTAACTGGCTTGTCCAAATGTGCTTTTGCATACCTCAGGCGACTGTTTGTGCCGTGCTTGCAGAAACGGCTTCTTTCCCATCATTCTCCCATACAGCTTCTCCTTGTGCAACGTGCGCTGTATTGTTGACCGATGCACATTGACACCATCTGCAGCAAGATGAAGCTGCAGGTCTTTGGAGGTGGTCTGTGGATTGTCCTTGACTGTTCTCACCATTCTTCTTCTCTGCCTTGCTGATATTTTTCTTGGCCTGCCACTTCTGCGCATAACAAGAACTGTACCTGTGTTCTTCCATTTCCTTACTATGTTCCTCACAGTGGAAACTGACAGTTTAAATCTCTGAGACAACTTTTTGTATCCTTTCTCTGAACAACTATGTTGAATAATCTTTGTTTTCAGATCATTTGAGAGTTGTTTTGAGGAGCCCATGATGCCACTCTTCATAGGAGATTCAAATAGGAGAACAACTTGCAAGTGGCCACCTTAAATACCTTTTCTCATGATTGGATACACCTGCCTATGAAGTTCAAAGCTCAATGAGGTTTCAAAACCAATTTAGTGCTTTAGTAAGTCAGTAAAAAGTAGTTAGGAGTGTTCAAATCAAGAAATTGATAAGGGTGCCCATACTTTTGCACTGGTCAAATTTTGTTTAAATGCAGATTGCACATTTTCTGTTAGTACAATAAACCTCATTTAAATCCAGAAATATTACTCAGTCCATCAGTTATTAGATATATGAAACTGAAATAGCTGTTGCAAAAACCCAAATGGTTATAAAGAAAAAAGGTTAACATTAATAGGGGTGCCCAAACTTTTTCATATGACTGTATCTATACAAATATGGGTGTGGTTGTAGTTGGTACCACAGCTTAGCCCCATTCACTTTAAGGCTATGTGCCCACGGGATTATGTACCTGCAGATATATCCGCAGGTACGTCCGCAAGTTTCCCGCAGCAGCTCACCGGATTCCGGAGATGATGCAGGATTTCAGAGAAATATCTGCGGTAAACCTGTGGAAATTCATGCGACCTACCTGCGGAAGTCCTAGCCTCTATCCCCATAGTGGAGGGCTGGGATTTCCGCAGGAATAAATGACATGCAGTTACATGCGGCTGCAGGACATCTGCAGCATATTCCGTAGCCGCACATACCGCAGCATGGACACAGCACTTCCCATGTCCCATAGGATAACATTGAGAGTGTCTGTACATGCTGAAACCTGCGGATTTATCTAGAAAATACAGATAAATCTGCAGGTTTTCCACAGCAAAATCTGCGGGTACATAGTCCCGTGGGCACATAGCCTGATAGGCACAGCTCAAGTACCTTGTTCCCTTCCCTCTATGTAAGTATCAAATTCAAATAATTCTAGTGGTAACAGAATATTTTGTTAGTTCAGAGATCATTGGATCTACAAACTGTGTTAAAGGGACTCTGTCAGTAGATTTTTGCTACATAAACTGAAGCCAACATGCTGTAAGGGTTAAGACACAAAGTTCAGGTATGCCTCTGTTGTCACAGTCCAATCTTGTGTTTATTTGCTGTTTGTTTTAGCAGTATGACCCTTAGGCCTAAGCGAGTGAGTGGAATGCGATAAAACATTGCATTCCACTCGGACCAATATCCAATATCTATGTGCCAGCACCCATGAGCGATTATTTTCTCAGCCCTAAATCGGACCGAGAAAACAGTCTCAGCGTGCTGTGGGTGCAATGCGATCCTTGTTTCTCTTGCACCCATTCATGTTTATGGGGCGTGAGAAAAATCACACTGTACTCACATTACACCAGTGTAATGCGAGTGCAGAGCGAGAATGGAAATGGCTGACAACGGAAGAGAGAGGGAGTTAAATTTCTCCCTTCCCCCTGCAGCGCTGGCCCTCCCCTCCTCAGCATCGGCCCTCCCCTTTTTCAACGCCGGCCCTCCCCTCCTCAGCGCTGGCCCTCCCCTCCTCAGTGCCAGCTCGCCCCCCGCAGTTGTGGTCCGATCGCATGATCGGACCTCAGTGGCAATGACACTCGCATGACACTCGGCTCACGCTTGCAGCACAGCGGGAGCCGAGTATCATGTGAGGATCGCATTAGTCCCTGTGTGGCCCCAGCTTTATCGTTGCTGTGGGTAGCTGACTGGTGCCATGTTGTACGGCATGCTCTCTCTTCTAACACCTCACAGTCAATGTAAAATCTCTATAGAGAGCCTGTTGTGGGCAGAGACAGCCCTGTGGATTCTGCTACATGACAAAAGCTAAAAATGCACATTGTGTCAGAACGGCTGAACCCAGTAATCTAAAGGTGGCTTTACACGCTACGAGATCGCTAAAGCGATCTTGTTGGGGTCAAAGAATTTGTGACGCACATCCGGCCGCTTTAGCGATGTCGTTGTGTGTGACACCTATGAGCGATTTTGAATCGTCGCAAAAACGTTCAAAATCGCTCACCGGTGACATCACCCCCTCTTCCCAATTATCGTTGCTGCTGCTTGGACGACGTAGTTCGTCGTTCCTGCGGCAGCACACATCGCTGCATGTGACACAGCAGGAACGAGGGACCTCACCTTATCTGCGGCCGCCGCCAATGAGGGAGGAAGGAAGGAGGTGGTCGGGATGTTATGTCCTGCTCATCTCCGCCCCTCCGCTTTGATTGGGCGGCCGCTTAGTGACGTCTCTGTGACGCCAAACGAACTGCCCCCTTAGAAAGGAGGCGGTTCACTGGTCACAGCGACGTCACTAGGCAGGTAAGCAGTGTGACGGGTCCGCGCAATTTTGTGTGCCATGGGCAACGATTTGCCTGTTGCACAAACGATGGGGGCGGGTACGCACGCACAGTTTGTAAAGCCACCCTAAGTGATAGATCATCAGATTCAGAGTCACCTTGCCTACATCATGCTGCTCTCAGATGAGGTAGCAAAAAGCTGCTGACAGATTCCCTTTACTACTTAGTCCCCCTTGTATAATAGACTCAATATAGCTAGGCATATTCCAATTACAGTTCACAAAGGTAAATCTTGATTTGAAACCTCATGTAACAAGTGATAACTATACCTCTACCAATATGACTTGGTAAATAATTTTCACCAAATATTTTAACATTTCGATTAGGAAACACAAAAATAACCTAATGCACATAGACATATAGGGAACAACTATGCAGGATTTATACTACAGTATATTACAAAAGTGTGTACACTGTGTACATCTATCACATTTTTGTGAATATATTATTATATTGTGGCGCCCTGGACCAGCCAGGTCGTCACAGGTACTACACCAACACACCCCACACCCCAGCTAGGCACACCTAGGTCAAGCACAAATCCTTGTTGCCTTCCTCCAGGGGCTGATGTCCACACCAGGGGGTGGGCAAGGCGGTTGGTCCCGCCCACCGAAGAGTTCACAGTCCTGGAGGCGGGAAAAGTAGGCAGATGAGTTTTGGAGTTAGAGAAGTGAAGTGGTAGAGGAGCAGCCTGACTGTGTCCGGGTGTGTTGCCCGGGCACATACAGCAAGGTTGGCAGACGGTGGTGACCGTCTGCAGGAGAGGCTGATTGGAGTAAACCGTAAGGACCGGGGACGGGCGGTGGCCCGCCGGTACCGGATCGGGGAGTGAAGAGAAGCCAGCACCATTCGGCAGGGCCTACGGACCCCGACCAGGCTAGGAGTCGCCGTAAAACTGGTCAAATCCGTTAGCGAAGGGAACCTCCGGGGTTTCCCAGCAGTCAAGACCCGATTGAAGGCAACAGCTCACACCGTAAAGGGAAACACAGTCACCGCCAAGGCTACAGTTCCCAGGGCCAGAGCCTGCGGGCAAAAGGGGCTCCCTCAGCATCCATCCAAGCTGGGGAGCGGGTTACCAGTGGGAAGCTATTGAAACCATAAACACAACACAGGTGCAGGGAAAGGCAGTCACCATCAACCTACCGGGAGGAGAACAACCGCAGCCGTCTGTGGGACCCGTCCATCCAGCCGTTTGTTTGACCAGAGATTCCGTGTAAATTACTGGCTGAGTGAGTACCACCGTGCCATGCGGCACAGCGCTGCCCCCGCGACCCTGCACCTCACCAGGCCCCATAACCCGCCTGTCATCCCCAACCCTCACTCGGGCCCCGGGCCAATCAACCCCCCTACCCACAGAGGGGAGAACCAACATCCAAGCTGCTCCCTGTCATCGCTCCCGTGATCCCCGTCCAGAGCAGCGGTGGTGTCACAACCTCACCACAACCGTGGGTGGCGTCACGGACAACATCCCCAAACCATACACTACCCCCCTTTCACTCACGGGCGAGGAACGCCGCTCGAGTCCCCGGGATCCGGCCCACCGCTCGATCCACCACCGAGCAGCAGCAGCAGCCGGACCCGAGCAGTGGGTGAGCGCAGCGTCCCCTCCTCCGCCCGCGACAACTTGGCGCCTTGTGACCGCCGGAGGTGTCTGGCTGAAAATTTGGAGAAGCCGCCATTTTGGGTGCGAAAAGTCCCCGCTCGAGCATCTTCCCGAGTAGTGGAGGCGCGAAAGCCGAAACCCCGCCCCTTTAGAGGAGGAGCCGGAAAAAGACTAAGGGGGACGCGGATGGAGAGATGGCGGCGTCCTCGAATTGGAGCACGGGAGTACCCGCCACCGGGGCGTCTAAGCTCTGGGGAAACCGAGGCAGAGTAGCCTTTGAAGACTGCAGCCCGGGAGAGCTCCCCGCCGGGACCGCTGCATGGCTGGAGCGGGAGCTGGGCCGGTTCTGCTTGAAGGTGAGGGCGCAGAGCCTGCAGCAGCTGCTGGATTGGAAGGCGGAGATGCGCAGGATGGTTGCCGTAGTGGGGGCCCGTGAGCAAGGGGCCGCTGCAGCCGTGCCGCGTCGCGATCAGTCCACCAAAAACTCCAGAACCAGCCATGATTGCATGGGAGTCGGGGGTCAGCACTGCAGCCGGAGGTCCAGAGAGAATGCCGCTGATGGAGGAGGGGGTCCCGAGTACACTGCCCCTGCCACCGTTCCTAACGCCCGTTAGTGGTTCTGGACTGAACTGCCTATGGAAGGAGACCCCAATGTACCGCCCGGTCCCCGAGTGGGCCGACCCCCTGCGGTGGTAGCTGCCTCAAAGTCAGCGGGGCTCCGCTGCAAGTTGTGCCCGTTGGGACCACCAGTTTAAAAGTTTGAATGATAAGTGAAGAATGATCAACCGAAGAAGTAACTTGATTGGCACCGTGATTAAACCGGCCGTTGCCGGCAACTGTTGTCCCTGTAGGGACTGTCTGCAAACCTTGCGTAAGGAACTGCTTACGGACAAGCCCGAGAACTTGCAGGGCAACCACAAACTAGTGGGATGTAAATAAAAATGTTTTTGGCTTGATACCGTTACCGCCTCCGGAGAGGCTGATTTGGGAGGATGGGCCTGGAGGAAAGGGATGGCCCAGGCCCGCCACTACCATAACCGGTGGCGATCCTCCGGGGGTTTAGGGGTCCCCATGGACGCGGTTCCCCTGAAAGAGACAGAACCCGCTCGGGCAACTTGGTGCTGGACTGGGGTCAAGGGGTGCTGCCCACTTCTCAGGGGCAGCATCAGGGCCAGGTTGTTTGGGTGGGAGAAGAGCGGAAGCCGTACCGTTGAAAAATGTTTGTGATGTTTTTATATGTCTTTTACCGTTTTTTACTCTTTTGCAGTTGACAAAAATAAAACCGGTGATGGACGGACAGCCCTCGGACGGTCTGCATTTTAATAAGGGGGAATGTGGCGCCCTGGACAAGCCAGGTCGTCACAGGTACTACACCAACACACCCCACACCCCAGCTAGGCACACCTAGGTCAAACACAAATCCTTGTTGCCTTCCTCCAGGGGCTGATGTCCACACCAGGGGGTGGGCCAGGCGGTTGGTCCCGCCCACTGAGGAGTTCACAGTCCTGGAGGCGGGAAAAGTAGGCAGATGAGTTTTGGAGTTAGAGAAGTGAAGTGGTAGAGGAGCAGCCTGACTGTGTCCAGGTGTGTGGCCCGGGCACATACAGCAAGGTTGGCAGACAGTGGTGACCGTCTGCAGGAGAGGCTGATTGGAGTGAACCGTAAGGACCGGGGACGGGCGGTGGCCCGCCGGTACCGGATCGGGGAGTGAAGAGAAGCCAGCACCATTCGGCAGGGCCTACGGACCCCGACCAGGCTAGGAGTCGCTGTAAAACTGGTCAAATCCGTTAGCGAAGGGAACCTCCGGGGTTTCCCAGCAGTCAAGACCCGATTGAAGGCAACATCTCACACCGTAAAGGGAAACACAGTCACCGCCAAGGCTACAGTTCCCAGGGCCAGAGCCTGCGGGCAAAAGGGGCTCCCTCAGCATCCATCCAAGCTGGGGAGCGGGTTACCGGTGGGAAGCCATTGGAACCGTAAACACAACACAGGTGCAGGGAAAGGCAGTCACCATCAACCTACCGGGAGGAGAACAACCGCAGCCGTCTGTGGGACCCGTCCATCCAGCCGTTTGTTTGACCAGAGACTCCGTGTAAATTACTGGCTGAGTGAGTACCACCGTGCCGTGCGGCACAGCGCTGCCCCCGTGACCCTGCACCTCACCAGGCCCCATAACCCGCCGGTCATCCCTAACCCTCACTCGGGCCCCGGGACAACCAACCCCCCTACCCACGGAGGGGAGAACCAACATTCAAGCTGCTCCCTGTCATCGCTCCCGGGATCCCCGTCCAGAGCAGCGGTGGTGTCACAACCTCACCACAACCGTGGGTGGCGTCACGGACAATATCCCCAAAACCACACACCACCCCCCTTTCACTCACGGGCGAGGAACGCCGCTCGAGTCCCCGGGATCCGGCCCACCGCTTGAGCCACCACCGAGCAGCAGCAGCAGCAGTAGCCGGACCCGAGCAGTGGGTGAGCGCAGCGTCCCCTCCTCCGCCCGCGACAATATCATGGGATAACACAGAAGATATGACACCTTAATACAATGTAGTAAATATAGAGTTTGCATAACAGTGTAATTTTGGTGTGCCCTCTAAGTAACTCAACACACAGCCATTAATGACTAATTTGCTTGCAGAAAAAAGTGAGTACACCCCTAAGTGAAAATTGCCAAATTGTGCACAAGTAACCATTCTTCATCCCTAGTGTCATCATGTGACTCATTAGCGTTAAAAGGACTTATGTGTGAATGGGGAGCAGATGTGTTAAATTTGGTGTTATTGCTCACACACTCATACGGGTCACTAGAAGTTCAACATGGCACCTTATGGAAAAGACCTCTCTGAGGATCTGAAAAAAAGAATGCTATACATAAAGATATCCTAGGCTATAAGAAGATTGCTAACACCCTGAACTGAGCTGCGGCATGGTGGCCAAGAAGATAGAACGGTGTAACAAGACAGGTTCCACTCAGAACAGGCCTCACCAAGATCGACCAAAGAAATTGAGTTCATGTGCTCAGCATTATATCAAGAGGATGTCTTTTCTTAGTGCTGCCAGCGCTGCTGCAGAGCTTAAACGGGTGGGGGGTCAGCCTGATAGCACTCAGACCATACATAGCACACTGCCTCAAAATTCGTCTGCATGACTGTCGTCCCAGAAGGAAGCCTCTTTTAAAGATGATGCACAGGAAAGCCTACAAACAGTTTGCTGAAGAGAAGCAGGCTAAGGATATGGATTCCTGGAACCATGTTCTGTGGTCTTATGAGACCAATATAAACTTATTTGATACAGATGGTATCAAACGTCTGGCGACAACAAGGTGAGGAGTACATAGACAAGTGTCTAGGGCGGTATCTCCTGCCTCCCTGAAGATGTCACACTGTGGGGGAAAAAAACAACATTGCTAAAAGCCTGCGACCACCTGGCTTCTTCCTCCAGCCGCAGGCATTCAGCACATTGACGGCCGAGAGCAGGTATCAGTCAGGTATCAGTCAGTGACACCGCTCACCCCTCTCTCTGCTTGCGCCCCACGGCCGTCTCTCCCTACATGCACTCAATTATATTTGCCTATATCAGATGCGAATACAACTGCTTTAAGCTTGACCTGGGGGACAGCAGCAATCCGCTCCCTGTCCCGCCAGGAACTCTAGCAGAATGGAGGACACTTCTGGTTTGCAGCCTGCTGAAGATAGCACATGCAGGTGATGTCGGATGACATGATGTTGTGCCGCCCCGGCGCAGACCAGGGTGCTCAGATCCAGGGAGGTAATGGCTCGAAGGGTCTGGACCCAGGCTCGGCACTCGCTCCGATCCTTGAAAGGGGATTATTTACAGGGGAGAAGTTCGTGACGCCACCTATGGGTTGCGGTAATAGGAGTACCGCCGCTGCTGGAAGGAGTACCGGGGCAAATGGTGGGGAGCAGCAAGGTGTCAGTCCCTCCGCAGGTAGGGAAGGCCCCGGCCTCTGGGGTATTTGGTGAGATGTTTGGGAGCGCAGGGTGCAGGGGAACCAGAGTACTCACTGTGGATAGTCATGGTGCAGGATGAGGATTGTAAAGCAGACACTCAAACTGAAGATAAACCAAAGACTCTGTGCATCACAGTCTCTACAGGGGAGCCTGTCGTGGTGTCCGCTCCCAGCAGTGTCACTGGGTAATCCGGAGCTGCCTCCGTGCACAAGTTAGTCCTTTGTGTGGCCCCTCGGCTTGAAGCTGTTGGGGCCCCGCTCACTATGTTTTTAGTGTAGCTGTGCTCTTGATGGCTGGCACTTGAGATTTTTGTGGTCCACGTTACTGGAAAGCCCTATCCCCCGCAGTGTGCTGTCTCCTTCAATCTCTGAGCTCCTAGGGAAGTTGATAAAGAGACTCTCCTTCCCAGGTTAATTATCAGGACGATAAACTGTCTCCTGACCTAGGGTCCTGTACCAAGTTGTGCTCTATACCGGTCAGTTCTTTTGGATTTCTGATGCCGACAGTCCTCCTAGACTATGTCCGTCACACCCTTCCAATGTCGCTGCCACCGGTCTCCAACTCCTCTGGTCCCGGACCACCGTCTGCGACCCAACCTCGGTCTAGCTCCCCGGGAGCTACTACTCCCCAGCTCATCACTCTTTGAGGGCTCTCACTGAACTCTCCCCTGTGGCACCCTTATATATTCAAGGGTGCCATAATGTAGTAGTGCCATTCAATCATCCAGCACCCTCTGATGAATAGGCTAGAACAGGGAATGGAGCTGCGCTGGATGGGAAGTCAGGGTTAGTTGAGTGTAGAATTTTGTTTTTTTTTTCCTATATTTGTCACTGAATTGGGGAAATTACAATAGTGGCTGAATATAGAGACATAATCGGCAGACTGTGGGGACATGAAGGGCTGGCTGTGGAGACATACATGGAGCAGGCTATAAGGACATACAGTAGAGTAGGGAGGATAACTATCTTACCTGTGTAAGGACATACATGCGGCAGGCTGTGGGGACATAAGTAGGGTTGGCTGTTGGGACATTACCAGATGGACTGTTTGTGAGGAAATCATACTATATGCAAAACCGTTGGGAACATTATAGTATGAGCTATGGGGGACATAATACCTTGGCTGAGGGGACCTAATACTTGTCATGCCTCGGATTTGATACGGTAGTCTCCTGTGCTATGGTTTGTTTTCTTCTCCACTGAGCCACAGTCAGGTTCGGTTGCTGTCCTGGTTGTGTGTTTCTGCCAACAGGTGTTTCCCATGCTGTAATTAAGTCTGCCTTATCACCTAGGTTGCAAATCAAAAAGGTCCGTGGAGCCTCTGTTAGGAGTCTCAACACAGAAAATAGCCAGATATCCCTCTGGGAAGGACCTAGCCAAGGAGTCGCTTTTTTTAGGAGACCACCATAACCACCATATTAAGTGGCCCTTTAAGTCAATATCCAGCTCTTGATGAGTTTAAAGATATGACAAGGGAAATACCAAGGCCAGGTATCCATCCAGACAGCTGTTTCGGGGTATTGCCAATCCTCAGTGTGGAGTAGGATTCTGGCCAGGTGGGAGCAATGCCTAGTAGACCAACAAGACAAAATAATCAGTGATCTCGGGGAGACCAGCGAGAGAAAACACTACCGGCAGCCAGCGAGGGCGCTCAACACAGTCTCAACACAGTAAAATCCAGGTGCATTGACCCCTGGGAAGTATGCAAATCAAAAAGGTCCATGGAGCCTCTGTTAGGAGTCTCAACACAGAACAGAAAATAGCCAGATATCCCTCCGGGAAGGACCTAGCACCTAGGTTAACTATTTAAAGCTTCCCCAGGCTTGCATTTCTCGCTGGTGATATTTCTGAAGGGGACCCTGCTTGGAATTAAAGCCTTTTTGCCAAGTGCTTTTTCTGGCAGATTGTTACTTTTGGTTTTCTTTATTTTGTACTGTGCACCTTCCCCTGGATTTTTTAGGAGGTAAGTGATACCCTCGATTGCCGCTTAGGAAGCAAAGGTCCAAATGATCAACTTTGTTATCCAGTTTAAGTTGTTTCAGTCTGTACAGGGGCCTTTAGGGACTGCACAGCTAGAACTTCTAGTATGTACAAGAACCGGGTGGGTCAGGTGTAGTAGTATTGTGTTAGACCATTTTTCATATTTTCCAAGTGTGTGGTACTACGCGCATAAAAACTACTGTAAAGGGGCCTGTTTTGACCATACTGTATTGGGGCTGTTGAGGACATTATACTGTATAGGAGGCTGTGGTGACCATATTGTATGTTGGGGGCATTGGTGGACATAATACTGCATGGGGTGCTGAGGTGGATATCATAGTATATATTGGAGCTGTTGTGGATATCATACATATGAACAGCTGTGGTGACCATCATACCGTGCAGGGTAGGGCAGGGCAAAATGAGGCTCTTGGGCCACATCTGGCCTTCTGGCTGTTCTAGTCTGCACCATGCTCTCCCCTGCCACTCTATGTCCCAGCAATTTGCATCCTCAAGATGCAGACAGAGATGAACAAATTAGTGAAGGAGAGGCCGCTGGCTCTGTTTTCTGCCAATCAGTGTGAGGCACATAAGACGTGATGACGTCACATCATCACGTGTGCTGTGGAGCGTCAGTGCACCGGTGACAGGAGCAGACCACGGAGTGGAACAGTGGTGAGATTAGTATGTGTTTGTAGCACCCCTGCGGTATCAGGTGCCTTAAAATGTAACCGTGGAAACCCAAACCCCGGAATATCCGTGCCAGTCAACACACCAGCACCCTCAGGCCACATACACAACCCCAATTCCAAACTAGCAACAGGTAAAAGGGAAGGGCACTGATTGTATAGTCGCCATCCAATCTGTAGGAAGAGACTCAGCAAGGGGAGGGGCCAGTGGTCAGTTGAGAAGTTGGTGGGAGGAAGTAGTCAGTTAAGTTAGGAGAAGTCAGAGAAGGAGAGAGTGTGGAGTGAAGTAAAGAGAGGAAAAGTCTAAAGACCTGAAGTAACAACGGAGTGCTGTAACAGGAGTGAGGGACTGTGGAGTAAGGAACCAGGACTCCAGGAACCGTGGGTTACCTGTGGAAGTGTAATACTTCAGGAACCGCAGCGCGCCCGTGGAAGTCTGGAACCTAGGCTCACAGGACTCAGCACAAGGCGGGGTGCAGATCCTAGGACAGTGAGACACTATATGGTCAACTGTTAAATCTGCCAGGTGAGGGGATCTTCGGGGTCCGTCACCATCCAAAGAGTCTGAAGCATCAGCAGCACAGAGGGGACCGGGGATTGAACCCCTTAAATAGTCCATGCTGCCTGCTATAGGACCAAGACAGAAACAGAGGAGTTCCCAAGTAGCTCTAGGCCACGGGAGCCCATCAACAACAAGTGTGCATGGAGGACAGCTATCCGAGGTCACAGGTGACACGGAGAACAAGGAGAGTGGGAACAAATGTAACCGACACTAGCGGGTTCAGGTACAAAGCCCAAAGTAAAACGGCAAGTTAAAACTGCAATACTGGTGTGGACTGTTTCCTTCTCGCTTCCGTACACATACATTGACTGTTTCTTACTACAACCCCCATCATCTACTGCTGGGGCCCAGCCCTGCATGCGGAGGGCCCAAAACACCCAAGTTGCATTACTCCATCAGCCCCAGCTGCGGCTTCAAATAACCTGGCCGCACACCGCAAGTGGCGTAGTCAAAAAACTTTTATTATATTTTATTTTTCTCCCATTTTTCACCCTCTTTTTATCGGACCGACTCTCACGGTCACGGAACTGGGCATCGGCCGTGACCATGACTGATCCTCCCCTGCACACCACGCGCCCGAGACCGAGAACCCCACTGCTCTGGGGCATCACATGCTTTTTTTCATGTGTATGAGATGTTTGTATGAGGCTGTGTCAGTGCTCATACTGCACAGTATATAGGGGCTCATAAGTATGTGTAGGAGGTTATTTGGTATTAATAAATACTGTGAAAAGGGGGCACAGAATGGATATGGAGAGGGGCAGTGTGAAATGGGGACAAAGTATGAATAGAGATTAGCATGGCAGGGGGACTGCCTGGAAATATAAAGAGTGTGAGGGAAAGAATTGTAGAGAGGACAGCAATGTTATAGGCCGTGGTTGAAAAGAGTGGACACTGTGATGGTTGTAGCTGATAATAGCAGACTGTGCGGTTATAGATCATTAAGGCGGACAGTGTGGAGGCCATTTACCATAAAAGACTTATTTAGGGCATAATATGGATAGATATTGTTATGCTGAGAGCATTTTAATAACACTCTTAATTTTAAGGGATTTGAGGGTTCTTCGGGAATGGGGGACACCATGGACTTTGTCAGCCTTTGGAACCAAAATACCTTGTTCAGGCCCTGATTAGCACACTGCAATTAATGCATCCATCCATATGAAAAATGTTAACTAAGTACCTCACAACTTTAGTAAGTCAGTAAAAAGTAGTTAGGAGTGTTCAAATCAAGAAATTGATAAGGGTGCCCATACTTTTGCACCGATCAAATTTTGTTTAAATGCGGATTGCACATTTTCTGTTAGTACAATAAACCTCATTTCAATCCAGAAATATTACTCAGTCCATCAGTTATTAGATATATGAAACTGAAATAGCTGTTGCAAAAACCCAAATTGTTATAAAGAAAAAAGGTTAACATTAATAGGGGTGCCTTATTCATATGACTGTATACTGTCTTAATGGTAGGTCAGCTATATACAAGTAGTGGGACAATAAATCACTGAATTTTGGTTTTCATGCAGTCCCATCACGTGATAAAAAAAAGCACCTAGTCAAGAAATCTACCTTTACGCACATTTGTGAAAGAATGGGTCGATCTACAGAGCAGGAAAATGTGTACTGTGGAGTGATGAATCACTCTGGGCTTGGCAAATGCCAGGAGAACATTACCTGCCTGTCTGCATTCTGCCAACTATAAAGTTTGTTGGAGTCGGGATAATGCAATGATGTTGTTTTTCAATAGTTGGTTTAGCCCTCTTAGTTCCATTGAAGGGCAACTTAATGAATTGTGCATTACAAGACAATTTAGACAATTGCATCCTACCAACATTGTGGCCACAGTTTCATGAAGGTCCTTTTTTACAATATGACTGTGCCACTTTGCAAAAAACATAGTCCATAAGCCATGGTTAGTGAGTTAGGTGTTGAGGAATTATCAACAAAGAACCCTGACTTCAACCCCATCAAACAATTTTGGAAATAACTACAATGGAGACTACATCCAGCATCAATGGACTGCATCCAATATCAACTGCTAGAGAAACACTCCAAAATCTTGTTGAAAGTCTTCCCAGAAGAGTGGAACTGGCTGAAGGTGCAAAGGGGAAACCAGTTTTACATTAATGGTTATGGATTTTGAATGGGCTACCAAAAATGTTCATGTGGGTGCAATGTGTAGGTGTTTCAATACTTTTTTCCATATAGTGTAGATCTAATTTTTGGATTTTCTATCAAGATCCTAATGAAAACAAGGTTCATAGTTTGGTTGTGTTGTGGTCTAGCCCCTCAATGACATATGACGTACTATGTACGTCATATGCCGGCTCCCAGACTTTGATGCGGGAATGTGAGCTCCATCTGCAGCTGTTAAAAGCTACTGTCAATCTGTGACAGTGGTATTTATAAAATGGCAGGGACATATTTGATATCATTGTGTTTATAAAAGTCTGATCTATGAGAACATAAAATATTTTAATCCAATCGATAACTGGCGTTACAATAAAAAAAAAAACACTAGTATTCAGTTTAAGTGTTAACAGTTATGATAAAGTATATAACCACTCCTGATTTATTCCTTATTTTCTTTCTTTTTCCTTTATTTTTTCTTAATTATCTGGATGGCCGAATCCGAACAGTTACTTGGAGTTCTCTGAGAACTCCATGTTGGGGGTCTGTGCACAGTTACTTGGTATCCGGTATGGACCCCAAACTTTATAGTTCGGGTTCGCCCATCACTACCAGTGAGCTTACATTTAAAGTTGTAAATGCTATCAGTCCAAATAGGCAATAGACATAAAATGAAGTTATGGTAACCAAGCAATAGTGTAACCAAATTTACACAGGATATATATAAATTTTACTCATGACCACCAAGTCATAAGGGAATGGGAGCATTCACAAAATATCATGAGTCACCAGGGGTAGCTTAATCTCTTCTACAGTCCCCAAATGCTGTAGTAGTAGTTCTGTTCTCCCAATTATACAAGAACAGTTACAATCAATAAGGGAAAATCAGTGCTTTAACCTTTACTGTTGTTTCTAAGTTTAAAAATAAGCCATTTTCAGTGAAAGGATAGACATGCATTGCGTTTGTGCCCACTGTTGGGTCCATAAACTCAGGAGGTATATATCCGACAGTGGCCACAGCTAGTTTGGATGCCAAGGCATGGTACGTTCCTTTGCAGTAGTCCTCTTTAAAGGAGAGAAAAATATGTTAAAAAAACCAGTACCCAGAAGCATATCAGCCAAAGACAGAAAAGCACACTTTTGGCTTTCATCTGAAGAATGGAGGTCTATAGGAACTTAGTGTTTGGAGGGTTTTTCACTTTCGTATTTTTAATGCTACATGCACACGGTGAGTATTTGGTGAGTTTTTTACCTCAGTATTTGTAAGCCAAAACCAGGAGGGAAAGAACAAGAAAAGTATAATAGATACACAAGCACCACTTGTATATTTTTTACCCATTCCTGGTTTTGAATTATAAATACCGAGGTAAAAACTGACCAAATACTCAACGTACGAATGTGGCCTAACAGGACTTGCAAAAACAAAATTCATTATGTAGTAAATTTTGCATTTGGCAGTGATTGTGTTTAATTTGAGTCTTCTTATTCATTTTTAGGACTTGTGCAAAATCTGTTGTAGCTTTAGATTACCGTAAATTAATGCAGAAATATGGAAAATTTGGAAGGGTTCTCAAGATTTCAGCCAACACTACACATACACCGAGATATGTCTGATCTTAATGTTATTGGTATAACCAGTACTGTGTTAGCCCAAGTCCATGTGAAGCATAATCTAAGTATGTACATAAGGATCTTGTCTTTATTGATGTACTATCCTTTAAAGTATATCAATATCACTTATATTTATTTCATATATGCCGGCTGTAAGTACTGACCAGGCTTTCGATAGGGAAGCATGCATATGGCTTCATCAGCTGCATCATTTTCCCAGTGCAAAGACTGATATTAACACAAATGGGTTTAAATGGGAAGCTGCCATAAAAGCAGGCACATAAATGTAATTCTTCCAGACGCTATTTTGATGCACATTTTTTGATGTCATGAATATTTAATGAAATGGCCCAAACTAAAGCCATATAACATTCTTACATTACTGATGCCTGAGCCCGTGAGCTACAAACATTAGAGCCATGATTGAGTGTACTAAAATGAACTCATTCAGCATTGCATTGATTAGTCGAAACGCAGGCAAAGAGAAGGGAGAAGAGGAGAAGATGCGTTACCCCACTTAAGAATAAAAGCTGGCACAATTGAAGGTTTCATTGCTAAAGCAAGGACAGCATTATACACTAACCCATAATTAAATAAATAAGGTATCGTTGTAAAGCACTGCTTGCCGAGACCTGACATTAATCTGGTGGGATGTTAATTAGGTTCAAAGACTGCTTCCGGTGTTATTCGAGTAATTTATTATGTCACAAATTGCAAGATGTACTGGCTGACCTGCCCGGCTGCCTCGTATCAGCAATCTGGAGGGCAGCTAATTATCTTCTTCCCTATAAGCATGTACATTTTTTTTCTATCCAGTGGAAGTTAAAGTGGAAGAAACAGTCTTAAGAAAATAATTTGGCTCTGCAAGACGGGAACACTTTTCTAGTCTGAAGAATAAGTAGAAGCCAGAGATTTAGTTGTAAAGAGCAATTTTTCTATTATATCTTAGAGAACGCAAGTTGATATTTTAGCTGGCATTTCTTGTACATAGAGACAAAGACTAAGATACTGTTTATTGTCTGTACACGTACGGGCTCCAACCTCAAGGAATGGTAATCAAAACAGCTACATCGCAATATTAAGCCATCATGTCCAGGCAGTCACCGACCTGCAGTTCTGTAACTCTCTGTTGAAATGAATGATGGCTAATTTATGTTATTAAGGACTGGCTCTATTCATTTGTTCTATTACAATCAGCCAGAATAGTATAATCTGTTGCTATAACCTCGGGTTTCTTGAGTTTGAAATTCTATTTTTGCTTCTAAATTTGCTGCTAAGATTTTTAGACTTCAGTGTGACAACAATAATCCATCAATAAGTAAAGCAAAGGAATGGCGGTGCAAGCCAATATGTATGGGTACGGTCTGAACAAGGGCGCATTTACATAGCACGAATATTAGGAAGGAGTGTCTCCGATAATTATGCAGTGTAGACAGGCTGTCAGTCACTGGATGAACAAGCAAAATGATCTCTTGGCTGGCTTAAAAAAATTGCGTTCAGGAGCACACTAGTCTATTTAAACAGGACATCTTCTGTCAAGAACAATGGCAGCCTATGTGGACAGAACATTCCATTATTAAGCTTTCCGTTCGCATAAGAGATGAAGATGCAATCTGCCTGTCTAACCAGGCTATTAAATGATCACTGATCCATAAATACAGTATCTAGCGGATCTATGGTGGTTTAAAAATGCATTCAAGCCTTCATAAATCCAATCTTTAGTTGCTTCTTGTTGACAAAATAGGTGGCCACCTAAGATGACATTGGAGATGTGCAATGTGTGTAAGGGGTACTTTGCACGCTGCGACATCGCAGGCCGATGCTGCGATGCCGAGCGCGATAGTACCCGCCCCCGTCGCAACTGCGATATCCTTGTGATAGCTGCTGTAGCGAACATTATCGCTACGGCAGCTTCACATGGACTCACCTGTCCTGCGACCGTTGCTCTGGCCGGCGATCCGCCTCCTTATTAAGGGGGAGGGTAGTGCGGCGTCACTGCGACGTCACACGGCAGGCGGCCAATAGGAGCGGAGGGGCGGAGATGAGCGGGATGTAAACATCCCGCCCACCTCCTTCCTTCCGCATATCCTACGGAAGCCACAGTGACGCCGGTAGGAGATGTTCCTCGCTCCTGCGGCTTCACACACAGCGATGTGTGCTGCCGCAGGAGCGAGGAACAACATCGGACTGTCACGTCAGCGTAATCATGGATTACGCCGACGCTGCACCGATGATACGATTACGACGCTTTTGCGCTCGTTAATCGTATCATCGAGCCTTTACACACTACGATGTCGCATGCGATGCCGGAAGTGCGTCATTTTCAATTTGACCCCACCGATATCACACCTGCGATGTTGTAGTGTGCAAAGCCCGCCTTAGAGAAAAAAAATAAATCCAATTCAACAACTAGGTGGCTATGCGAGAGAGCAGAGGACTAAGGCTAAGACCGCACTTTGAGTTGCCTACATGCAGTTTTGAACGCACGTTTTGGGCTTAATTGATTTGACCAAAGTTGCCTGTTTCAGAACTTTAGCGATGAAAACGCATGCGTATTTACCGTGTTAAAGATGCGTTTTCAGTGCTTTTTACATGCCTTTTCACCTGTGTTTTGACAGATGCGTTTTGAACATCAAGACAATGCTAAATAAAGATTAAATAGTCAAACATCATGAAAAAAGAGAAAAAAAAGGAAAACAGGTTTAATTTTGGAATTAATAAAGAAAATATTTATATTTCATGAAATTATAGCGGTTTTATAATATTTAATGTTAAAATAGCAATAAAATCAAAATTTTCTTAAATTTAATTGTCGGACTATGTGTGTGTGTAAAGGGACATATTATTCCATTATTTTAATGTCAGAAAAGCATGCGTTTTTTAAGTAAAAAACGCATGTTTTTTTCACCTGAAAAGCAGGTAAAACGCAGGAAATTTGAAGTTTTTTGGTTTTTGCCATTTCTCATTGACTTCAATGTTAACAAAATGCACACAAAATGGCAATAACAATTGACATGCTACTTCTTTGAACGCATGGTTTTTGCCACAAAATATGCAATTAAACACAGCGTTTTAAAACGCAAAGTGCAGTCTAGAAATCCCCATTTTCCATAGACTTTGTTGTAAAATGAAAACGCATGCCTTTTGGCATGAAAAAGGTGCTTCTCAAAACGGACCTAAAAAGCACCTGAAACGCAGGTGGAAACGCAAAGTGCGGTCTTAGCCTAAGCACACGTGGATGGCCATGTGAGAGAGCAGTGGTCCGAGAAGCATGTGGGCGGCTGTACAGGAGTGCAGAGGACCATGCAACCTATGGGTGGCAATACAGGCAAACAGAGGACCATGCAGCACGAGGATGGCCATGCAGGAGTGCAGAGGACCATATAACCCGTGGGTGGCTATGCAGGCAAATAGAGGACCAGACAGCATGAAGATGGCTATGCAGGAGAGAAGGGGAATGCGCAATACGAGTATACCCGCAAGGACAATGGGGCAGAGGACAGATCCGTAAACATGATGCTATTTATCTTCCCTTTGTGCTAACATGCTAAGAGGGCAGAATGAGAGCAGGAAGTAATGCCCTTGCGATTAGTCCCAGAGCTCATTAGCATATGATAAAGGATCTTTAGAAATACTTTTTCTAAAGATGTCTTTATGTAAGCTACTAGATACAGGGACGGTTAGGCAGAAAATTAGCAATATGTTCCCAGAACTGCTCGTGGTTCTGGGTGCATATTGCACCTGACAGGTTCCCTTTAAGCAACCACTGATCAATTAAGATCAACTGATTGGCAGATATTTAATGTTGCAAGTCGGGTGGTGTAAACCAATCTTAATATATTTAATGAAGCAAACAATAATCATGGGATCTCAATGCTGAAATGTTTTCAAAATCAGTTACAAGAGTCATTTACATATATTTCAGATACTGAAAAAGTAAAAGAGAAAAAAAAATACATTAAAAAATGCCTTTAATATTCTAGAATTTAACCATGGCTCATAGTAGATCATAGATTGTAAGCTGGGCCATCAGTCCACATGGTATGCCTCTAAACTGTAAAGTGCTGTGGAATATCTTGGCACTATAAAATAAAAATTATTATTATTGTAACAAGATTATTGGATGAACGCGGTAAATATATTATTCTCCCTCACATTTCAATGTGAAGACTACGAAGACTAATATACTACACCACATATACTATTCTTACATTGTTGTACAGTATTGCAGCTTCTCTGCTTGTTAGGTTCGATTAGACAATGCCATAAAGTAAGCCGAATGTATTCCTTCTAATGTAACATTAATAAAGAATACACAAGGAGCAAAGACAATACAAGAACAATCCTTAATGCCATCACATTATTGTTGGACATAAAAAGGTAATCTCTTGTTATTGCCTTTCATCAGGGCACTTTCCATACTCTTTATTCATGATCTACAACTTATCTTAATGTAACACTAATTTAATATAGCCGTAAGGTTTTGTCTGCATTTTAATTGCCAGAATTTGCATAATAATCAATACACTACCGCTATTAATTCATATATACATAAAAGCTAGCAGAGGAAGGGTAATGTTTATACACTGGACTTGTTAAAACCTTTTACTATTGCACTTCTTCTTTACTCCTTTCAGCATTTTCAGCGAAATAATAATACAGAATCCGTGTTCACATTAATATTACTGATGGCAGCACACGTTCTAATAACGTAGTAATTGACAATTGTAAAATGCTAAATATGGGTTTCGGTAATTATGATAAATCCTCCCAAATTGGATGCATTCACATTTACACGTTGCACCAAATAATTTTTTTACCTTAAAGATACCATACAATGAAGACACACTGCAATAATCATGTAGCGTTCACCTTTGTGTTTGGGAGCCCCTGTTCTCACAATAAATTGAGGCAGTGGTCCTTACTTAGACCTGTCACCTGGATTTCCGACCAGTAACACTTGCTGAGAATTTTTTTTATCTTTTCCGGTGTGCCACGATTTTAATTCAGGTCAATTCATCATATAAATATTCATTAAAGAGGCCCTCCATGGAACTCCCACCTATGCATGTGGGCTAGCTCTATTCATGATGTCATATTAAGCATATCGGCAGTGGCCGGCTAGTGGGAATAAGTGGAAATTTATGTTAGGCCCATGGTATTGTAATCCATATGCATATTCAATGAATATTATATACTGTATATAGGCATTGAAGCAGATTTTGCACAAGACGCAGAGGGAAATAATGAAATCAGATTTGCTGCCATGCCACAGTAAAGGCTACTTTACACACTGCGATATCGGTCCCGATATTGCTAGTGTGGGTACCCGCCCCCATCTGTTGTGCGACACGGGCAAATCGCTGCCTGTGCCGCACAACATCGCCCAGAGCCGTCACACATACTTACCTGTCCGGTGACGTCGCTGTGACCGGCGAACCGCCTCCTTTCTAAGGGGGCGGTTCGTGCGGCGTCACAGCGACGTCACTGAAGCGTCACTGAACCGCCGCCCAATAGCAGCGGAGGGGCGGAGATGAGCGGGACGTAACATTCCGCCCACCTCCTTCCTTCTGCATAGCAGCCGGGAGGCAGGTAAGGAGAGCTTCCTCGTTCCTGCGGTGTCACACGGAGCGATGTGTGCTGCCGCAGGAACGAGGAACAACTTCGTTACTGCTGCAGTAACGATTTTTAAAAATGGACCCCCATGTCGCCGATTAGCGATTTTGCACGTTTTTGCAACGATGCAAAATCGCTTATCGGTGTCACACGCAACGGCATCGCTAATGCGGCCGGATGTGCGTCACAAATTCCGTGACCCCAACGACTCCGCATTAGCGATGTCGCAGCGTGTAAAGCCCCCTTTAGGCCTCATTTAGATGGACCATTTTTCATAAGTGTGCTGGACGCAATTTTTTTAAACACTTTTGCTCTTTGTATCAGTTTTTATTACCAATGTGACATCCATTTTTCTTGTATACAAAAAATATGGGAAAAATTGAGTGTACATGGATAGAATCCAAATACTATACATTTTTTTCGATGGACTTATTCACCTGAATGGGTGATTTTGATCTGCAAGTTGGATAACAAACTGCATAGGTCTCCATTTCTCTTTTTGCTTACAATCGGACAGCAAATGAAAAAAAGACGCATAAATGACCAAAAAATATGACAAATGTGTTTTATTCTTGAAACACACAGATAGAACATGTACATGAAAAACAGACATCTGAATGTGACCTATATGCAATTGGCTATACTGACTGGAAATAAAAGCCTAGTCAGTTTATTAAGAAGAGACAAAACAAGAAAGCCTGCGGAGACTACATAAGCAAGGATGGTTGACCTCAGGGAGATCAACATCCAGCACCGTGGAGACACCATCACATGTTTCTCAACGCAGTGATTCTAGAGCAATGCCCCCTGGGAAATATTCAAAACAAGAAAGCCTGCGGAGACACCATCACATGTTTCTCAACGCTGGCAGGGAACTGGCCAGGTCTTTCACCGGGAAAACATGGTATCCATCCCACTAGCCAGTTTCCTACTCCACACTGATGAGGGGCCCTGAAACAGCTGTCTGTGGACGGATACCATGTTTGGCATAGGTGGTCTCCTTGACTGGAGACTGCCCTTCCCGTGGTTGTTCCTTCCCGGTGAAAGACCTGGCCAGTTCCCTGCCAGCGTTGAGAAACATGTGATGGTGTCTCCGCAGGCTTTCTTGTTTTGAATATTTCCCAGGGGGCATTGCTCTAGAATCACTGCGTTGAGAAACATGTGATGGTGTCTCCGCGGTGCTGGATGTTGATCTCCCTAAGGTCAACCATCCTTGCTTATGTAATCTTCTACTAGGCAATGCTCCCACTAGCCAGTTTCCTACTCCACACTGATGAGGGGCAAATACCCCGAAACAGCTGTCTGTGAATGGATACCATGTTTGGCATAGGTGGTCTCCTTGACTGGAGACTGCCCTTCCCGTGGTTGTTCCTTCCCGGTGAAAGACCTATCCAGTTCCTTGCCAGCGTTGAGAAACATGTGATGGTGTCTCCGCAGGCTTTCTTGTTTTGAATATTTCCCAGGGGGCATTGCTCTAGAATCACTGCGTTGAGAAACATGTGATGGTGTCTCCACGGTGCTGGATGTTGATCTCCCTAAGGTCAACCATCCTTGCTTATATAGTCTTCTAATAGGCATTGCTCCCACTATTATTATTATTATTTATTATTATAGCGCCATTTATTCCATGGCGCTTTACAAGTGAAAGAGGGTATACGTACAACAATCATTAACAGTACAAGACAGACTGGTATAGGAGGAGAGAGGACCCTGCCCGCGAGGGCTCACAGTCTACAGGGAATGGGTGATGGTACAATAGGTGAGGACAGAGCTGGTTGTGCAGTGGTCTACTGGACTGAGGGCTATTGTAGGTTGTAGGCTTGTTGGAAGAGATGGGTCTTGAGGTTCCTCTTGAAGCTTTCCATGGCACTAGCCAGTTTCCTACTCCACACTGATGAAGGGCAAATACCCCGAAACAGCTGTCTGTGGATGGATACCATGTTTGGCATAGGTGGTCTCCTTGACTGGAGACTGTCCTTCCCGTGGTTGTTCCTTCCCAGTGAAAGACCTGGCCAGTTCCCTGCCAGCGTTGAGAAACATGTGATGGTGTCTCCGCAGGCTTTCTTGTTTTGAATATTTCCCAGGGGGCATTGCTCTAGAATCACTGTGTTGAGAAACATGTGATGTTGATCTCCCTAAGGTCAACCATCCTTGCTTATGTAGTCTTCTACTAGGCATTGCTCCCACTAGCCAGTTTCCTACTCCACACTGATGAGGGGCAAATACCCCAAAACAGCTGTCTGTGGATGGTCTCCCGCTGTATAACGATCTCTGCTGTCATTGGGATCCTGTCACACAGTGTCAAACATAGCGATGCGTCCTGCCCAGCAGGACATCGCCTTTGAAGAAAATTGGTCCCAACCATTCAACAACGACTAGCGATATCACAGCAGGGGGCTGATCGCTGGTAGGTGTCACACATAACGAGATCGCTGTTGAGTCATTAGCGATCTCGTTGTGTGTGACGGGGCCTTAAGACTTAAGGTACCGTCACACTAAGCGATGCTCCAGCGATCCCACGATCCCATCAGCGATCTGACCTGGCAGGGATCGCTGGAGCATTGCTACATGGTCGCTGGTGAGCTGTCAAACAGGCAGATCTCACCAGCGATATTTACCTTGGTTACAGCTTACAACATGACATACCTTCATTGTATAGACAATCATCTTGGCAATCTCATACATAAATGTGACCTGAAACTACAGTATTTATCATATGATTAGTTATGCAAATTATTGTCATGTTACTGCATTATTACTGTTTTGCTTCTTTGAAAATCTTTTTCTTCCTGTATATTATAAATTACAACCTGTTCTCACTTTCCCTAATAGCTTAGTATGTTATTAGATTGATTCCCAAATGAAAGGTCACTGGTTTGAATTAAGTAACAGCCATGAAGAAGATTTCCCAAGAAAAGAGAAACAGCATCATCCAGCTCAATGATAGCAATCTCCCGACCAAGAAAATTGCCAAACTTCAAGGTGTGAGTGCCATGACAGTTGGAAGAATGCGAAAAGAAGTCCATCCATTCATTCAAAAGTGAAGAAGTGAACATCCAGGCAAAATATTGGCGTCAACAAGTAAGCTCATCACAAGGTTTATAAGTTCTGGTGTGACAAACAGTGGAGGTAGCTTGTATACTTCATAATAGTGAGATCATAGATGTCCATGCAAGCACTGTGCGATGCGTGTTACACAAGTCCGGAATGGTGGGATGAAAAAAGGTGAGGAAGCATCAACTTCAACATCATCATAAGAAGGGTCGGTTCGAGTTTGCAAAAAAGTATGAAAAGAGGCCATAGAAGATTGGAAATGGGTGATTTGGAGCAATGAGTTAAAAGTCAATAGACTAAGTTCTGATGGGTGCAAATGGGTCTGCAAGAAACAAGGGAAAAGGGGGCTAACGGATTGAGAAACTGAAGAAAGTGCCAAGTTTAGTGATATGGGGTTGTTTCACATCCAAAGGCATTGGATACTTGACCAGGATCGATGATGGTTTCAATGCTGAGCTGTATGTGAGTATCCTACAAGACAAGTTACTTCATACACTCAAGTACTATGGGTATGAAAAGGAAGACAATGTTTCAGTAGGACAACGATCCAAAGCATAAGTCGAGATTGGAGAAGAAAGGGGTCAATGACAATGAAGTCGAGGTTTTGGATTGGCCCTCACAGTCCCTAGACCTCAACCCAATTGAACTCTTGTGGATAAAGGTTGAAGGAAAAGCTGTATACATACCCAAGTGAGTTCACTAGTATGAACCAACATTGGGAATGTGCAGAAGAGACTAGAATCAGATTTCGATAAAGACATACTTGAATATGATTGAGAGCATGTCCTGAATGATTCAGGCAGTGTTGAAAGCCAAAGGTGGATTTACAAAATACTACCAAAATAATAAAAATGTTAACACATTTTTAGGAGCAAAACACTAACAATTCAGTGACAAGACAAGAATCCTCAAAATTAATCATATGCTAATGTGAAATTTATGAATCTGATAGCCAAGAAGATTGTCTATAAAATGAAGAATGTCTCATGCTCAAAGTTGTAGTTGCAGTTGAAATATGGAGCCTGAAAGACAAAAGTTTAAAACAATGTTACCCTTTCACTCGTTAGTGTATCTTATTAGATAATTCTGCTTCTTTCTTTTTCTGAATTAAGCTTTTATTAATTTATGGGTACAATCTGTACTCAGTGAAGACAAATTGTTACATTACTGAGATAGATTTTAGGTGCGTCTGATAAAATTCTATGTGGGGGGAGAGAGAAGGAGAATGGAGGAGGCAAATGACTGTACCAACAGGATTAGCATCCACTGCCTCTCCTATCTCAGTATGGTAAAAATCTGTCTTCAGTGAATACCGATTTACATGGGAATTGAGAATTTTGAGAATGAAAGATCAGTCCTGGTGGAGAAAGAAGCAGATTTCTGTGATAAGTTATGTTACAAAGTTGCTTATTTTTATGCGTAATATTAATTAAATAAAAATTAAAATGACAGTTACTCTTTAAACACTTCTTACTTTTATGGATACTCTTTAAAAACGTCTTGTAGCAAAGCCAGAAATTACTGAGTGAAATTCTAGCACTGCATGTCTTCATTACAAGCATATGGCTAGCTTTGACTAAGGACCAGGTCATGTGTTCACCGAGTCTCTCAGTCAGCTAGGAAGATTGAGCAGAGTGCATTGGATGGCTACTGCTGAGTGACCGGGCTGCTCAGTGGGAGATAGGCACAGAGTGGAATATCTGTTTGATGCTGGAAGCTACAGGAGCGTAA
This sequence comes from Anomaloglossus baeobatrachus, assembly GCF_048569485.1. NCBI lineage: Eukaryota > Metazoa > Chordata > Amphibia > Anura > Aromobatidae > Anomaloglossus > Anomaloglossus baeobatrachus. Next base: position 213,975,966 of record NC_134353.1, on the reverse strand, counting down.
GCTGAAGAGGACACCAAGACTGATAGAACCCTACCCCTCGTTTATGTAAAGTTTGCGCCAGGAAAACGGACTTCAAACTGTTTAAGCGGGCCCTCACTAATATATATGTGCCTGCTGAATGAAGTGTTTATTTTCTGTTAGATTTTGTGCACAGAAAAGGCTGTTTTGGTTGTTGATTCCAGTGAAGTTTTTTGAAACCAATAAAATTGCATGTTTGAACCAAACCACATTGCATGTGGGAACGCTACTTAATGTCTACCTGAGAGCATGAATCCCCACAACCTCTACATCTTTCCTAATTAGTATATGTTTGGTCAAAGTTTAATTAGACTTAAAAGGGTAGCTTGACACCAAAAATTTCCTATCTATCCTTACCCCCTATCTACTATTGAAGATCTCTTTATTATACAACTCCATTTACTTTTCCCTATCTAGCTAATGCCTAAAGGTGTTGTTTTACTGTACTTGCTGTGACGTTTTATTTGAGAGGAGTCTCAAATGTGGCGTCACAGAAGGCTGGGCTGCAGTCACTCTCTGCAGCATCCATCGCCCCTCCTGGAATAGGATATCATGAGGGGGCAGCACTGCAGCTAATAGTTTTTTGCAAGGAGGCCCTCTCTGAAGATGTCTGGGATCCTGGACGCTGTGGGTGAGTTTAGCATAGAACTGACACACTGCTCCTTTCTCTGCCATTGTTGCTTCTGTTATAAAAAGTTCAGGGTGAAAAAACGGGTTTAATGCCGCGCTATAAACCACGAGCTGGTGTTATTAAAAAAAGATATTCTTTTATTGAAACATTCCTACGCATTTCAGAGGCATGTACGCCTCCTTCTTCAGGGAAAAAATACGATGATATTTTTTCCCTGAAGAAGGAGGCGTACATGCCTCTGAAACGCGTAGGAATGTTTCAATAAAAGAATATCTTTTTTTAATAACACCAGCTCGTGGTTTATAGCGCGGCATTAAACCCGTTTTTCCACCCTGAACTTTTTATAGCATTATCCCTTCAACGGGGCCGCTGCTTAACCACTCCAGCACTCACATATGTCTGCACAGGGGTTGTGACTGGCAAAACCTGATCAGGTGAGTGTATTCATTCTTTTCATTTTCCTAAACCCATATACCGGGTAAGACCCTATTTTGCGCCTTTCTTTCCCTACCTACAGTTATTGTTGCTTCTGTGAAAGATGTTGGCAGGAAGCAGTCTTAAAAGCAGTAAATGACACCAGTTCTGCCACAAAGCCTCTGAGAACACACTCAAATGGATCGTCAGCAGGGATCGGCGCTGGTGAAACTCACTGCTACTAGCACCGCCCTCAAATGAATCATCAGCGATGGACACTGTAGTAAGTGACTGCAACCCCAGAATCCTGAGACTTCTCTCAAACTAAAAGTCACGGGAAATAAAGTAAAACAAGTACCTTTAGGGATTAGGTAGGTAGGTAAAAGTGTAGAGAATCGCATAATAAAGACAACTACAAAAGTGGTTAGGGGGTAAGGATGAATATTTAGAAAATACATTTTAGATGCCACAACACTCCTCTAAGTCTAATTCGTAGAATGAAGTTTAATTTTATCAAACATTACTGTTGAAAATCTTACATTCTAGCCTATAAAAATGAATCACAGAACTAAAGGAAGGCTAGCAATGGCCAGCATCTAGCTGCATTCTCACCTTCGCATGTACTGTAGATTGGTATTCAGCTATGAAAATACTACTTAGAAACCATTTCAACTTATGCAATGGAGGTTTAAATTGCAAAAGTGTTTCTTTTCAATGATTGGTAATACAGTCTAATAATCTAACTGCCAACAGATCAGTGAAATTTCACTATAACAAGTTAAATATTAGCTGACCAGATAATTAAAGGTTTCAGACCAATAAAATAACAAACAAAGCTGTTACTCGCCCTTCTAGCATTGTCTCTACGCTGATGCTTTGGTCTTTGTTGATGGGCTGCAGCAGTGACACCATTGGGCTCATCAGCTTGAAACATCTACATCGACAGAGCTGATGAGTCAAGTGATTGGCTGCAGTGGTCACAACAGCTGAGTATGTGAAAATTTTGCTACAGCCTAACAACAAAAATCGAAGGATAGACGGAGAAGCAAAGCTTGATCCAGAGAGAGTAAGTAGCAGCTCTTATTGTTCTCTTTCAGGTATGTAACCCTATGGAAAAATAGGATTTTTGAATTAGACAACCTATAATATTTTAATTGTCATATTGCTGTATTGGATAATCTTTTCGGCATTCTACTATACATGTATATAATTAAATGTATAACATTAATGTAATTCCATAGAATAAGCAAGTAAAAAAGAACTTCTAAGGGTCAAGTTACTCTTCGCACTTCTGGCCAAAGTCTCAGGTTCAAAGTGATGATTTTCTCATTCTGACTAATTTTAAAGTATCTTTAGGCCATTTAGATTTCTTTTTGGGAGCTCAAAGCTGTAGCTGACATCTAAGAAGGAAGTACATGTTTCTATATCAGGAGTACCTGAGAAAAGCACAAATTATAATGTAATTGAAAACACTGAGAACATCATAAATCATTTAAAAAAGACTGCAAACCTTTCTTAAATAAGTAAAAAAGCAAAAGAATTTGGTATTCTCAAGAAAAAGTTAGTTATGACTGGCAAATAAAAGGTATCAGTGATCTAGTATGAAAAGCAATGCGCTATAACCACATTACTTGCAGCAGTACAATAATTTGAAATTTGATGGTTCTTATGATTTACCAGAATATTTTCTATATGTTGTACATGTCAGCTTTGGCTTGTTAAGTGTGCAAGCAGCTTGGTGAGAACACAGACATAATGTAAGGGTGTTACAAGCATAAATCACTCACACACACACGGGTAATAGAAAGGGGGAAGGTGCAGCTGTGGCGCCCCTGAGGCTTTGATCGCCACAGGGTACTGCACCTCAGTTAAGGTGTGGTGCCCATCTCAGGTAAGTGGGGGGGGTTAACCATCGGTGTCACCACATTTCATCTCACATAAAGTTAGGTGCTTCCCACTGGGGAGCTGTCTAGGGGGGTGGCCATATAGAGTCATGAGATTTTCCAGTCGCCAGGGCAACCGCCAGGGGGCGGGCACCATTGGGGGTAGAGGTAGGCGCAACACACTCATACAGATAGACAAGTTGGGACCATAGTTCTGACAAGAAACTTCTGGAACTCTTGGACTTCATTAGGCCTGGGGCTTGGAGCAGGAGCTCAGCCCGGATTCCTAACCGCTGAGGGGGACATCCTAGGAAAAGGACACTCTCTCTCTTCAAACACCGGTGGTGGCCCCTTACTTGCTTGAGATTGACTGAAGCCCACGATGGCAGAGACCAGCACCTGGGTACAGCTTAAAATCAGGGAGTAAAGGAACCAGGTACCACAGTTGCCAACGACTCTGTTTAGTGACACCATCACCCCGCGCTTCAACGCTTCCAAGGAACTTCCAAACCCAGTCATCCCACCTGAGGCCCGCTCCGCCTGTGAGGAGCGACACCATCCCGGCTGCCATAATACCTGCCCCGGTGAGGAATTCTGCAGCGGCCGCTACTCCCTGGCGTCCCAACAAACTTTCCCAATCACCCCACTTTCCCTTCATTTGTTGTATGCCTCGGGGCAACGGAACCAGGCAAGGCCGCCCGTAACATTGCCTGACCCGACCCTCAACTACCCGGCAGCGAGTAGGTTAACCACCTGCCCCGTGGGGCACTACACAGCCGCACCCAACTCTTCCCTGTCCTGATTAAAAGGCCCTAGCCGCATCATTTTGGGCCTTGCTCCCTAAAAGGCTGTCGAGGGGTTTCTCGTGACTCTTGAAGGACCAGATATAAGGCCACCACACAATGCCTAACAGGAGAAGAGGAAGGTGTGCAGGAGCACAGAAACCCAGTGAAAGAAAAATAGAACACGGTCAAATAAGATCAAAGGATTAGGAGATGGGAAGGAGAACACATCTACTCACATCAGACACTATACTGGCATTTACTTCACAGATGAAACCCCTAAGATGAACGTCTGGAACTCCCAGAAACACAGCGAGACAGAAAATGCAGTGAGGGTTGAAGATATATAACCCAACCCAGAATGTGATAGAGCAAATGTGACGCCCTGGCCTAGGCAGGTGGTCACAGACATAACATCATACACCCCCCCTTCCCTGGACAGGTCACATCAGTCACACATTAAACCCTTGCTGCCACCCTCCAGGGTTGATGTCCACACCAGGTGGGGCGGAGCCAGGCGGCTGACCCCGCCCACCGAGGAGTTCACAGGCCTGGAGGCGGGAAAAACACAGTAGTGAGTAGTGAGAAGTCAGAGAGTCCAGTTGTGGACGGCGGAGTGTGAGAAGTGCAACTGTTGGTGTCTGGGTTGGAGCCCAGGCACTTCCAGCAAGGTAGGCAGACGGTGGTGGCCGTCTGCAGGAGTTGGTGAAGGTCAGCGGAACCGTAGGACAGGGGGTCGGGTGGTGGCCCACCGGTACCAAACCGGGGAACCGATGCAACAGGCAGGGTACTCAGACCCCGACTAGGCTTGAAGCCAACCTTTAGTCAAATTTACTGATTGCGGTCTGGACCTCAGGGGTTCATTCCGACCCAAGTCCCGATTGAAGGCAACAGCCCAACCGTTCCGGATAAGCGCCACCGCCAAGGGCCAGAGATCCAGAGGGCCAGCGTCTGCGGGCAAACGGGCTCCTCCGGCACGTATACGCCGGGGAGCGGACTACCGGTGTCCAGGCATTGGAGTCAAGATACAAAACACAGGTGCAGGGAAACGACAGCCACCATCAACACGTCCAGGGAGAACACCGCAGCCGGCTGCGGGCCCCGTCCATCCAGCCGTTTGGTTTACCAGAGACTCTGTCCATCTGTGTCTGAGTGAGTACACCTGTGCCATCCGGCACCGCGCTGCGCTGCACCGCAACCCTGCACCCTGCCAAAACCCATCCTAAGGAACCCTCACTCCTACCGGGCCCCGAGACCAACAGCCCCTACCCACGGAGGGGTCAACACCTAGCTGCTCCCCGCCATCGCTCCCGGGAACCCCGTCACCAGCAGCGGTGGTGCCCACTATCACCACAACCCGTGGGTGGCGTCTCTATAACTCTATATCTAACCACAGATCACCGGATCAAATCCCCATACCGAGGAACGACAAAGGGCACTATAAAGGGAATCTGTCACGTCCAGAAACTATGCAGGGAGCCACTACAGTCCCTGCTCACTATACAGTGAGCATGCTGTCATCGTGTCATCACTCCCTAGTATTGATTGACAGTCAATATGTTGGGAAGTGATGATAGTCATGCGTCACTGTGTAGTGAGCAGTAAGTGTAAAAGATGTCTCGACGACCAGATGACTGGAAGTGAGTGGCTGCAGGGAGAATGAAGTTAATTTTCTCCTTGCAATCGCAGTTATAGATAGACAGCCATGCATGCGTTTAACACAATTTAATTACAGATAAGCCCTATATCTTGAGGTAGTGTATCTGGGCATGAAAAATTACCTTTAAGGTGAATTTGCCCCCTGTTGTAGTTTACCACAGCGCAGAGCTGAATAAATCTTGGAAACAATACAGGCAATGCACCCAGAGCTGTGCTGCTGGCTTTAACTGCTTAGGTTATTTTTAATTGGCTAAAAAACATTTTTAGCTGCTCGACTGCTAAAACAGACAATTTGTCCACCCCTTAAATAATGGTTATTTTTGTTGTTATACGGTAGATGACTATTTAACTATATATGCACATATTGCAGTAACAAGCCTTGCATTTTTTGTATACTTGCTACTACAATTTTGCCATAGTTTTTTTGCTATTCCTTTAATGGTTAAACACCGTACAGTTAAGGGTACTTTACACACAATGATATCGCTAACGATATATCATTGGGGTCACGGTATTCGTTACGCACATCCGGCCCCGTTAGCGATGTCGTTGTGTGTGACTAAAAGGAGCGACAATCAACGATCGCAAAAATGTCAAAAATCGTTGATCGTTGACACGTTGCTCCTTTTCATAATATCGTTGGTGGTGCATGCCGCTGGCTGTTCGTCGTTCCTGCGGCATCACACATCGCTATCTGTGACACTGCAGGAACGACGAACATCTCCTTACCTGCGTCCACCGGCAATGAGGTACGAAGGAGGTGGGCGGCATGTTCCGGCCACTCATCTCTGCCCCTCCTCTGCTATTGGGCGGCCCCTTAGTGACGCCGCTGTGACGCCGAACGAACCACCCCCTTAAAGGAGAGATTGTTCGGTGACTCCAGCGACGTCGCTAAGCAGGTATGTGCGTGTGACGCTGCCGTAGCGATATTGTTCGCTACGGCAGCGATCACCCCCCATGACGAAACAGCGACGTGGGCGGGTGCTATCGCGAACAACATCACTAGCTATCGCTAGCGATGCCGCATCGTGGAAAGCACCCTTAAAAATTACTATCATATGATCATGTGATATTTCTCAAAGAAGGAAGTCCTAAAACCAATTATTTTTATATATATTTTGATTTATGGTATTGTGGGCCTTCGGAACTATACATACTTTACTTGGTGTAATTGGTATTTTATTTTAAACTTATACAGCTTTCTGTTCTTTCTCTCAGTTTAACACAGATTTTATTTTACAATAATAGGATATTCATTTACTTACAATGGTAAAAAGTATACTTACATATGTTATAATTTTGAAACCAAAAGTATTAATGCTTCCACTGCCTCTGTTCTATGCATATTGCTCATTGAACATTATGTACATGACATCACAGGTCAGAAGGACAAAAGTTTTGAAAATAGATTTTTGCCTGCTCTGTTGGGTTCTTGACTGTAACGGATTGCCAAGCACCCAACGTTTAGCAGTCCGATAGTTTGGACCTTCTGCGTAATTGTACAGTGGAGTAACAACCCTCTCACGCACCAATACTACAATGTTGTGTTAATGGACCCAAAATGCATTTTCGGTTAGCTTGAAGCATGAGCTTTTCACATACTTCTTTTATACAAGCATCTTTAAAAAAATTAGTCTATTCATATGATAACATAGTAGTCATTTTATTAGCTTTGTTTATGTTTTATTGATTGTTCAAATTTATTCACGTCTCATTCCATTGACCATGAGAGTAGTCTGTGACCAGTGGACGGTAGAGGGAGTACTGCCTCTTACCTGGCATCATCTGCGGCTCATTTTTTCATTACCCAGCCTGGTGCGATGTCACGTGCATCTCGCTTCAATGATGACTTTGCTCCAGGCTGGGTAATCAAAATAAGAGCCACATATGCTGCTGGGTAAGAGGTGGTACTCCCTTCTCCTGTCCAATGGCTACAGACCACTGTTGCTGGAATAGGATGTGCGAATCAATTTGCACCAACTCTATTCCCAAGTATTGGTATTATATATGAGGCCAGAAGTTATGTACGTAGAAAGCACACCAACCGAGATATCCTGACATGGAGGAATATAGTTTATCTATCGGACTGTAAATAGGACTAATACTTTTCAAATTTAACCATAGAATTTCATACATTTTATCCTTCACATGTTGGATTCATGAATTCAGCTCTTGAATGAACTGAATGAATTTGCAACATAACAATGTTCTTCAGTACTTGTTCAGTTACACCTAAAAAACGTTATTAATGATCTAACATATGTGTATCCATTAGTATTCTGGGACACCACCAATAATTATACAATTACAGCAGATGATACATAAATTAGAACGTGCGACTGCATCATGACTAAAACTCTACAAAGTGCTGGATTCAACCCTGTGGGGGCCCCTAGGCAGTTGAAATCTTGGGACCCCTCCATTAAATTATTTCCTAATACTTTTTTAAATTTACTAACAAAAATTTTAAAACAACAGTTACATTTCATTAAACAGAACAAAAATCTTTGATATATACAGTGTTATGTCAATGGTCGTGTCAATGCATCTTTCCCAGCACATGACGACTGATCTGATCATGTGCTTCTATCTCACATCCATTTGCAGCTGTCACACAGTTGAATCCCGCTGTTAATCTCTGACAGAGGACTTCAACATGCGCCGGTGAGAATTGTGGCATTCCCCACTCCCAACAGCGCACCAGTTACTTGATCGCGGGGCGCCGATGGATTTTCATGACAGCCAGGGATCAGCTGATGACTCCTGTGTCTGTCATGATGATCTTACTGTACACGCCGGCTGTGAGCCGGCGTTCGTATCAGAACATAATTTCTGGTATACAGAGCAATGTGAGGCCCTGCACTGTATAGAACAAGTGATCGCATGATCGTAGCTTCAAGTCTCCTAAGGGGACTAGTAAATAGAGTTGAGCGCGGTTCGTGGTTCGAGGTTCTCCCGTTCTAGGCTCGAGTGATTTTGGGGCCTGTTCTAGATCGAACTAGAACTCGAGCTTTTTGCAAAAGCTCGATAGTTCTAGAAACGTTCGAGAACGGTTCTAGCAGCAAAAAACCAGCTAAATCCTAGCTTGGTTTCTGCTGTAATAGTGTAAGTCACTCTGTGAATCACACTATTATGACATTTCAGTGTATAGTGTGCGTGAACAGCGCCTTCAGATCACTGCTGTTTCTATAATGGCGATCGCCATTTTTTTTTTTTTTTCCTTGTCTTCCTTCCCTAAGCGCGCGTGTAGTGGGGCGGGCCAGCATGTCAGCCAATCCCAGACACACACACAGCTAAGTGGACTTTTAGCCAGAGAAGCAACGGCATGTGTGATAGGATGTCCATGTCACATATCCCTGCATTATAAAACCGGACATTTTCCTCCAGGACGCCATTATCTCTTCTGCGTCTTTGGTGTCAGACATCACTGTCGCAGCTCCGTCCTCCTGAGTCCTATTGCCGATACAGCTGTATGCGCTCCATACACAGCGTTAGACAGCTTAGGGAGAGCACTTTCTAGCAGTCCTTTTAAGGGCTCAAACCGGCAGGGTCAGAGTTAAGGTGACAGGTCCTGAAAACAGCGACAGCGTCTGTGTAGCCAAGGTCAGGGATTTCCTCCCTGCATTTCCCTATTAGGAGGGAATAGAAAGGCAGGCTTCCATTCCTCTACCCAGACCCCACAATCCTGGCACTGTACCCTCCTGTCCTCTGCACACTCCAACTCATTATAACTAAGCCATTATACTAGCAAACACTCAGTGTACCTAGTGGCATCCTATACGTGGCTATTGGACTTTGCTATAAGCCCACTAGTGCAAAGACATTTGCAGAGCGCGTCTGCCTGCATTGCACACTCCAACTCATTATAACTAAGCCATTATACTAGCAAACACTCAGTGTACCTAGTGGCATCCTATACGTGGCTATTGGACTTTGCTATAGTCCCACTAGTGCAAAGACATTTGCAGAGCGCGTCTGGCTGCATTGCACACTCCAACTCATTATAACTAAGCCATTATACTAGCAAACACTCAGTGTACCTAGTGGCATCCTATACGTGGCTATTGGACTTTGCTATAGTCCCACTAGTGCAAAGACATTTGCAGAGCGCGTCTGGCTGCATTGCACACTCCAACTCATTATAACTAAGCCATTATACTAGCAAACACTCAGTGTACCTAGTGGCATCCTATACGTGGCTATTGGACTTTCCTATAGTCCCACTAGTGCAAAGACATTTTCAGAGCGCGTCTGCCTGCATTGCACACTCCAACTCATTATAACTAAGCCATTAAACTAGCAAACGCTCAGTGTACCTAGTGGCATCCTATACGTGGCTATTGGACTTTGCTATAGTCCCACTAGTGCAAAGACATTTGCAGAGCGCGTCTGGCTGCATTGCACACTCCAACTCATTATAACTAAGCCATTATACTAGCAAACACTCAGTGTACCTAGTGGCATCCTATACGTGGCTATTGGACTTTGCTATAGTCCCACTAGTGCAAAGACATTTGCAGAGCGCGTCTGCCTGCATTGCACACTCCAACTCATTATAACTAAGCCATTATACTAGCAAATACTCAGTGTACCTAGTGGCATCCTATATGTGGCTATTGGACTTTGCTATAGTCCCACTAGTGCAAAGACATTTGCAGAGCGCGTCTGCCTGCATTGCACACTCCAACTCATTATAACTAAGCCATTATACTAGCAAACACTCAGTGTACCTAGTGGCATCCTATACGTGGCTATTGGACTTTGCTATAGTCCCACTAGTGCAAAGACATTTGCAGAGCGCGTCTGCCTGCATTGCACACTCCAACTCATTATAACTAAGCCATTATACTAGCAAACACTCAGTGTACCTAGTGGCATCCTATACGTGGCTATTGGACTTAGCTATAGTCCCACTAGTGCAAAGACATTTGCAGAGCGCGTCTGCCTGCATTGCACACTCCAACTCATTATAACTAAGCCATTATACTAGCAAACACTCAGTGTACCTAGTGGCATCCTATACGTGGCTATTGGACTTTGCTATAGTCCCACTAGTGCAAAGACATTTGCAGAGCGCGTCTGCCTGCATTGCACACTCCAACTCATTATAACTAAGCCATTATACTAGCAAACACTCAGTGTACCTAGTGGCATCCTATACGTGGCTATTGGACTTTGCTATAGTCCCACTAGTGCAAAGACATTTGCAGAGCGCGTCTGGCTGCATTGCACACTCCAACTCATTATAACTAAGCCATTATACTAGCAAACACTCAGTGTACCTAGTGGCATCCTATACGTGGCTATTGGACTTTGCTATAGTCCCACTAGTGCAAAGACATTTGCAGAGCGTGTCTGCCTGCATTGCACACTCCAACTCATTATAACTAAGCCATTATACTAGCAAACACTCAGTGTACCTAGTGGCATCCTATACGTGGCTATTGGACTTTGCTATAGTCCCACTAGTGCAAAGACATTTGCAGAGCGCGTCTGCCTGCATTGCACACTCCAACTCATTATAACTAAGCCATTATACTAGCAAACACTCAGTGTACCTAGTGGCATCCTATACGTGGCTATTGGACTTTGCTATAGTCGCACTAGTGCAAAGACATTTGCAGAGCGCGTCTGACTGCATTGCACACTCCAACTCATTATAACTAAGCCATTATACTAGCAAACACTCAGTGTACCTAGTGGCATCCTATACGTGGCTATTGGACTTTGCTATAGTCCCACTAGTGCAAAGACATTTGCAGACCGCGTCTGCCTGCATTGCACACTCCAACTCATTATAACTAAGCCATTATACTAGCAAACACTCAGTGTACCTAGTGGCATCCTATACGTGGCTATTGGACTTTGCTATAGTCCCACTAGTGCAAAGACATTTGCAGAGCGCGTCTGGCTGCATTGCACACTCCAACTCATTATAACTAAGCCATTATACTAGCAAACACTCAGTGTACCTAGTGGCATCCTATACGTGGCTATTGGACTTTGCTATAGTCCCACTAGTGCAAAGACATTTGCAGAGCGCGTCTGCCTGCATTGCACACTCCAACTCATTATAACTAAGCCATTATACTAGCAAACACTCAGTGTACCTAGTGGCATCCTATACGTGGCTATTGGACTTTGCTATAGTCCCACTAGTGCAAAGACATTTGCAGAGCGCGTCTGCCTGCATTGCACACTCCAACTCATTATAACTAAGCCATTATTCTAGCAAACACTCAGTGTACCTAGTGGCATCCTATACGTGGCTATTGGACTTTGCTATAGTCCCACTAGTGCAAAGACATTTGCAGAGCGCGTCTGCCTGCATTGCACACTCCAACTCATTATAACTAAGCCATTATACTAGCAAACACTCAGTGTACCTAGTGGCATCCTATACGTGGCTATTGGACTTTGCTATAGTCCCACTAGTGCAAAGACATTTGCAGAGCGCGTCTGGCTGCATTGCACACTCCAACTCATTATAACTAAGCCATTATACTAGCAAACACTCAGTGTACCTAGTGGCATCCTATACGTGGCTATTGGACTTTGCTATAGTCCCACTAGTGCAAAGACATTTGCAGAGCGCGTCTGCCTGCATTGCACACTCCAACTCATTATAACTAAGCCATTATACTAGCAAACACTCAGTGTACCTAGTGGCATCCTATACGTGGTTATTGGACTTTGCTATAGTCCCACTAGTGCAAAGACATTTGCAGAGCGCGTCTGCCTGCATTGCACACTCCAACTCATTATAACTAAGCCATTATACTAGCAAACACTCAGTGTACCTAGTGGCATCCTATACGTGGCTATTGGACTTTGCTATAGTCCCACTAGTGCAAAGACATTTGCAGAGCGCGTCTGCCTGCATTGCACACTCCAACTCATTATAACTAAGCCATTATACTAGCAAACACTCAGTGTACCTAGTGGCATCCTATACGTGGCTATTGGACTTAGCTATAGTCCCACTAGTGCAAAGACATTTGCAGAGCGCGTCTGCCTGAATTGCACACTCCAACTCATTATAACTAAGCCATTATACTAGCAAACACTCAGTGTACCTAGTGGCATCCTATACGTGGCTATTGGACTTTGCTATAGTCCCACTAGTGCAAAGACATTTGCAGAGCGCGTCTGCCTGCATTGCACACTCCAACTCATTATAACTAAGCCATTATACTAGCAAACACTCAGTGTACCTAGTGGCATCCTATACGTGGCTATTGGACTTTGCTATAGTCCCACTAGTGCAAAGACATTTGCAGAGCGCGTCTGGCTGCACTGCACACTCCAACTCATTATAACTAAGCCATTATACTAGCAAACACTCAGTGTACCTAGTGGCATCCTATACGTGGCTATTGGACTTTGCTATAGTCCCACTAGTGCAAAGACATTTGCAGAGCGCGTCTGCCTGCATTGCACACTCCAACTCATTATAACTAAGCCATTATACTAGCAAACACTCAGTGTACCTAGTGGCATCCTATACGTGGCTATTAGACTTTGCTATAGTCCCACTAGTGCAAAGACATTTGCAGAGCGCGTCTGCCTGCATTGCACACTCCAACTCATTATAACTAAGCCATTATACTAGCAAACACTCAGTGTACCTAGTGGCATCCTATACGTGGCTATTGGACTTTGCTATAGTCCCACTAGTGCAAAGACATTTGCAGAGCGCGTCTGGCTGCATTGCACACTCCAACTCATTATAACTAAGCCATTATACTAGCAAACACTCAGTGTACCTAGTGGCATCCTATACGTGGCTATTGGACTTTGCTATAGTCCCACTAGTGCAAAGACATTTGCAGAGCGCGTCTGCCTGCATTGCACACTCCAACTCATTATAACTAAGCCATTATACTAGCAAACACTCAGTGTACCTAGTGGCATCCTATACGTGGCTATTGGACTTTGCTATAGTCCCACTAGTGCAAAGACATTTGCAGAGCGCGTCTGCCTGCATTGCACACTCCAACTCATTATAACTAAGCCATTATACTAGCAAACACTCAGTGTACCTAGTGGCATCCTATACGTGGCTATTGGACTTTGCTATAGTCCCACTAGTGCAAAGACATTTGCAGAGCGCGTCTGACTGCATTGCACACTCCAACTCATTATAACTAAGCCATTATACTAGCAAACACTCAGTGTACCTAGTGGCATCCTATACGTGGCTATTGGACTTTGCTATAGTCCCACTAGTGCAAAGACATTTGCAGACCGCGTCTGCCTGCATTGCACACTCCAACTCATTATAACTAAGCCATTATACTAGCAAACACTCAGTGTACCTAGTGGCATCCTATACGTGGCTATTGGACTTTGCTATAGTCCCACTAGTGCAAAGACATTTGCAGAGCGCGTCTGCCTGCATTGCACACTCCAACTCATTATAACTAAGCCATTATACTAGCAAACACTCAGTGTACCTAGTGGCATCCTATACGTGGTTATTGGACTTTGCTATAGTCCCACTAGTGCAAAGACATTTGCAGAGCGCGTCTGCCTGCATTGCACACTCCAACTCATTATAACTAAGCCATTATACTAGCAAACACTCAGTGTACCTAGTGGCATCCTATACGTGGCTATTGGACTTTGCTATAGGCCCACTAGTGCAAAGACATTTGCAGAGCGCGTCTGCCTGCATTGCACACTCCAACTCATTATAACTAAGCCATTATACTAGCAAACACTCAGTGTACCTAGTGGCATCCTAAACGTGGCTATTGGACTGTTGTCTAGTCACACTAGTGCAAAGACATTTGCAGAGCACCTCTGCCTGCATTGCACACTCCAACTCATTATAACTAAGTCATTATACTAGCAATTTTTGCTGCCAGTTTAAGGGCCGTAGTTGCATTGTCAGGGATATTTATTCTTTATTATTCTGCTGTTAATAAAGCTAGACCACCACTGCAATCTACACCACCTCTCAATTTTTACTACCACATTTTCAGTCCACAATCTTGTCGCAATCAACATGAGTGGCAAAATGACAGATGCTGGTGGAAAGGGGAAGAGGCGTGGTGGAAAAGGAAAAAAAGGTTTTGTCCGTGGGGAAGGTGGCAAAGCTCCATTATCATCTGCTGAAGATAGACCATCTACCAGCAAAAGTAAGATGTCTACTACTTACCGTGGACAATCCGATGTGCTCCCTTTTTTACGGACACGAACAACAGGAACAAAGGTAGATGATGGGCAAAAAAGGAAAATGCTTGAATGGATCTCAAGTGGTCCAACAAGTGCCCTCTCAGCCACTTCAAGTACCGCATCCAAAAAACACCAGTCCTCTGAGTTGTCATCCCAATCAAACTTGATTTATCACAGCTCTGAAGTCTCCATCAGCCCTGCACAGTATGGTGGAACTGAGATGGCTGAGTCTGCAGAGCTGTTCAGTCACACTATAGCCTGGGAATCAGAGGTCTGCTCCCAAGCTACAGTGATTACAGAACAGGAAATGGTCTGCAGTGATGCCCAGAACCTTTGTGACTCTAATTCAGGCCGTGAGGAGCATAATGTTGACCCTTTGTCACAAACTGTAACACCTGTGGTTATAGACAATGAGGAACATACTGATGAAGATGAGACTCAGATACCCGATTGGGATGACAACTTAAATATTCGGTCAGGGCAAGAAGAGGCTCGGTCAGAGGGGGAGGGGAGTGCAAACACAACAATTGATGATGAAGTTCTAGATCCCACCTACTGTCAACCCACAGTCAGGCACTCGAGGAGGTCAACAGAGGTGGTGGAGGAGGATGCAACTGATGACGAAGTTACCTTGCGCCTTCCTGGACAGAGTCGGAGTACTGGTAGCACGTCTACAACTGCATCCTCAGCCACCACTCTGCCTCTGAGCATTATTCGGGGTGGATCATCAGGTCGCATGGCCTCTAAGCCTTGCCTAGCCTGGTCCTTTGTTGACATAGCAAAAGATCGCCCAAATTATGTGATCTGTAAAATTTGTCATGGTTCTCTTAGTAGAGGTCAAAACCTCAGCAGTTTGACAACTTCTTCCATGAATCGTCACATGAATAAATATCATATGGCCCGGTGGGAAGCTCACCGTGCTGCAATGCGGCCTAGCGGAGCGAACCATCCACCGCCTGCCCCTTCCAGTGCATCCGCGCGCTCGTCGTCTTCTAGGACTGTGGGGACAGCTGTCACACCTGTTTTTCCACCCACAACTTCCACCACTGTAACCGCAACAGGCAGTTTGCTTGGTAGGTCGTCAGTTGTTTTGGAAGGGGAAACAAGTGAGTGTGTACAGCTGTCTCAGACATCGATAGCACCAACTTTGGATGAAGGCAACATCATGTCTCCGCCTGCACTTTCCTCACAAACCTGCATTTTTCCAGGGACACCCTACTCAACACCGTCTACACACAGCAGCCAGATCTCTGTCCCTCAGATGTGGACAAATAAAAGGCCATTTCCTGCGACCCATGACAAAGCTAAGAGGTTGACTCTATCCCTCTGTAAGCTGTTGGCTACAGAAATGCTGCCTTTCCGCCTAGTGGACACACAGGATTTTAGAGACCTTATGTCTGTCGCTGTGCCCCAGTACCAGATGCCTAGTCGCCACTACTTCTCTAAGAAAGGTGTGCCCGCGCTACACCAGCATGTCGCACACAACATCACCGCTTCCTTGAGAAACTCTGTGTGTGAACGGGTGCATTTCACCACCGATACTTGGACCAGTAAGCATGGACAGGGACGTTACATGTCGCTGACTGGGCACTGGGTAACTATGGTGATAGATGGTGAAGGGTCTGCTGCACAAGTCTTGCCGTCCCCACGACTTGTGTGTCAATCCTCTGTCTGTCCAAGTTCCGCCACAGCTTCTGCATCCTCCACCTCATCTGGGTCCTCCACCTCCGCCCCAAGCCTGCCTGGTCAGGCCACCAGCGTTCTCACTGCGCAGAAGGAATCACGCACCCCTCATTACTATGCTGGCAGAAGAGCGCAACGGCATCAGGCGGTCTTTAGCTTGACATGTCTTGGGAATAAGAGTCACACAGCTGAGGAGTTGTGGTCAGCTCTGCGGTCCGAGTTTAATAAATGGTTGTCTCCACTCAACCTGCAGCCTGGTAAGGCCGTGTGCGACAATGCTGCAAACCTGGGTGCGGCCCTTCGCCTGGGCAAGGTGACACACGTACCTTGTATGGCTCACGTGTTGAACCTTGTCGTGCAGCAATTTTTAACACAGTATCCCGGCCTAGATGGCCTTCTGAACAGGGCACGAAAACTGTCTGCTCACTTCCCCCGTTCAAGCGCCGCAGCTGAGCGACTTGCATCGCTCCAGAAGTCTTTCGGCCTGCCGGTTCATCGCCTGAAATGCGATGTGGCGACACGCTGGAATTCAACTCTCCACATGTTACAGCGACTGTGGCAGCACCGCCGTGCCCTGGTGCAATACGTCATGACGTATAGCCTGGGCCAACGAGATGCAGAGGTGGGTCAGATCACCCTGATGGAGTGGTCTCAGATCAAGGACCTATGCACCCTTCTGCACAGTTTCGACATGGCGACGAATATGTTTAGCGCTGACAATGCCATTATCAGCATGACGATTCCAGTCATTTACATGCTGGAACACACGCTAAACACTATTCGGAGTCAGGGGGTGGGACAACAGGAAGGGGATGAACTACAGGAGGATTCATATGCGCAAGACACAACAACATCACCAAGGTCCAGACGTTCATCATCACCAAGGCGCCAGGCATGGGAGCATGGGGTACAGGGATCAACAAGGGCGCATGGTAGCAGGCGAGATGTTGAGGAAGGTGCAGGAGGACATGAAGAAATGGAGGACGAACTGTCCATGGACATGGAAGACTCAGCAGATGAGGGAGACCTTGGTCAAATTTCAGTTGAAAGAGGTTGGGGGGAGATGTCAGAGGAAGAAAGAACGGTTAGCACCTCTATGCCACAAACACAGCGTGGACTTGGTCCACATGGCTGCGCAAGACACATGAGTGCCTTCTTGTTGCACTACCTCCAACATGACCCTCGTATTGTCAAAATTAGAAGTGATGATGACTACTGGCTTGCCACACTATTAGATCCCCGGTACAAGTCCAAATTTTGTGACATAATTCCAGCCATAGAAAGGGACGCACGTATGCAGGAGTATCAGCAGAAGCTGTTACTCGATCTTAGATCCGCTTTTCCACCAAACAACCGTGCAGGTGCAGGGAGTGAATCTCCCAGTTGTAACTTGACAAACATGGGACGGTCTTGTCATCTTCAACAGTCTACACGTACCAGTAGGACCGTATCTGGTGTTGGTAACAGCAATTTTATGGAATCTTTTCATAATTTTTTTAGACCCTCCTTTGCAAGGCCACCAGAGACAACAAGTCTGACACATAGTCAAAGGCTGGAGAGGATGATACAGGAGTATCTCCAAATGAACATCGATGCCATGACTGTGCAACTGGAGCCTTGCTCCTTTTGGGCTTCAAACCTAGAAAAATGGCCAGAGCTCGCAACTTACGCCTTGGAGATTTTGTCGTGTCCAGCTGCCAGCGTTGTCTCTGAACGTGTCTTCAGTGCTGCTGGGTGTGTGCTGACAGATAAGCGCACGCGTCTGTCCAGTGACAATGTGGACAGACTGACGTTCATCAAAATGAACAAGTCATGGATCCAGAAGGAATTTACAACCCCTGTGTCATCCTGGGGAGAGTAAATGCTTGTGGATTTGGAATGTGCTTGATGCAAATCTAGCTGTGAAGTGTACAACTAGGGCACAAGTGCTGCCACTGAATGGGTGGGTGTGTGTGGGGCACAATTTTTGGAAAAAAAGGGAGACTCCGCTTGGAGTAACCCTTGCTTACATTGTTTTTAAAAGAAGCCAAGATGAACAAGTCATGGTTCAGCAAAGACTTTATCTACCTACCCCGGTGTCATGCTGGGGACGGTTAATTATGGCGTATTTTTGAATGTGCTTGATGCAAATCAAAACATCCTGTTTGCAACTAGGGCCCAAGTGCTGCCACTGATGGGGTGGGTGTCTGTGTGGCCCAATTTTTGGAAAAAAGGGAGACTCCGCTTGGAGTAACCCTTGCTTGCTGTGTTTTTAAAAGAAGCCAAGATGAACAGAGCTGGGATCAGGAAAGACTTTGCTACCTACCCTGGTGTCATCCTGGGGACGGTTAATTATGGCGTATTTTTGAATGTGCTTGATGCAAATCAAAACATCCTGTTTGCAACTAGGGCCCAAGTGCTGCCACTGATGGGGTGGGTGTCTGTGTGGCCCAATTTTTGGAAAAAAGGGAGACTCCGCTTGGAGTAACCCTTGCTTGCTGTGTTTTTAAAAGAAGCCAAGATGAACAGAGCTGGGATCAGGAAAGACTTTGCTACCTACCCTGGTGTCATCCTGGGGACGGTTAATTATGGCGTATTTTTGAATGTGCTTGATGCAAATCTAGCTGTGAAGTGTACAACTAGGGCACAAGTGCTGCCACTGAATGGGTGGGTGTGTGTGGGGCACAATTTTTGGAAAAAAAGGGAGACTCCGCTTGGAGTAACCCTTGCTTACATTGTTTTTAAAAGAAGCCAAGATGAACAAGTCATGGTTCAGCAAAGACTTTATCTACCTACCCCGGTGTCATGCTGGGGACGGTTAATTATGGCGTATTTTTGAATGTGCTTGATGCAAATCAAAACATCCTGTTTGCAACTAGGGCCCAAGTGCTGCCACTGATGGGGTGGGTGTCTGTGTGGCCCAATTTTTGGAAAAAAGGGAGACTCCGCTTTGAGTAACCCTTGCTTGCTGTGTTTTTAAAAGAAGCCAAGATGAACAGAGCTGGGATCAGGAAAGACTTTGCTACCTACCCTGGTGTCATCCTGGGGACGGTTAATTATGGCGTATTTTTGAATGTGCTTGATGCAAATCTAGCTGTGAAGTGTACAACTAGGGCACAAGTGCTGCCACTGAATGGGTGGGTGTGTGTGGGGCACAATTTTTGGAAAAAAAGGGAGACTCCGCTTGGAGTAACCCTTGCTTACATTGTTTTTAAAAGAAGCCAAGATGAACAAGTCATGGTTCAGCAAAGACTTTATCTACCTACCCCGGTGTCATGCTGGGGACGGTTAATTATGGCGTATTTTTGAATGTGCTTGATGCAAATCAAAACATCCTGTTTGCAACTAGGGCCCAAGTGCTGCCACTGATGGGGTGGGTGTCTGTGTGGCCCAATTTTTGGAAAAAAGGGAGACTCCGCTTGGAGTAACCCTTGCTTGCTGTGTTTTTAAAAGAAGCCAAGATGAACAGAGCTGGGATCAGGAAAGACTTTGCTACCTACCCTGGTGTCATCCTGGGGACGGTTAATTATGGCGTATTTTTGAATGTGCTTGATGCAAATCTAGCTGTGAAGTGTACAACTAGGGCATAAGTGCTGCCACTGAATGGGTGGGTGTGTGTGGGGCACAATTTTTGGAAAAAAGGGAGACTCCGCTTGGAGTCACCTTGTGGTGTTTTACATGACTTTAGAAGGGCGTGCCATGCCTATATCTGTGTCTCCTCCTCTTTTTCTTTGTCCAGCTCTTTTGTTTTTGCATAAGTATATGTCCTTGTCACTTTCCCATGTGTTTGTGTTGTGTTGTGAGTTGTTTGTCACCTTTTGGACACCTTTGAGGGTGTTTTCTAGGTGTTTTTCTGTGTTTGTGATTGCCTGCCATTGTTTCCTATGCAGTTCGAGTTCGGTTCGTCGAACGTTCGACGAGCCGAACTCGAACGGGACCTCCGTTCGGCGAACCGGCCTCGAGCCGAACCGGGACCGGTTCGCTCATCTCTACTAGTAAATACAATAAAAAGTGAAAAAAAAAAAGTTTTTAAAAATATGAAAAAAAAAGTTCAAATCACCACTCTTTTCGCTCCATTGAAAATAAAACAATACTATACAAAAATACACACATTTGGTATCGCTGAGTTTAAAAATGTCCGATCTATGAAAATATAAAATAAATTAATCTGATCGGTAAACAGCGTAATGAAAAAAAAAATTCAAAATGCCAGAATTACATTTTTTGTTGCGGTTCTAAGAAAATGGTGCCAAAAGCGAAAATTTTCACCGCTTAAATGAAAATAAAATTATACATGTTTGTTATCTACGTACTTGTACTGACAGGTCAGTTCACCATATAGTAAACATTCTATTCTATTCTAATCTAGAGTTAGTGAGAACTCATGGCCACTTACCTCTCCTCCACTCCTACTACACATTCTGGCCATTCACACATTGCCATGGCTGATCTCATAGATGCCCCTCCTCTACTATCTGTGAATTCTCTACTATACTTGACAACAGTGGAGAGATCAGTTCACTCACTGGTGCTTGCCTTAAAGGGAACCTGTCAAGTGCAATATGCACCCGGAATCACGCGCAGTTCTGGGTGCATATCAGTGCTTCTGCCTAGCAGTCCCTGCATACACTAGCATGAATAAACAGATCTTTAGAAAAAGTATTTCTAAAGATCATATATTATATGCTAATGAGCGCAGGGACTAGTCCCGAGGGCGTTTGTTCCCTTAGCTAGTCGGCCCACATAGCATGGTAGCATGCCCCTGTGGGCGTACTAACGTGCTAATGAATGCACAGCGACGCGCACATACCTCACTCTTCAAGGTGGCCGGCGGAGGATGGATGCACTCTGCGCATGATCCGAAGTCCTCAGCACTTCTGGTCATGCGCACTGTACCTCACTGAAGTCGGGAAGCTTACACCCGGCATCATTTTAGTGCACATGATCTGAAGTCCCGGGTACTCCGGATCATGCACAGAATGCAGAGTACATTCATCCTCCGCCGGCTGCCATGAACAGTGAGGTATGTGTGGCGTTGCTGCGTATTCATTAGCATGTTAGTATGCCCAGCCCACAGGGTCATGCTATGTGGGCCGACTAGCTAAGGGAACAAATGCCCTCGGGACTAGTCCCCTTGGCATATAATATACAATCTTTAACAATACTTTTTCTAAAGATCTGTTTATTTATTCTCGTGTATACAGGGACTGCTAGGCAGGAATCCCTAATATGCACCCAGAATTGCTCATGGTTCTGGGTGCATATTGCACCTGACAGGTTCCCTTTAATGTTCACATCTGGGCTCTGTTGCTCCTGCTGGACTCCAATGTCAGCTCACGGGGCTAGCATCTGTGGCGCCCCTGAGGCTCTGGTTGCCACAGTGTACTGCACCTCAATTAAGGTGCGGTATCTATCTCAGGTAAGGAGGGGGTTACTCACCGATGTTCCACATTCACACACCACATACAGCTTAGGAGCCTTCACACAGGGTGGGTTGGCTCAAGGTAGGCAGGGGGGTGGCCATAATGATCATTGAACTTCCCGGTCACTGAAGCCAGCCACCTGGAGGGGAGCGGGTTCTACTTGGGGTAGAAATAGGCGCAACACACTCACATCGAAAAGAGACCCGTCAGGACCATCGTTCTGGCAAGACATCAATGGAAAACTTGGACTTTATTGGGACCGGGACTTGGAGCGGGAGGGTACTTAACTGTGAAGGGGGACACCCTAGGAATAGGACTCTCACTCCATCTCTCTCAAAACACCGGTGGTGGCCCCTTACCGTATCTGGGATTGACCTGAGCTACGGCAGTGACCAGTGTGACCACGCTGGCAGCTGAAGTTGTGAGTAAACTACACCCTGAACCCGCAGAGACTGTGTTGGCTCGTCCTTACCGGCGCCGCCGCCCAGCGCTTAGGTGCCAACGGCCATTAAAACCCTCATCATCCACCCAGGGCCCGCTCTGCCTGTGGGGAGCGACACCATCCCGGCTGCCATAACACCTGCCCCGGCGAGGAACCCGGTAGCGGCGGCTACTCCTGGCCGCATACCATAAGTCGCATCACGACAAACTTTTCCCAATACCCTGCTTTCCCTACCACTTACTGTACGCCTTGGGGCAATGAAACCGGGCTAGGCCACCCGATGACAACGCCTGACCTGACCCAAAATGGCCCGCCAAGGAGTAGGTAAACTACCTACCCCATGGGGCACCACACATGCTAGTGTTAAATGTCTTTTAAATCAATATAATTTTGAATCAGTTGCAGGGGGCCCCAAAAAGACAAAGGGTCTATAAGCCGGTGCCTACTATGCCTAATTGAAAATCTGGCACTGACAATACATATATTGGGTGTGCACAGAAGAATGTGTGTGGACTCACAGATTGCCAGAGACAGAATCTATTTTCTATACGATGTTTTGAAATAATTTTCTTACCATGTTCTTCAGCTACTACGGCAAGGTTTGCATGGGCCTCAGCTTCTTTTCTCCCTCCATCAATTTTGATTTTTTTTGATGTCTGGAAGCAGCATTCATAAAAATGGTTTGAAAGCCAGTGGTCATCCAGCTTCTTGAAGTACTGAGCCAGTGCCAACTGATTTTTGTAAACCTCTTCATAGTAGCCTATAAAAGACAAAAGTAAAAATATGTATTATACTGTACATGAGAATTAGAGGACACAACTGTCTATTTGTAAAACTGAAATGCACACTGTGTGGATTTGGTGCAGATCTTCTGGATTTAAATCTGGAATGAGAATTCCCGCCAAATCCGCACAGTGTGCATTTATCCTTACAAGCAAAATGTCACAATTTTTTTTAACCTATTACAGCCCCTTCTAAGTAAAGAGGATTTTAAAAGTCTCATCTACAAGTTGTCCATGAATTAGGCGCATATCATGGACGGCATGTACCTTTGTAAAGAGCCAAAAAATGTTATACATTTATTGGGCAGGCTTCGCCATGCCCTGTCTATGCTCCACCCACTTTGGCGAAGGTGGCTGACACTGGCATGAAAACACCAAAGGTAAAAAAATGTCTGTGCAACTTCGAGTTACCCAAAAGTTTTGCGAATTTTCAGAAATATGGTAAAAACACTCTGATTGATGCATTAAGAACTTTGAGAGATCGGAGCTTCGGAACCTTGACAATGGGGTTCTGCAGGCAGACCTTGGATATAGTGGAGGTGTGCATACTTGAACTCCAATCATTGTCTATATGATTTCTGGAAATGGTGCAGAGCTATACATGCCAGTTCAATATACAATAAATAACCCTTTAAAAATTGAGGAATATTTCTAAAAAATATTTTCCCTGGATATACATTTAAGCCCCCCTCCTCCAAAAAGAACTAACTACAGTATTTGTGGATGTAGCACTGTCAAACAAGTCCAGCAATACCTTTACATGGCCACTTCATTCCTTCATTACTGGGAAAGCAGTGTTTAACCTTCGTCCGGCTGAGTAGGTACAATTGTAACTATTCCGTTTTAAAATTGCAATACATTTTTTTTTCCAAAAGCCGTAGAGGGCTGAAATTTCGTGACATCTCTGCAGTTTTGGTCCAGAATATATTGGCCAAATTTCAATAAAATATCTCCACCCCCTTCCGAGATAAGGGGTCGCTGTTAACGTTGTAAAATTATGCAGCCTGACGAAGGTTAAATTAATATGCAAATGAGGCTGAAGATCTATTGTAGATCTGAAGTCTATTATTCCAGTTCTATTCATCGCTGACTCCTTCTGCAAAACTATAGTCCATAGTCCTTCAACGCAAACACTGATTTCTCAGTTAAGGTAGAATGTACTGGGCATGTAAAAGTATTGATAGACTTTGAAAGAGTTACATGGGAATATAAATAGTTTGGGGTGTGAAATCCTGCTGACAGATTCCGTTTAAAGGGAAGTTTGAGGGTACATAGTGTAGAATAGCAAAAAATGGGTAAAATGAAAAGGCTCATGAGCATAGCCATGCTGTGTAAACAGATCTTATTTGACAGCCAAGGTATGTATTATGGACACAAAGACTACTCACAAAAAGTAAGGAATATTTGTTGAAAATGTAAAAAGTTCATGCTACAGTGGTAATTTATCATGAAAGTATGGCATTTAAGTAGAAGTATGCACAAGTGATTTCCTCATCTCAAACAATTTATTGAAACTAAAACCAACAATGCTGGGCATACCCCCCCAAGAAATGTCAATGTCTTAATAATTTGTCATGTAGCCTTGAGCATCAATTACAGCTTGACAAAGATGTTACATGCTGTTCACAAGTTAAGTTATTGTCTGCTGAGGTATGGCATCCCACTCTTCTTGCGGTCATTGAGGTTGTGGGATACTGTGTTATGAATCTCTACATGGCAACTCAGCTGATCCCATAGATTTTCTATCGTATTCAGGTGTAGAAAAAGTGCCGGCCACTCCATTAGGGTACGCTCACACGAGCATTGAAATCGGACGAGTGCAATGTGAGAAAATCTTTCACTGCACTCTGACCAATGCTAGTCAAAGAGGGCGAGCAGTTGGTCAGCTATTCTCGTATCCAGATTCTGGATGCGAGAAAAGTTTCAACATGCTGTGATTTTCTGCTACAGCCATATCACTGGCACCGATTCAAGTGAATGGGTGCAAGAGAAACATCGGATTGCATTCGAATGTTATCCCAGTGCAGTGCGATATACGCACAGGCTGACAATGGACGAGATGGGCGGATTAACCCCTCCGTCTCCTACGTAGCGCCCTCCCTCAGCTTCACAGCTGTGACCCGATTGCAAGATCGGGTCACAGTCGCATGACACTTGGCTCACGCTCGCACCAGAGCCTGAGGCGGGAGTCATTAGCATATCACATCCGATGCTCTCGCATCGGATGCCATACGCTCGTGTGAGTCCAGCCTTAGAGGTACTTCAGTCTCCAGCAGCCATTCCCTAATGATGTGATTTCAATGAACTCCAGCATTGCTGTCCATGAAGATGAAATTAGACCTGTGTTGTTCATGCAGAGTCACAATGACTGGACTAGTGATGTTAATCAACTAGTAGGGGGTTTTCACTGTACCATTCACAAAGTGTAGGGCAATTGTGTAGTGGCCACTTCCATCTGAGAACATCCTGCTTGAAGCCTTGCAATGGTGAGGTACTGTTCATCAATTGTTAGGTGTCATCTTGATTTCATGATGTCAAAATATAAACAGCATGATGAGGACTGTCTAAATACCAATTCTAATAGAATCCACAAAATGTATTGGGTGGTTCATGGATCAAACACCGATTGTGAATTTTGCCATTAACGCCTTCACCTCTGGGCGATTTTCCGTTTTTGTTTTTTTTTTTGCTCCGCTTCTTCCGAGAGCCGTAACTTTTTTATTTTTCCGTCAATCTTTCTATATGAGGGCTTGTTTTTTTGTGGGACTTACTTTTAAATTAAACCATAAGTTTTATATATACTGTACTGGAAAACGGACAAAAAAAATTCCTAGTTCTGAAAAATTGCAAAACAGTGCAATTGCATAATTGTTTTGTGGGTATTTTATTCACCATGTTCACTATATGGTAAAACTGACATGTTGTTGTGATCTCTCAGGTCGGTATGAGTTCATAGACACCAAACATGTATAGGTTTACTTTTATCTAAGGGCTTATAAAAAAAATCTGAAGTTTTGCACTATTTTCTGGTTATTTTTTGTTTCTCAAGCTAACGTTTTTACTGGTACAATTTTTGAGCAGATACCACATTTTTATTGCCTGTTATTGCATTTTGGGCAAAATTTGCGACGATCAAAAAAACATAATTTTCGCGTTTGGAATTTTTTGCCGCTATGCCGTTTACCAATCAGATTAATTGATTTTATATTTTCATGGATACCAGGCGATACCAAATACGTGTATATATTTTAGAGAAGTGCTTGAAAAATCTTTCAAATCTAAAAAACGTGGCGCTGATCTCCAAATATATTATATCAGAAGAAATTTTATTCGGCTACTATAAAATGTTACATAAAATATTACAACGCGTTTCGGCTAAAAATATTAAAAAAGAGCATGTTATTATACCTGGAGAAGGCTATCTTTTTTTTAAGATTTTTTTGGATTTGAAGGATTTTGCAAGCATTTCAATTTACCAGTTTCCTGTGGAGGTGATTCACAGTGTATCAAATCCTAGTGAGCAGCAGATCAGCACAGAGATTGTGGAAATTGATCCTAAAGGGATCTATGGGCTTGATCTAACTTGAAATAAGGTGAGTGCAATTTATGCACATTTCTTAATCATTATTTATACATTTGAACTACTACAATTAGAGTGGCGCCGTGTGTGTCGCTTTTTATTTTAAACCCCTCAAGGTTTACCCTCGTGTATATATTTTTTTTATTTAAACCTTTAATTTTCAATGGGGCGAATGGGGGGTGATTTGAATGTTTAGGTTTTTTATTTTTTTTTTAAATTTTTAAAACTTTTTTTACTTTTTTATTTTATTAGTTCCCCTAGGGGGCTATAAGGATCAGCAGTCTGATCACTGATTCATTTCTCCTGATCAGAGCTGCATCGCTTTGATCAGGAGAAATGCTGCTTTCTTGTTACAGCTCTTTTCTATGCCGGCTGTAACAGGAACTATGTCATGATAGTGACAGGAGTCATCACATGACCCGGTGCTACCACGGGGTCTCCGATGGCCGCGGGAAAAGGCGTGTCCCTCGCTGCAGCACTTTAAATCTCGCTGTCTCTTCTGACAGTGTAATTTAAGGGATTAATAAGTGCGGGTGGATCGCGGATCCACCTGTGACTGCAAGGCACACTTGTCTGCTGTTCAAATCAGCAACATGTACGGGTATCACCGCAGAGCCGGTGGTGATCACCTCTTCATGATTTAGGACGTATCGTTAAGTCCAAGGTCGTGAAGGGGTTAAGCTCCTTGTTAGAGAACAGTAAGTTGTACAAAAAGTACTGAAATGTTGAACAGTTGGATATGTGCATTCAAAGGTTTAGAGAAGGTCATATTAAGTTCAACGGAAAAAGTTAGAGTGCATTTTAGGATTATCCTGATATTTCACCCGAAAGTCAAATATCTCTAACTTTTTGTGAGTAGTGTATAATGCAGGTACAGCATTAGCCCACAGAAAGGCTTATGTATAAATTTCAAAAAGAAACCTTATATGGAGTCTAATATGAGATATAACATGTTTAGTCTATAGGTTGAACTATTTGGACTTAAGTCTACTTTCAACCTTAAAATCTATGAAACATGAGCACTAATATTAACACTGGTGAATAAAAATTGCTATTGCAAGAGCAGTCCTCATTTTAGTAAAAATATAGCACTTAAAGAGAGCCAACCACCAGATTTTTCTATATGAACTGAAGGCAGTGCCATACTGGCACTAAGATGCTGAATCCAGGCATACATGTTGCAGCAAGATCTGATGCTTGGTTGATGAAACACCTTTAATCAAAGTTGAAGAAATGCACTGCACTTTGATTGACAGGTGCAACAGGGGCAGGCCTTTGTGGGTCTGGTCCTTAGCGTTTATTCCTTCTCCGTCGTCCTCCTGGCTTGCCCCCTTTTCTTTATTTGAATAATGCACCACGCCGCCATTGCTGTTGTTGGCAGCATGTGCGTATTGCCACAGTAATTCTATTATCATTAAAATGGCTCCGTAGTCTGCACATGCACATGAAGACACTGCGGTGAAGACTATGAGCGTCAGGCAGGGGCGTGTGCGCAGATGTTAATCAAAAAATCTGCGCATGTGCCGATCCCTCTCATAGTCTTCACCACAGTATCTTCAATAAAATGCCGCCAGAGATTGTGATACCTGCATGTGTGGACTCCAGTGCCATTTTAAAGGAGGTAGAATTACTGTGGCAATATGCATGCACCAACAACAACAGCAACATCAACACAATATTCAAATAAACAAAAGGGGACAAGCCTGGGGTACGCCGGATGAGGAATAAACACTGAGGACCCAAACCACAAAGGCTGGCCCTTTGCACCCATCAATCAAAGTACAGTGCATTTCTGCAACTTTGATTGAAGATAATTCATCAACCAAGCATCCGATCTTTCCACAACAGGTATGCCTGGATTCAGTATCCTAGTGAAAGTATGCCACTGCCTTTAGTTCATATTGAAAAATCCTGGTGGTTGGCTCTCTTTAAGCTTCACCTTGACTACATTTCCCAAAAGCTATGGTACACAGACGGTACATTCCCCCTACTAAACATTTCTGGTAGAAATGTATTATCATTTAAAAGAAGATATAGCTATATATAATATAAATTAGCATAGTGTATTATTTATGCCAGTACTATATGAAGAAAAAGTAGAATCCATTATTTTACACAATATTTCATGGCTTTAAAACAGTTTCCAATATATAAAGTTACAATGTGTACAAGACATCATAGTGTCTTTTATAGCTAAATGTGCATGAAAGATTCCCATGTGTTAGAATATGTACAATTAGGACTCGCACCATACAAACAAAGGCAGAAAGTCAAACACACAAGGAGAAGCAAATCCATTTATTAAACATATTAATTTACTCATTGATTGCCACTACACTGACCCTCCCTACATAGAGGAACTCTTACATAGGTAAGGGAGTTTTAATCACATCTATACCCAGGGGAATCTGTAATTTTGTATGCCATTTATCTGACAGCCAGCAGCTGCTGTAGTCTTTTTCATGCCCCTGGTTATGCAATTTTATTGCCAACAGAACTTGTCTTTATGAGGTTACAGGATCCTATTGTGGAGTCATATGTGGTCCCATGTTTAAAGCATAGATTTACTATCCATTATTAGCTCTGACTTCATACAAGGTATCGCTATACCTAAGACTTTTATTGTAATCTTTTAAACATATGCTTCAATATCAGTGCCATAACCTGCCTGCACTCAGTACTATTTTTCTTACTTTATTCATAGTTTACAAAAGTCTGTAGTAACTTGTTTAAAAATAACCATTATTTTATTTTTTTCCCCAGAAATATACAATATGGATGAAGATGAGAAACTTTATAGAATATTCTATCAGAGAATTCTGCTACTGATTCCTCTTCGAATGTTTTTCACTCAATTCATAGGTAAAATCTGTATTTAGTGAACAGAGACTTTCCCATTACCAAGATAGGAGATGACAGTTGCTGATCATAAGATTCTATAGAGAGGGGGAGCTAGAGGAAGAGGGAGGGGCTAGAGGCAGATGAAGGAGCTAGAGGTCGAAGAAGGAGCTAGACCGTTTGTTGGTTCAATTAAACTCTCAAAATGGCCAGAAAAAGAGAACTTTCATGTGAAACTCGACAGTTTATTCTTGTTCTTAGAAATGAAGGATATTCCATGCGAGAAATTGCCAAGAAGCTGAAGATTTCCTACAACGATGTGTACTACTCCCTTCAGAGGAGAGCACAAACAGGCTCTAACCAGAGTAGAAAGAGGAGTAGGAGGCCTTAATGCACAACTGAGCAACAAGACAAGTACACTAGAGTCTCTAGTTTGAGAAATCGATGCCTCACAGGTCCTCAACTGGCAGCTTCTTTAAATAGTACCTGAAAATCGCCAGTGTCAATGTATACAGTGAAGAGGCGACTCCAGGATGCTGTCCTTCAGGGCAGACTGGCAAAAAAAAAGCCATATCTGAGACTGGCTAATAAAAGGAAAAGATTAATATGGGCAAAAGAACATAGATATTGGACAGAGGAAGATTGGAAAAAAGTGTTATGGACAGACGAATCGAAGTTTGAGGTGTTTGGATCACACAGAAGAACATTTGTGAGATGCAGAACAACTGAAAAGATGCTGGAAGAGTGCCTGACGCCATCTGTCAAGCATGGTGGAGGTAATGTGATGGTCTGGGGTTGCTTTGGTGCTGGTAAAGTGGGAGATTTGTACAAGGTAAAAGGGATTTTGATTAAGGAAGGCTATCATTCAATTTTGCAACGCCATGCCATACCCTGTGGACAGCGCTTGATTGGAGCCAATTTCATCCTACAACAGGACAATGACCCAAAGCACACCTCCAAATTATGCATGAACTATTTAGGGAAGAAGCAGGCAGCTGGTATTCTATCTGTAATGGAGTGGCCAGCCCAGTCACCACATCTCAACTCTATTGAGCTCTTGTGGTAGCAGCTTGACCGTATGGTACGCAAAAAGTGCCCATCAAGCCAATCCAACTTGTGTGAGGGGCTTCTGGAAGCATGGGGTGAACTTTCTCCAGATACCTCATCAAATTAAAAGCTAGGATGCCAAAGGTCTGCAAAGATGGAATTGCTGCAAAGGAGCATTCTGTGACAAAAGCAAAGTTCGAAGGAGAAAATTATTATTTCAAATAAAAATCATTATTTCTAACCTAGTCAATGTCTGGACTATATTTTCTATTCATTATGCAACTCATTTGATAAATAAAAGTATGATTTTTCATGGAAAAGACAAAATTGTCTTGGTGACCCCAAACTTTTGAACTGTAGTGTATGTACTTTTTTGACAAGCACTCTATGGATATTTATTTACTTTATTAATTTTTTTCAGTCTTTTTCAGTTTTTTGTTGCCCGCATTTAGCTATTTTCATATAGCTTGATAGTTAGCTATTTACTACCTTCAGTGGCCCCCCCGTATTAATCACTTTCATCCCTGCCTTACTTGAGTAACTCTGTCTTGAAAAACACATTGTTCCCAGTAATTAAAATAGAGGATTTGTATTTCAAAATTCTTTTAATTTTTTTTAATAAAATGAATGAAGGTGGTTTTATTCAATGCGTTTCAAAGTGTCATAATACCTCTTCATCAGGAAATCCAACGATATAACCAACGACATACGGTTATATCAGTGGATTTCCTGATGAAGAAATGAGGTGACCCGTCGAAATTCATTGAACAAAACCACCTTCATTCAACGTTCCTGGATTTATGTCATATCTTCAGCAGTGCAGTAATAGTTCCACATCTACTTTGTTTCTGATCTGCTTCAGCTTTTTTAGCACGTGAACTCTGCTGCAGCTGACTTCATTGTTTAATTCTGGTTGTGTGACACACAACCCCATAAGGTGAGCAGATTCCCTTATTAATTACTCTTATATGTCCATTAGGTAAGACTATATTCCGCATCTTCCCCTCAGCTTTTGCCTACAATTAAGCATAGTGGTGGGAGTGCCTTGGTTTCGGGCTACATGAGTGCTGCCAGCTGTGGGGAGCTACAGTTCATTAAGTGAATGATAAATGCCAACATGTACTGTGACATACTGAAGCAGACCCATCCCTTCAGAAACTGGGGCATAGGGAATATTTCAACATGATATCTGTAACGTCCGGGTGGTGGAACCTCTGGGCCGTACACCGATTTCCCTTGAGGAGGCAGCCAGGCAGGTCACCCCACCAGAGGGTCTGGGTGCACGCTAGCCGAAGCACTGGTGGTAGTCAGACAGTCCTTAGGGGAGCAGGAAAGGTGGATGGAGTTCTGGACGGTGGTCCGGGTGACGAGGCTCAGAGTCCGAGGCCAGGTGGTAAGATCAGGCGGGATCCGAGACTTGCTGAGCGATGGAACGGGTCACCAAGCGGAGCCAGGGACTGGAGACTGGCGGAGCTGCAGAGGTGGTGGCACATCCGCCGAAGTCACCGTCAGGGTACGGGAATGAGCGTGGTTCGGAGCGTCTGGCGTGGCAGGATAGGCTCTACTAGACAGGACAGGGTTAATGCAGGCAAGGTACAAGACAAAGCAATAGGGGACCTGAACACTAGCTTACTAAACATGTAGAACAGGCCCCGCCCACCAGGAAAGTGATTCTTAATATACCCTGTACCTGTCTATGTAATTTCCTGTCTCTCGGTGCTGGCCCTTTAAGAGAGGGTCAATGACCGTGCGCGCGCCCTAATGCGCATGCGCGAGGCCCGGGTGCCAGAAGCCAGAGGAGGGAGCGGTGAAGAGGAAGCAGGAGAGCCGGGCTGAGGCAGAGATGCCGACGGGCGCCGGGAGCGGGGACCGGGCTGCCTGAGGACCGCAGGCAATGGGACAGGAAGGCTATGGAGCGGGGGACCGGGAAGCCTGGCACGGGAGCGGGTAAGCAAGGCAGAGGGACCGGGAAGCAAGGCAGGAGAGCCGGGGAGCCTAGCAGGGGAGCCGGAGAGCGTGACAGTACCCCCTCCCCCACGCCCCCCTCTCCGCAAGCGGGACAGGAAGGCACGAATCAGAGGAGTGCCCACATTCTCCCGGGGCTCCTAGGACCTATCCTCGGGACCATACCCCGCCCAGTCCACCAGGAAATACTGCCAACCTCGTACGGTCTTCATGGCCACGATATCCCTTACCGCATAGATGTCATCGTCAGCGATGGGAGGAGGAGCAGTACCGGCATCAGCGGAGAAGGGACCAAGGACAACAGGCTTGAGCAAGGAGACATGGAAAGAGTTGGGTATCCGCATCGTGGCCGGGAGCTGCAGCTTGTAGGAGACTGCATTGATCTTGCTGATGACTTTAAACGGCCCGATGTAACGAGGACCCAACTTGTAGGATGGCAACTTCAATCTGACATACTTGGATGCAAGCCAGACCAGATCACCAGAGGAGAAACACGGGGGATCCAGGCGCCTTTTGTCTGCATGTCTCTTCATCCGCAAAGAAGCACGCTCAAGGGAGGTCTTGACAGAGCTCCATATGGCTGAGAAGTCCTGGACCAGAGCATCTGCTGCGGAGACATCGGAAGCCGAGGATACTGGCAATGGAACAGAAGGCTGAAGTCCGTAAACGACTCGGCATGGAGAGCTGGAGGTGGACTCGCTGATGTGATGGTTGTGGGAGAACTCAGCCCAAGGAAGAAGCGTGGACCAGTCATCGTGATGGGCATTAACGTAGTGGCGCAGGAAGGAGGTCAGGATTTGATTGACCCGCTCCACTTGCCCATTCGAATGAGGATGGTAGGCCGAAGAAAAGTCCAGAGATACTTCCAGATGTTTGCAGAGGGCCCTCCAGAAGCGCGAGATAAACTGAGTTCCTCTGTCGGACACAATGTGTGCGGGAAAGCCATGCAATCGGAATATATGTTGGATGAAGGAGTCAGCTAGCTCCTGGGCAGAGGGCAGCCCGGCCATGGGAATGAAGTGAGCCATTTTGGAGAAACGGTCCACCACAACCAATATGACTGTGTGTCCAGAGGATAAAGGTAAGTCCGTAATGAAGTCCATTGCGATATGTTGCCACGGAACAGAAGGAATGGGCAGAGGCAGGAGACGTCCATATGGTAGGTGCTTGGGTGTCTTGTTCCAGGCACAGGACGGACAGGCCGAGACGAAGGTTGAGACGTCTTTACGGAGGGACGGCCACCAGTAGTGACGGACAATCGTGCTCCAAGTCTTCTTCTGACCAGCATGACCGGCGATCTTCGAGGCATGGCCCCAGTGCAGGACTCTCTGTCTGTCCGTATCTGGGACATAGGTTTTTCCAGGGGGTATCTGAGTTACCGTGACAGGATTCACCGGCATGATGTTGCTGGGGTTGATGATGGGCTGGAATGTCTCCTCCTCCGACTCCACGGCCACTAAGGACCTGGACAAAGCGTCTGCCCGCACGTTTTTGTCCGCAGGCCGAAAATGGAGTTGGAAATCAAATCGGGCAAAAAACAAGGACCAGCGGGCTTGTCGTGGGTTCAGTCTTTGGGCTGACCGCAGGTACTCCAGATTCTTGTGGTCTGTGTATATGATTACAGGATATACTGCGCCCTCCAAGAGGTAGCGCCATTCTTCCAAGGCAAGCTTCACGGCCAGTAGCTCCCGATCCCCGATGGTGTAATTGCGTTCGGGTGCTGAGAAGCTCTTGGAGAAGAATCCACAAGTGACCAGCTTGCCGGAGGGGGAGTTCTGCATCAACACTGCTCCGGCTCCTGAGGAGGAGGCATCCACCTCCAAGGTGAACTGTCTGTTCAATTCAGGGCGATGGAGAACCGGGGAGGAAGCAAACGCCTGTTTCAAGGAGCAGAACGCGGCATCGGCCGCCGGGGGCCAGTCCTTAGGATTAGCTCCTTTCTTAGTCAAGGCAGAGAGAGGCGCAGTCAAGGCGGAGAAATGCGGGATGAATTGCCGATAATAGTTCGCAAAGCCGAGAGAGCGTTGGATAGCCTTCAGTCCGGAAGGAGGAGGCCAGTTGATGATGGCAGACACTTTCTCTGGGTCCATCTGCAGGCCAGTGTCCGAGATTACATAACCCAGGAAGGGAAGAGATGACTTTTCAAAGATGCATTTCTCGTGCTTGGCGTACAGACGGTTCTCTCTAAGCCTCTGGAGAACTAGCTGCACGTTCTCTCTGTGGGTCTGTAGGTCCGGAGAGAAGACCAGGATGTCATCCAGATATACCACGAAACAGACATAGAGGAGATCTCTGAACACGTCGTTCACCAGTTCTTGGAAGACTGCCGGAGCATTACACAGACCAAAGGGCATGACACAATACTCATAGTGCCCATCCCGAGTGTTGAAGGCGGTTTTCCATTCGTCTCCAGAGCGAATGCGAACCAGGTTATAGGCCCCACGAAGGTCCAACTTGGTGAAGACCCGGGCTCCTCGGAGCCGATCGAATAGTTCGGGGATAAGCGGCAGAGGGTATTTGTTCTTTACGGTGATCTGGTTTAAACCCCGGTAGTCGATGCAAGGGCGCAGATCACCCTCCTTTTTCTTGACGAAGAAAAACCCTGCTCCGGCAGGGGATGAGGACCTCCGAATGAACCCCTTTGCCAGGCTCTCGGTAATATAGGCAGACATAGCTCGTGTCTCCGCAGGGGACAAGGGGTATATTCTTCCTCTAGGAGGCGTGGTTCCTGGCAGTAAATCGATGGCGCAGTCGTAGGGACGATGAGGCGGTAGTACCTCTGACTCCTTTTTATCAAAAACGTCCGAGAAGGACCAGTAGGCAGAAGGCAGTCCTGGTAGAGACTCTGGAAGCGGAGGGCGTCGAACGGGCTGGATGGTTTTCAGACATCTCTCGTGGCACGAGGAGCCCCATCGGGTGATTTCACTTGTACTCCAGCTGACCGACGGTTCGTGTGTCCGAAACCATGGGAGTCCCAGCAGGATCTGATGAGACATACGCGGGAGGACGTAGAAGGTGATCTTCTCGGTGTGCAGAGCACCGATCCGTACTTCCACAGGCTTGGTGATCAGTGAGACGGTGTCAGAGAGGGGTCTCCCATCTACAGAGGCGATCACCAGCGGTTTCTCTAGTGGGAGGACAGGCACCTGGTACTTATCCACCGTGGCCTGCTGGATGAAGTTGCCTGCTGCTCCGGAATCAAGATACGCCTCTGCCGTGAACCGGGTCTCTTCTGTGGTGACTTGAATAGTCCAGGTAACGGAGTCTGAGAGTGTCCCAGCACCTAGGGTGGCCTCTCCTACCAGGCCTAGGCTTTGGAGTTTCCCGGCTTCTCGGGACAAGAGCGTAGCAGGTGTGTGCCAGCTCCGCAGTAGAAGCAGAGACCTTTTGCTAGTCGTTCTGCTCTGCGTTGCTCAGACTGCCTCAGGCGGTCAATCTGCATGGGCTCGTAGGTAGAAGCGCCAGGTGACGCCGACTGGGGAGCGATGGGCTTCAGTGGTGGGGAGGCGTGCCGCATCGGACGCCTCTCACGGGACACCTCTTTGGATCGTTCCTGGAAACGAAGATCCACTCGAGTCGCTAGAGCAATCAGGGCATCCAAGGAGGACGGCACGTCCCGACCCGCCAGCTCATCTTTAATCCGACCCGAGAGTCCCTCCCAGAAGGCGGCGGTTAGGGCCTCATTGTTCCAGCCGAGTTCCAAGGCCAAGGTGCGAAACCGAATGGCGTATTGGCCCACCGTCAGAGTCCCCTGACGTAGCCGGAGGAGGGATGAGGCAGACGCGGAGGCGCGTCCGGGCTCGTCAAAGGTGGTACGAAATGCCTGCAGGAACTCCTGGATGTTGGTAGTTACCGGATCCTCCTTCTCCCACAAGGGGTTCATCCAGGCCAGTGCCTCTCCTTCCAGATGGGACATCATGAAGGCGACCTTGGCTTGGTCAGATGCGAAAAGGTGCGGCAGCTGCGTGAAATGGAGGGAGCACTGATTAATGAATCCCCTGCAGGTCTTGGGATCACCGGCGTACCGGGGTGGTGAGGCCAAACGGAGTTTGTAAGCATCCGAGGAGACTGCCACGGGAGCTGCGGTCGTGGGTTGTGCAGTGGGAACCCGAGATGCCACAGGCGTGACCGCTGCTTGTAGTGCGTTCAGACGGGCATCCACAGAAGTCATGAAGTTCAGCATGCGGGTCTGGGTCTCGCGCTGTCGTGTGAGTTCCTGCTGCAGGGCCGCTAGTGCTTCGGCGGGATCCATGGCCTGTTCTAGCTGTAACGTCCGGGTGGTGGAACCTCTGGGCCGTACACCGGTTTCCCTTGAGGAGGCAGCCAGGCAGGTCACCCCGCCAGAGGGTCTGGGTGCACGGTAGCCGAAGCACTGGTGGTAGTCAGACAGTCCGTAGGGGAGCAGGAAAGGTGGATGGAGTTCTGGACGGTGGTCCGGGTGACGAGGCTCAGAGTCCGAGGCCAGGTGGTAAGATCAGGCGGGATCCGAGACTTGCTGAGCGATGGAACGGGTCACCAAGCGGAGCCAGGGACTGGAGACTGGCGGAGCTGCAGAGGTGGTGGCACATCCGCCGAAGTCACCGTCAGGGTACGGGAATGAGCGTGGTTCGGAGCGTCTGGCGTGGCAGGACAGGCTCTACGAGACAGGACAGGGTTAATGCAGGCAAGGTACAAGACAAAGCAATAGGGGACCTGAACACTAGCTTACTAAACACGTAGAACAGGCCCCGCCCACCAGGAAAGTGATTCTTAATATACCCTGTACCTGTCTATGTAATTTCCTGTCTCTCGGTGCTGGCCCATTAAGAGAGGGTCAATGACCGCGCGCGCGCCCTAATGCGCATGCGCGAGGCCCGGGTGCCAGAAGCCAGAGGAGGGAGCGGTGAGGAGGAAGCAGGAGAGCCGGGCTGAGGCAGAGATGCCGACAGGCGCCGGGAGCGGGGACCGGGCTGCCTGGGGACCGCAGGCAATGGGACAGGAAGGCTATGGAGCGGGGGACCGGGAAGCCTGGCACGGGAGCGGGTAAGCAAGGCAGAGGGACCGGGAAGCATGGCAGGAGAGCTGGGGAGCCTAGCAGGGGAGCCGGAGAGCGTGACAATATCGACCTCAAACACACCTTGAAGACCACCGCTACCATACTAAAGAAACTGAGGGTAAAAGTGCTAGACCTAATCTCTATTAAGCAGCTGTGCGGCATCCTCAAATGGAAGGTGGAGGAGCGCAAGGTCTGCATCACCAACCCAGCTCTTGGTTGTCATCAAGGAGTGGAAGAGGATTCCATTGGCTTCTGTGAAGCTCTAATGAACCCCATGGCCAAGAGAGAGGCCATGCTTGAAAATAATGGTGGCCACACAAAATATTGACACTTTGCTCACAATTTGGCAAATTTCACTTAGGGGAGTACTCTCTTTTGTTGCCTGCAATTTAAATATTAATAGCTGTGTCTTGAGTTATTTAGAGGGCACTCCAAAATTACACTGTTAGGCCTCCGACACACTCTTGTGAAAATCACGCACGTGCCGAGAGACACGTATTTCCCCTGCGTGTTGCGTGCAGGTTAGTACGTGTCTCTGGTACATGCGGGCCACGTGTGTTCTCCGCATGCTATCCGTGATAACATACGGAAAACAGGTTATTTACATACTCACGTGGTCTATTCTGCTGTCCGTGGTGCTGATCTTCGGTTTCCAGCCCTCCCGTCTCCCCGCTGCTGCTGCTGCCGGCCGCAGTGAAGTGAATATTCAATGAGAATAATGAGCGGCAGTCGGCAGCAAGTGGCAGCAGCGGCAGAGACAGGAGGGCTGGAAAAGGTGAGTTAAGTTTTGTTTTTTTCTCTGACGTGTGTTTTCCCCGGCGCGTGTCACACGGGACCACATCCACACTACAGCCGTGTGGTACAGGTGCGGGCCGTGTAACACCCGTGCTGCTGGAGAAAACACTGACATGTCAGCGTGTAGAGAACCGCACACATGTACAAACGCACACGGACACACGTTCCGTGTGGTTTTACGTGTGCGTGCCTGCTACAATAGGGTAGCATTGCTGAACGTGTCTCCGTGCCGCCGGTACGTGCAAAAAATGGCAAACACGTACTGGCAGCATGGATGTGTGTCGCAGGCCTTAGGCTGTGTCGACACGATGCGTGTTTGTAGTGAATTTTGATGTGTTTTTGAGTGCAGATTTGTCACAAAACAGCAAGGAAATACTGAATTCAGCAAAGCAATAATAATATTATAATAATATTTATTCACTTATATTGCACAATTAATTCCACAGTGCTTTAAGTACATCACTAAGTCAATGAGAATCCTGAAGTCTTATGCACACATTGAGTATGTCCTCCTTGCTATTTGGTGCAGAAAATAATCTGCAGGATGTCAATTCTTTCAGCATTTTTTCACCCATTGACTTCAATTTGAAAAACGCATGCAAAAACTCAGTTTTTTGCTGCGATGTTCCTGCCAAAAGATGCAGAAATGTTTGCAACCAAATTCTCAACGCATGCACATACCCATATATAAGCTGTACAATGACTACTTTACATTGTGTGAAAGTGTCCTATCTTTCAGTGTTGTCAACAAAAATGTGATGGAGTGTACTCACTTTTGTGATATACTGTATCTCCTGAATTGCCCATACTTTATAGGAATGAATATAAAAAAGAATATTTTGCTATAAATGTTTGAGATGTTTCAGATGTACAGTACAGTCCAAACGTTTGGACACACCTTATCATTCAAAGAGTTTTCTTTATTTTCATGGCTCTGAAAATTGTAGATTCACATTGAAGGCATCAAAACTATGAATTAACACATGTGGAATGAAATACTTAACAAAAAAAGTGTGAAACAACTGAAAATATATCTTATATCCTAGGTTCTTCAAAGTAGCCACCTTTTGCTTTGATTACTGCTTTTTACACTCTTGGCATTCTCTTGATGAGCTTCAAGAGGTAGTCACCGGAAATGGTTTTCACTTCACAGGTGTGCCCTGTCAGGTTTAATAAGTGGGATTTCTTACCTTATAAATGGGGTTGGGACCATCAGTTGTGTTGTGCAGAAGTCTGGTGGATACACAGCTGATAGTCCTACTGAATAGACTGTTAGAATTTGTAATATGGCATGAAAAAAGCAGCTAAGTAAAGAAAAACGAGTGGCCATCATTACTTTAAGAAATGAAGGTCAGTCAGTCCGAAAAATTGTAAAAACTTTGAAAGTGTCCCCAAGTGCAGTGGCAAAAACCATCAAACACTACAAAGAACCTGGCTCACATGAGGACCGCCCCAGGAAAGGAAGACCAAGAATCACCTCTGCTGCGGAGTGTCACAGGGTCCTTCTCCCATATCACATGATCAACAGAGCGAGAGATGGCTGTACAATCCAAAGAGCATTTATTCCAAGCAAATCGAATGGTCCATAACATAATCCACAAAACAGAGAATAAAATTAGTCCAGTAACACAAATATAGTCCGGTAAGCGATAAATGTCCAGGTCTTTCTCTGAGAAGTCTCAGCTTCTACCAGAGGATCAATCTTCCTGCTTCACTCTTGAAGTTCTCCAACAGACTACCCAATTCTTCAGGTAAGCAGAGAGTTTAGGTGGATCTCACACACCCTCCCCCGACTTAGGAACAAAAGGCTGGCAGGGGAGGAATTAAACCTTCAAATGGGACAATGTACACACAAGGAACACAGAATAGACAGTGAACCACGCCCAAACATTAACCCACACAAAATGGTACACAATCCACAATATTCCACCATCACAACCTCTCCCTCCTTCTGAATAAGTGAGTATGCCATGAGGTCTACACAGACCTCTGGCCATCTCATTTAAGTCCATGTTGCTCAGCTGTGGATAATCTATGGTTCTTTTTGCCGGGACAGTCCATCAGCATTCTGGTGTTGGCTTCCATGCTTGTATTGTAGTGAACCACGCCCAAACATTAACCCACACAAAATGGTACACAATCCACAATATGCCACCATTACACGGAGGATAAGTTTATCTGAGTCACCAGACTCAGAAATCGCAGGTTAACAAGAGCTCAGATTAGAGGCCAGGTCAATGCCACACAGAGTTCTAGCAGCAGACACATCTCTAGAACAACTGTTAAGAAGAGACTTTGTGCAGCAGGACACCAAGGTAAAACAGCTGCTAGGAAACCACTGCTAAGGACAGGCAACAAGCAGAAGAGACTTTTTTGGCCTAAAGAACACAAGGAAAGGACATTAGACCAGTGGAAATCTGTGCTTTGGTCTGATGAGTCCAAAATTGAGATCTTTAGATCCAACCACCATGTCTTTGTGCGATGCAGAAAAGGTGAACGGATGGACTCTACATGCATGGTTCCCACCGTGAAGCATGGAGGAGGAGGTGTGATGGTGTGGTGGTAATTGCTGTTGACACTGTTGGGAATTTATTCAAAATTGAAGGCATACTGAACCAGCATGGCTAGCACAGCATCTTGCAGCAGCATGCTACTCCATCCGGTTTGCGTTTAGCTGGACCATCATTTATTTTTCAACAAAAGAATGACCTCAAACACACCTCCAGGCTGTGTAAGGGCTATTTGACTAAGAAGGAGAGTGATGGGGTGCTACGCCAGATGACCTGGCCTCCACAGTCACCAGATCTGAACCCAATCGAGATGGTTTGGGGTGAGCTGGACCGCAGAGTGAAGGCAAAAGGGCCAACAAGTGCTAAGGATCTCTGGGAACGCCTTCAAGGCTGTTGGAAGACCATTTACAGTGACTACCTCTTGAAGCTCGCCAAGAGTGTGCAAAGCAGTAATCAAAGCAAAAGGTGGCTACTTTGAAGAACCTAGAATATAAGACATATTTTCAGTTGTTTCACACTTGTTTGTTAAGTATTTCATTCCACATGTGTTAATTCATAGTTTTGATGCCTTCAATGTGAATCTACAATTTTCAGAGTCATGAAAATAAAGAAAACTCTTTGAATGAGGTGTGTCCAAATGTTTGGTCTGTACTGTACATAATATTCAAACATGATTGTTAAAAAATGTGTCTGTGAAATGTAAAGAAAAGAAGAATGCAATGATTTGGCAATGTCTTATACCACATTTTATTGGCAGCAGAACATAGAAACAGAACACATATCAAAAGTTGAAAGTTTGACAGCGGGTGGCTGTAGTGTGTGGACCCACTGCGCCATTGAGCAGGGCTTACTCTGGAGGGGCATGACTAAGAGACTACCTCATTTTTGCTAGAGCCTCTGGTGACTGGAGGGTCAAATGCAGGAGATGGACAAAGCAGAATCAAGAGACATGGAAAGACAGACAGGTACAAAACATAGATAAAGACAGGTCAAGACAAATGGAAGGCAAGCCAAGAAAGTTCAGGAAGGCAAGTCAGGGAAAAGATGGGAAAACAAAGTGGAGACTAATCAGAGACTGGATAGAAACAGACAAACAGAACCTAGAGGAACTTCAGATCAGGTGGACAAAGTAGAGAGAGCAAACAGACAGAGTTTCCAAAGCAAATCATACTAACCAATCTTGCCAAGAACGATTGCACAGATAAAACAACAAAACAGACAGAGCTTGATACAAGAGCATACTAAAGTTCAGACACCTTTGTGGCGGGAGGGTCTGCCTGAAATACCGAGTACTGGCAAGGGATTGGCCAGAGACCAAACACTCTGCAGGACACAGGGAATACAAATTCCTGCACAGTTTGATCAGCAAAGGTCGGAAAATGTTAAAATCGTAAATGATCGGACATCCGAGCATTTACCGCAAATGTCGGCAATCTTGCCAAGGATCGGTAAATGATCAGATGGCAAAAGCTATCCTGTCCCTGCCCATCACAGCAATGTCATGTATTGCCATAGCTGTGATTGACCACTGTGAAAAAAAAAGAAGCAAAAAGGTTAAAGCAGTCCTTACCGTATTTTTTGCTTTATAAGACGCACTTGATTATAAGACGCACCCTCAAATTTGGTGAAGGAAAAGAGAATTTTTTTTTTTAATGTTAAATGGGGTCCATCTTATAATGCCAGTGTCCGTCTAACAAATCATATAGGGTATATGTCCCTCATAGCCCCCCATCCTAAAATTAGCCCCCCTTAATCTGGATATGACCCCCTTATATTGAATATAGCCCCCTTGTTCTGGGACACGTCCCCCTGTGCTGCCCATGGCCCCTATAGATGGCACATCTCCCCTGTGTTTGATATGGCCCCTATACAGCTGCCCATGGCCACTATAGATGGCACAGCTCCCCTGTGTTTGATATGGCCCCCATACAGCTGCCCATGGCCCCTATAGATGGTACATCTCCGCCGTGTTTGATATGGCCCCCATACAGCTGCCCATGGCCCTTTAGATGGCACATCTCCCCTGTGTTTGATATGGCCCCCATACAGCTGCCCATGGCC
Source organism: Anomaloglossus baeobatrachus (assembly GCF_048569485.1). Taxonomy (NCBI): domain Eukaryota; kingdom Metazoa; phylum Chordata; class Amphibia; order Anura; family Aromobatidae; genus Anomaloglossus; species Anomaloglossus baeobatrachus. The sequence goes on along the minus strand of NC_134353.1, from coordinate 213,933,259 downwards.
CCTATAGATGGTACATCTCCCCTGTGTGTTTGATATGGCCCCCATACAGCTGCCCATGGCCCCTATAGATGGCACATCTCCCCTGTTAGATATGGCCCCCATACAGCTGCCCATGGCCACTATAGATGGCACATCTCCCCTGTGTTAGATATGCCCCCCATGCTGCTGCCCATAATAAAATAAAACACTCTTTCCTTACCTTCTCAGCGCTGTCCCTCCTCGTGTCTCCCACCTCGCAGTTGAGCTCCGGCTTCCTTATTTCCTGGTTCTTGCTGCCGGTCATGTGATCGGCACAGCAGAGTGATATCATCTCTGCGTGCCTTATCACAGACAGCAGCAGCAGGAGACCAGAGATCAGCACTGGAGGTAAGTAAAGCTTTTTTTATTTTACTATGGGCAGCAGCACGGGGGCCATATCTAACACAGGGGGGATCATGTGCGATCAAAGGAGGGCGCAGGCAGATATAATATGCCCCGCTGCCCCAGTCCCTCAGCGCGATGCAATTTCAGCACCACACTGATGGACAGCGGCTGTGCATATTATATGAGCGGGAGCAGGAGATCTAACGCTGCCGCTCGTAGCTTTCCCTGCCCCCAGCAGTGCTCCAGAGCATATATATATACTGTATATATATATATATATATATATATATATACACCCACCCCCGTATATTCGGTTTATAAGACGCACCCCCTACTTTCCCCCAAAATTTGGGGGAACAAAAGTGTGTCTTATAAAGTGAAAAATACGGTACTTACCCTGTCCTCGCGACTACAGCGCTACTTCCGGGTCTGATAACTATCACTAATGAATATTCACTGCTTTTCCCTTCCACTCTCTGATTGGCTTTCATTGGACCATGCCCCCACCCGCTGAGACAGCGTCTGTGATTGGTTGGAATCATACCTGCTGTCTGTGTCCTTAGACTGGTGATAAATAAATAAAAACAATTGGTGTGCAGTACCCCTGTATTGATACCAGCACATATAAAGCCCACGGCTATAGGCTGCAGCCTCCAGATGTGTGCTTATCGTGCCTGTGTATAAAAATAAGAGGAACCGCATGAGGCTTTTTTTTTTTAATTATTTAAATCAATTAAAACATTGTGCGGTCCCCCCAATTTTGATACTCAGCAATGATAAAGCACGACAGCTGGGGGCTGGTATTCTTACACTGGGGAGACTCATGCTTATTGGGAGCCGCACAGCCTAAAAATAGCAGCCTGCAGCCGCCCATGACTGTCAAATTCATTAGATGTGACAATTCCGGAACATTATCCGGCTCTTCTCAATTGCCCTGGTGCAGTGGCAATGGGGGTAATAAGGGGTTAATGGCAGCCCACAGCTGCCACTAAACCTTGGATTAGTGATGGAGAGGGTCTATGAGACCCCCCACCACTAATCCTATAAGTAAAAAGAAATAAACACAAACACACAGAAAAACCCTTTATTTAAAAAAAAAAAAAAAAATAAAGGGCGTTTAAAATCTTGAAGGCTGAGAATACAGAAATAGCATTTCAGGAGTATAAAGATATCAATAGGCAATGCAAAAAAAAGAAATCAAACAAGCAAAACTAGCTACTGAAACAAAAATCGCCAATGACATTAAAATAAATCCCAAAATCTTTTATAAATACATTAATGCGAAAAGGAAAACAAAGGATAGTATTGGCCCCTTAAAATATAATAACAAGTTAGTTATAGAGGACAAACAAAAGACTGAGATATTAAATAGGCATTTCTCTTCTGTGTTCACCAAGGAACTGACTGTACCAGGCATCATTCAGCAAGTGAAAAATCAAAGTTCACCACCCGATATAATTAATTTAACACAAGAAGAAGTACGCCTACGTCTGAGTAAATTAAACATTGACAAATCCCCAGGGCCAGATGGCATTCATCCACGAATATTGAGGGAATTGAGCTCCGTAATTGACAGACCGCTGTATCTTATCTTTTTAGACTTGCTTGTAACAGGGTTGGTGCCTCAGGATTGGAGGATTGCTGATGTGGTACCGATATTTAAGAAAGGTAAGAGGGTAGATCCAGGCAACTACCGTCCAGTAAGCCTGACATCAGTAGTATGCAAAGTTTTTGAGGGCATTTTAAGGGATGACATGCAAAAATATGTTGCAGAAAATAATATAATAACTGACAGACAGCATGGATTCATGAAAGATAAATCGTGTCTAACCAACCTGTTGGGGTTCTATGAGGGGGGAAGTGCAAACCTGGATATTGGTAATGCAGCTGATGTGATTTATTTGGACTTTGCAAAGGGATTTGATACTGTACCACATAATAGCCTTATACTAAAGCTCCAGAAGCAAGGACTAGGGGAAACTATATGCAACTGGGTAAGGAATTGGCTAAAAGATAGGAAACAAAGAGTAGTCATAAATGGAACATTCTCTAAATGGGCCATAGTCAGCAGTGGGGTGCCGCAGGGATCTGTGCTAGGACCAATTCTTTTTAATCTCTTTATTAATGACCTTGTGGAGGGGATTGATAGTAAAGTGTCAGTCTTTGCTGATGACACCAAACTATGTAGGATATTAAAAACTGACCTTGATAGTATAATATTACAAAAAGATCTGGATAAGATGTCAGAATGGGCAGATACTTGGCAAATGAGATTTAATGTTGATAAATGTAAAGTAATGCACCTAGGACGGAGTAATCCTATAACTGCGTATACATTAAATGGAAGTAAACTCGGGACTACAGAACAGGAGAAGGACTTGGGTATTCTCATTACAAATAAGCTGAGCAGCAGCACTCAATGTCAAGCAGCAGCTGCTAAAGCAAACAAGATTCTAGGGTGTATAAAAAGAGAGATTAGATCCCGTGATCCCAACGTATTGTTACCCCTCTATAAATCACTTGTAAGGCCACATCTGGAATACGGGATCCAGTTTTGGGCTCCACATTTTAAAAAGGACATTCAGAAGTTAGAGTCAGTTCAAAGGCAGGCAACTAGACTACTACAAGGAATGGAAGGCCTCCCATATGATGACAGGTTGAAAAAGTTAGATATGTTTAGCTTAGAAAAAAGACGTCTCAGAGGAGATCTCATTTATATGTATAAATACATGTGTGGTCAATATAAAGGACTGGCACATGACTTATTTCTTCCGAAGACAATACTAAGGACCAGGGGGCATTCACTGCGAGTGGAAGAAAAGCGATTCCGACAGCTAAATAGGAAAGGGTTCTTTACAGTTAGAGCAGTCAGACTGTGGAATGCCCTACCACAAGAGGTAGTAATGGCAGATACTACAACAGCTTTCAAAAAAGGGCTGGATGATTTCCTCAGTACACACAACATTGTTGGTTATAAATGGCTTTTTTGACCAAATGTAGAACTGGTGGAGGAAGGTTGAACTAGATGGACCTAGGTCTTTTTTCAACCTTAGTAACTATGTAACTATGTAACTCCTGTCAGAAAACTGTGTTATTTTTTTGCCAAGAGATGCAGATATGGAGCTAAAATTTTTACACCATATTCCTGCACCCAATCTACCCCTCCTGGCAAAAAAACGCATCACTACTGCATGCGGTATGATGCGGTAGTCATGGAACTTTTTGCCAGGAGGTGTAGATTGGGTGCAGGAATTTGGTGTAAAAATTTTAGCACCAAATCTGCATCGCTTGGCAAAAAAATGCACAAAAACTTTTTTGATGCTCTTTTGGTGCAGTTTTTTTCCAGGAGGTGCAAATTTGGTGCTGAATTCTGGTGCAAACATTGCAGCACCAAATTTGCACCACCAGGAAGAAAACTGCACCGAAAGAGTATCAAAACTGTTTTTGTGCGCCTGTAGTCCAAACTTATCAACAATAGAAAACACTTAGTGCACTATGAAGATAAAAATTCAGTAAAAGACCAAGGACTGTTGGGCAGCTAGAATCCTACATCAGACAATTATGGGGCAACATTCCTCTCCCAAAACTCGAGCAATTGGTCTCCTCACTTTCCAGACGTTTAGAGATTGTTGTAAAAAGAAAAGGGTATGCTACACCATGGTAAGCATGAGCCTGTCCCAACTTTTTTGAGCTGTATTGCTGCAATAATTTTTTTTAAATGAATTGCAATTTCTAATGTGTGCTCTGTTTTTAATTGTGAATAAATTATGGCAAATAGAAATTTACAAATCATTGCATTTTGTTTTCTTTACATTTTATATAGCATACCAACTTTTTTGCATTTAGGTTTCTATTAAATTCCACATTCTATATTTATATAATTTTGTAATAATTTATATGGGACAATACTTGTGACACAAAAGAAAATGAATAATATGTCTAGATTACAATAGTTTTAAAAAATACATTCAAGGAAAGATAAGCTAATGCCTAAAATATAACGGTAAGATCTGTGCCCACAAACTATATTTATGGAGTGTTTTGTGCTCAACAGCTGATATTAGAGGGGACTCATATACTCAGCTGTGAACAGAAAAACAAAATGTGTCCTATTGGGCACAATCCTCATCTCAAAGCTCTCATCTCAGCTTTTAAGAAGACATGAAAGTCAGGAGACATCTGCAGGGAGATCAACAGGGCTCCAATTTGTCCATTAAATGAAGCTGTAAACATTGATTGTTTGCCCTGGATTCTTGGCACACGGAATCAGGCCAGATGTTAGGTCACTATCATCTCTAACTTCATTACGCTATTATTTAAGCCTGACCAGAGGAGCAGTATTCAAGATATATGCTGTGACATCGTCCAAATTTCTCTGATTCTTTGCCATACTTCATGCCGCAAAGGAGAACTTTATAACTAACTGGATTTATATAATTTTTGTTAAAAACTGAAGGCCAACTGCCTCTAAAACTTGAATATCGGTGAGTTTCTACATTGATGTCTTCCCGGTGACCACCTCTGGATGGACCATATATTTATTGTAGAGTGAAAGCAACAGATTACCTGTAGAAGAACACATTGAGCCGCTAGAACTTTTCCTCTGCCATTGGAGTCATTACAGGTGAATAAAGAAGGCTTTATATTAATTTGAAGTGCTGCCTCCATTTCCTAATTCTGTAGCATGAAAAGAACCAAAGGATCAGGTCCTAAGTCCTTGCTCCGCTACATATATGTTCACCCAAGGCTGCAATTTTCCTTTATTCTAATTTCCTGTGTCATTGCTTTTCAATGAAAAGAAATTAAACAGATTATCTGTTAAGTATCAAGGCTAATGAGCACTGCTTTAAGCTAAATGGAGCAGATGTCAGATATGGACATAGATGCCAATGTGCATATACCCGCTGGCAAATGTAATCCTGAAAAACAAGAATCTCGAAAAAATGGGATGTACATTATGAATGACTTTAGATAGCGATGCAATAAATTTGTTGAATTTTCAGGGCTAAAAAGAGTGGTAAAATTCATTGTGATGAGGTGTGTTTAAGGCCTCTGACACACTCACGTGAAAATCACGCACGTGCCGCGAGACACGTATTTACCCTGCGTGTTGCGTGTAGGTAAGTACGTGTCTCTGGTAAGTGCGGGCCACGTGTGTTCTCCGTGTGTTATCCGCGATAACACACGGAGAACCGGTAATTTGCATACTCACGTGGTCCTTCCTGCTGTCCTTGGTGCTGATCTTCGGCTCCAGCCCTGCATTCTCCCCGCTGCTGCTGATGCCGGCCGCAGTGAAGTGAATATTAAATGAGTATAATGAGCGGCGGTCGGCAGCAAGTGACAGCAGCGGCAGAGACAGGAGGGCTGGAGAAGGTGAGTAACGATTTTTTTTTTTTACTCTGACATGTGTGTTTTCTCCGGCGCGTGTCACACGGGACCGCATCCACACTACATCCGTGTGGTACGGGTGCGGACCGTGTGACATCCGTGCTGCCGGAGCAACACGGACATGTCAGCGCTTTTAACACAAGGAGACACGTACGTGCGGAACGGACACACGTTCCGTTCCAAAATACTTACGTGTCTCCTAACCATAGGGATTACCTAGGTCCCCGTGTGCACGTGTCTCTGGTCCATGTAAAAAATGGCACACACGGACCAGCGGCACGTGAGTGTGTCGGAGGCCTAAGGCACGGCAAATATCAGACATCAAATAAAATGGGTTGTCAGTGACTTTGAAGTGCACCAATCACCACGACTTTTGTATATAACCTAAACCAGTTCTATACTGGCACTATCAGACTGATTCTATACATACCTTTAGTTGTCACCTAGGATGTATAGGTTTTGAAACACAAGCAAGTAAAGTTTGTAAAATGAGCAGCTTTTTGAATGACAGCATCTGCCGATCAGCTGATAAGCTGGGGTGAGTATTCATAGTGATTCCTGCCCCATGCCTATCCATCCTCCCCCTGTTATTTATGATAATTCTATTATAGAATTGTTTTACTATCTGACTAGAAGGACCCGTGCTGATGTCATACCCATGTGACCAGAAGGGTCGGGGCCTCAGCCAACATAGCTGATACCAGGAAGCAACATTATTTTTCTGTTGCCTTTGGCCCCGCTCCTTCTGGTACATGGGTATGACATCAGTATGGACCAGCAAATTTTTGGTTTTTCGGACCATACAACATTTTACAATTTTTCATTTTGTTTTCTAGAATAAATAACTTTTAAATGTTTGATTAAAACAGCAGCATGAAGTTTGTTTTTCTGCAGGACATATTGTAGTTTTTACATTGTGGGCTGTGCATGTAGCGCCATGTTTTTTCTTTTGCATTTTTTTTTCATTTTTAATTTCTGATCATACATAATTGTTTTTGAATATATATAGGCGTTACATTACTGACTTACTGACTCAGTAAACAAAATTTATTTTGTTGGGGGGTGTGGCTAGCTGATGGCGGAGTAGGACGCTTGCACTAAGAGCTCTGCTCCGCACTCTCTTCCCTAATGGCGACCAACTTGCTGCAGCAGACTTTCAGATCGATAGGCAGGCCCAAGAAACATACCGAATCGCATGAGGAGCCCGGGGGAAGGTCTGGCAGCATGGACCGCTTCCTGAGTCAGAGTACTAGAGCTGCACTGCGCAACACGAGATCCAAGATGGCACCATCATCTTCAGGGGAGTGTTCCACACAGCAGGACTCACAGTCCCCGAGAGATGCCAGCTCACAGCAGGACCATTCCAGCGCAGACGAGGAGGATGGTGACCAGCTCAGCCTTAGGGCGATTAGTAAGTCCATCAGGGCTCTGCCTACAAAAAAGGACCTTAATAGATTTGCTGACAGGCTGGAAAGCACCTACAAAAAAAGATCTGCAGGCGCTGAAATCAGAGTTCACCACCAGAGTAGAGAAGGTTGAGAAATCTCAGGAGACTATGGCTGCAACAACACAGAGAAGCACTGACCAGTCAAGCTAACAGATTAGAGGAGCTCATATCAGGCTTAGAGGACATAGAGAACCGGAATAGATGTAATAATGTCCGGATCTGTGGCCTCCCAGAATCTGTGGGCTCCTCAGACTTGGACTCCACAGCGCAGCAGCTTTGTAGCCAGATCCTTGGGGAAAAGAGTCAGTGCCTGGTGGAACTAGATCACATACACAGGGCCCTAGGCCCCAGGCCAGCCCAGGATTCCTCAGTAAGAGATGTGATCTGCAGGATTCATTTTTATAAAGATTAGGAATCCATCTTGGAAGCAGTGCGGCAATTAGGCCCCATAACCTTCATGGGTTCAAAGATACAGATGCTACCCGACCTTGCCAGGCGTACTCTACAGCTCAGAACTCAGAAAAGCTCTGCGTCCCCTTCTGACACATCTAAAAGAGAGAAATATCCCATACCAGTGGGGATTCCCATTTCTGCTGACAGCACACAAAGAGGGGAGATTGGCAACCTTCCGCAACCTAGGGGACCTGGTGAGATTCCTGAGCACGATGGAGTCAGGTTCGACGGTCGCGAAAGCAGAAGAAAGTTGATGCCCATGGAGGAGAGGGCTGATATATGTCACCATGCTTCTCCTTCCCTGCTGGGAAGTAGATTATAGTTGGGGGACACCTCAACAAGATCCTGGATGGATTCTCGGATTCAGGGGTCTAATTCTGGCTCATGAAACAGAAGCATATTACCCAATCGCTATGCGTGTTGTTCTTCTATTTACATACGTTTGGGGGCTCCTAGCCAGCCTCTTTAGTTGATAATGTAAGAGGTCTAGAGGCCTCATCTGCGTTTAACTGTTGGTACTTTATTTTGTCTAAGACATACTGTATGGGATTGCATTATGTTGTGTACGTGCTGGAAACTATTTTGTTACTCAGCCTGATACTCTACATTATCAGAAGTTCCATATAATGTCATATGTTATATTCATTCAGCATTCTGCAAATAGTAATAAGTCTTTCAAATCTAGTTTTATGTAGTGGTCTGGGGGGAGACGGAGTGGTTGACTTGCCTCCAGCTTCTTCTAACCCCCTCTGTGTGAATGGCATTTTGGTGCCACAGGTTTACCGCACCCCTCTTAACTAGGGTACTATACCCTACTATCTGGTTCTTATTCTTCTTTCTTTTTCCTCTTTTTTCTCTGTTATTTTCTCTCTTGCTCCTCTCCTCCCTTTTCCCTTCATGCTCGTGTCGGCTAAGTGCTGAAGATGCTCCACCACCTCTGATTCCCTTTGATTATGGCTGACATTAAATTTTGTTCCTTTAACGTAAAAGGCCTTAATTGCCCAGAAAAAAAAAGCAGATTGCGTACTTGAGCCACAAGGGGGGGGTCTCCATACTGATGATCCAGGAAACCCATTTCCGCTCGGACTCAGTACCCAAGTGCGCCTCAGGATATTATCCAACTTGGTTTCACAGCCTGATACCAGAATTGAAATTCAAGGGGGTCTCTATAGCCTTTCACAGGTCTTTTGTCCCGGATATTTTGGATACACAGATTGACCCAAAGGATCACTTTTTGTCTTTGTAATTGCAAACGTATATTTCCCTAACCAGGGCCAGCATACATTTTGCATAGATGTCCAGAGGAACCTAGAGGTAATTGCAAAATCTGTCCCAATGGTGCTGGGAGGGGACCTCAACTTGCATGTTAGGATTAAAATTAGTTGATGTCTGGAGAATCCTACATCCTGATACTAAAGATTACACTTTCTACTCACCAATGCACACCTTATACAGCAAAATAGATTACATTTACATTTCACAAACATTCTTGGATTTGAAGGCTAGGGCAAAAAAAGGAAGGAAGCATTTTATGGTCCGACCATGCCCCTGTACACCTCTCATTACGTATGGGTCAATATGTCAGACCGAGTTGCCCCTGGAGATTAAATGAAAATCTCCTGCAAGATGAGAGATGTCAAGCAAGATAACACATGCTATACCAAACTTTCTAATAGATCATGCACACGACCCCACAGTTACACTCATATCCCATGGTTCACGCCTTAAAAAAAACTCACAGCAGAGATTATTCTCCTTTCCAATGAAATATCTAATTTAGAACTTAAAAATAAAAGGAACCCATCCCATGAGACTTTTGTACAAGTATCTACAGTAAGACATAAACTATTGAAAATTTTAGATCATAAGTCCAGGAGACTTAGGGTATGACCGCACTTTGCGTTTCCACCTGCGTTTCAGCTGCTTTTTCGGTCCATTTTGAACTGCACCTTTTTCATGCCAAAAGGCATGCGTTTTGATTTTCCAGCAAAGTCATGGGTAGATGTTGATTTCCAGACCGCACTTTGCGTTTCTAAACGCTGCATTAAATTTGCATATTTTGTGGCAAAAACAATGCGTTCAAAGAAGCAGCATGCCAATTGTATTTGCCATTTCTGTAGCGTTCTGCTAACATTGGTGTCTATGTAGTAAACGCATGTATTTAGTAAAAATATGCGTTTCATGTGCATTTTTCATGCTTATTCACTGCATTTTGATTGGCTAAAACGCAGATTATGTAGCCTGGAAGTGACCTCACAAACGTAACAACCTACATCACATCCTTCCCAAAATAAAACAAGACATGTGTCTGGAGTTCGTTGCCATGACAGACAGAACCCACATTTCATAATGTTCCAAGAGAAAAATCATTCAAAAATGTCCTGGTATAAACGTTTGAAAATCGATGTCTTTAAATTGATCTCTTTGGTAAGTTGATAATATCTTAATAATTTAAAAAAATAAATAAATAAATAAAAAAATAACTAAAAAAATTACATGCCGCATGTTGCAAATAAATGTACAAATTTTAGTAATGATATCTTATTTGCGAAAAAAACCTTAATAATTACAGGGATGTTATACAGACCTAACACACTCTTCTATACCTACAAATGATTATCAGGTTACACCAAAAACTCTTTCCGACAATTGTCTATATACATGTACATTTGTAGTTTTTCTAAAATAATAAACATAATAGATATCGGATACAATTTAATTAAAACAATAGATTATTTACTGACCTTACTGTTGTTATGGTAATTTTGTACGATGTTATAATAATTTACATATAATGTTTAATTTTTTAAATTTATGATCATTTTTTTAGAGTTGAACTTAATATTTATTTTTAAATTAAAATTAAATAAAATGTTAAAAAATACAAATTCAAACAAAATTATACTAAATATACTAAGAAATAAACTTACAAATACTAAATATTAATGTATGCATTTTTGGTTATAGTTATATATTTATTACATTCTAATTTGCTTGAAATTTATGTTCACATAAAAAAAAATTGATTTGAACATTGAAAAAAAAACCTATCTCATATTATTTTGAACATCTTGTTTTTTGTTTTCTACAAACTAATAAATCATGAATTTGGATAAACAAATATTAATATTATATTTTTAATGTTTTAATTAATAAAAATCATTATTTATTTAAAAAAAACATGTGATTTAATATCTTAACCATTACACATGATTATCCTATCTTCTAAAAATTAAACTTATTAATTTCACACTCATTATCCATTCAGGTTGAGACCATGTCCTGTTTATGGGATCCTGGATGCCCAGAATATATGCATAAATTAAAACATGCAGATTGCTGGGTGGCAATATGTCGAGAAATATTTCCACAATGGCATGAGTATGATCCAGAACTTCAACATAAAATCGGTTGGTTATATCATTGTTAATTTTTCTATAAAATAAAAATTCATTTTTACAAATAATTATTTTTATTTTGTGATAAATCATCCTAAATTTTTGTAACAGTTAATATTTTGTAATTCAATAGACCAGGATGTGCGTAAAAGATGGAGATCCGTAAAGGATAGGTTTAAAAAAATATGAATGGAGGCATGCAAGAGTGGCTCATCCCCCAAAAAGCCTAATTTCATCTATTACGACGATTTAAAATTTCTACTTACTGGGCGAGCTTTACGACAGTAAGTGTTTATTTAAAAAATAAATATTTTAAGATTTTTTTATAATGTATTATAAAATATACAATTTTAACTATGTAATGAATTAATTTTTCCTTTTTTTAAAAAAAAATATAATAAAAATTATTTGTTTTTTTCATTGCTGTAAACGAAAACAAAAATTTAATAATTTTAATTTATTCATAGAACATCAGGAAATATTATGCCAATAACAAAAGCCATGGATGAAAATGTAACACAAAATAAAGAAACAACATCCGAAATCACAGATGATCTACCAACAACAAGTAATGAAGTGATTGCTGATCTTGACCCTCAAGTCGAAAATAACACCTGTGCTACAAATGAAACCACCCCAACTACTCAAACCACAAACAGACCTCTCTATACTAAACCAAAAAATAAAAAAAAACAAACAAACAAAAATTTAGAACAAGATACCTTAACCAACCAAACCATCGATATTCTAAAAAATGCAACAGAGGACGATGAATTTGATAATTTTGGAATGTGTGTTGGAGTTCGAATTAGAAAAATGTTAGACAAAAAAAACCAACACATGTATGACTGTCATTTGTGGCTTGCTTTCATGCTTTGAGGAAGATGGCCCTTTTCCCTCTGGTGGAGAACTACTTAATTTATTTGATAAAATATTTGATGAGAAAAAAAACCCACCACCAAAACCTCAAGAAATAGAACCAATAACACATAACGTATCCAGAGATGTCCATTTTTCAGAAAGTAATTTTTTAGTAGTAGTAACAATATCACCCACAATATCGAAACCAATATTATCAACACCCACAGGCTAATGAATATCTTCAAGGGAACAATGTACATATACCATCAAATCAACATGTTCCTATTCATCAAAATGAACCGTGACAAGGTTTCTACACCCAACAACTTTTTTCTCAACCCTAATTTTCTTAATTTTTTTCTGTTTTGAGGATAAAAAAAAATGTAGATAAGAAATAAACACTCAGAAAAGTCACATAATAATAATTACACAACTAAGTGTTTCATGATTAAAATAAAAAAAATAATATATGTTAACATTTATTTTGTATTTCATTCAATATTATAATAACATGTTATTATAATTACTCAATATTAATATGTATATATCAGAAATATTGGTTTTTGGAAAGAATTTTGAACTTAAATTTTGCAACATAATGAGATAATGCATTGCGTAAAATGTCTGAATCACAAAATGTATCAATATTTCTGAAAAACACATTGATTACTTTGTAAATTATTATGACCACATTTGAGTAGAAAAATTGACACATTAAACAAATAAATTGACATAAAGAAAATGTTTAAGCATTTTTTATAAATCTAAATCTATATTTATAAAAATTGAATGTTTTTTTGGTTTAAGTAATATGATGTTATCAATTTAGAAGGAAATGACATCAGTAGATTTCTACTGGTTTTTTTTTTAATGTTGTGTCACTGTATTTGTATGAGCAAACCTTATAAAGCAATGTGTTTATGTTCAAAACGCAGCTGACAAAATGCAATTCAAAAAGCATGTCAGAAGCGCAAGAAAACGCAACAAAAACGCGAAAAATACGCATGCGTTTTTAGTGCTAAATTTCTGGAAAAGCCAACTTTGGCTAAATCAATTCAGGCAAAAAGGTTTGTTCTAAACTGCATGTAGGGCAATGCAAAGTGCGGTCATACCCTTAGGGCGCACCTGAAAAGTCGCTTTTACCAATTGCATAATAGAAGTGAGAAATGTTTGTCAAGGGCCCTACACCCACGTATCCTCAATACATACATCCCCTACATTATGGATACGAGTGGGAAGAAAAAAATTGCACAGCACTCCTGATATATTGGAGGGGTTCCATAAATAAAATGAAGATCTATACAACATTGGTGGGGGATCTGGGACTGTAACACCCAGCAAAACATTAAGAGATATTTGAACATACCTAGATCTCCATAGGTTACCCCTGATCCCAAATGAGGTTCTAGAAGGAATGGAAGAGGACTTCCCTCTGGCAGAGGTCAATGCTGTAGTTACTAGTCTGAAAAGAGGGAAATGCCCAGGCCCAGATGGGTTCTCGGCGGCATTTTATAAGCAATTTTCTGAGCTTTTAAGCCCATTGTTCCTGCTGGCTTGCAACTCCATTTCGATGGGAGGTACTTTCCCTATGCAATCGCTGATGGCACATATATCGGTCATCCCTAAACCATGCCTCCCTTTGTAGTAACTATAGACCAATTTCACTCATCAATGTTGATTTTAAAATTTATTCTAAACTGATAGCCGACATCCTTCCGTGTGTAATCAACCAGGACCAAGTGGGGTTTGTTCCAGCCAGAAAGGTTAGGGACAATACCCTGAGGTCTATTTCCCTAATAGATGGAGCTAGGAGATGAGGCCAGCCCATGTGCATCCTGTCGGTTGATACCAATAACGCGTTCGACAGGGTGAACTGGGGCTTTATGTTTCTGGCCCTGGAGAAACTGGGCTTAGGGGAACACATGCTGAACAGAATAAAGGCATTGTATACTCATCCGACAGCCAAAGTTAGGATCAGTGGGGTACTGTCGGGTCTGCTAACAATTCGCAATGGTATGAGGCAGGGGTGTCTCCTTTACATCATTACTAGGGTTGATCGAATAGCAAAATATCCGCTTCAACAGACATCCGACGAATAGGTCGCCGCTATTTTAGTATTCGCGAATATTCAATGTGCAATGTAAGTCTATGGGAAACTTGAATAATTCACATTGGACCGGGCAGAAGCGGGAGCGGGCGCAGGCGGGAGCGAGAGAGAGAGAAAAAAAAATATGCATCCTCACTTTTGTGCAGACTCGCGGGAGACGTCAAAACACTCTAGCACCTGAAGCTGATCAGCTGATGATATCACCTGACTGCATCACCTGATCACCAGGTAACCACATCAGCTGATTACCGGCGGCTTCTTGAGCGATGGGACGGGAGTCTGCACAGAGACATGCACTTCGCTTTGCAGCATTTGTGCGGCAGCTTGTCTCTGCTTGTACATTCACTGCAAAGCGAAATCGAAAGTAAACAGAGAAAAAAAAAATAGCATACTCACTTCTGTGCAGACTCCCAGGACATATCCCATCGCTGCAGGACCTGCCGGTGATCAGCTAATGCGGTCACCTGACTGATCCCTTGATCACCATGTGACCACATTAGCTAATTACCGTCGGCTCCTGGAGCGATCGGACGGGAGTCTGCACAGAAGTGTGTAGTTTTTTTTTTCTACTGATGCATCAGCTGATTGTATAAATGGCTTTTATACAATCAGCTGATATGTCATCTGATTCACGTCCTTGAACCTGACACATCCTCTGATCGCTGTGCGTTCCAGCAAACCGATCAGATGATACTGGATCCGGATTAGACATCGTGGGACCCTCGACCCAGGACTACAGCAGACGGGGGTTCTTTGTTTCAATAAAGATAGAGTCACTAATTGTGTTGTGTTTTATTTCTAATAAAAATATTTTTCTCTGCTTGTGTTTTTTTCTTTACTAGAAATTCATGGTGGCCATGTCTAATTCTGGCATGACACCATGAATTTCGGGCTTAGGGCCAGCTGATAATACCCAGCTTGCCCTTATCCCATTATTACCCAGCGAGCCACCCGACACAGGGCCGCTGGAAGAGTTGGATACTGCGGATTCCAATCAACAGTTGCCTAGTTGTACCTTTCTGGATACAAAAATTGGGCGAAGCCCACGTCGGTTTTTTTTTTTAATTATTTCATGAAATAATTACAAAAAGGGCTTCCCTATATTTTTGGTTCCCAGCTGGGTACAAATAGGCAGCTGGGGATTGGGGGCAGTCTGTACCTACCTGCTGTACCTGGTTAGCATACAAAAACATGGCAAAGCCCATGTTGATTTTTCTTTTTAAATCATTAAAAAATTAAAAAAAAAAAACCCAAGGGTTAGGGGTAAAAAAAAAATGTGTGGGTTCCCGCTGCATTTTCTATTGCTAAGAGTAACCCAAGCAGCTACTGGCTGCTAACCCCTAATACATGGCGTTACCTTCACTGGCAATTGAAATTACAGGGAAGACTTTTTTTAAGTTTTTTTTTCAAAAAAGTAAAAAAAAAAAAAATGACATGGGCTTTGCCAAATTTTTGTATGCTAGCCAGGTACAGCACGTAGGTACGGACTACCCCCAACCCCCAGCTGCCTATTTGTACCTGGGAACCAAAAATATAGGGAAGCCCTTTTTTTAATTATTTCATGAATTTCTTGAAATAATTAAAAAAAATGATGTGGGCTTCACCCAATTTTTGTGTCCAGCCAGGTACAACTAGGCAGCTGGGGATTTGAATCCGCAGCGCAGGGTGGCCCAATCTTTCTGGGCCCTCCCACTGCGAATTGTAGTCCGCAGCCGCCCCAGAAAAGGGTGCGCTCATAGAAACGCCATATTCTGGTGCTGTAGCCAAATCTTCCAGCAGCCCTGGTGCCGGGTGGCACGCTGGGTAATAATGTGGTTAATACCAGCTTTGTTTTACTAGCTGATATAAAGCCCGAGATTCTTAATGTCAGGCCAAGTTTGACCCGGCCATTAAGAATCTCCAATAAAGGGTTAAAAAAAAGACACCACACAGAGAAAAAATACTTTATTTGATACACAGACACACTTAGAGACTTCATCTTTATTACTCCCTCTCACCCCTCCACGATCCTGGTCTTCTGTCTTCTGTAATCTTCAACCCATGCAGCTTTGCTTTATCACAAAATACGGGGAAGGAAGAACGCTTCTGCTCCCCGTGCTGTGTAATCACTAGGGATGATTGAATACCAAAATATCCACTTCAACGAATATTCAACGCTGAATAATTTCATGTTGGACCTAACGGTGAGCTGTGGTGACTGAGGAAAAGACTGAAATGGATGGGAAAAGGCAGAAACAGTATGGGCACAGCCTGTAGAAGGTGCGTGACTGCATTTCTGCCCCCGACCCCCAACCCCTTCCCAATCATCCAAGATGGCAGCGTGCACACCACTGTGCCGCTCGCATTCATCCTCTTCCTCTGCAATGACACATGCGACAGAAAACTCCTCCTCGGGTCCAGCTAAGTTACCCCCCCCCATCATGCCCTCCGGGGTTCCCCGATGTCCCCCAGTGTCTCTGTACCTGGCGCAGTATTGATCACCACGATCCCTCCTCCTTCACAATAAATGCTGGCCGCATGAGCAGAGAGCGGCTGTGAGCTCGGTTTCCTCCTTTGAGAACAGCTGTGCTGGAATCATGCCTGGTCTCTCTCTCTCGCTCTCTCTCTCTCTTTCCTTTTACACTGCAGCTCTGCTCACTCATGTTTCCTTTCCCATGCTTTACACTGCAGCTCTTCTCATTCACGTTTCCTTTCCCATGCTTTACACTGCAGTTCTGCTCATTCACGTTTCCTTTCCCATGCTTTACACTGCAGCTCTCCTCATTCACGTTTCCTTTCCTATGCTTTACACTGCAGCTCTGCTCGTTCACGTTTGCTTTCCCATGCTATACACTATAGCTCTGCTCATTCACGTTTCCTTTCCCATGCTTTACACTGCAGCTCTGCTCATTCACATTCCCTTTGTCATACTTTGCACTGCATGTGCGTTTCAAAACGCATCCAAAACCTGCACTTTGGATGCATTTTGGATGCATTTTTGACAGTGCAGTTCCACTCGGCTGTGCTACATCCCCATAGAGCATGGCTGGCTGTGAGACAGAGCCGCGCGATCAGAATGAACGCGGATGAACGTCACCCGACTTCATTGTCATCGCGTGGCTCTGTCTGTGTGCCGCGGCCTGATTTGCGATCACAGGTGAAGGACTCACCGGTGACCGCAAATCCCCTGAGTGACTAAGGTGAGCCGCGCTATCAGCGGTGCCGTCACTCAGGTGAACCTGAGTGACTTAAGCTGGGTTCACACTAAGCGACAGCGACAACGACGTCGCTGTTACGTCACCATTTTTGGTGACGTAACAGCGACCTTGTAAGTCGCTGTTATGATCGCTGCTTAGCTGTCAAACACAGCAGAAGCAGCGATCATAACGTCGCTGTGCTACATGTGCAGAGAGCAGGGAGCCGCGCTTAGCGCTGGCTCCTTGCTCTCCTAGCTACAGTACACATCGGGTTAATTAACCCGATGTGTGCTGCAGCTACATGTCACAGTGCAGAGAGCAGGGAGCCGCGCGCACTGCTTAGCGCTGGCTCCTTGCTCTCCTTGCTACAGTATACATCGGGTTAATTAACCCGATGTGTGCTGCAGCTACATGTCACAGTGCAGAGAGCAGGGAGCCGCGCGCACTGCTTAGCGCTGGCTCCTTGCTCTCCTTGCTACAGTATACATCGGGTTAATTACCCGATGAGTACTGCAGCCACATGTGCACAGAGCAGGAGCCGGCACTGGCAGCAAGAGCGGAGGCTAGTAACTAAGGTAAATATCGGGTAACCAGGGAAAGGTCTTCCCTTGGTTACCCGATGTTTACGCTGGTTACAGCTTACCGCAGCTGCCAGTGCTCGCTTCATTTCGTCGCTGTCACACACAGCGATGTGTGTGTCACAGCGGGAGAGTGACGACCAAAAAATGAAGCTGGACATTCAGCAACGACCGGCGACCTCACAGCAGGGGCCAGGTCGTTGCTGGATGTCACACACAGCGACAGCGACGGGACGTCGCTGCAACGTCACAGAAAATGGTGACGTAGCAGCGACGTCGTTGTCTTTGTCGCTGTGTGTGACACCACCTTTACTTGAGTTGCTGCGTGGAGCTGACAGAGAGTGGCGGTGTTCTACGGCCGCTCCTGTCAGCTTCATGTAGCAGAGCTGGATACGTCGTGGGACCTCGTGAGGATTACGCTGGACCTGGAGGGGTGTTTTGGGATTAATAAAGTGGTGAAAGAGGGTGCGTTTTTTTTGTCTTTTGTCTTTTTGTCTTTTATTCCAAATAAAGGATTTTTTGAGTGTATGTGTTTATTTTCTTTAACTTACAGGTTAATCATGGGGGGTGTCTCAGACGTCTGCCATGATTAACCTAGGACTTAGTGGCAGCTATGGGCTGCTAATAAGTCCTTATTACCTCGATTGCCACCGCACCAGGGCAATTCGGGATGAGCCAGGTAGAGTCCCGGGACTGTCGCATCTAATGGATGTGGCAAATCCGAGCGGCTGCTGGCTGATATTGTTAGGCTGGGGGCTCCCCATAACGTGGGGCTCCCCATCCTGAGAATACCAGCCTTCAGCCGTGTGGCTTTATATTGTCTGGTATCAAAATTGGAGGTGACCGCCGTGTTTTTGAATTATTTATTTATTTTACTGCACTACATAGACCCGCCCACCGGCGGGTGTGATTGGTTGCAGTGAGATAGCTGTCACTCAGTGTGGGGGCATGTCTGACTGCAACCAATCATAGGCGCCGGTGGGCAGGGGAAGCAGTGAATACGAGATGGAATAATGAGCGGCCGGCATTTTCAGAAGCAGGAGAAGCCACGGCAGTGTGACAGCTGTGCAGCGCCGTGTCGGTGATCAGTCAGTGATCGGTGAGTATGAGAGAGAGGGGGGGAAGAGACAGACAGAGAGAGACTGACGGACAGACAGAGAGAGCCCTATAGCCGCACACAATACAGTCTATCTACACCGCCAGCTCCCCAATGACTGCTGTTCACAAAATGGCCACTGGTGTATATTGCCCCTATGACGCTGTGCAGCCAAGCCAATCACAGTAACACCACAACAAAGATGGCTGCGGTGTTACTGTGAGGGCAAGCAACATCAGATGTGGTCATTGGCTGGAAAAAAGGCACCAGGAAGTGAGAAATGAAAATGAAAGTATCGGAGCAGATGTTGTTTTAGCTGTCGGATACCGAATGTCTCGAATAGCCTGTTATCCGTCGGATACCGAATAGTGGCGAATACATTCGCTCATCCCTAATCATTACCATTGAGTATTTGGCAGTGGCCTTGAGGGATAGCACCTCGATCAAAGGAATCAGTACGACATACAGGGAATATAAACTGGCGCTGTTCGCAGATGATATCCTCCTTTCATTACTTCCCCGTTAATTACTATGCCTAATATTTTAGCAGAAATTAGAACATTTGGTTCATTAAGCAACTTTAAAATAAACACCCACAAGTCTGAGATACTGAATGTGTCCATTCCACCTTCATTGAAGGCCCAGCTCCAATCCTCACTCTTTAGGTGGAAAAAAGATTCCCTTACATATCTGGGTATACAGTTGCCTGCTGACCCAGCACAGCTCTATTCATGGAATCACATAAATATCCTCAAACAAGTTGAGGTAGACTTTAAAAAATGGAACACGCTACAACTTACCTGGTTTGGGCGGATCAATGCAGTGAAAATGGACACGTTGCCTAAACTGCTATACTATTTTCAAACCATACCGCTCATGCTGCTGGCCTCCTTCTTTTATGGACTAAAAACTATGGTAACACAGTTTATTTGGGCTCATAGACGCCCACGCATATCCTACAATATTTTAAGCAGATCTTGAGATGCTGGAGGGACGGGTTTACTGGACTTCCATCTATATAGCTTTGCATCCCTTGGAAGTTGTGTCTTAGACCTCTTTCATTCAAGGGATTAGAAAAATTAAGTGGAGGCGAAGAGTGCGCTATCTCCTAGTGACCCGAGAGCCATAATTTGAGTGGGACGGGACATGGGGGGGAGCCCATGTCCCTTTCATTCATCACTAAACAGCTTTTTGGCCTTCATCTCTAGAGGCAAATTAGAACTCGGTCTTACTTCAACTCCTAGGCCATTAACTCCACTTTATGATAATCCACACTTTCTGGTGGGTCTCAAGAAACTTACCTTCTTTCACAGGGTTAGGAGTGATCCACTCATTGTTCATGATTTTGTTACTACTAGTGGGGTTAAGCCACTGATTATCCTTTACACAGAAATCCCTGCAAGAGTATGGCTTTCTTATGAACAATTAAAATGTTTTATCAGATCCCAAAACAGGAGAGCTGACTTACATAGATCATTGACACCATTTGATACCCTTTCATAGGAAGGGGGACATGAGATCACTCTGTTTTGACTCTATATGACCTTTTTCGTGACCACAAAAGCAGGGTTGCAGGCCCACCGGGATATGTTCGGAGATGGGAGTTGGAAGTATTTTCCTCCTGGTGAGTAAATCATCTATGAACGCAGTGTCCCAGGAGAGGAGTGGTACAGATGCCCGACTGATGTCCGTGCGGTGTTTGACACCATCCCGGATAGCTATTGTAGGTGCAACTCAGAAAAAGGCATGTTCACCCATATTTGGTGGTCATGCCCTGATGTGAGACGCTTCAGGGATGCTGTGTTCCAACTTCAAAACAAGCTGTTAATCAGACAGATTACACCCTCCAAGGAATTCGTACTGCTGTCTCTGGAAGACATCTCAGTGTCGGGATTTAAAAAAGGCATTTTGAGGCACCTGCTCATAGCAGCTAGGAACTTGATTCCTAGACACTGGAGACAAAGTGAAGCTCTGTCTAAAGCGGAATTAGTCGTGGAAGTTAATGATATTTTCAGGATGGAGACTGGTGGCTCAAGTAGTGGGAAATAAGGATAAGATCGACAAGGTGTGGACACCATGGATTGTCTCCTGAGAGTCCCCTGAGATGGGTCTCTGGTTACATCAACAACAGTGATATGTGGAGCTTACATAAGACTCTTTGAGTTGAGTGCCGGGCTGGCTGAGCATGACCCTCCCCACCTGTCCCTCTCTTCCTATCACCTGAAACCTACCTCCTCTCACTCTCTCCTCTACTTGTCTCTTTAGTCTTCCTTTCTCTACATTCTTCAGATCTATAATTTCTCTCTCTGGTCCTGTATGTCCAAATTCTTAATAGCTGTACCACACTGCAATTGAAATTTGTGGATGCACTAAGATGTTTTAAAGTTATTTGTAGTGTGGTAAAGGTAAGAAAATGGAATCCTGTATGAAAATGGTTGACTGTGATTTGATGGTTATTGGTTTCAATAAAATTTGATTTTCAAAAAAAAAAACGTATTTTATTAAAGGTGGTCATTAGTTGTATTTTTTTAAACACTTGTTCCCTTTTTAAAGGTGTTTTTTCCACTATGTATGAACTTTCATTTCACATACATTTTTTGATTACAACATACTGGCATACGTACTTTGAAGCACCTGCGTTTGCACTTTGATGTAATAGTAGATCACGATGCCTAAACTTTCTAAGACCCTTGACATTCTAGTACGTCAAAGTATGGAATACTTAACAGGGTGTCTACGACTTGGACAATACCTTCTCAATCCCTACGTTTTCCCCCAACAAAATGACATAATCTATTCTCCCTTCTGATGTCGGCGCCGTCCCAGCAATGTTTTCACTGTCTCTTTCGGGAATCACGTGACATTATTAGATTACGCGATCCTTGCTGTCAATCAGTATTGGCTTTGCTCTCCCCTCCTTTAGAAAAAGCAAAACATCCAGAGTAAGGGAGACAGTAGCCACAGCGATCACTTACACCAAATGTCTGATTTTTCCAGAGGGAGAGTAAAGCCAATACTGATTGGCCGCAGGGATTGTGTGACATAATATTGTTACAGGATCCTCGGGAGAAGTAGTGCCAACATCGTTGGAACAGCATAGCCACCAGAGGTGATTATAAGTGTTGTTATTTTGTTGGGTAGAAACATTGGGATGTAGAAGGGGTTGTCAGAGTAATGGACAACCCCTTTAATGATAATAACATATTTCAAAATCAAAAAGAACAAAACTTTTTGTTATAAAAGTCATAGTAGCAAAATGTATTTACCTAAGTAAATTGTAGTTTATCATTTGTTGGCGCTTGAAAAGAATCATATAAAAATTATATACAAAAAAGGATTAGTAAGTAAGACCATTTACATGAAAGCAGATTATTTAGATACGAGATAGTAATGCTAAGCATGCCCGAGGACAAAGCATTGTAAAGGAAAAGTGATAAGCATTTTAACAGGAACCATCACATGTAGCACATATGAAAAGTTATTCTATGATATTATGCAAAGCACTCCAGGTACTGCACCCAGAGAAGTCTCCAGAGGGGAAAGTGACCCAAGGCTGATTATTGTTACAGGCTAAGCTTTGATTGAATGAACTTATGTGACCTCCAAGTGACAATGCTGCCTATGAATAACAATGAGGACTGCACAGACAACCACAGAGGCACAATGTCTTTGGACAAAGGATGACCCACTCTAACAATGTCACAAGAAGGGAAAGCTTCATTTTCTTTTAACACACTTGTAAAATAAATACACTTATTGTGTCCTGGGGGTTTAAAGGGTAAGGTTTTTATTCACAGTCTATTAAGGTTTCATAAGAGGCCGTTGTCCATTTTGAAACAAAATTATTATTTCAACAATATTTTGTTTAACATGTTTCATGTAAAAATGCATTACCACAATTTAATTACTTTGATTGAAATGTCATAATAACTAGAGATAAGTCCATACTAACATGTACAACAATCCCAAATGTTTTAAGCCTGCTTTACACGGTACGATCTATCGTGCAATTTCATGATCGATCGTACCAGCCCCCGTTGTTTGTGCGTCATGGGCAATTAGTTGCCCGTGGCGCACAAAGTCGTTAACCCCCATCACACGCACTTACAGTCAGAGCCAGAAATATTTGGACAGTGACACAAGTTTTGTTATTTTAGCTGTTTACAAAAACATGTTCAGAAATACAATTATATAAATAATATGGGCTGAAAGTGCACACTCCCAGCTGCAATATGAGAGTTTTCACATCCAAATCGGAGAAAGGGTTTAGGAATCATAGCTCTGTAATGCATAGCCTCCTCTTTTTCAAGGGACCAAAAGTAATTGGACAAGGGACTCTAAAGCTGGTGTCACACATAACGACGACGACAACGACGTCGCTGCTACGTCACCATTTTCTGTGACGTTGCAGCGACGTCCCGTCGCTGTCGCTGTGTGTGACATCCAGCAACGACCTGGCCCCTGCTGTGAGGTCGCCGGTCGTTGCTGAATGTCCAGCTTCATTTTTTGGTCGTCACTCTCCCGCTGTGACACACACATCGCTGTGTGTGACAGCGAGAGAGCGACGAAATGAAGCGATCAGGAGCCGGCACTGGCAGCTGCGGTAAGCTGTAACCAGCGTAAACATCGGGTAACCAAGGGAAGACCTTTCCCTGGTTACCCGATGTTTACGCTGGTTACCAGCCTCCGCTCTTGCTGCCAGTGCCGGCTCCTGCACTGTGACATGTGGCTGCAGTATGCATCGGGTAATTAACCCGATGTATACTGTAGCAAGGAGAGCAAGGAGCCAGCGCTAAGCAGTGCGCGCGGCTCCTTGCTCTCTGCACTGTGACATGTAGCTGCAGCACACATCGGGTTAATTAACCCGATGTGTACTGTACCTAGGAGAGCAAGGAGCCAGCGCTAAGCGCGGCTCCCTGCTCTCTGCACATGTAGCACAGCGACGTTATGATCGCTGCTTCTGCTGTGTTTGACATCTAAGCAGCGATCATAACAGCGACTTACAAGGTCGCTGTTACGTCACCGAAAATGGTGACGTAACAGCGACGTCGTTGTCGCTGTCGCTTAGTGTGACACCAGCTTAAGGGCTGCAATTAACTCTGAAGGCGTCTCCCTCGTTAACCTGTAATCAATTAAGTAGTTAAAAGGTCTGGGGTTGATTACAGGTGTGTGGTTTTGCATTTGGAAGCTGTTGCTGTGACCAGACAACATGCGGTCTAAGGAACTCTCAATTGAGGTGAAGCAGAACATCCTGAGGCTGAAAAAAAAGAAAAAATCCATCAGAGAAATAGCAGACATGCTTGGAGTAGCAAAATCAACAGTTGGGTACATTCTGAGAAAAAAGGAATTGATTGGTGAGCTTGGGAACTCAAAAAGGCCTGGGCGTCCACGGATGACAACAGTGGTGGATGATCGCCGCATACTTTCTTTGGTGAAGAAGAACCCGTTCACAACATCAACTGAAGTCCAGAACACTCTCAGTGAAGTAGGTGTATCTGTCTCTAAGTCAACAGTAAAGAGAAGACTCCATGAAAGTAAATACAAAGGGTTCACATCTAGATGCAAACCATTCATCAATTCCAAAAATAGACAGGCCAGAGTTAAATTTGCTGAAAAACACCTCATGAAGCCAGCTCAGTTCTGGAAAAGTATTCTATGGACAGATGAGACAAAGATCAACCTGTACCAGAATGATGGGAAGAAAAAAGTTTGGAGAAGAAAGGGAACGGCACATGATCCAAGGCACACCACATCCTCTGTAAAACATGGTGGAGGCAACGTGATGGCATGGGCATGCATGGCTTTCAATGGCACTGGGTCACTTGTGTTTATTGATGACATAACAGCAGACAAGAGTAGCCGGATGAATTCTGAAGTGTACAGGGATATACTTTCAGCCCAGATTCAGCCAAATGCCGCAAAGTTGATCGGACGGCGCTTCATAGTACAGATGGACAATGACCCCAAGCATACAGCCAAAGCTACCCAGGAGTTCATGAGTGCAAAAAAGTGGAACATTCTGCAAGGGCCAAGTCAATCACCAGATCTTAACCCAATTGAGCATGTATTTCACTTGCTCAAATCCAGACTTAAGACGGAAAGACCCACAAACAAGCAAGACCTGAAGGCTGCGGCTGTAAAGGCCTGGCAAAGCAGTAAGAAGGAGGAAACCCAGCGTTTGGTGATGTCCATGGGTTCCAGACTTAAGGCAGTGATTGCCTCCAAAGGATTCGCAACAAAATATTGAAAATAAAAATATTTTGTTTGGGTTTGGTTTATTTGTCCAATTACTTTTGACCTCCTAAAATGTGGAGTGTTTGTAAAGAAATGTGTACAATTCCTACAATTTCTATCAGATATTTCTGTTCAAACCTTCAAATTAAACGTTACAATCTGCACTTGAATTCTGTTGTAGAGGTTTCATTTCAAATCCAATGTGGTGGCATGCAGAGCCCAACTCGCGAAAATTGTGTCACTGTCCAAATATTTCTGGACCTAACTGTACCTACTGTCCGACGTCGCTGTGGGCGGCGAACATCCTCTTCCTGAAGGGGGAGGGACGTTCGGTGTCACAGCGACGTCACACAGCGGCCGGCCAATAGAAGCCGAGGGGCGAGATGAGCGGGACGTAAACATCCCGCCCACCTCCTTCCTTTCACATAGCCGGCGGGTGCCGTGGGACGGAGGTAAGCTGCTGTTTATCGTTCCCGGGGTGTCACACGGAGCGGCGTGTGCTACCCCGGGAACGATGAGCAACCGGCGGCATTTTAATTAAACGAGATTATGAAACCGAGCGACGAGTACACGACTCACGATTTGTGAGCGATACTGCGTCGCTCGGAGGTGTCACACAGCCCGACGTTGCAAGCGATGCCGGATGTGCGTCACAAAAACCGTGACCCCGACGATCTATCGCACGATAGATCGTCTCGTGTAAAGCACCCTTTAGTCTTTTTCATAAGCATTTCTTCCTATTTTAACCAATAAGTCCTTAAAGGGAATCTGTCACCAGATTTTTGCTACCTAATCTGAGAGCTGCATAATGTAGAGACAGAGACCCTGATTCCAGCAATTTGTCACTTATAGGGCTACTTGGTGGAGTTTTTATAAAATCATGGTTTTATCAGCAAGAGATTATCACTACAGAACAATTAAATCTGCTGCTAGGTTATCTAACTACCGAGCAATTTTGGGGTTTTAGGACCAAACAACATTTTAAGATTTTTCCTCTTGCTTTTTGGACCTGTAACTTTTTAAATTTTTCATCTACACAGTAGCATAAAGTTTCTTTTTGCATGACATGTTAAATTTTCCACATTGTAGTCTATGGCCTGTCCATGTTGTTTCTCTGCATTATTTTTATTTATTTCACTTTTAATTTCAGATCACAAATGAATGTCTGAATATACTAAGTTTATAGGTGTTATTCACTTAATGTTTTGTAAAGTAAAATGATTCTCGTCCCCACCAAAGATTGGTAGGTTTCTGACTAAACAAAGTGTACACAGATGCCAATTAGTTGTGTGGATGAGGTTATACAGAGCTCAGCATTCAGAGAACTACTAGATCTACCGTATACTATAAGCCACAAGGGCAGGGCCCTGTCCCCTGTGTTGCAGTTCATTCTTGTTAGTTTGTTCATTGTAATATCTATTTGTGTTTTGTATAAAACCCCATGTATGGCACCATGAAGTTAATGGTGCTCCAAAAAAAAAAAAATATAATCTTCAGTAAAAAAAAAACAACAAAAACAAAACCCTGTGTTTAATCGAGACAGCAGCACTCAGGAAAGTGACACATCACAGGAATCAGTGTCTCTGCTACTACATCAGGCTGCTCTCAGATGGGGTACCAAAACCTGGTGACCGATTTATTTCTTTTAACAAATTTTTAGCAAATATTTGTATTTTACATAAAATAACAATTTGGGAGCCGCTTTCTTAAAACTCTCCACTGGTCATTCCTCTCCCACACTAAAAACATGTCAAAATCCACAATAGACTACCTCAAAAGTCACACGCTGAAGAATGAGGCTATACCTCAAAAGAACAGTGCATGGAAGACGATCCAGGAACCTCACGGAACTGGAAAACCTTTCCAAGAATGGATAAAAATCCCTTAAACAATAATTAAAGACTCTTGGCTGCTACAAAAAGCATTTACATTCCTTGATACTTGCCAAAAAGGGTGGTGTATACTAACCATACAGGGTGCCCAAACATTTGCAATGGCCAATTTTCCTTTTTGTTCATTTAAAAATTAAAAATTAAAATATTTTTGTTTTCTAAAATACAAAGGAAATGTGTCATCTTTAACTTTATGCCTTTTTGAGATCATTTAATTTTCACCTTGCTTAGCTGCTCGCAATAACAGTAATTTTGACCAAGGGTGCACAATCTTTTGCATGCCACTGTAGCTGGCCCATACATATTAGATTAATGTTTGCCGCACCGGCTAACACTGAAAGACTTGACCGACACTCTAATGTGTATGGGAGCACCGACCAACTGATTGACGGGGGAGATGTCGTCTGGGCATGTCTAATTTTGGACGGTGATAACTTTGTTCTCTTAGAGAAAACTCTCCAGCACAGATACCTGTCAGAGTCAGTCACATAGACAACACAAGAGCACTCAGCTAAATAAGTGTTCCTGTGTATGGTATAGCTAGCCAAAATGACTGTCGGACGAGCATCATTTGGATGGCCAACTGATTGTTGGGGTAAATGTCAATCGCCATGTGCATGTCCAATTTCAGAATGCTGATCACTTTTTTCTTTTGGAGATAAGTCGCAGACAGAGTTGTCCATCAGTGGCATAATCATAGAGAATACAGGAGCGCTTGGCTGAATGAGTGCTCCTGTGTATGGCAGAGCCAAAAGAGATTGCTGTTGGCTGAACGATCCAATAAAACTTTTTTCAGCAGACAGCCTTCCAATATGTAGGAATGGTACATTAAAGGGAACCTGTCATGTCCAACATGCACCCAGAATTACGAACAGTTCTGGGCGCATATTGCTAATCCCTGCTTAACTGTCCCTGTATCTAGTAGCATAGATAAAGAGATATTTAGAAAAAGTATTTCTAAATATCTTATATCGTATGCTAATGAGCGAGAGGACTAGTCCCAAGGGCGTTGCTTCCCTTGCTAGTTGGCCCCCTTAGCATGTAAGTATGCCCCTTTGGGTATACTAACATGCTACTGAATGCACAACGTCACAGGGTGATCTCACTCACCTCTCCGGCTGCCATCGCGTCCGACGCTGGATTTCGGCTCAGTGCACATGCTCCCGGACTTCCGGTCATGTGCACTACTTCAGTTTGAAGCCAGCACGCGTACACCCATCTTCATAGTGCGCATGACCGAAACTCCAGGGTCATGCCCACTGAGCGAAAATCCAGCGTCGGGCGGTGATGGCAGTAGAGAGGCGAGTGAGATCATCCTCTGACGCTGCACATTCATTAGCATGATAACACACCCACTGGGGCATACTAACATGCTATTGGAGCCGACTAGCCAGGCGAACTAATGCCCAGGGGACTAGTGCCCTTGTTCATTAGCATACGATAAAAGATCTTTAGAAATACTTTTTCTAAAGATCTCTTTATCTATGCTAGTGTATACAGGGACGATTAGGCAGGGAATAGCAATATGCACCCAGAACTGCTCGTGATTCTCTGTGCATACTGGACCTGACAGGTTCCCTTTAAAATAAAAAAAATGCTTCAAAATTGTTATTTTATGGGAAATACAATTAATTTAATAATTCAGTAGAACATGTTATTACTAGTGATGGGCAAATATTAACTATTGATGTTCAGATTATACTTAACGAATCCCAAAGTACTATTTTGGTATCGGTCATAAATAATGAACCTAATGCAAGTGAATGGGGAATCCGAGCATTTTTCTTGTTGTGACGAATACTGGAATAGTACTTGGTATTCAGTGAGCATTATACGAATATTCATCCATCATTAATTATTACAGATCATTCTTTACACATGTAACGTTGGGTCGGCCTGTGTAAACACACAATTAAACTGTTGATTGTCTAACATGGTGCTGGTTGGCAGTGGTTTGACACAATGCATCATGTAGTGTTAGCAAACATTACACTACAACATTGACGAGGCCCCGTAGAAAAAGTACAAGGCCTAACGTTGAGTATTTGGTGAGTTTTTTACCTCAGTATTTGTAAGCCAAAACAAGAACACTCGGAGGAGTATAATAGAGACATGGGTGCCACTTCTGCATTTTTTATCCATTCCTGATTTTGGCTTACAAATACTGAGATAAAAAACTCACCTAATACTCAAAGTGCATACATGGTCTAAGATTCTCTGGTTTCTAGTGAACGGTAGGTTATATTCAACATAACAAGAAATGGGGAGGAAGAATGGAAACACCAACTTAGTCAACTGTTCCAATTCCATACAAAAACCACAAAAAAAGAAAGAATATCAAATATTCCTAAACGAATAAAAATAAGAAATAAAGTAAAATGAAGTCAGGATCATCAGGTCATAAACACTGTGGATGTCCCATTACATGCAAGAGCATAGAATACAGCACATGATGGTGTGTCATTCGTAATCTGATATCTCATTTAATGTTGTATATTGTACATGTGCTAGTGATTTTTTTTTTCACCCTACACGTAACGTGCACACAGCCTTAAAAAGAAACCCTGAAATCTTTCAATTTAGAAAATGAATGTCTCCTTGAAATCTCTGCCAGGAATTGCAGTGTTTATCGAGTGAGACTTAATTACTCTACAATTTCTCCCAGTGAGCGATCTTTCAAATCTAAAGTGCCAGATGGGATTGTACAGTCATTAACCTTTTTAAAGGAGATATGAAGTATTATGTCAAGTACGAGTCTCCCTAAAACTGATATGATTTTAACTACCTTGCAAAAGATTAGACAACAGAAGCTTTCCAGGGAGGTTCATTCACTGTTTCCTTGTATAATGGACAGCAAATAACTTTAATGAGTTGCTGTGATTTCAGTAAAATATTGAAGTACTTAGACAAATTTGTCAAATAAAAATACATCTGAAGATTTTTGAACTTCTGAATCATGTACATATACAGATCACAGACATCAATGATTTTAGAAGGCAGGAAAAATAAAATCCTCAGCAGCAGTTAGTCTCATTGATTTTAACACTGATTGGGCAAAGAGTAGAGTAGCGGTTCAGGCCTCATAATTAAATCCTACTAGCTGTAGTACCTGGCGTTGCCCGGGATAGCAACTATGTCTGTTTCTGTCTCTCTCTCACTCTCCCTCTCTCCCACTCTACTTCTCCCCCTCTACCCCTGTCTCCCACTCCCCCTGTATCCCACTATCGCTCTCTCCCACTCTCCTACTTTCCCACTCGCCTTCTCTCTCTCTCTCTCTCTCCCACTCTACCTCTCACCACCAAAATCATTTCAGAGCTCTCTCCCACTCTACCTCTCACTTCAGAGCCCTGTTCTTGGTATTGATGGGCATCCTAGCAGTTGAACTCACTGCAATCAGAACCGTACCCCCCATCCTGTACATAGATTATCTGTTCTTGGGCAAAACCCTTCAAAGACCTGTGATATGTGTATACAAATGACTCTATTACATTACATGTTTGTGAAATTTTTACTCTCAATTCACATCCTGCCTTCCTCTACATATACAATAAATTATATCTATTTTTGGAAATTCCGGCTTTAAATATGCAAAGAAAATGGGGATCACAATAAAATACTCTACATTTTCTGCATGGTTTAAAGAAAGGCCAATGTGACAGACAGGTATTATTAAAGGGATTTTCCAGTTTCTAAAAATCCCTGCCCCCCTGGATGTGTTTTTTTGTTATAAAAATGTCTTACTCGCCCTCCCCGAGTCCAGCACTGAACCTTCGCTGCTGCTCCCAGTGTCTATTATTGTCGGTAGCGCTCATGTCATGCCAACAGCGCTGCAACAAATAACTTCGCTCAGCGGCCTTGAGCGGCTCATACTGTTTACCTGAGAAGAGCTGCTAAAAACTCAGTGATTGTGTGCAGCGTCATAGACGTGAAATCAGCGTTGCAGGCAAGAACAGATACTGGGAGAACAGGAGAACAGCCTGAGACTCAGCGCTGGATCTGACGAGGGTGAGAAAGCACTCTCTTTTTTTTTTTTTTTTTAAACAAACTGCAGCTGAGAAAAATGGGTTTTCTGAAACTGGAACCCACCTTTTAAATTTAAGGTGAATGTTTCACAATTATGGTTACCTGGAACCCAGTGATTTCCTTGAGCTTAGCTAGGGGTTCACCGAAAAAAGAGCAGCTGTCATATAGCAGGGATGGTAAACCAATATAAGCCTGGCCACACTGATGGCATTAAGGGGAAAGCAACAAATCTCACACAGAATGTAAAATTACACCAAATTGTATTATTTTTAGAGGTTTGCCAAATAGGCATATTATTAATTACAAACACAAGCGTCTCATATAGGTCTTCTGAAGGTATTCCCGTCTACTGCTCTTGCCCAAAACTGTCTTCTTCATACCTTCATACTGTCCCTGATGTTGCAATCTCAAAGTAGCATCCAATCTTATCACCTGTTTGTAAATCTAGCAATAAGATGGTTCACAAATTCATCATAAGAAATGATTTGTCGAAAAATGAATGCAATTTGCATTTGGCTATTCTAAATGCTGTGAAGACAAAGCCTACAGACTAATCAATGATTCTATCTTCTTAATATAAGTGCCATAAATGAAAGCGTGCGATGACATGATGAGCACCAAAGGTTAATTTAACCTAATTTCTGGGACACTTCTACCAATGAAATAGAATAAACTCCATTTAAGAAACAGATGTTTGTAGTTGTCTCAGTTCTGGAAGAAGAGTGTCAGTCAGCTGGTATCTATATAGTTACTTTTATCCAAACTCAATATTATTATTTCTCAACTGTTTGTATCGAAAAATATATCAGAAATAACATGCCCAGAAGAAATGAATGTGGTTGTAATATACTATAGGATATATGATATGATAAATCCTTTTGTATACTAGTAATGTGACCAGACAGTTAGTCTGGTGTGCAGCTGTGACAAGCAAGATAAATCAATAAGATGACCAACTGTTTCTCAATCTATTCATTTTACATAACCCATTTAGTGCCACAAAGCATGTCCTCCAGCACTGAATATGGGTAATGAAATTACCCCACACGACCCCCCTACATACAATGTGAACATCTAGCACATGCTAGCAGTCATTTCCAGACATGTGGCACTAGACTCCTTTCCACCCACACTGGTTTCCTAACAATTGATTTACACGGCTCGCGAGCTTTTAGCCTTTTGTCTTGTAGCTGTTGTTTTCATCATCTGTGATGGTAGCCAAATACACCTATCTGTGAGTCCTACATTTTTTAGCTTTGACAATTTTAAGTTCAATGGATTACCTGTCTAAATCAGTAACATAAAAAAGTAATGGAAAAGAGGCGCCGTGTACCATCCATTCCAGAGCTCATCCTTATGTTTAACCCTGTGATTCTGAGATAAGTCAACATCCTAGGACAACATATTGCAAACGTGGCAGCTAGTCCCCGGCCGGTGAAGTGATTTTTACCTGGACATGATTTTGATGGCATTTCATTATTTTGTATAAAAGTAAATAGGGGAAGACAGGTGGAGTGGCTTCAGCCAGGAGCAGGAAAATAAGTATAATAAAGTGAATACAAGGAGATGTTTCCTTTAACCTTTTGTGCCTAACTACATGTGCATGGGGCCGCATTCGAGTATCAGAGCTGCCACAGCAGTCAACCTCTTGGACAGAGTGGATAAGTGATAAATGTGTATAGTGGGGAAATCTCTACTTATAAGAGGATTTTGGTGTCTGAGAGAATTACATAGGCAGCGTAATAAGGACTTGTTCCACGTCACCTAGCAGCTCTAAATAGAGCTTCCATGGACTTGCTTTGCTCTAGCTATTCTATTAGGTCCAAAGGGAGCCTTGACCTTTACCTTTTAATATCTGTACAGATGTAGACTGACACAGGGGCCTTGGGTTAAGTCTTCAGAGTAGAGAC
Source organism: Anomaloglossus baeobatrachus (assembly GCF_048569485.1). Taxonomy (NCBI): domain Eukaryota; kingdom Metazoa; phylum Chordata; class Amphibia; order Anura; family Aromobatidae; genus Anomaloglossus; species Anomaloglossus baeobatrachus. Next base: position 213,900,333 of record NC_134353.1, on the reverse strand, counting down.
TGGCCAATGGAGAAGGCTTGCAAGAATGGTCAGTTAAAGGGAACCTGTCACCAGTTTTATGGCCTATAAGCTGCAGCCACCACCAGTGGGCTCTTATATACAGCATTCTAACATGCCGTATATAAGAGCCCAGATCGCTGTGTAGAACATAAAAATCACATTATAATACTTACCTAAACTGGTCGCTGTGGTACTGGTTGGCCCAGTGGGCGGCGCTGTTCTCCGGGACCGATGCCTCCTCTCTCGGGGATCTTGCTCCTCCGTCTTCTGAAGCCTGTGTGCATGACGCGTCCACGTCATACACACTCGCCGGCACTGAGGTCCTGTGCAGGCGTACTTTGATCTGCCCTGCTCAGGGCAGATCAAAGTATTGTAGTGCGCCTAGTGCGCCTGTGCGAAGCAAGATGGCCGAGAGAGGAGGCGTCGGTCCCGGAGAACAGCGACGCCCACCGGGCCAACCAGCACCGCAGTGACCGGTTTAGGAGAGTATTATAAAGTGCTTTTTATGTTCTCACAGCGGCCTCCGCTCTTATATACAGCATGTTAGAATGCTGTATATTAGAGCCCACTGGTTTCCTTTAACGTACAGTATAAGAAAATTTTCTTTCTGGGTGAGTTTTTGTTTTGAATTATATATTTAATTTTACTATATGTTTCACTGAAAACAGGAAACAAAAAATTCCAAGTCTGGCAAAATGGTAAAAACAACACCTTATTATTCCTGCTGATTGGACATGTGCACAGGTCGTCTTTTTCAAGCAGATTCGGTCTGGAATTCCCCTGAAAAAGTGCAGCAAGACTTGGAAAAATAATTAACATAAAGAGCAGTAATGTAAAAAGACATGTCGGCACATACTGTATGCTCTGTCCTTTGCTACTTCTTTTAACTGCTTTAATGTTCAGAAAACAGTAAAAATAAAGGGTACTTTACACGCTGCGACATCGCTAGCAATTGCTAGCGATGTCAAATGCTATAGCACCCGCCCCCGTCGTTCGTGTGATATGTGGTGATTGCTGCCGTAGCAAACATTATCGCTACGGCAGCGTCATACGCACATACCTTGTCAGCGACGTCGCTGTGACCTCCGAACAATCCCTCCTTCAAGAAGGAGGTGCGTTCGGCGTCATAGCAACGTCACTGCGGCGTCACTAAGCGGTCGGCCAATAGAAGCGGAGGGGCGGAGATGAGCGGGACGTAACATCCCGCCCACCTCTTTCCTTCCGCATTGCCGGTGGAGGCAGGTAAGGAGATGTTTGTCGCTTCCGCGGTGTCACATAGCGATGTGTGGTGCCGCAGGAACGACAAACAACATCGCTACGTACGAAACAACGATTTTTGGTTTTAGGACAACCTCTCCGAAACCAAGGATTTTTGTCTCTTTTGCGATCGTTTAAGGTCGCTCGTACGTGTTACACGCTGAGATGTCTCTAACGGTGCCGGATGTGCGTCACAAAAACTGTGACCCTGACGATAAATTGTTAGCGATATCGCAGCGTGTAAAGTACCCTTAAGTAGCATATTCATTTCCTGAGTGGCTTCCTCTATTAGGCCGCCCACCATTATGGTGAAAAGTACAGATAAAAGATGCTGCACAATGGTAGAGCCGCCAGTGAAGCCATTTAAAGAAAAAGAGCGCTGGTGTTTTCCTGAAGAGGCGAAGCATAGAAAAAGTCAGAGCTTCTGCTTCTGGAAAAAAGATGCTGTATGAACATACAGTACCTTTTCTTGGATTTTACTGTACGCTTTTAACTCTGTAGTACAACTGACCAGACAATATGATTTTTCAGGATAGTACGATTCTTTTGATACCAACTTTTACATATTTTTTTTATATTTTAATGGTTAAAAAAAAATCAAAAATTTGTAAAAAAAAAAATTAAAAAAAACATTTCTGAGGCTTCTTTTTTTGCTTGGGAAATTGACATTTTCATTGATATGATTTTGGGGTACAACCAATATTTTGATCACTGTTTATTGTATTTTTGGAGCAAGGTCTAGCAACCCAAAAAAATGACAATTCTGAAATGTCTCTTATTTTTATGCCTTACTGTGTTTACATACAGGTTAAATAATTTAAATTTTGATAGATGGAACTTTTGCAGATGTGACGATATCAAATATGTTAATTTATTTATTTTTAATTTATATAGTTTTTAAATATTTTAAAGCTTTTTTAACTCTTTCTCTTCTGTTTAAGCCTCCACTAGGGGACTTGAATCTGTTATCAAATGTTTGATTTCTTTTTAAAAGTACTGTGTTACTATAGTAGTGTATAGACAAAGTGACAATCACCTTAAGCAGGTTCCCGGATGCCATGGTACTCCGTCGGCACACCACTTTCACATTGTGAAGAGGGGCAATAGGTGCCCCTTCTGAATTGCGCCACTTAATTGTTGCTATCTGTGATTTACAGTGACATTGAAGGTGTACTATTAGCGATCCAATCTAGCTATGACCGCTCCTGTTACATATGCACCTGTCTAATTAGCGGCATGCTCAGATTTCAGCAAGGAGTTAAATAGAATAAAAATATTCCCATTTTAGACAATTACGACAAACTGCAACCATTATTCTGTTAATTCTCCAGCTGAGTGCGGTGGCAAGTGGCCTCCCCAATCAGAGGGAGGGCAGACAAGGGGCCAAAGTTCTGAAGATTGTGGTTGGACCCCCATTTAATAAACATATTTATACCAAGCAAAACTACATTTACATCAAACTGGACAATGCCATTAAAATGTCGTCCATATTGGCTGATCTTCAATATTAAGGCTGCAGGTTAGTAAAACGTTAACAAATTCAGTTCTTCCATGCGGATGAGGTACAATAAGTCTTTGAGATATGGGTGAAAGATTACTGACATATAAGTCCGCAATACAACCTTATTGCACATGTGGTTCCTCAGTTTAGTTTTAAATTAAAGTGCCCATTAACTTATAGTAAAAATATAATTATACACTTTCCACATCCATGACAGCGCCTATACTGTAAGTCTGAGCAGAGATGGATGGGCTAAAGGAAGACACCAATGCCATGTAGGACCCAAAGGTAAATTGCAGAAAAATATGCTCAGAATCCAGCACTTCCACAATAAAGGCCATTAATTTCAGATTACAATAGTGAATTGTCCGCCATTTTAAACCTGTAAGCCTGGGCGAGAATCTTAGTTCTGGTTCTCATCACTTAAACAAGTTGTCCAGTTACCAAAACTGATTTTTTTTTCTCCTAAGGCTGTGTCCGCACTTTACGTTTCCACCTGCTTTTCTGCAGCGTTTTGAACTGCAGCGTTTTCATGCCAAAACGCATGCGTTTTGATTTTCCAGCAAAGTCAATGGGAAAAATGGATTTTTTGTGCGCACTTTGCAGTTCAAAACGCTGCATTTAATTTGCATAAATTTGGGCAAAAACTCTGCGTTCAAAGAAGCAGCATGTCAATTGTTTTTGCCATTTGGGCTGCGTTTTGCTAACATTGAAGTCAATGAGAAGTTGTAAAAAGCAACCAACATAAAAATTCCAGCGTTTTACCTGCTTTTTAGCTGCAGAAAGAATGCGTTTTGACCTACATAAACACATGCTTTTCTGACATCAAAATAATGAAATTATATGTCCCTTTACACACACACATAGTCCAACAATTAAATTAATGAAAAATATTATTTTATTGCTATTTTTGCGATAAGTAGTATAAAACCGCTATAATTATATGAAATATAACTATTTTCGTTATGATTTCAATAATTATATGTTTTAATTTTTTTCCCTTTTTTTCATTGTGTTTGACTGTTTAAACTTTATTTAGCAATGTCTTAATGTTCAAAACGCATCTGTCTAAACGCAATGGAAAAGCATGTTAAAAGCGCTAAAAACGCGGCTAAAACGGGGTAAAAACGCATGCGTATTTACCACGATTTTGAGGTCAAAAGCAATTTTGGCAAAAGCAATTTCTGCCAGAGGATGCGTTTAGAACTGCAAATAGGACGACGCAAAGTGCGGACATAGCCTAAATCTTGCTATTATGTGACTCTCCACACATCTATTATGTTATTTCAGCAATATTACCTTTTATCATGCTCTAGCAGCACATCCTCATTGCTGGCTCCAGCTCTGATGAGGTTAATTTCTCTCCTCACTTCCTGGGTTCAGTTCCTACAACTCCCATATTCCTTTGCAGTGGCACCCTGAGCTAAGCTCATCCTCCCAACCCCACCCCCGTGTGATAACATACTTACCCGACAGACATGACTCCTCCTCTCCCTCTCCTCTTGCTCCTGGTGTCAGCCCTGCACACCGCTGTAGGATGGTAAGTAAACCCTCCTTTCCATCTTCTCATGCTGAGGTCTGACATGCGGTGATCACCACCCACAGCCCAGTCACTAAGAATCAGAGGCAGCTGCAGCTGCTGATGTAACATCAACTTTCAGAGCCCAGAAGTTGACGTGATATAAGTGGATGCCAGAGGCCACAGTACCCGGGGTCATGTGATCGGCACTGAGCAAGGAGGATAGCGCCGCTCAGTGTCAAAACTGAAAATACAAGGCAATTAAGAAGACAGCTGAAATGGTAAGTTACACTGATAAAGAGAATAAAAAAAATGGGTGAACCACCCCTTTAAGTAATGTAAGTGTGTGGCGCACCATTTACTATGGACTTTGTCACAAATAAAGGCTGGATTTTTGTTGCTGGATCAGGTCATATTTTCCCACATATAGGTAGCTATCAGCTGTACACATGCTCTGTTATGACAGAACGGCATTATAGGCTGGATGTGACCACATATGTCACCATTTTTTAATTAAGCAGTAAGCACATAGAAGAATAGCTATCACTGTCATTAATATGCGTCATAGGGAAGAAATGTACAATTCAATAATGTAAATATAAATTTCATGTCATGCATGCTCCGAAAATGAGAGATGTTTTTCCAAAAAGTATGTGCGAAAAATGTTATAACGCAGCAAGTCTAAAATTCTGGAAGGACAACGTATAAATCTATGCATCAACTATTACTATGATTGAACAGTTGGGAATGGTTATAAGGATATTATATATTTTTACATTTTCATTTTCTAATTTATATATATTTTTGATTTCCTTATTATTTTCCAGAAGTCGATTTCTTTATCCTAATAAGAGACTTGCTGACATCTATATATTTTTTTAACTTTGATATACTGCCATATTTCTACATGCTAATATCATACCTCCAACTAGACGTGAGCGGACCTGTTGAAATTCAGTTTGCGCCACTACTTTTATATTGATGACCTGCTCTTAAAATTGATCATCAATATTATATGAGTGGGGTCCAGCACGTGGGACCGGATGTCAGCAGATTGACCATCAATATAATATGATTGGGGTCCAGCGCATGGGACCGGATGGCAGCAGTTATGAAGCCTTTTCTGAGTAACAGCGCTGTCCATATGAATGAATAGGAGTGGATCTGCACTAGCCGACTTGGGATAGGCCATCAATATAAAAGGAGTGGAACAACCTTTTAAACAAAGTTAAACCCCAGAATTTAAAAGACTTAGGCTAAGTTCACACACTGCGTTTTTTTGACGCTGCGTTTTTGTGCGTTTTTGGCCGCTAAAAACGCACAAAAACGCACCCGCGTCAAAAAAACGCGGCAAAAAACGCATGCGTTTTTACCGCGATTTGGTGCGTTTTGCTGCGTTTTTGATCTCTGCATTTTTCTGCAGTTTTCCAATGCATTGCATGGGGGGAAAACGCAGGAAAGAATTGACATGTCCATTTTTTTTTTAAGCTCAAAAACGCAGCTTAAAAAAACAGATGTGTGCGGACAGCAAAATTGAAAACTCATAGACTTTGCTGGGGAAGCAAAGTCATGCAGTTTTGAGGCCAAAAACGCACCCAAAAAACGCGCAAAAACGCCGCGAAAAACGAACTGTGCGCACATAGCCTTATGTAAACATTTTTTATTGCAGATTCTGCACTTCAAATCCACTGCAATTTACAGTACAAGTTAATGGGTTTTCAAAATCCCATTCAAACACTGTGGAAAAATATCCACAAGCAAATAAAAGCATTATAGACTTCAAAGCTGGAACATGGTTATTTTTGTGCAGATTTTCACTGCAGATTTTACTATTCAATGCATAGTAATGGAGTAGGGTGAAATCTGCATAAAAATCCTTAACAAAAGCCATGGAATCTGTCAGCAGCTTTATTGTTGATTTAGGCTACGTTCGCACGTTTCAGATTTGGCTGCAAACAATCTGCAACCAAATCTGCAAGTTATGGAAGGAAAAATGCTGCGGCCAAAACGCGCAGCACACAGATCATCTGTTTTTAAGAATACATCACCATTCGGATGCATAAAACACTATAAATGGTCCAGTAAATGTAGAAAAATTGTTGCGGAGAAAAAAAAACACGTCATACGGATGTTAGTTGAGAAAAAAATGGACACTCACATGGCATACGGAATAGCAAACGGATTTCACTTGTCCAACTTCACTGAAGGAAAAGCGGACTGATTTTCTATACATAAGTGTGAGCGAACCCTCAGAATGATTGTGCTCGGGAAAGCTGAGGCCAGATTATCAGCCGCTTACGGGGAATTATATTACATGGCAGCCATCGAGACGAATGTTTGGCTGTGAGTTACAAGGTTGCCTGAAATCCGCCAGAACAGGAGCCTCTGTTAAAGGTTAAAGCCTTGTTTCCACTTGCGTTTTGCAAAAGCGAAACTATGGGGCAGTATCCATCTGTTATTGATTTCTCATGCCATATCGGCATTCGGAATGAATCGCAGCATACTCTGTTTTGCAGCGAGTCTCGGCTCACACACACCCATACAAGTGTATAGATGTGTGTGAAACATCGCACTGCACTCGTGTGTCATCCGACCGCAGTTCAATGTACGCAGAGACAGGCCGGAGAGGAGATGGGGAGAAAGTGCTACCTCCTCCTCTCCTCCGCAGCTGTGATCCAATCGTAAGATGGCATCACAGTCGTATGACCTTTGGCTGACGCTCGCAGCAGAGGATCATTAGCATATCGCTTCCATTGCTCTCACATCAGAAACTGTACGCAAGTGGAACTGAGCCCTAACATCCACTGTCTGATACAACTAATAGGGGGAGTCTTCATTAGAAAAAGCCCTTTCAGGGTATGTGCACACGCAAAAATTTTCTTCATCAAATCTGAACCTTCTGACAGAAAAACGCATTAAAAAATGCATGCGGTTTTGGTGCATTTTTTTTGTGCATTTTTTTCCATAATTTTTTTCTAGTGAAGTCAATGGCTGAAAAAAACGTCCCAACAATTGACATGCTGCAGATTTTTTCTGAGAAAAAGAAAAAAATAGTCCAGCTCACCCCGATACCAACATCTTTGTCTCTGATGTCCTGTAAGCACAAGATCCTACTGCTGTGTCAGAGTGCTCAAAACATAGGAGAAAAAAAAAGGATACAGCTTCCGGAGAGTATGTGTAGGTAAAATCCACTTTTTAATAATGTCTTGAAAAACAATACAAAAATTTGTAATCCTTACATATATGAACAGTGGTCACAACCAGTGGCAGAACACAAGGCGCATTACGATCAGAGGCTGATCTAAAGCCTGCTTTACACCAGGCAATCTATCGTGCGATAGATCGTCGGGGTCACGGTTTTTGTGACGCACATCCGGCATCGCTGGCGATGCCGGCCTGTGTGACACCTCCTAGCGACGCAGTATCGCTCACAAATCGTGAGTCGGGTACTGCTCGTTAGGTTCCATAATATCGGTTACTTTAGTTGACCATCGTTTCCGTGGTAGCACACATCGCTCCGTGTGACACCACGGGAACGATGATCAGCTCACCTGCCTCCCGCGGCCGCCGCCGTCTCTATGTGGAAGGAAGGAGGTGGGCGGGATGTTTACGTCCCGCTCATCTCCGCCCCTCCGCTTCTATTGGCCAGCGCCCGTGTGACGTCGCTGTGACGCCGAACGTCCCTCCCACTCCAGGAAGTGGACGTTCACCGCCCACAGCGAGGTCGCACGAGAGGTAAGTATGTGTGACGGGGTTTAGTAACTTTGTGCGACACGGGCAGCGATTTGCCCGTGACGCAAAAAGGACGGGGGCGGGTACGATCGATTGTGAAATCGCACAATCGGTCGTACCGTGTAAAGCAGGCTTTAGACTTGGTGAAGATTTTTGCTGCACCCAATCTGCAAGGAAATAAAAGGCAACGCGCGCGCAGCAGTTCAGAAATCTCATAGACTTTGCTGGCTTCAGGATAGGCATGCAGATTTTGGTGCAGATTCTCAAACAACGAATAGAAAAAACACACCGTGTGCACAGGCCTTAATTACTGAAAGGACAAATATGCTATAATTGAGAATATGAAAAAGCGGGCGTTTTTTTATTTTTCGTTTTTATGTCTCCTACATATTTATAAAAGTGTATTAAAAATGAACCTAAATTTCAAAATCTACAGAACGAAACAATAAATACAACTTTAGTTATAGATTGCGATTATCCACACTGATGAGATAAAATAAATCTAAAGACCTATAGTAAAAATTCAATAAATTCTTCGCCTCGGTGCAGAACACACAATACATGTTTATTTTAAATATTTAATCTGAAGGAAAAGTCGAATATTAGGTAAGAATAGCATTTCATTTGGCAGAGCTGCTTATTGCTTTACCTGGATTTGATGTCATTACTATATATATTGGAAGTACATGATGGCACTGCGATATTGCCTAATGCTGCGGGGTTGCCAGAACAAAAAAAATGACACTGTCTGAATGCTATGCATACATAAGCTTCCTTGCAGACCTCTCGTGCATATAAAACAACAATATTCCCCTAAGAGATGTTAAAATACATGCACCCCTCTCTCTGCCGGGTTCCTTTTGTAACCGGATTAGAGAGGCACAGTTTGATGCCAGTCTTTCCTTTTTAACTATACTTTATGATCTACTACTTATCTTGCTATACGGCTGATAAGAGTAAAGCTGATATGTGCTAAATTGTAGTAATGTCTCAAACTGGAAGATGAAACAATTTCGAATCCTCGCCTCGGGCTCTCGATGCTTCAGCTCCTGCTGCTCCGTTACCCAGAATTCCCCCTCTTACCTGCTCGCTGGGCTGCCTCAGCCCTGGTCAGGAAATGTTGAAGTTGATCCAGCTTCTCGTGCTGCTCCTCCAAGGGTTTCTGCTGCCATATGGCTGACCCGGGCCCTCCAGCGTCCCTTAAGGCATTCCACTTGTGAATCAGAGTAAAGAGTTCAGAGAAAGACTTGTGATAGCCTTGGCGCAGCATTTCGATGCAGATGCTTTGCTTGAATGAATTCCGATAACTGCACAAAGAAGAAAACAAATAATTAACTAGCCTGATAATTACGGCTCGTTCTGTAATTAGCGCCTGCACGTTACATTTAAGCCGGGTCCCAAATGTTTTGCACTTAGCGGTGCAGTGTGCACGCGGTGTAATCGAGCATGGTGTTGCACATTTATCATTAGCCAGCTCTTCTATGATCGGCACTCGGAGAGAAGGACAGACACAACTTCTTCTAAACAACATAAGCGGAGGTCCCAGACATTGGCGCTCTCTCAATTGCTCCAGGACATGTTTGTCTGAGGCTGTGGTGACTCCACCTGGCCACTGCAGGATAATCAGACATTTCTCCTCCGCTGGATTAAGGGAATTATGCTTTTCAAGATGATTTCGTTTCACAAAAGGAATGTTACCACTGAGTACAATGTGTCATTAATCTTCATGCACAATACCGCTGGAGCATTAATAATTGACAAGGAAAGCTCATAAAGGTTATCACTTACTGAAGAAGTAAATAAAGGAGGTCGGAGTTTCTGAATCATATGTGACCAGGAATTATACTAATGATTCACAAACTATTTAACTTTACAACCAATTATTCTGTGCACTTATTAAGCAACCTTATAAATGTCTCACATGTTTGTATTACAGAATAAAGACGCCCTCTGTATCAGGTCTGCACAATTATTATTGGAAATGTAAAGTGAATTCACTGCATTTATGTGTATTTCATAAACTCATTACACATAGATCAATATTTATGTTTATAAGGAAAGTGGAAATAAGCCAGCGTCCAATATATACCGTATTTTCTGGATTATAAGAAGCACTTCTTCCCCCCAAAATGGGGGTAAAACGGGGGTGCATATAATAATACGGATATGGCTTACCAGAGCGGCGGTGGTGGAGAAGGGTTACAGGAAGCAGGGTCAGCGATACTGAAGGCTTGGAGAAGGGGGTGTCACTGCAGTGGAGCAACTCAGAAGGGTCACAGGACGAAAGGTCAGCAATGCGGCGGGCGCCATTGATCTGACAGAGGACTGCGGGCTCCATTTAATCACCCACAGTTGACAATATGGACTGCAAGAAAATGGACGCGGATATGGCACATGCGCAGATTGACGCTATAGAATTCAAGAAAATTGTTGCAGAGGCCTAGCTGCACACGCGCCGCCTCCGCAGCCATTTTCTTGAAGTCAATCTCATCAACCATGGGTTAATCAATGGAGCTAACAGTCCGCCAGCAGATCAATGGCGCCTGCCGTTGCAACACCCCTGAGCCCGCAGTATCACCAGCCGTCCGTCCACTGACCCTCAGGAGCCACAACACCCCCTCCTCCGAGCCCACAGCATCGCCGACCCTGCCTCCTGTGACCAACCTGAGCTGCTCTACTACCGCTGCTGCCCCCTTGTGAGATATTATAAGACGCACTAGGATTATAAGACAGACCCTCATTTTAACATTAAAAATTATTTTTTTCTATTTTCCTCTTCTAAATTTGGGGTGCATTTTATAATCCAATGCGTCTTATAAAATGAAAAATACAGTAATCTTGAGTTTAATTTTTCAAATTAGAAGCATATCATATTGTTCCAAAGACAGGAGATATAAACATGGCTTACATGTTTCAGGCCCAACTAGCCCTTAAAGGGAATCTGTCAGCAGGTGTTTGTTATGTAAGCTGCAAGGGTTAACACAGAAAATTCAGGAATGCCTGTCTTGTCACAGTCCAATGTGTTGTTTATTTGCTATGTTTATTTAACTAGCAGGACCCTTATCATTGCTCGGACTACAATGTCAAGCACAGGGCAGTCTAGCACGCCCCTCCTCTGACTGACACCTCACTGTCAATGCTCAATTACTATAGAGAGCCTGGTGTGGACGGAGACAGCTCTCTCAGCTCTGCTACATGGCTAAATCTAAAAAATGTGATTGTGTCAGAATGGCTGCAGCCATAAATCTAAGTGATACATCGATAGATTTAGGATCTCTTTGCCTACAGTATGCCACTCTCAGATGAGGTTCAAAAAACCTGCTGAAAGATTCCCTTTAATCATATTTATGTAATGAGCTGAGCAAATGTTTTCAAATTCAACTTATTTTTGACAAATTTTCCACCAAAATATGATTTGCACACACAGAGTTCTCCTAGGACTGTACTAGTCTCATGTTGAGCTCTTTAGTGCAAACACAGTTGTATTAATGATGAAATGACCTACACCTGTCTGGCTAGGTGAAAACGGATGGTAACTAGTGGGGGGGGGGGTTATGTCCTCTTGTCCCCAGGCTATTGCCAAATAGAGCAACATACATAACACTAATACTATATTACTATGTAGGTATATGCACAGAAAGTAATTTTCTATAACAATCAGCAGTTTTGTTGTAGGATGTATGGTTGATAAATTCAACTACTAACAGTTGTAAATTCTTGATGTTTTTGTTTACATTTTTTGTCTTTGTTTATCAAAACAGTTGTAAAACCTTATTTTTTTTTTATTTTTCGGGGTATTTCTCCCTTGAAAAGTTTCTGACAACAAAAATTTCCCCCAAATAATCAGTTTATTTATTCTTAAAGAATCCCCTACCTCTAAAAAACAAAATAACAAAATATGAAATTTCAACAAGGACAGAAAAAAATTGCAAAAATAGGAAGGAGGTTAATAGGACAGTTATAGAAATGTATAAAAGACCAACCAAGGTGAGTATAATAAACAATAATCCCTGGTTGTCTCTATCAACATCAATACCTGATTGCGAAGGTTGACAACCTAAACAGATGTGACACACAGGCCTAGGTTTCAGGATTCTTCACACATTCTGACACAGGGTATTAAACTTATGGTTGGCAAATACAGTGTTTGAAGATCGAAATATAACATTTTTTTCAACGTACTTCAGCACTGCAGTAGTACAACACAATCCAGTTTAGTCCTTTTAAGAGAAATGTGCTCGGATTAAAAAATGGTGCAGCTGGGAGTGCTCTAAGCTTTTATACCGGCTATTGTAGCTCACCTTGATTGTCTAAAGGCTGCTTTACATGCTTCAATTTCTTGTGCGATCGCATTTGCAATCGCACCCGCCCCCATCGTTTGTGCGATATGGGCAATTTCTTGACCGTGTCGCACAAACTCGGTAACCCCTGTCACACGTACTTACCTCCCGAACGACCTCGCTGTGGGCGGCGAACATCCTCTCCCTAAAAGGGGAGGGACGTTCGGTGTCACCGCGACGTCACTCAGCGGCCGGCCAATAGTAGCAAAGGGGCGGATATGAGTGGGACGTAAACATTCCGCCCACCTCCTTCCTTCCGCATTGACATTGGCCGCAGGTAAGCTGCAGTTCATCGTTCCCGGGGTGTCAAACGGAGCGATGTGTACTGCCTCGGAACGATGAACAACCAGCGCAGAGAAGGACGTGCGATTTTTAGAAAATGAGCGACGTGTCAATGAGCAATGATAAGGTGAGTATTTTTGCTCGTTAACAGATGCTTGTAGCTGTCACACGCTACGATATGTCAAACGGCGCCGGATGTGCGTCACTTACGACGTGACCCCGACGACATATCGTTTGATACATCGTAGCGTGTAAAGCCCTATTTAGCTATGATATTTTCAGGGTATTATGGGAAAGGCCACCTGGCCGGCCTGACGTCATTAGCCTTGCCTGTGACTCTTAAAGTGAACCTGTCAGGTGTAATATGCACCCAGAACAACGAGCAGTTCTGGGTGCATATTGCTAATCCATGCCTAACCGTCCCTGTATCTAGTAGCATAGATAAAGTATTTCTAAAGATCTTTTACCATATGCTAATGAGGCCAGCGACTAGTCGAAGGACCTTACTTCCCCTGGCTAGTTGGCCCCCTTAGCATGTTAGTATGTGTGGTGTCCCTGACCTGGTCAGGCACCACTGAGTACTGCAACCATGCTGGGGCAGTGCTTCTAGGTAATTCCAAAGGCTACACAGAGGTGTGTACGCACAGACACATAGCAACCAAGTCTCCCACACCATTAGATAGGACCCTTGGGCAGCCTCTGGAAGAGCCTGGCTTTCAATTCTTGTCAAGGGGTGGAGGGGAAGGGCTGGAAGCTAAGCTGCAGAGGCTGAAAGGAAAGTAGAAGGAGTGAGCCACGCTAGTCAGACCCTGCATGTGTGGTAGCTGCTAGTGGGGGAGAACAGTGACCAGAAAGTCAGTCTGAAAGACACCTGAAGAGAGGCAGTCGAGTACGGGGACTGCTGGTGACTAAGCACGCACAGGGAACAGGTTCCTAGAGCGGACATCCATTTACTCATCTGCTAAACCTGCCGGTGAAGGGACTAGAGGTTCCTCACCAAATATACAGAGTTCAATACTCAGAAGCAACAGGGGGACCCATAAGGAGATAGGGCCAGAAGCCATCTCGCCTAGTCCACGCTGCCGGTAAAGGGGCCAGAAAGGGGAGGAAAGGCAGTAGCGACTTCCCTGGATGAATCCCACGATACTGCAAGTCAGGGGTTATCCGAAACAAAAGAAGTGCTAGGAAGGCGAGTTAACGGCTACCCTCAGTTTAGCCTGGAGGAGTTCCTGGTTCTACCTGGTTTAATCACAGCATCGCTCGGGTACCTCACAAACCAACTAAAAGTGAGTAAACAAGTTGAAAGACTGTCTGGACTGCGACTGAGTTATTCTGCGACCTGTTGTTCCACACACCCGAGTCCCTAGGGCCAGCCTCACTCACAGGAGGCCACATCACCAGACTGCAGACACCATCAGCCCCAGACGCTCGTTAAACCTGCAGTGGCGGTCACCCATAACCCTGACCGCGAACCGTGAGTGGCGTCACGACTCCCATGTAAATAAATCTGACATAGCTGTTGCCAGCTGTAATCAAGTGGAGCCCCTGTGGCGTCCCCGAAGGTGGAGCGACGTCCTTGAGGCGAACGCTACAGGTGGGCGACACATATGCTAACATGCTAATGAATGTGCAGCGTCAGAGGATGAGATCACTCACCTCTATGCTACCATCGCTTCCGAGTCCATGATTTCAGCTCAGTGCGCTTGATCCTGGACTTTTGTTGCCATTTGCTTTACTACTCAATGATATTTTCCCAAATTGATTGTACCTATTGGTTGCTTGATGCGTACAGTCATATGAAAAAGTTTGGGCACCCCTATTAATGTTAACCTTTTTTCCTTATAACAATTTGGGTTTTTGCAACAGCTATTTCAGTTTCATATATCTAATAACTGGTGGACTGAGTAATATTTCTGGATTCAAATGAGGTTTACATGTTACGATTCTGCATACGATATCGTATGCGATCGTAACCGCCCCCATCGTATGAGCGGCACGTTCAATTTTGTTGAATGTGCCGCACAAACGATTAACCCCCGTCACACGTATTTACCCGTCCATACAACCTCGATGTGGGCGGCAAACGTCCACTTCCTGGAGTGGGAGGGACGTTCGGCGTCACATCGACGTCACACGGCAGCCGGCCAATAGAAGCAGAGGGGCGGAGATGAGCAGGACGTAAACATCCCGCCCACCTCCTTCCTTCCGCATTGCTGGCCGGGAGCCGCAGGACACAGGTAAGCTGTGTTCATCGTTCCCGGATTGTCACACACTGCGATGTGTGCTACCCCGGGTACGATGAACAACCTGACGTTCAATTCATGAAGAATGAACGACATGCGTGCGATGAACGTTTTACAGTTCATTCGCAATCGCACTACAATGTACCTTACGATGCCGGATGTGCGTCACTTACGACGTGACCCCGCCGACACATCGTAAGATATATTGTAGTGTGTAAAGCGGGCTTTATTGTACTAACAGAAAATGTGCAATCCGCATTTAAACAAAATTTGACCGGTGCAAAAGTATGGGCACCTCAACATAAAAGTGAGATTAATATTTTGTAGATCCTCCTTTTGCAAAAATAACAGCCTCTAGTCGCTTCCTGTAGCTTTTAATGAGTTCCTGGATCGTGGATGAAGGTATATTTGACCATTACTGTTTACAAAATAATTCCAGTTCAGTTAAGTTTGATGGTCGCCGAGTATGGACAGCATGCTTCAAATCATCCCACAGAAATTCAATGATATTCAGGTCTGGGGACTGGGATGGCCATTCCAGAACATTGTAATTGTTCCTCTGCATGAATGCCTGAGTAAATTTTGAGCAGTGTTTTGGATCATTGTCTTGCTGAAATATCCATCCCCTGCGTAACTTCAACTTCGTCACTGATTCTTGCACATTATTGTCAAGAATCTGCTGATGCTTGAGTTGAGTTGACCCTCAACTTTAACAAGATTCCCGGTGCCGGCATTGGCCACACAGCCCCAAAGCATGATGGAACCTCCACCAAATTTTACTGTGGGTAGCAAGTGCTTTTTGGAATGCCGTGTTTTTTTGCCTCCATGCATAACGCCTTTTTGTATGACCAAACAACTCAATCTTTGTTTCATCAGTCTACAGGACCTTCTTCCAAAATGTAACTGGCTTGTCCAAATGTGCTTTTGCATACCTCAGGCGATTCTGTTTGTGGCGTGCTTGCAGAAACAGCTTCTTTTGCATCACTCTCCCATACAGCTTTTCCTTGTGCAACGTGCGCTGTATTGTTGACCGATGCATATTGACACCATCTGCAGCAAGATGAAGTTGCAGGTCTTTGGAGGTGGTCTGTGGATTGTCCTTGACTGTTCTCACCATTCTTCTTCTCTGCCTTTCTGATATTTTTCTTGGCCTGCCACTTCTGGGCTTAACAAGAACTGTACCTGTGTTCTTCCATTTCCTTACTATGTTCCTCACAGTGGAAATTGACAGTTTAAATCTCTGAGACAACTTTTTGTATCCTTCCCCTGAACAACTATGTTGAATAATCTTTGTTTTCAGATCATTTGAGAGTACTTTTGAGGAGCCCATGATGCCACTCTTCATAGGAGATTCAAATAGGAGAACAACTTGCAAGTGGCCACCTTAAATACCTTTTCTCATGATTGGATACACCTGCCTATGAAGTTCAAAGCTCAATGAGGTTACAAAACCAAATTAGTGCTTTAGTAAGTCAGTAAAAAGTAGAGTTAGGAGTGTTCAAATCAAGAAATTGATAAGGGTGCCCATACTTTTGCACCGGTCAAATTTTGTTTAAATGCGGATTGCACAGTTTCTATTAGTACAATAAACTTCATTTCAATCCAGAAATATTACTCAGTCCATCAGTTATTAGATATATGAAACTGAAATAGCTGTTGCAAAAACCCAAATTGTTATAAAGAAAAAAGGTTAACATTAATAGGGGTGCCCAAACTTTTTTATATGACTGTATCTTACTGCAACAGTTGTGCTTTACATACCCCGAGATATTTTTTAGCTTTCTTGGCCTTTATTCAGAGAATATGAATGATAACATAAAATCTTTTTTTCCCACTCATGGTTAGTGGTTGGGTGAGGCCATTTATTGTCATACTGTTGTGTTTTCTCTTTTTAAATCATAATGACAACCAAAAACATCCAAATGACCCTTATCAAAAGTTCACATACCCTGGTGATTTTGGCCTGATAACATGCACAGAGGTTGACACAAATGGGTTTGAATGGCTAATAAAGGTAACATCCTCACCTGTGTCCTGTTTGAATGTAATTAGAGTGTGTGCTTAAAAGCTGAGGGAGTTTATGGGATCCAGACAAAGTCTTGTATCTTTCATCCAGCAATAACATTTCTGGATTGTGAGTCATGGGGAAAGCAAAAGAATTGTCAATAGATCTACGGGAAAAGATAGTTGAACTATATAAAACAGGAAAGGGATACAAAAAGATATCCAAGGAATTGATAATGCTAGTCATCAGTGTTCAAACTGTTATTAACAAACGGGAAATCATGGGCTCTGTAAGAACCAAACCACAATCAGGTAGATGAAGAAAAATGTCGGTCACAACTGCCATTAAAATTATTTGGGATGCAAAGAAAAACCCACAAATAATTTCAGCTGAAATAAAGGACTTAATGACAATTAGCGGTGTGGCTGTTTCAAGATGCACAATAAGGAGGCACTTGAAGAAAAAAGGACTGCGTGGTTGAGTCACCAGAAGAAAGCCATTACTGCATAAATGCCACAAATTGTCTTGCCTACAATATGCCAAACAGCACAGAGACAAGCCTTCAACCTTCTGCAACAAGACAATTTGGAGTGATCAGACTAAATCGAACTTTTTGGCTACAACCATAAACGTTATATTTGGAGAGGTGTCAACAAGGCCTATGATGTAAGGAACACCATTCCTACTGTAAAGCACAGAGATGGATCACTGATGATGTGGGGATGTGTGAGCTATGAAGGCACAGGAAACTTGGTCAAACTTGAAGAAAGATGAATGCAGCACTTTATCAGCAAATACTGGAGGCAAATATGCACTCATCAGCCCAAAAGCTGCACATGGGACATATTGGACTTTTCAACATGACAATGATCCAAAACACAAAGCCAAGTCCACCTGTCATTGGCTTCTGCAGAACAAAGTGAAGGTTCTGGAATGGCCATCTCAGTCAGCTGACCTCAATATCACTGAGCCACTCTGGGGAGAACTCAAGCATGCAGTTCATGCAAGAAAGCCAAGGACTTTACAGGAACTGGAGGCTTTTTACCAAGAAGAAAGAGCAGCTTTACCATTTGAAAAAATCAAGAGCCTCATCCACAACTATCACATAAGACTTCAAACTGTCATTGATGTTAGAGGGGGCAATGCAGAGGGGGCAATGCATGGTATTAAGAAGTGGGATATGTGAACTTTTGATCAGGGTCGTTTGGATGTTTTTGGTTGTCAATATGATTTAAAAAGAGAAAACACCGTAGTTTGACAATAAATGGCTTCACCCAACCATGAGTGGAAAAAAAGATTTTGTGTTATCATTCACATTCTCTGAAAAAAGGCCTAGAAAGCAAAAAATGTGGTATGTAAACTTTTGAGCACAACTGTATATGTTCTTATGACTCAATGGTGTTTGGTTAATCCAATAAAGGTTATACAATGTTACATGATTACAACTCAAGATAAAGATTTTCTGAAAAGTGGACAAAGTGAAAAGTGATCTTTTTCTGAGCTTTTAGAAACCCTTAAATATATGTCTCTAAAGGGTGTACCGTTATTTCACCAACTAGGTACACCGGGGAGCTGAGCCGAGCAGCAAGACACGGCAGTGAGCTAAGTAAGAGTAAGTGGAAGAGATCTCTTTACAGGGCACCATCTATGTCCAATTCAATCCATAATCTGAAGCAATTTATTAAATTGTCAACATAATTATTATGCCAATTACTGTACTTGTAATAAAACTGTAAAACGTAATAAAATGCACACTCTAAGTCTATATTTAAAGTGAATTTATCTGATGTCAGAAACACTCTCGATAAGGGGAATAATAGGCAAATAAAGTGTGAAATAACCTCTCCCATACACCCTCTAATGAATGCTGGTCAACGCCATCAGCTCTACAAAACAGTCTTGACATGGGATATACTAGCAGATAGTTGTGTTAAGCATCAGCAGGTATTTGGGCAGCTGCTATACAGATACAATGGGTGTCTGAAGCAGTGTTCTCTTTAAGGTTATGTGCGCACGTGTGCGTATTACATGCAGTTACGCTGCGCTCTGCACCGCAGCGTAACTGCATGCGTCCTGCGTCCCCTGCACAATCTATGGAGATTGTGCAGGGGCCGTGCGCACGTGACATGTTAGAACGCAGCGATTCGGCTGCTTGCCGAATCGCTACATTCTAATAAGTGACATGTCACTTCTTTCGTGCGTTCTGCATGCTGTCTATAGGGAGAGGCAGCATGCAGAGCGCACAAATCTGCCGACACCATGCGCTTCAGAACGCAGCTTTTCAGCTGCGCTCTGAAGCGCACATTTTCGGTGCGGTGCAGAGCGCACATGTGCGCACATAGCCTAAAATGTGAGCTCTGGAATGAAAAGCATTAACACAGATGTCCAGGGGCCTGTAACAGCTGAGCCTATCAGCAGAGTGAGGAATGGTTTAACCCTGTCATTCGCAGGGAAATGCATGAACAGTATGTCTTGAAAGTGTCTAATTTGTACAAAGAACAATAAGCCTTTGGGTTTTTAAGATGTTGAACTTGGTCGACTGCACAAATAAAGCTTTGATCACTTCACAATATGTAAACAAATTTGATGGTTACACCAGAAAAGCTCCCGGGACATAGGGAAATACACCAAATTTACCCAATCTTCTCAAGTCATGCGGGTCCACATCTCTATGCTCTCTACGTGGTAGGTAAAGGCAGCACTCCAATTTTATGTGACGTCAGCAGCGCAGCATATCCACTTCTCTACATCTCTTTAATTCCAAGTTGGATCCAGCAACCCATGAAGCAGCAGAAGCTGGACCCTTATTTCAGGGCCCTTCTAAGTGTTGGGCTTTCTCACAATACCATCAGGTGAGCAATTTCTATGTATTTAAACACCTGTTGTCTGGATAACACCCTACTTCCACTTCTTTGTTCTTCCAGTTTTTAGTCAAAGAAGAGAGAATGACTGTTGTAACCAATCTCAGTGATCTGAATATATCAACTAATATATTCAGTAGCTAATTGTAGATATGGTGCAGGCTAAGTTAACTAAAATAAATATAAGCAAGGCCCTGGACCCAAATGGGCTCAATCCAAGAATTAAGGAACTCAGCTTAGTTATTGCTACAGTGCCTTGTGAAAGTATTCAGCCCCGTTCAATTTTTCAACTTTTTCCCATATTTCAGGCTTCCAACATAAAGATAAAAATTGTACTGTTATGGTGAAGAATCAACAACAAGTGGGACACATTTGTAAAGTTGAACGAAATGTATTGCTTATTTTAAACTTTTGTAAAAAAGAATAAACTGAAAATTGGGGTGTGCAATATTATTCGTCCCCTTTTCTTTCAGTGCAGCAAACTCACTCCAGAAGTTCATTGAGGATCTCTGAATGATCCAATGTTGTCCTAAATGACTGATGATGATAAATATAATCCACCTGTGTGTAATCAAGTCTCCGTATAAATGCACCTGCTCTGTGATAGTCTCAGTGTTCTGTTTAAAGCACAGAGAGCATCATGAAGAGCAAGGAACACAACAGGCAGGTCCGTGATACTGTTGTGGAAAAGTTTAAAGCCGGATTTGGTTACAAAAAGATTTTCACAACTTTAAACATCCCAAGAAGCACTGTGCAAGCGATCATATTGAAATGAAAGGAGTATCATACCACTGCAAATCTACCAAGACCCGGCTGTCCTTCAAAAATTTCATCTCAAACAAGGAGAAGACTGATTAGAGATGCAGCCAAGAGGCCCATGATTACTCTGGATGAACTGCAGAGATCTACAGCTGAGGTGGGAGAGTCTGTCCATAGGACAACAATCAGTCGTACACTGCACAAATCTGGCCTTTATGAAAGAATGGCTAGAAGAAGGCCATTTCTCAAAGATATCCATAAAAAGTGTTGTTTAAAGTTTGCCCCAAGCCACCTGGGAAACACACCAAATATGTGGAAGAATGTGCTCTGGTCAGATGAAACCAAAATCAAACTTTTTGGGCACAATGTCAAACGTTTATGTTTGGAATAAAAGCAATACAACTCATCACCCTGAACACAACATCCTCACTGTCAAACATGGTGGTGGCAGCATCATGGTTTGGGACTGCTTTTCTTCAGCAGGGGCAGGGAAGATGGTTAAAATTGATGAGAAGATGGAATGGAGCCAGATACAGGACCATTCTTGAAGAAAACCTGTTGGAGTCTGCAAAAGACCTGAGACTGGGACGGAGATTTGACTTTCAACAAGACAATGATCCAAAACATAAAGCAAAATCTACAATGGAATGGGTCACAAATAAATATATCCAGGTGTTAGAATGGCCAAATCAAAGCCCAGACCTGAATCCAATCGAGAATCTGTGGAAACAGCTGAAAACTGCTATTCACAAACGCTCTGCATCCAGCCTCACTCAGCTCCAGCTGTTTGCAAAGGAAGAATGGGACAGAATTTCAGTCTCTCGATGTGCAAAACTGATAGAGACATACCCCAAGCGACTTGCAGCTATAATCGCAGTAAAAGGTGGCGCTACAAAGTATTAACTTAAAGGGGATGAATAATATTGCACGCCCCAATTTTCAGTTTATTTTTATAAAAGTTTAAAATGAGTAATAAATTTTCACAACTGTGTCCCACTTGTTGATTCTTCACCATAAAATATTTATATTTTATTTATATATTTCAAAAACTGCAGCGTGCGCATGGAGCCTAAAGGCCCCGACACACACAGAGATAAATCTTTGGCAGATCTGTGGTTGCAGTGAAATCATGGACATATTGTTCCATTTGTACACAGCCACAAACCTGGCACTGATTGTCCACAATTTCACTGCAACCACAGATCTGCCGCAGATTTATCTCTATGTGTGACAGGGCCTTAAGAGGTGCCTGATTCATTATGATGGCTACATAGTAGAGAAAAGATACATGCCAAACAAGGGATCAACTGCAAATACCTATAATTTTAGTTATATAGCAAAAAAAAAAATGATAGCATACAATTCAAAATAATAAAAAGAGCTAAAAAGCAACATGAACACACCTTGACATGCCAATAATAGAGTTAAGACCGCTTTACACGCAACAACATCGCTAACGCGATGTCGTTGGGGTCACAGAATTCGTGACGCACATCTGTTCTTGTTAGCGACGTTGTTGCGTGTGACACATATGAGTGACCATTAACGATCAAAAATACTTACCTTATCGTTGATCGTTGACATGCTGTCCAGTTCCCAAATATCGTTGCTGTTGCAGGACGCAGGTTGTTCGTCGTTCCTGAGGCAGCACACATCGCTATGTGTGACACCACAGGAATGAGGAACCACATCGTACCTGCGGTCGCCCGCAATGAGGAAGGAAGGAGGTGGGCGGGATGTTCGTCCCCTCTGCTTCTATTGGGCGGCCGCTTAGTGACGTCGCTGTAACGCCGAACGAACCGCCCCCTTAGAAAGGAGGCGGTTCGCTGGTCACAGCGATGTCGCTAGACAGGTAAGTAGTGTGACGGGTCCGAGCGATGTTGTGCCCCACGGGCAGCGATTTGCCCGTGACGCACAACCGACGGGGGCGGATACGCACACTAGCGATCTCACTAGCGAGATCGCAGCGTGTAAAGCAGCCTTAAGTGACTAACCTCTAATGCCTGTTGGATAATATTGCACTCAAGCACCAAAAACACTAGTTACAGGGTAATATACTAGTATGATGACATTAGTTTAATAATGTATTGATATACACCCTAGACACCAAAAGAGGGAATAATGAAACTGGACAAATAAAACAATGATACAATTGCAATGCCAGTATAAATATGTGTACAAAATGTCAGTAAGATCTATACCAAACATAAATAACTAACGAAATGATATCAAGTAAAGTTAATAAAACTGACATATAAATGAAGTAATAAACTGTCTCCTAATGGCCATAAGATAATAATACTTCTTGTATAGAGAACAATAAATACAGCAAAACAGTGCAGTACACTTCCAGCACAATCACAAAGGTTATGTATCACCAGCAATCCATTAAAAAAGGATGATGCAGCATCAATAACTAAATCCATGTATGCAGGCAAATATATGGAGGAAAAGAAAAACCCCAAGCGTATCGCCACCAACTGTGTAACTTTCTCAGGGGGATGTGTCACACATATCGAGGTGTGCGCATGTAGCCATTTGGCTGTTTTTAATTGTATGTGATCCTATCTGTTCTGCAATATAAATAATAGTAAATATTTGTAGGTTATCCATTTTTTGGCTTTCTCTACTATATTTATAACTATGTAGTTCTAATAATAAGTTAGGCTACTTTCACATTGCGCTTTTACAAACGTTCAGTGGTCCCGTCGGGGCATCCGTCTAAACCGCTCCTCCCCCACCCCGCAAAACATGTTTTGGACGTATATGCGCCAACAGGGTCATTGACTATAATGGAGCAGACTCCGTTAGTGTGTGCTCTGTCTTGCACCATTTTTGCACATCTACGTTTTCTGCAGGCGGACACCCGCCGGCAGCGGTCATTGTCAGTTGACGGGCACGGCCAGAGATGGGTAGACACATTTCACCTGTCACTGCTTTCTGATCGCTTTAAATGGTCAGTCAATCTGATTGACCGAAAACAGCATGATAATGAGGTGCTGAAACATCAGTACTGCACGATCACAACTGGAGATTGGCTCAGCTAATAGCCAAACATCTGCAGTAACAGCCAGGGATGGTGCCAACACTGCCCCTGGCTGAATAACTCTCTAAATGCTATGATACAGAGTGATCGCAACGGTTAGAAGGTTGTGAGAGTTAAAAGGTTCCCTCTATCAGCTCTATGTGCACCCCCGCAACAAAATCATGGAGCGCTGATGGTTGGCATGGCACCCAGAGGTCAAACAATGAACACCTGTGTGACAGGTATGAAAGCCTGTTAGATTCAGCATAGGCAGAGTCTAACAGGTGTTCTCTCAGTGTAATCTGACAGGTCTCATGTATTACAATACATGTTTATAGCAATGCAAGAGATCAGTCATCAGAAGAATAAAAGTTAAAGTCTCAAAGAAGAACAAAGTAAAAAAATAAAACGTGTAAAGAAAAAAAATGCATATTATATATACTGTATATTTTTTTTTTTATATATATATATATATATATATATACATATATATATATATATATGAGAAAAAATTCCAGCCGCACACTGTGAAAAAACAAAATAAATTCTACCTTATACATAAATGGAGGTATTTAGAATATTATAATGGCCATTGTAATACCAGCCCATATACGGTGTGTATATATATATATATATATATATATATATATATATATATATATATACCCACAAAAGATAAAGGATAAGGGTATGTTCACACAGGGCTTTTTTGGTAAGTTTTTGCTGCGTTTTTTAGCTGCAGATTTCCTTGTTTTTTGCAAATCCATGCTAATTAAAAGCTGCTGTTTATAGTCCAAGCAAAGTCTATGAGATTTCTGAAATATCATACACATCCCCACCCCCACACACCCCCACCCCCAACCCCACACACACACCTACAGATTTATTCCTGACTGTTTTGTCAAATATCTGCATTTTTGCTGAAGATTTCAAACAATGAGCATGTCAATTCTTTGCAGGATTTTTGCAACATTTTTTCATTGATACAAGCCATTTTGTAGAAAAAAAAATCACCAAAAACGGCATTCAAAAACGCACCAAAAACACATCAGATGACTGAAAGGAAATTTCCTGCCACAAGATCAGGTCAGAAATTTTTTTTACCAAAAAAGTCCTTCGTGAACATAGCCTAAAAATGTGAAGCCAATAAATATAAATATTTATGTAAAACAAAAATAAACTAATAAAGTACACATATTTGGTATCGCCGTGTTCAAAATAACATGATTAATGAAACTGAATTAATATTTAACATCTACAATGAACACCGTAAAACAAAGAAATAAAAAACGTTGCAAGAAACTATGCTTTTTCATCATACCTCCAAAATAAAAGTGGAATAAAATACAATTAAAAAAAAAAAAGAATACAAGAAACGAATGTATATAAAAATTATATAGCTGAAAACATAATTTTGACTTGCAAAAAACAAGCTGCCCCACAGCTCCATCAGTGGAAAAATAAAAAAAAACTATAGCACTTAGAATACAGTGATGCAAAAACAATACTTTTCTATAAAATTGTTTTTATGTAAAAGTGGCAAAACATAAAA
Source organism: Anomaloglossus baeobatrachus (assembly GCF_048569485.1). Taxonomy (NCBI): domain Eukaryota; kingdom Metazoa; phylum Chordata; class Amphibia; order Anura; family Aromobatidae; genus Anomaloglossus; species Anomaloglossus baeobatrachus. The sequence goes on along the minus strand of NC_134353.1, from coordinate 213,875,257 downwards.
CAATTATATAAATATGATATTGCTGTAATCGTACTGACCCGAAGAATAAAGATGTTTTCTCTCTGGCCTATGATCTGCTGGTGTCCATCATTTTAGGCGTGCATAGAAGTGCAGTTGACCTCCTCTTTTGTGCACATCTTTAAAGCTGCATGTGGCGCCCCTGACCTGGTCAGGCGCCACTGAGTACTGAACCCATGCTGGGTGAGTGCAAACAGGTAATCCTGAAGGCTGAAATAGGGTGTGTACGCACAGACACATAGCAACCAGGTCTCTCACACACACTAGAGGGGACCCTTGGGCAGACCCAAGAGGGGGGTGTTCCTCTACATCTCAGCTAGGGGTGCTGGGGAGGGGTTGGAAAGTAAGGTGGCAGTGGCAGTCGGAAAAGGAAAGAGAATTATGCAAAATGCTTGATGATAGTAGTGTTTATAGTAAAGTCACTAAAGATCCATTAAATGAAATTAAAAATTCTTTAACACAATTGATTGAAGAAGGTTTCCAACTTGGTTTGTTTAATGACAAACAAAGGGATTATTTTGTTCCATCTTGCCCTTTGACTCCTATATTACACGCGCTCCCCAAATCGCATAAAGATGTATTCCCCCCAAAATTTCGACCGATTGTCTCTGGGATCGGCTCTGTCACCGAACATTTGTCTGAATGGGTGGACCATTATTTACATGATTTGGCTCAGTCATCTCCAAGTCATGTAACTGATAGTAAACATGTATTGAACGTTATATCCAATATCAGTTGGCAGGAGGGTTTTAGTTGGATTTCTTGCGATGTCCAGACGCTTTGTACATGTATTCCACATTATTTAGCTATATTAGCTCTTAAATGCCATCTTGACAGGTACACAAATTATTCTATGGAACTGCAGAGTTTTATCCTTGAGGCTACTAATTTTCTCTTAAACTTAAACTATTTTTCCTTTTTGGGTGATTTTTATATTCAGCGCCAAGGCTGTTCAATGGGTGCAAAGTTTTCACCCTCCCTAGCCTGCATCTATATGCATTGGTGGGAAGAACAGTATATTTTTACCTTGTCCAACCCCTTTTTGACAGATACCGCCATATATTTGAGATATCTGGATGATATCTTGATTATATGGCGGGGTACTTATAATGGTGTCACTGAATTTCTTGGTTACATCAGTAACAACGCCCATAACCTTTCATTCACTTACCAGTATCATCCGGAGGTAATCAATTTTCTGGACATGTCATTCTATGGCAATAAAATAGATGGAGTTATAGAGAGTAAATTATATCGGAAACCTTTTTCGGGTAACTCCCTTCTGCATGCAAAAAGCTGCCATCCTCGACATGTTATTCAAAATATTCCCATGGGAGAATACATTAGAGCTACTAGATGCTGCACAACTAATGCGGACCTAGCCGGGGAATTCATTACAATTGATAATAGATTCAAAGCCAGGGGTTACTCCCAGGCTCATTTGGATCGCTCTAAGTTTAAAGTTAGCCTCAAGGGTAGAGCTCAGTATCTGGAGATGAAAAACACACCTTCTAACTCCCATGACAAATTTTCAGTGGTTTTCTCTACTAACTATAGCAGAGATTACCACCAAGTGGTTCGCATCATCAAGAAATTTTTACCTATCTTGTCATCTGATGATGTTTTGCAAAAAGTGCTGGATCAAGGAATAAAATTTGTACCTAAAAGAAATGTTACCCTGGGCAATCAATTGGCTCCCAGTGATCATAGAAAATTCCATAAATTTACTAATTGCAATGATCACCGTTTCTGGTTCCCCACATGCGGTTCCTATAGGTGCGGGTGCAAATTATGCGGCTTATGTAAATTTATGGTGGGTACAAAAACGGTTTCCTCTTATGTTAATGGTAAATCCTTTTTGATTAAGGACATGATTAATTGTGGTACTGACCATGTAATCTATTGCATATCTTGCACTAAATGTTGTATTCAATATATTGGCAGTACTACACGCCCCTTGAGAAAGAGAATCTCGGAACACGTGTACGATGCTAGCCACGTAACAACAAGAAATCTGTCAGGAGCCTCCCAACATTTTATGCTAAAACATGCGGGTAATACAGATACTATGCAAGTAGTCGCCTTGGAAAAGGTTAGATTGCCTAAAAGAGGAGGTAAATTGAAAGATTTATTGTTACGGAGGGAGACTAACCTTCTGTCTGCTCCTCCCCCTTCTCTCCGCCCATTGTTGTCCATGTCCGGTTCTCAGCTTATTTTAATCAATCCATTTCACTCATTTGCTAGAGACAGACTAAGAACTACACAGTTCGAAACGCGTCCTCTCCGTTTCCTTGCTCTGGACCCTAATTGGACTTTTTAATATGCTTCAATAAACATTATTATTTTTTAATATAATTCCTGGATTCGGTGCTGGATTTTTGTAAAAGGTTCCGTACAAGATTGCTAGCTGGTTTATCCTTGCACGTGTCTGGGAAGCATTGGTCTCCTTCATACTACAGGTGAGCGGATACATACACTTTCTCTGGACTTTGCAGTCGGAAAAGGAGTAGGAGAGGAGCAAGCCAGTCTGAATCGAAGAGAGCAGGGAGAAAGAGCAAGCAGGCGCACGGACCCGCTAGTCAGACCCTGCCCGTGAAGTAGCCGTTAGCAGAGGAGAACGGTTGCCACACAGTCAGCTTGAAAGACACCTGAAGAGAGGACAGGCAGACTCCTGGTAACCAAGCACGCACGGGGTACAGGTCCCTAGAGCCAGACATCCATTTAGTGGTCTGCTAAACCTGCAGGTGGAGGGACTAGAGGTTCCTCACCAACCAAAGCGATGTGCCCGTGCCGCACACACATGACGGGGGCGGGTACACTCGCTAGCGATATCAGTACCGAAATCGCAGCGTGTAAAGTACCCTTTAGTCTTGCTAAGTGGCCAAATGGTACTATACAGTCACAAATGGGGCATTGCCACATTCACAAGAATTGTGAAATAATTATGAGGTCATTTGATGTTTAGAAATCCCTTGAAAACCTTTGTGCAAGTATGTTAGCACAGCTGAAAACAGTTTTTGCTGATTAGAGAAGCTATAAAACTGACCTTCCTATGAGCTAGTTGAGAATCTGGCGTATTACATTTGTTGGTACAATTAAACTCTCAAAATGGGCAGAAAAAAAGAACTTTCATGTGAAATGCGACAGTCTATTCTTGTTATTAGAAATAAATGATATTCTATGTGAGAAATTGCCAAGAAACTGAAGATTTCCTAAAGCTTCTGCCACACTCACGTGAAATTCACGCACGTGCCGAGAGACACGTATTTTCCCTGCGTGTTGCGTGCAGGTAAGTACGTGTCTCTGGTACGTGCGTGACACGTGTGTTCTACGTGTGCTATCCGCGATAGCACACGTAGAACCGGTAATTAACATACTCACCTGGTCCTTCCTGCTGTCCGCGCTGCTGTCCGTGGTGCTGATCCTCGGTCTCCCGCCCTCCCGTCTCCCTGCTGCTGCCAGGCAGTGAAGTGAATATTCAATGAGAATAATGAGTGGCGGTCGGCAGCAAGAGGCAGCAGCGGCAGAGACAGGAGGGCTGGAGAAGGTGAGTTAATGTTTTGGTTTTTTTTCACTGACATGTGTGTTTTCTCCGGCGCGTGTCACACGGGACCGCATCCACACTACACCCGTGTGGTACGGGTGCGGGCCGTGTGACACCCGTGCTGCGGGAGAAATCACTGACATGTCAGCGCTTTGAAAAACGCACACACGTACAAACGCACACGGACACACGTTCCGTGTGGTTTTACGTGTGTGTGCCTGCTACAATAGGGTAGCATTGGTTAACGTGTCTCCGTGCCGCCGGTACGTGTAAAAAATGACAAACACGTGCCGGCAGCACGGATGTGTGGCGCAAGCCTAAAACGGTGCGTACTACAAACAGGCTCTAACCAGAGTAAAAAAGAGAAGTGTGAGGCCCCGCTGCACAACTGAGCAACAAGACAAGTACTTTAGAGTTTCTAGTTTGAGAAATCGATGCCTCACAGGTCCTCATCGGGCAGCTTCATTAAATAGTACCTGTAAAACGCCAGTGTCAACGTCTACAGTGAAGAGGCGACTCCGGGATGCTGGCCTTTAGGGCAGAGTGGCAAAGAAAAAGCCTATCTGAGACTGACTAATAAAAGGAAAAGATTAATATTGGCAAAAGAACACAGACGTTGGACAGAGGAAGATTGGAAAAAAGTGTTATGGACAGACGAATCAAAGTTTGAGGTGTTTGGATCACACAGAACATTTGTGAGACACAGAACAACTGAAAAGATGCTGGAAGAGTGCCTGACACCATCTGTCAAGCATGGTGGAGGTAATGTGATGGTCTGGGGTTGCTTTGGTCCTGGTCAAGTGGGAGCTTTGTACAAGGTAAAAGGGATTTTGAATAAGGAAGGCTATCACTCCATTTTGCAACGCCATGCCATACCCTGTGGACAGCGCTTGATTGGAGCCAATTTCATCCTACAACAGGACAATTACACAAAGCACACCTCCAAATTATGCATTAACTATTTAGGGAAGAAGCAGGCAGCTTGTATTCTATCTGTAATGGAGTGGCCAGCCCAGTCACCAGATCTCAACCCTATTGAGCTGTTGTGGGAGCAGTGTGACCATATGGTACGCAAAGTGCCCATCAAGCCAATCCAACTTGTGGGAGAGGATTCTGGAAGCATGGGGTGAAATATTTCCAGATTACCTCCGCAAATTAAAAGCTAGAATGCCAAAGGTCTGCAAAGCTGGAATTGCTGCAAAGGAGCATTCTGAGACGAAAGCAAAGTTTGAAGGAGAAAATTATTATTTCAAGTAAAAATCATTATTTCTAACCTCGTCAATGTCTGGACTATATTTTCTATTCATTATGCAACTCATTTGATAAATAAAAGTATGCTTTTTCATGGAAAAGACAAAATTATCTGGGTGACCCCAAACTTTTGAGCTGTAGTGTATGCAGTGTCAATATGATCACTGCACCACTGGATGATTTCATTAAGAGTTGTACTTTGTAAAATGGGTTCACTTATGGGGGTTCAGCTGTACTGGCACCTCAGAGGCTCTGCCAATGTGATATGGCACCCACAAACCATTTATCCACCCTGATATGTCGCTCCTTCGTTTCTGAGCTTTGCACTGTGCATGAAAAGTAGTTTCTGATCATATATGGGGTATTGCCATTGAAATTCAGTAACACATTTTGCGATACATTTTCTCTTATTACCCTTGGAAAAATTAAAAATTTGTGTCTTCAGAAACATTTTTGTTGAAAAAAACATGACATTTCATTTTCACAGCTCAATATTGTAAAATTCTCTGAAGCACCAACAGGTTCAAGATGCTCAACACAACCCCAGATAAATCTTTATTTTAAATTTTTATGTAGCACTAACATATTTCGCAGTGCTTTACATGCATCAGGAACACTGTCTCCATTGGGGCGCACAATCTTAATTTCCTATCAGTATGTGTTTGGAGGAAACCGGAGAAACACACACAACCATGGGGAGAACATAAAAAACCCTTGCAGATGTTGTCCTTGGTGGGATTCGAACCTAGGACCCCAGTGCTGGAAGACTGTAGAGCTAACCAACGGCCCACTGTGCCACGCTAAACTAATTGAGGGGTGTAGTTTGCAAAATGGTGTCGATTTGAGGGGTTTCTGCTGTTTTGGAACCTCAGTGTCTTTGCAAATGCGATATGGCGTCAACAGTATATTCCCGACAATTTTGCATTCCAAAAATCAAATAGCGCTCCTTTCCTCCTGAGCCCTACCGTGCACCAAAACAAGAGTTTATGACCACATATAGGGTATTCCTGTACTCAGTGGTAATTATGTGGTCTATTTCCTATGAGTACGCTGATGCACTGCTCTGTATAACACTGGCAATCGGGTGATTGTAGCTTGAAGTCTCCTTAAGAGATTAGTAAACACAGGAAAAAGTAAAAAAAAATCAAAATATAAAAAAAAAACCATAAAAACCATTAAAAATAAAACCAAAAAAATTAAAATACACATATTTGGAATCGCTTCATTCATAAGTGTCTGATCTATTAAAATATAAAATAAAATAATCTGATTGGTAAACGTCAGAATGAGAAAAAAAATTAGCAAAATGCCAGAATTACGTTTTTGGGTTGCTGCAACATTGCAATTAAAATACAATAAAGGCCGCTTTACACGCTGCGACATCGCTCAAGCGATCTCGTTGGGGTCACTGAATTTGTGACGCACATCCGGTCGCATTAGCGATGTTGTTGCGTGTGACACCTATGAGCGATTTTGAATCGTCGCAAAAACGTTCAAAATCGCTCATCGGTGACATGCCCCCCTATTCTCGATTATCGCTGCTGCAGCTAGCTATCTAGTTCCTCGTTGCTGTGGCAGCACACATCGCTATGTGTGACACCGCAGGAACGAGGAACCTCACCTTACCTGCGGCCGCCCGCAATGCGGAATGAGGGAGGTGGGCGGGATGTTCGTCCCGCTCATCTCCGCCCCTCCGCTTCTATTGGGCGGCAGTTCAGTGACGCTGCTGTGACGCCGCTGTGACGCTGAACGAACCGCCCCCTTAGAAAGGAGTCGGTTCGCCGGTCACAGCGACGTCGCTAGGCAGGTAAGTAGTGTGACGGGTCTGCGCGATGTTGTGCGCCATGGGCAGCAATTTGCCCATGACGCACAACCGACGGGGGCGGATACGCATGCTAGCGATCTCACTAGCGAGATCGCAGCGTGTAAAGCAGCCTTAAGTGACTAACCTCTAATGCCTGTTGGATAATATTGCACTCAAGCAACAAAAACACTAGTTACAGGGTAATATACTATTATGATGACATTAGTTTAATAATGTATTGATATACACCCTAGACACCAAAAGAGGGAATAATGAAACTGGACAAATAAAACAATGATACAATTGCAATTGCAATCGGTCACGATATCGCAGCGTGTAAAGCGGCCTTAAAAGGTGATTAAAACACCATTTGACATCAGTAAAAACAACAGCTTAGTGCACAAAAATTAGGCCCTCACACAGGCTTAGGCCATTTGCGCACGTTGCGTCTTGTACCGTGCAGAAAAAAACACATCCTCTGGCAGAATTTGTCAATGTCAAATTTCGTTTTCAATACAAAGACACCACTAAATAAAGTTTGAACATTCAAACACTAGGAAAAAAAGGAAAAAAAAATCATGCTTTAAATCATGCACTATAATGATAATTTTCATAAAAAGATTGTTGAGATTTAATATTTATGTTAAAAATAAATTATCTTATTGTTTGACTCTTTTTTTTAAGTCAGGCTGCATGTGAAGGGCAAAAGGAAACCTCTTGACCTCACTATAATGCCAAAAACACATGCTTACATTTTGACAAAAAAGCATGCGTTTTGCATCAAAAATGCATGTAAAACGCTTGAATTTTAATTTTGGATGCGTTTTCACAACTGTCATTGACTTCAGTTACCAAAACGCTGCCAAAACGCTCAAAACAATTGACATGTTGCTTCTTCAAACGCAGAGATTTTGACAATTTTTTGTCACACAAAACGCTGCGCTTTTGGACGCGTAGTGCGCACAAAATATGCCTATTTCCCATAGACTTTGCCTGGAAATCAAAACGCATGCATTTTTGCATTAAAACGCTGCAGGTCAAAACGCTGCGGAAGCGCATGAAAAAACGCAACGTGCGCACATGGCCTTAGATCCCGAAAAATGGGAATGTTACAGGTCTCAGAAAATGGAAACAAAAGAGAATTTTTGGGGGGATACACTTCTGAATTATATTTCATCACTTAAATAGAAAAAAACAAACTATACCAGTTTGGTATCTGTGTACTCATAATGACCTTGAGTATCGTATTGACAGATTAGTTTATACTGAACATTTTAAATAAAACAACCTGAAAAATCATTGCAGAATGTCGGACTATGCATGTGTGTAAAGGGACATATTATTCCATTATTTTAATGTCAGAAAAGCATGCGTTTTGTAGTCCAAAACGCATGTTTTCTGCAGCTAAAAAGCAGGTAAAAGGCAGGAAATTTGAAGTTTCTTGGTTTTGCCATTTCTCATTGACTTCAATGTAAGCAAAACGCATCCAAAATGGCAAAAACAGTTGACATGCTGCTTTTTTGAACGCATGGTTTTTGCCACAAAATATGCAAATTAAACGCAGCGTTTTAAAACGCAAAGTGCGGTCTAGAAATCAACCTTTTCCATAGACTATTATGGAAAAGCAAAACGCATGCCTTTTGGCATGAAAACGCTGCAGCTCAAAACGCTGCAGAAACGCAGGCAAAGTGCGGTCATACCCTTAGAATTTTTTCCCATTTCTCAGTATACAATGTGGGAGAATTAATGGTGTCATTAAAAGGTAGAACTCTTCCCATAAAAAAAAAAAACAAGCCCTCATATAGCTGGAAAAATAAAAAAAAGGTGATGGGTTTTGGAAAAGGGAAAGAAAGCCCCCCCACCCAAAAAAAAACAAAAAAACAAAAATCATTCGGGAATGAAGGTATTAAAAAAGGTCCGTGATGCACTTTTAGAATAAAATAACATAGGTACTTATTTGCATGTAAGTAGCTATGTTCTGATTCTGATTAGTTCTTGTTCTGATAGTTGGTCCGGTCGATCGGCGCTCAGGATCAAGAGAGAAAAACTTGCTTAGTCATGCAAGATGGATGTACCTATTCCCATTCAGAAGTATTTTTTTCAACCGTACTTATTTTTACCATTCAAAAAAGCAACTATACTTTTTTTTATGCAGTAAACACATATTGTGCATAATATTTTTTTTTATACACAGAATCCTATAGACAATGTATTCCACTATACAGTGTGTCCACCCATATCCTGTCCACCGTCATTAACTTGAGAACGGCAGCAGCTATAGGCATAGAAGTAGTGTCTAGGTATAGTAAAGTAACCATGCGCTACGCAATGAAACCACATATAGCGCCACCTGGTGGAAAACAACGGAGTTAGCATTTTTATCTCAAAAACGGAAGATAGAGATAGAGAAAAAAAGTGAATTAAAAAGTTGTAGGGCATCATCAATTCAATATGAATCGACACGTTGCATACAGAAATGCTATGATTAGAATGTGTAAAACTCACAAGGCTGCGGACGTGAAGAGATACCTCATGGAGACCTTCCTACAAGTCATTGGGTATGGTGGCTGCATGGAGTGGCCTCCACGCTCATCTGACCCCATTGGACTCCTTTCTGTGAGGTCACATCAAACAGCAGGTGTATGCGACCCCCCCACCAACATTGCAGGTCCTACGACGACGTATTACAGATGCTTGTGCAAACTTTTCACCTACCATATTGCACAACGTGCAGCAAGATACAGCATGCTGTCCAGAGTCCAGATGTGCATTGCAGCTGACGGTGGCCACTTTGAGCATCAAAGTTAAATGAGCGCCATATGCGTGACCAGCATTCAATGTTTTGGGGGGGTCATGGGTTTCATATCATAGCATTTCTGTATGAAAGGTGTCGATTCGTATTGAATTGATGATGCCCTAAAATTTTTTAATTCACTTTTTTTCTCTATCTCGTTCCGTTTTCGAGATAAAAATGATAACTCCGTTGTTTTCCACCAGGTGGCGCTATAGGTGCTTTCATTGCGTAGCGCATGGCTTCTTTACTATACCTAGACACCACTCGTATGCCTATAGCTGCCGCCGTTCTCAAGTTAATGGCGGTGGACAGGATATGGGTGGACACACTCTATATCTAAATAATAGCCTATATCAGAGCCTTAAGGTATAGGTTACAAAAAATCCTAAAGCAAGCATAAGTGTATGTAAAGGCATGTTCACACAGAATTTTGGTGGAAAAATTCAAAATGGTATTAAACAGAAATCCAAGTGAGAAATCAAGGCTTTTTTTTTACACAGTTTTCTGTTCTGGCATTATTTTTTATGTGTATTATGCGTGTTTTTTGTTCCACACATTTTTTAAGCCTATTCGTCTTAAGGCTGCTTTACATGCTGCGATCTCGCTAGCGAGATTGCTAGCGTGCGTGCCCGCCCCCATCAGTTGTGCGTCACGGGCAAATCGCTGCCCATGGCGCACAACATCGCTAGGAACAGTCACACATACTTACCTGCCTAGCAATGTCGCTGTGACCGGCGAACTGCCTCCCTTCTAAGGGGGCGGTTCGTTCGGCGTCATAGCGACGTCACTAAGCGGCCGTCCAATAGAAGCGGAGGGGGCGGCGATGAGCGGGACGAACATCCTGTCCACATCCTTCCTTCCTCATTGCGTGCGGCCGCAGGTACGATGTGGTTCCTCGTTCCTGCGGTGTCACACATAGCGATGTGTGCTGCCACAGGAACGACGAACAACTTCGTACCTCCAGCAGCAATGATATTTGGGAATAGAGCAGCGTGTCAATGAGCGACGATATGGTGAGTATTATCGCTCACTAACGGTCACTCCTGCGTGTCACACGCAACGACGTCGCTAACGAGGCCGGATGTGCGTCACGAATTCCGTGACCCCCAACGAAATCTCTTTAGCGATGTCGTTGCGTGTAAAGCGGCCTTTAATGTCTATTTTTTTGTGTATTCTGCAATAGATCTGCGTCAAACAAAGTGATAAGCCATTTTTTCTTTTTCTTAGTTTTCAGGGTATGACTGCACTTTGCGTTTCCACCTGCATTTCTGCTGCTTTTTAGGTCCGTTTTGAGCTGCAGCGTTTTCATTCCAAAAGGCATGCGTTTTGCTTTTCCATAATAGTCTATGGAAAATGTAGATTTCTAGACCACACTTTGAGTTTTAAAACGCTGCGTTTAATTTGCATAATTTGTGACAAAAACCATGCGTTCAAAGAAGCAGCATGTCAATTGTTTTTGCCATTTCTGCAGCATTTTGCTAACATTGAAGTCAATGAGAAATGGCAAAAACCAAGAAACTTCAAATTTCCTGTCTTTTACCTGCTTTTTAGGTGCAGAAAACATGCGTTTTGGACAAACAAAACGGATGCTTTTCTAACATTAAATTAATGGAATAATACCGTATGTCCCTTTACACACACACATAATCCGACACTTAAATTAAAGAAAATTATGATTTTATTGCTATTTCAGCATTAAATATTATAAAACCGCTATCATTTCATTAAATATAATTTTTTTCTTTATTAATTCATAAATTATATATGTTTTGCTTTTTTTCTCTTTTTTCATTGTTTGACTTTTTAATCTTTATTTAGCTGTGTCTTGATGTTCAAAACGCATCTGTCAAACGCAGGTGAAAAAGCATGTAAAAAGCGCTGAAAACGCATCTTAAAATTGGTAAACACGCATGCGTTTTTAACGCTAAATTTCTGGAAAAGACAACCTTGGCTAAATCAATTAAGGCAAAAACGTGCGTTCTGAACTGCACCTAGAACGACGCAAAGTGCGGTCTCAGCCTTAAGGGGGCTTTACACGCTGCGACATCGCTAATGCAGAGTCGTTGGGGTCACGGAATTTGTGACGCACATCCGTCCGCATTAGCGATGTTAGTGCGTGTGACACCGATGAGCGATTTTGCATCGTTGCAAAAACGTGCAAAATCGCTCATCGGTGACATGGGGGTCCATTCTCGATTATCGTTACCGCAGCAGTAACGATGTAGTTCGTCGCTCCTGTGGCAGCACACATCTCTATGTGTGACGCCGCAGGAACGAAGAACCTCTCCTTACCTGCCTCCCGGCCGCTATGAGGAAGGAAGGAGGTGGGTGGGATGTTCCGGCCACTCATCTCCGCCCCTCCGCTTCTATTGGGCGGCCGCTCAGTGACGTCGCTGTGACGCCGCACGGACTGCCCCCTTAGAAAGGAGGAGGTTCGCCGGTCACAGCGATGTCGCTGGGCAGGTAAGTATGTGTGACGGGTCTGCGCGATGTTGTGCGGCACGGGCAGCGATTTGCCCGTGTCGCACAACAGATGGGGGCGGGTACCCACACTAGCGATATCAGGACCGATATCACAGCGTTGTAAAGTAGGATTTAGAATGTGTATGACAGCAATGTGGCTTTCCCACTGAAATCAACAGGAAGGCTATTCAAGAGAACTTGAACATTAGGTGAACATACAGAAGTGTGAAAGCAGACAAAAAGTATTTTGGTCAGTATTCTGCATCAGCAAGTGAAAGCCAAAACCAAGAGTGGGTCCATAACGCTGAACAAATCTTGTGCTAGTAATATAGTGACTAAAATATGTGATCCGAGTTACTTCTTAGGGCTCAGTTCCACTTGCGTTTTGCACAGACGAGTGCAATCCAATAAAACAGGACTGCACTCGCACCAGTGCAAAACTATGAGGCAGTGTCCATCTGCGTTTGATTTCTCATGCCATGTCAGCATGAGAAATTAATTCCAGTACGCTGCGTTTGGTGAGTCTCAGGTCACACACACCCCCATACAAGTCTATAGGTGCGTGTGAAACATCGCACTGCACTCGCATGTCATCTAACCGCAGTGCGATATACGCAGAGACAGGCCGGACAGGAGAAGAGGAGAAAGTGCTCTCTCCCTTTTATCTACAGCTGTGACACGATCACAATATCGGATCACAGTCACATGACTCTCGGCTCACGCTCGCAGCAGAGGGTCATTAGCATATCACTTCCGATGCTCTCGCATCAGAATCAATGCACAAGTGGAACCGTACCCTTACTGTGAGATCATTATATCCAATGAGGAATTAAGCAAAAAGATATCTTATTTGCAGCACTTTATTGCAGCATTCAACATTCTTCATGTTTTTTTTATTTATTGTTAATAATTGCTAAAAAATGGAAAAATAAAAAATATGTTGTATAAAATTAAATTCAATTAACATCCAACTTGTAAAATAGTTGGAAATTTCCACTATTGGCTAATAATATACTAATCTTGTACTACAAACTTACAAGAGTCTACAAAGGATCATGTGTGGTTACAGGACATATATTCAATGTACTTAATTATAAGTTTCATACATTTTTGACATAATAAATGTCTTCACCAAGAAACCTAAATGCTGCTAAGTACAATTTATTATGCAGTAACAGTGCTTTAAAAAAGTATTCACACCTTGTGACGTGCATTTGTATTCAGCCCCCCCCAGAGTCGATACTTTGTAGGACCACTTTTTGATACAATTATTGCAGCAAGTCTTTTGGGGTATAACTCTACCAGCTTTCAACACTAGATGATGACATTTTTCTCCATTCTTCTTAGCCATACAGCTCTAGCTCAGTGAGATTGGAAGGAGAGTGTTTGTGAACAGCAATTTTCAAGTCTTGTCACAGACAAGACAGTCGGATTTAGGTCTAGACTGTGAGTGGGCCATTCACACACATGAATATACTTTGATATAAACCATTCCATTGTAGCTCTGGCAGTATGTTTAGGATCATTGTTCTGATGGAAGGTGAACCTACACCCCAGTCTCAAGTTTTTTGCAGCCTCTAAGGGCAAGCACGCACTTTGCGTTCTCCTACTTACAGTTCTAAACGCACGTTTTGGGCGTAATTGCTTTGACCAAAGTTGCCTTTTTCAGAACCTTAGTGCTGAAAACGCATGCGTATTTACCGCTTTTTAGATGCGTTTTCAGCGCTTTTTACATGCTTTTTCATCTGTGTTTTGACAGATGCGTTTTAAACATCAATACACTGCTAAATAAAGTTTAAGTAGTCAAACACAATGAAAAAAGTGAAAAAAACGGGACAAATCTATATTAATGGAAATAATAATGAAAATTGATATATTTCATAAAATTATAGAAGTAATATATATTTTATCACTAAAATAGCAATAAATGCATATTTTTCTTAAATTAAATTGTCGGATTATGTGTGTGTGAAAAGGGACATATCAAATTATTATTTTGATGTCCAAAAAGCATGCGGTTTGGTAGTCCAAAACGCATGTTTTCAGCACTGAAAATGCAGGTAAAATGCAGGAATTTGAAGGAATCTTGGTTTTTGCCATTTCTCATTGACTTCAATGTTAGCAAAACTGACCTAAAATGGCAAAAACAATTGACATGTTGCTTCTTTGAACGCATGGTTTTTGCCACAAAATATGCAAATTAAACGCAGCGTTTTAAAACGCAAATGCGGTCTGAAAATCAACAGTTTCCATTGACTTTGCTGGAAAATCACAACGGATGCATTTAGGCAGAAAAAAGGTGCTTCTCAAAACGGACCAAAAAAGCAGTGGAAACGCAAAGTGCGTTCTTAGCCTGACAGGTTTAGATCCAAGATTGCCCTGTATTTAGCACCATCCATCTTCCCATCAACAATGACCAGCTTCCCTGTCCCCACATCATAATGCTGCCACCACCATATTTGACAGTTGGGATGGTGTTTTCATGGTTCTGTACAGTGTTAACTCTCTGCAACACATGTTTTGCATTGAGCTCTTTGGACTCATCTGACCAGAGAACATTCCTTCACATTGTAGCTGTGTCCCCTAAATAGGTTTTTGCAAACTGCAAACAGGACTTCTTATGGCTTGCTTTCTTGCCCAATTTGTGGAGTATATGATTAAAGGCTGCTTTACACGCAACGACATCGCTAACAAGATGTCGTTGGGGTCACGGAATTTGTGACGCACATCTGACCTCGTTAGCGATGTCATTACGTGTGAAACGTACGAACGAATGCTAACGATCAAAATTACTTACCTAATCGTTGACGCGTCGTTCCTTTCCCAATTATCAATGCTGTTGCAGGACGCAGGTTGTTCGTCGTTCCTGCGGCAGCACACATCACTATGTGTGACACCGCAGGAACGAGGAACATCACCTTACCTTCTGCCGCCCGCAATGAGGAAGGAAAGAGGTGGTCGAGATTTTCGGGCTGCTCATCTCCGCCCCTCCGCTTCTATTGGTCGGCCGCTTAGTGACGCCAAACGAAGCGCCCCCTTAGGCTATGTGCGCACGTTGCGTCGGAGTACCTGCAGTTTATTCTGCACGTTTTCCTTCCCTTGGTTTTTGACCAAATGGCTTTTGACCATTTTTTAGCGCTAAAAACGCATGCGTTTTTACCGCGTTTTTAGTGCGTTTTTAGCGCTTTTTACCTGCGTTTTCACCTGCGTTTCTGCAGATGCGTTTTTGAGATCAAGACACTGAGAAATAAAGTTGAATTAGTTAAAAAGAATGAAAAAAGAGAAAAAAAGTATAAAATTAACTTTTAATAAAACTATATGGGAAATTATCATTTTTAATGAGAAAATAGTGGTTAGGCACATTTTATCAGAAAAATAGGTGATTTTTCTAATTTTTTTACATTTCAATTTTCGGTTATTGTGTGTGTGTAAAGGAACATTAGAATCCATTAAATTTTGTCCAGAAAAGCATGCGTTTTTGGAGCCAAAAACGCAGTGGAAAAGCAGGTAAAAAGCATGAAAAACGCAGGAATTGTGATTTTGGTTGCGTTTTGCCATTTCTCATTGACTCCAATGTTAAGGAAACGCTGCAGAAATGGCAAAAACAACTGACATGCTGCTTCTTTTTCAGCATGGTTTTTGACCACAAATATGCAAATTAAATGCTGCAGAAAAAAAAGCAGACAGGATTTCTGCTTTTCCCATAGACTTTGCTGGCAATCAAAAACGCATGCGTTTTAGCGCAAAAACGCTGCTGCTAAAAACGCTGCAGAAACGCGGAAAAAAACACAACGTGCGAACATAGCCTTAGAAAGGAGGTGGTTCGCCGGCAACAATGACGTCGCTAGGCAGGTAAGTATGTATGACGGGGACTAACGATATTGTGCGCAACGGGCAGCGATTTGCCCGTGACGCACAAACGATGGGCGGGTGCGAACGGCAGGGACATCGCTAGTGATGTCGCTGTGTATAAACTGGCCTTAATAGTTGACTTGTGAACAGATTCTCCCACTTGAGCTGTGGATTACTGCAGCTCCTCCAGAGTGACCATGGGCCTCTTGAATACTTTTCTAATTATTGGTCTTCTTGCTTGGGATGTCAGTTTGGGTGGACAGCCATTGTGCCATACTCCTTCCATTTTTGGGTGATAGATTGAACAGTGCTTTCTGAGATGCTAAGAGCTTGGGCTCATTTATTTAGAACCTAACACTGCTTTACTTTTCTCCACAACTTTATCCCTGACCTGTCTGGTATGTTCCTTGGTTTTCATGATGCTGTTTAACCCCTTCACGACCTTGGACGGATCTATCCATCCAGGATTGTGTCCCGTTAAGCCCCGCCCCCTGCTGACATGTGTGCCTGCTAGCCGCGGGTGGAATCGCTTCCACCCGCGGCCATTAACCCCTTAAATCTTGCTGCCAAAGTCTGGCAGCAAGATCTAAATGCGCGCGGCCATGTTTTTTACTTACCGCCGCCCCCACCGGAAGTCACGTGTGTTATCACGTGACTATCGGTGGTTGCCATCGTAGCACAGGGTCATGTGATGACGCCTGCAGCTACGAAGTTTCACTTTCATTTTCCCTCGGCCGAGAGCAGAGGGAAAAACAAAGTGACTGAATCTGCTGTTTACAGCTGTATTGCTGTGATCAGCAGATAGATAATAGCGATCGGATTGCTGATCACTATAGCCCCCTAGGGGGACTAGTAAAATAAAAAAAAAGTAAAAAAAAAAGTTTTAAAAAATAAAAAAAAAAAAACCTAAAAGTTCAAATCACCCCCCTTTCCCCCCATTGAAAATTAAAGGGTTAAAAAATAAATAAATATACACATATTTGGTATCGCCGCGTTCAGAAATGCCCGATCTATCACAATATAAAATCAATTAATCTGATTGGTAAACGGCGTAGTGGCAAAAAAATTCCAAACGCCAAAATTACGTTTTTTGGTCGCCGCAAGTTTTACGCAAAATGCAATAACAGGTGATTAAAACGTAGCATCTGCGCAAAAATGGTACCATTAAAAATGTCAGCTCGAGACGCAAAAAATAAGCTATCACTGAGCCAAAGATCCTAAAAAATAAGAACGCTACGTGTTTCGGAAAATGGTGCAAAACATGCGCCACTTTTATTGGACAAACTTGTGAATTTTTTTAACCCCTTAGATACATGTAAACCTATACATGTTTGGTGTCTACAAACTCGCACCGACCTGAGGCATCACATAGATACATCAGTTTTATCATATAGTGAACACGGTGAATAAAACATCCCAAAAACTATTGTGCGATCACACTTTTTTTGCAGTTTTTCCACACTTGGAATTTTTTTGCTGTTTTCCAGTAAAATATATGGTAAAACCTATGGTTTCTTTTAAAAGTACAACTCGTCCCGCAAAAAACAAGCCCTCATATGGCAAGTTTGACGGAATAATAAAAAAGTTACGGCTCTCGGAAGAAAAGGAGCAAAAAACAAAAACGCAAAAACGGAAAGTGCTTGGGGGCTGAAGGGGTTAATCCCTCAAACGAACCTCTAAGGCCTTCAAATAACATCTGCAGTTATAATAAGAATAATTTGTGGGCTTCATTTACTAATTATGTCACTAAGGATTTTATTTAGGGGTATCAGACTACATGGGATTCAATACAAATGTACATCACAATTTTCAGATTAATATGTTTAAAATATTTAGAGAACCATGCATCATTTCTTTACACTTCACAAATACTTGCTACTTAGTGTTGGTAAAATACAAGCAAGTGTCTGGGTGCAACATGAAAAAATGTGGAAAAGTTCACAGGGTATGAATACTTTTCGAAGTCACTGTATAATATAATTCATGCCACTAACCTCACATAGGACAGAGTCTGGACTGGAAAACAAACAGGTAGGTGACTTAATATTTTTCAGTGATATTCGATCTTAAATTCTTAAATAAAGGGATTCAAGATAAAAAAATATATATTTACAGTATAATACCATTTATAGTACAGTGCAGTATAAAAGCTTTATACACATGATACCATAGTCGCCCTTGTATTACCATACACTCCATACAGTGTTGTTTGTGGCAACTAGACTTCTCAATAATCTGATTTAACGTACCGCATTTTTTTCATGTCTGATTGGTACAAGATCTGCCCAAATTATTATTTGCACACCTCTGAATATATCTGCATTCATGGCGTAGTCCAAAAGAAGAACTGTAATACTATGTTCACATGTTGAAGATTTGCTGCGGAGTTGTATTGTGGATTCCATGTGTGACCATAGAGTAATATGGCTGTGTGCATGATTCCTAATGGTCAGCTAGTATTGAAATATTGAAATTAATATATATATATATATATATATATATATATATATATATATATATATATATATATATATATATATATTTATATTTATTAATATTGATGACTTATAGGCAATGTAGTGTAGTCGAGGAAAGTTTGCCCCTTGATACAACTCATTGTAACAATATCAAATTGATGGTAAGTTAAATCACTGGGGAACGCAATTTTTTAGGAGTTAGGTCAGACAACTGTTCTTAATTAATTTTTGGATGCTGAATCCAGAAATGATCTCAGTTTTTCTCTATCACGTCAAGTTTTTGAACTATAGGATTTTTGTCTTCTCAAAAATATGTAAACTACTGTACCTAAAAAGTGTTTTGTTTTTTTTAAATAGTACAAATATGAACAAAAAATGAAATATATAAGAAATAGGCATGACAAATATGTTTTTTAACACTATCATGTTTATATGACTCTATATGAGTCGAATCGTACTCAGATAACAAGTCTTATTACAGAAATCAGTGCAATTGTGCTTCTATGGCAGGTAAGTTGAGGAGGAAAAACTTGACGTGATAGAAAAAAACCGACTACATTTTTGGAATCAGCATGCCAATTTTAGTATAAATCAGCTCAAAAACCTAACTCAACAGAATTTTTTTTTCAAATTGTTCCCCAGTGTTATCAATACAGATCATTAGAAAAATAAACAGTTAAATGCTGTAGCCAGCTCTGCTGCAACCAGTGAGGTTTGCATCTAGGCGAGTTTACATTTCCCTAATATAAAAAAAATCAACAAAACTACCAGCGCTCTTCACGGAGAATTATCATGGAAAAGCATCAGCTAAGACCGAGCCGAAGAAATCTATTACCAATATTCACAAGGAAAGGAAATGTCAGAGGTTTCATGTAAGTAACAGAGAGGTTGAATGGTCTCTGGGGGCATCTACTGGAAAACACACAATACTGCAGCATGTGAAGGAGCAAAGGATATAGTATAGCGAGGCATGAATGTGTATATTATAGGCTAATAGATGGCAAAAGCAAAACAAGGATTCAAGATGATATATAAAATGTATAATACTATTTATACAAAAAATTGCTGAATATATATTTTCTTAGAAAAGTGTAATTCAAAATGAAAAAATGTGTCATTTCCACATGGCTCAGATAAATGTGATCTAATGGAAAAATCAGCACATAATATAGAGGATTGTCATTCATTTTATAGAGATAAAAGACTTGTATAAAAAATAAATAAATTATATATATATATATATATATATATATATATATATATATATATATATATAAATAAAACATAAATTTACATTCATAGTGTAATGACAACCTAGTCAGTTCTCTAATGTTCAGAATTGGGGGAACAGTTGATCACTGCAGTTTAACCATTCGGTCCCCTTGAAGTGACCATAGCATGATCACAGTATGCTTCCCAATGTGATCAGGTCCCAGCGACATGATTGTGGATTGTGGACAGGAGAACCCATCATAGTCAGCCCTGGGGACTTAGAAAAGAGGTTAGGGCTGACAATAAGTTTAGTATTAGGGCCCAGTCAGTGTAGCCCAAAACAACAGCCTGTGTCAACGTGACAAGGGGCATAATGTAATAAGTTAAAGCAGAACCAGAATTGTAATTTTTATTTCATAAATCAATAGTGCACATGAA
This sequence comes from Anomaloglossus baeobatrachus, assembly GCF_048569485.1. Classification (NCBI taxonomy): domain Eukaryota; kingdom Metazoa; phylum Chordata; class Amphibia; order Anura; family Aromobatidae; genus Anomaloglossus; species Anomaloglossus baeobatrachus. The sequence continues at coordinate 213,855,404 of NC_134353.1, read as the reverse complement.
AATAAGCAACTTTGTAATATATCTTATGAGAGAAATTTGCTTCTATTTCACAGAATTGATCAGTCATTATCAAAATTCTCAATTCTGAGGTAAAATCTGTATTCAGTGAAGACTTTCCCATTACTGAGATAAGAGATGAGAGATGGTACTGATGAGATTCTGTGTAAATAGACTAAGGATGGGTGGAGCTCTGCATCTAGTGCCTCCCTCTGCATCTAGCTCTTCCCTCTACCTCTAGCTCCTCTCTACCTCCTCTCTGCTTCTAACGCCTCCTTCTGCCCATAGCTACTCCCTCTACCTCTAGCTCCTCTCTCTACCTCCTCTCTGCTTCTAACGCCTCCTTCTGCCCATAGCTCTTCCCTCTACCTCTAGCTCCTCTCTCTACCTCCTCTCTGCTTTCTAATGCCTCCTTCTGCCCATAGCTACTCCCTCTACCTCTAGCTCCTCTCTCTACCTCCTCTCTGCTTCTAATGCCTCCTTCTGCCCATAGCTACTCCCTCTACCTCTACCTCCTCTCTCTACCTCCTCTCTGCTTCTAACGCCTCCTTCTGCCCATAGCTACTCCCTCTACCTCTATCTAGCTCCTCTCTCTACCTCCTCTCTGCTTCTAACACCTCCTTCTGCCCATAGCTACTCCCTCTACCTCTAGCTCCTCTCTCTACCTCCTCTCTGCTTCTAACGCCTCCTTCTGCCTATAGCTACTCCCTCTACCTCTAGCTCCTCTCTCTACCTCCTCTCTGCTTCTAACGCCTCCTTCTGCCCATAGCTACTCCCTCTACCTCTAGCTCCTCTCTCTACCTCCTCTCTGCTTCTAACGCCTCCTTCTGCCCATAGCTACTCCCTCTACCTCTAGCTCCTCTCTCTACCTCCTCTCTGCTTGTAACGCTTCCTTCTGCCCATAGCTACTCCCTCTACCTCTAGCTTCTCCCCCTGTCTCTAGCTGCTCCCTTCTCCCATCATCATAGAATCTCATCAGTAACAACTGCCATCTCCTATCTCAGAAAGAAGTAGATTTTTCTAATAAGATATATTACAAAGTTGCTTATTTCCATGTGCACTATTCATTTATGAAATAAAAATTAAAACAACAGTTACACATTGAGGGTACGCTCACACGAGTGTTGAAATTGGACGAGTGCAATGTGAGAAAATCTCGCATTGCACTCTGACTAATGCTAGTCAATGAGGGAGAGCAGATAATCAGCTTTTCTCGCATCCAGATTCTGGACGCGAGAAAAGTAGCAGCATACTGCAATTTTCTGCGAGAGCCGTATCCCTCGCACCCATTCAAGTGAATGGGTGTGAGAGAAACATCGGACTGCACTCGGATGTTATCCCAGTGCAGTCCGATATACGCACAGGCTGACAATGGAGGAGATGGGGGGATTTAACCCCTCCCTCTCCTCCGCAGCGCCCGCCCTCAGCTTCACAGCTGTGACTTGATTGCAAGATCGGGTCACAGTCGCATGACACTCAGCTCACACTCCCAGCAGAGCCTGAGTCGGGAGTCATTAGCATATCACATCCGATGACATACACTCATGTGAGTCCAGCCTAAGTTTGTAACTGAAGATAGATTTGAGCATAAAGTGATGAGTCCAATAAGAGACACTTTTATTTAAAAGATAAATAACAAATTATCTTAACTTTATAAATAAAATTGAAAAGACATTTAAGCCTCACTCACGTCTGTTCTTTTACAGATTGAACACGTACCTATTATATTTGGGGCTATTCAAATGTTCGTTTTTGATCCGAGCCATGCATTAAACTCGTCATTGCAAGTCATTGGGTCATTGTGAAGCTCAGACAGTTGTTGCAGCCTACAGCCTCTATTTTTCACTGACTCTTGATGCTCAAGAAACGTCCATCAGTTTTTAGTTTTTTTTTTAATACTGATGAAAATCTGATACAACAGTGATGAAAATGAGTCTGTTTTTTCATTTATGAGAAAAAAACAGATGTCTAAATGAGGCTTTACTCTTTTGAATAATAATGTAATACGGTAAACCATTAAAAAAAAAAAAAAAAGTAATAGAAATGAATCACTCAAAAGAATCACTATTATTTAGTATATTATATATATATTTATTTATATTTTTTGATTTCTATTGATCATTACATACATTACAGCGGATTTTATTTGTATTGTCAACGGGCAAGAATTGCCTTATTAACCAGTTCAGAACCGGGTCATTTTCCTCCCTTGTGACCTGGCACATTTTTGGGTTTTATTCTACAAGCGCTTTTAATGGCTCAACTTTTTTTTCTTATTTAGCTATTAAAATAATGTTGCCTCTTTTTTCACAATACACGGGGCTCAATTATACATATATTTTTTAAATGTAAAGAAAACTTGTTTCACATTTCTTATTTTTTTTTTTACAACCATAAGGCCACTAAAAAAAGCATTTTAAACGGCTCTCCCCTTTCTGTAGAAATTAATTTTATATATTGGATTTAGTTTTTTTTTACTTTTTTTGACAGGGCCAAGGGTAGAAACAATGATTTGGACTGACAGTGTCCATTTTTATTTAGTTTGGTTTGATTTATTTTTTCATTTATTTTACACACTGTGAAACCATATGGTCCCATAAAGTCTTAAAAGACCGTTGGAGGGCATTTTAACTTATTTATACATTCTTTTTTATTTCAATTTCCCCGGTAACTGCAGCTGATATATCAGTCCAAGTTACATGGGAAAATCTACCTCCTAACTGCATAGCAAAGCTGACTGGATCTCCTGGGACCCAGTGTCTCCAGCTCCCTCCCCTGATCACTGGGACAAGAGGAGGAAGCATTGTCAGTGATTTCTGGTCTGTAAACACTGCACTTGTTCATCATTATGTATACAGTGATCAGGATGGCATTTTTGCTAATAATCCAAATCCACCTTGTCTTTTGGGCTCTCCATCACAGCAGCTGCATGATTTTGTGTAAGCAGTTTACTCTGCAAAGTAAATTTCAAAGTAAAAAGTGCTGACTGACAAGACCTTTAAAGACTTTGGGCAGTCCAAAACTGGATAAGGCCCATCAGGCTTGTTTAAAAAGGGTTTAGACTTTATTATCACTTACTGTATCCTCAACCCCTTCCCCGTAGACTGTGAACCCTCGCGGGCAGGGTCTTCTCTCCTCCTGTACCTGTCTGTGCCTTGAAATGTTCATGATTATTGTACTTGTCTATGTATGCCCCTTTTTCATATTTCATATACTGTAAAGCGCCATAAAATAAATGGCGCTATGATAATAAATAATAATAATAATATTATTAGTACCAAATATTGTAATATGGTGGTTATTATAAATCCATTACTGCAGTCAGAATGACAATTGCATGCTCCATCAAAATGTATGACATCTGTGGCAGTGTGCTGTGTGATAAAACATTTTAGAATGTCCATTTATTGTGGCTAGCCTAAGGCACACCTGTGTAATAATCATGCTGTATATTATGTGCCATTCCTGGATGGATGGATGGATTATCTCGGAAAAGGAGAAGTGCTCACTAACACAGATTTAGAAAAATTTGTGAAAAATATCTGAGAGAAAAAGGCCTTTTGTACAAGTTTTAGATGTTTGAGTTCAGAGCAAAACCAAAATTGTTGCGTTTATATTTTTGTTCAATGTATTGTCATTATGTTTTTTTTTTCCAGTGACCAGCCTTTGGTTCTGCACTGAGGCCTAAGGGCGGCTTTGCACGTTGCGACATTGCACGTGCGATGTCGATGGGGTCAAATCGAAAGTGACGCACATCCGGCGTCGCAGTCGATATCGCAACGTGTAAAACCTTTTTGATACGATGAACGAGCGCAAAAGCGTCGTTATCGTATCATCGCTGCAGCCTCCGACATTTCCATAATGCCGATGGTGCAACAGGTACGATGTAGTTCCTCGTTCCTGCGGCAGCACACATCGCTGTGTGTGAAGCCGCAGGAGCGAGGAACATCACCTTACCTGCCGCCGGCTGCAATGAGAAGGACGGAGGTGGGCGGGATGTTTACATCCTGCTCATCTCCGCCCCTCCGCTTCAATTGGCCGCCTGCCGTGTGACGTCACTGTGACACCACACGACCCGCCCCCTAAGGAAGGAGGCGGGTCGCCGGCCAGAGGGACGTCGCACGGCAGGTATGTGCGTGTAAAGCTGCCGTAGCGATAATAATCGCTACGGCAGCTTTCACTAGATATCAAACGTGCGACGGGGCGGGACTATCGCTGCAGCATCGGTAACACATTGTTACCGATGTCGCAACGTGCAAAGCCCGCCTAAGAGCAGATACTGACTGCAAGCAAAAGCTATTCAAACAATATTTTCAAAGTTCACAGAAGATGAATTAAAACTAAGGGAAGTAACAGAGCGCACACATGCGGTAAAACCATAATGTGAGAGGACAGAGAATATTAATCAGTGGTGCTCAAATGCTGTGGTTGTTGCAATATGGTGCTTCCATGAGCAAATGTTCTAGGGAACAATGCTGTACCTCCATATTTCAAGATACAATGAACCATTTCACAATTATTTTTTATGAATCCAGGAGTCAAAACGTTTTGTAAATGGTGTAAAATTGGAAGTGCATAGAAGTGTAGAATGGGGTCATAGCCCTTTAAAGCTGTTGTATTGCTAATCGGTACAATATGGAATTATACCACCATGTGCATGAGCCTTAATACTGAAACTATTATAATAAAAGGTGGATGAGTGTAATGTTCGGACAATTAAAATGTGACTTATTAGATTATAATGATAAGTTTACACAAATTGTAGGAACTGTACATGTGTTAGGTTATACTGTTATTCCATAAATGTGGAGTCTCTCTTAGGCCAGCTTCTCACTTGCGAGTTTCTCGCAGTAGAGCAATGCGAGAAAATCTAGCATTGGAATCGGACATATGTTAGTGAATGATTCAGCTCGCATTTGCGATTTTTTTTCTCAGTCCAAATCGGACTGAGAAAAAAATCGCAGCATGCTGCTTTTTTGCAAGTTTCTACTGTGAGTCTCTCCAATGCAAGTCTATTGGAGCGTGTACAAAATCGTATGTCACGGGACGGCACTCACACCATCCTAGTGACATCCGATTTTCTAAATACATTTCTCGCATGTTTCCTAAAACACTGTAAACGAGTGATGTCTCACAATGTCTGTCAATCACTATTCTCTGTCAGTTGGTCTCTCCCTCTCGGTCTCTATTCTCTCTCTGTCGGCCGGTCTGTCGGTCGGTCACTATCTCTGTCCCTCACTCTCTGTCCATGTCGGTCTATCCCTCTCCCCCCCTCTCTCATACTCACCGATCCCCGATCACCAGCGCGGCGCTGCACGCCGTTCACACTGCTCCGACGGCTTCTCCTCTTTTGAAAAAGCCGGCCGCTCATTATTCAATCTCGTATTCCCTGCTTTACCCGCCCACCGGCACCTATGATTGGTTGCAGTCAGACACGGCCCCACGCTGAGTGACAGCGACTCACTGCAACCAATCACAGTAGCCGGTGGGCGTGTCTGTGCTGTGCATTAAAATAAATAATTAAAAAAAACGGCGTGCGGTCCCCCCCAATTTTAATACCAGCCAGATAAAGCCATACGGCTGAAGGCTGGTATTCTCAGGATGGGGAGCTCCACGTTATGGGGAGCCCCCCAGCCTAACAATATCAGCCAGCAGCCGCCCAGAATGTCCGCTTCTATTAGATGCTACTGTTCTGGGACTGTACCCAGCTCTTCCCGATTTGCCCTGGTGCGTTGGCAATCGGGGTAATAAGGAGTTAATAGCAGCCCATAGCTGCCACTAAATCCTAGATTAATCATTGCAGGCGTCTATGAGACACCCCCAATGATTAACCTGTAAATTAAAGTTAATAAACACACACAGTGAAAAAATCCTTTATTTGAAATAATAATAACAAAGACCCTCGTTCACCACTTTATTAAGTACGCAAAAACCCATCCTTGTCCGACGTAATCCACGTAGGTCCCGCGACGCTCTCAGCTCTGCTACATGAAGGTAACAGGAGCTGCAGAAGACACCGCCGCTCCTGTCACCTCCACACAGCAACTGAGGTGAGAAGCGCGATCAGCTGATGTCAGTCAGGTAACTCGTGGCCACCGCTGGATCCTCCAACAGTGACAGCAAGTCGCCCGATTGACAACGATGAAGTCACAGGTGAGTTGCGGTCACGGGGGAAGGATCCAGCTGGCCGCTGGTAACCTGAGTGACAGCAGCGCTAATCGCGCTGCTCAATTCAGTCACTCAGGGGATTAGCGGTCACCGGTGAGTCCTTCACGGGTGACCGCTAATCAGGACGCAACACAGACAGAGCCGCGGCATGACAATGAAGTCGGGTGAAGTTCACCTGAGTTAATTCTGATCGTGCGGCTCTGTCTGTGTCTGCTGTCATCTGCCATTCAGCTCTGCTACATGGCTGTCTGTGCCTGCTGTCAGCGGCCATGTAGCAGAGCTGAATGGCAGATGACAGCTGCTGAGAAAAAAAAAGGATCACACACGGATTACACACGCACTGTAATCATGAGAAAAATTTCAGGATCGCAGTGCAGTTGCATTTCACTCTGACCTAACGTGGACTAAAATCAGCCGAGTTTTTTTTAGCCAACTCGGACCGATTTTACTCGCATAGATGTGTTTCCAGCCTTAAAGGGAATCTCTAATCAGATTTTTGTTCCCCATCTGAGAGCAGTATAATGTAGAGACAGAGACCCTGTTTCCAGCGATGTGTCACTTACTGAGCAGTTTGCTGTAATTTTGATAAAAATCACTGTTTTTCTCCTGCATATTTAGCAAGTGGAGCTCTACAACCCCGCCCACACCTCTAATCATCAGATTTCTGTCCACACACAGTGTAAACAGAAAGCTACCAATCAGTGTTGGGGACAGGGTTATACAGAGCTTATAAATATGCTGGACTACCTAGCAGCACACCAAGTAGTCCTCTAATGATAATTTACTGCTGATTAAACAGTGATTTTATCAAAACTACTGAAGCAGTACAGTAAGTGAATCAATGCTGGAATCAAGATCTATGCCTATACATCATGCTGCTCTCAGATTATGTGGCAAAAACCTGTTGACAGATTCCCTTTAACATCAGGATGATTTATTTCCTGCATTTTGAAAATGAAAGTTTTCAGCGTATGCCAACATTCAATCTTTTATGGCACCATTGGGATGATGGAAATCTATACTGTAGATGAGACAAGCATATCCATAGGTTTTTTATCAAATTGGAAAAATGTGCCTATAGGATAAGTGGAATCATTGGAATTTCAGAAACTCACGGATAAATGCTGCATTGTAGAAACACCAAACTTTCCAACTTTACAGGATTAATAAAAACAACTGGTGCAAAAAACTTTTCTTTCTTCTGTATTTTATTACAGAAGTATGTCATGTAATTTAAGGTTTGATGAGGTTTTGCAAGTAAAATTCTGTTTCCTCTGCACTCGCTAATAGTCATGAGAATCTGTAGTTTGCACCTTCACATTAAAAATGCATTTCATTTTTTTTCTAAATTATTCACCCCGCCTTTTATCCAGATCATGTCTTTGAAAGGAGGATGAGGATAATAAATGGAATAATTCATGATTTCCCATTAAATATGAAAGTTTCTTTTACAGAGTTTAGAAAGTGAAGTTGTACATAATGTGCAGGACTTCATTAGAACTTTTTTAACCTTTTTATGAAGAATTATTAAATCTCTGTGGCTGCAGTATAAGTATATGATGAAATGCCGAACCCAATGTATTGCACAATGGGTGAAGTGTATGGTTAATAGCAACAAAAACTGGATGAAGATTGCAAAAAAAAAGCTTGAACTGAAAGTAGACCGAACAGCCGCCGACGAAGAAAAACAAGTTGTGCTAATAATATATATAAAAAAGTTTTATTTGCTAACCTGTACAGTAAACTATTTTTTCCTTCCCTCTTCTATGTATACTACGCCATGAAGAAATGATAAAGTAATAAAAGTATAAAAAGGTTCACTAATGCCACCTGTGTACGTACTTTATAGGGTTAAAATTCAGCACTCGCAGAGGATTTTTATATTTTGTGTAAGATTTTCAGAATGCAGCGTGACCTGAATATCTACGCACAATCTGATGCTGATAAAAAAAAGCTTAGACATATTAGAATAAAAAAAATCTAAAAAAAAAATAGTATATATATATATATATATATTATCAATTAAAAAGGTTACATACAAGGTTATAAAGGGAGGTTCATAATACATTTTTAATTTCCTATTTACTATCCCCGTAAAGCAATTCTACCCTAAACAGCGAGCAGATTCGAGCATATCTAACGTCTACATCTCCTATCGTATACTTAAAAAATTTAAAGCAAACTTACATTGCAGTTTCCTCTTTCGACAGCTCTTTGATATTCTTCTGCCGGTGATGATCTTTGACATCCTTGTCCCTGATCAAGTGAATCCTGAATTAAAATAAAGGCACAGAAAAGAATTATGGAAAATTCCTAATGTTCTGCAGTCATCCGCTCCGGCGTATTCTGTAAATAATAGTTACAGTGATTGTTTCATCCTCACTATATGAAATGTATCCGAACGCTTCAACACCTTGATTATAGTCTATATTGCAGAGCTGATTTTATTTCTGGGAATAAACCGCGTTCCTATGCTGTTTTTTTTATAGGTTTTGCAAAAAAAAAAAATTCAGTTGATTCATTATACTCAAATAATGGAGAAAATTTTTCTATCGTCCAATTAACCCTAGATTCAAAATAGTTATTATTTTGTTTTATTTTTAGTTAAGAATAGGTTCTTCTAGAATTTATGAATAACCCCACCAATCCATATATTGCACAGTTGTATAGTGTTTTAATATATGATTGCTTGACTAGCAATTAAGTAAAAGTACATATGTTTTCACAAGAACAGTAACGTGCTCTGGTAGGTGCAGCAATAAAACAATCATATTTACTGCATTACTGCATCTCCTGGGCTTCATACTTTGGAAAGCAGCCATGAAAAGTACGTGTTTTATTACAGATTTGCTCTAATAAAATGAGAACAAACCTACAGATTTACAAAAAAATGTTATTGTCTCTGGATACGGCACCAAAATATATGAAATAAAAGAAAATTCTGAATTATTTATTAATCAAAATCTATATAAAAATATGGCTATTATTTAGAAGCAATAATATCTAAATATAAAAAAATAAATTTAAGATAAATAAATGTGTATATATATATATATACACACACATATATATTTATGCATCTTAAATTTATTTTTTCATATTTATATTTTCCGGTATATATGTCTATATACACACACATATATATTTATCCTAATTTTTCTAAATTTAGTTCTACATATATACCGGTGTGTGTGTATATATATAATATACACACACACACACACACACAGGTATGGCCATATACAATTATGTGATACAACCATCTACTATATATACACACACATACATATATATATATATATAAACTCATATAGATTTATTTACCTTAAATATATTTTTTATTTTTATAAATATTATATATATATATATATATATATATATATAGACACACACACACACACACACACACACACACCCCGGCATGTATATTATATGTACTGTAGATATTTGTGTTGCAGAATTATAGAAAATAATTGTGCCTTAGGAATCAAGTGAATATTTTATTATGTGTCGATGAAGGTTGTAGAAGGTACGGTGTACAATTCAGTTTCCGTTGTACAGTTTCTGTATGGAGATAGTCCAAATGTGCCTCAACCACAAAAAAAAAGATCATGTATGTTGGATTTCAAATTGTTTGGTCTTTGCTCTTTTATCGGGTCTGGGGAGGAGAGCGTAGAAGGGAGCAGAGGTAAATAAGACACTAAATAGCCACTCTAACCCTACAGTGCATGGCATACATATTCATGGAAAGTCAGAGTAGATACATACACTATGTCTATGGATCTGCATTTTTCAGAACAATATACATTAATACATTGAATGCATCAAGGCAAAAAAAAGTACAAAAAAAGTTCTGCTTTAATGATTAAATTAAAATTAAAACAAGAAAAAGGATCATTTAAATGGATATCAACTGTGTAGGCTGGATGTATACATCTTTTAATGAATCAGTAAAAAAAAGGTCAGCAAAGTATAGGCTTGTTTAGACAGAACTGCCTTTCAAAAGTGAGAATTAACATATTCACATTTATTCCTTTCTTTATGCTAAGATTGTGCAAACTTGCTAACGTGGGATTAACTTCCATTGATGAATAAAAGCTTGACTATAGGTAAAAATGTTTTGCTTTTTTTTTCAAAAGTAATGTAAGTAGAGTAAGGTGTCAAAGAAAAGAGCAATGTAAATGAGAGCATGGAAAGTTAAGTGCACAATGTGTTTATGACTTGGGCTGGGAAAAGCTTCTAATGTATCCTTTAATTTAACATAGACCCTCTATTACCAAATAGAGAAAAAAGTATTTCTATTGGGCTCCGTCCAGTTAGTTTTTGTCTGCATAATAATTTAACTGTTTAGGAAAACAGAGCAGACTGCACTGTGTTAGTGAGCATGTCTCCATGTTTTCAAGCCTACAGTAGCATGATAATATGGAATAGGCCCGAGTAGTCTGGAGAACTAACACCACATCGACTAGTCAAAGCCCTAATTTGCATAGGAAGAGCACAGTTTACATATTTTTTTTTTAACATTGATTTTAGCGAATAACATCATACAGAGCTGGTTGGGCAGGGAGTTTTGTCATAGAGATATGAATACTGCTGGGTTGGAGGGCATAGGGGACCTGACAGGTTCCATTTCATAATAGAGACTTTAAAGAATACTTTTCAAAATATCACTAATTAACAATAGTGGTCAGAAGTAACTCTAAAGCCTGCTTTACATGGTACGATCGATTGTGCGATTTCACAATCGATCATACCCGCCCCCGTCCTTTCTGCGTCACGGGCAAATCGCTGCCCGTGTCGCACAAAGTCAGTAACCCCCGTCACACATACTTACCTCTCGTGCGACCTCGCTGTGGGCGGCGAACGTCCACTTCCTGAAGTGGGAGGGACGTTCGGCGTCACAGCGACGTCACACGGCCGCCGGCCAATAGAAGCGGAGGGGCGGAGATGAGCAGGATGTAAACATCCCGCCCACCTCCTTCCTTCCACATAGAGCCGGCGGCGGCCGCGGGAGGCAGGTGAGCTGGTCATCGTTCCCGTGGTGTCACACGGAGCGGCGTGTGCTACCACGGAAACGATGATCAACCAAATTAAACGATATTATGGAACCTAACGAGCAGTACCTGACTCACGATTTGTGAGCGATACTGCGTCGCTAGGAGGTGTCACACAGGCCGGCATCGCCAGCGATGCCGGATGTGCGTCACAAAAACCGTGACCCCGACGATCTATCGCACGATAGATTGTCTGGTGTAAAGCAGCCTTTAGGCCATGTGCGCACGTTGCGTTCAGTTACTTGCAGAAATGAAAGCATCCTCTGGCAGAATCTCTCAATGTCAAATTTGGTTTTGACCACAAAAATGCCGGAAATACGCATGCGTTTTTATAGCGTTTTTGCCGCGTTTTGATCGTGTTTTACATGCATTTTCTGTGCTTAAAGTCAGATGCGTTTTCAATACAAATACACAAATAAGTAAAGTTTAAACATTCAAACACTATGAAAAAAAAGGGAAAAAAAGGTAAAAAAATCATGCTTTAAATCATACACAAAATAGCTAAATTTAATGTAAAGATTATTGCGATTTAATATTTATGTATAAAATAACGTTAAATTTATTGTTTGAGTCTTTTTTTAAAGTTGGCCTGGATGTGAGGGCAAAAGGAAACGTCATGACCTCACTATAACGGCAAAAATGCATGCTTTGATTTTGTCAAAAAAACATGCGTTTTGCATCAAAAATGCATGTACAATGCTAGAAATTTGATTTAGGATGCGTCTTGAAAGTTTTCATTGACTTTAATGTTAGCAAAACGCTGCCAAAATGGCAAAAACAATTGACATGTTGCTTCTTTAAACGCAAATGTATATTAGCTCTCCCTTGGTATCCTTGGAAATGTCTCTTCTGTGAACCCCAAAAAACAATAAAATTATTTGTCAAAAGCATACAATAAAAAACAAAATCTTAGATTGAAATAATTGGAAAGCCTTGGTATTTGTCCAATGATTATGCGGCGGTATATCACCAATTTATGTGTCTGTATATCGTCACTATTCCAAACTACAAGGAAAATGAATAAATAAAAATGAGGTATAAATACATGTTCTGCTGTAGTTTCTTCGGGGAGGTAGGCAGTGTCTTTGGCTGAACAAGGTTAGGAAAGCCTTGATGGCCCTGCCAGGGCATAGCTGGTAATATACTCATTGCTCCTGAAATTGAAAAAAAAAATATTTATAATTTTAATATTTATAGAAGTATTCATAGAAAATAAGTACGGTATACTATCAGGAGTATGTCCTCGGTAGTGATTATGGGGCGTTAAGGATGAAGGACGATTCACCATTTTTCTGGCGTAAAACTGTTGTAAATATTGTACAAAAATATATCTACTTTTGGCTCAGCATCGCCTACTTCAATTATACTAAAAAAAGGAAATTATCGCAGAAATGTGTGCTAGGTTATATTTGTGTCTTTGGCACTTGGTAGCTGAAAAATGAGCCAAATTAATTAAAAGGCACATGAACTCAATGAATTGAGCCCATCCTATTCCAGCACATACGTATAATGATCAATAATTTGTGATTGTTAATCATTGTAAAATACAAGGGGCTGCTGATAAGTCTTTGGCTTTGTGATCTTTTTATTTCTATGGTAGCGAATGTTACATCACATGAAAGCCTTATGTGTCTAATATATGTTTTCAAAATTTTGTGCTTGTTGCTAATGGCAACAGTGGTCTAAGCACGCGGGAAAACAAAATGGCGGAATCTATTAGGAGATTCACAGCAACTGAGAGCCGAGGAGTGATAAAATTCTTGTTTCTGCAAGGAAAGTCTGTGAAGGATATTGATAGTGATATGTCGCAGACATTGGGGGATCAATGCCCTTCATATTCCACAGTTAAGAACTGGGTTGCCAAATTTAAAACGGGCCACTTCAGCACCAATGTTGAGGAACGTCCTGGACGACCGAGAGTGGTTGTTGTTCTGGAGATCATCGATGCTGTGCACAACCTCATACTGGAGAATCGTCGAATTTCAGCTAAAGCAATAGCAAACATCATGGGGATTTCCCGTGAACGTGTTTGTGTCATTATCCATGAACATTTGGACATGAGGAAGCTATCTGCAAAGTGGGTCCCCAAATGTTTGACAATAGATTAGAGAAAACTTCACGATCCATTTGTCAGCATTTTCAGACTGATAAGAACTTCCTAGATTGACTGGTCACTATGGATGAGACCTGGATTTATTTTTATGACTCTGAAAACAAGAAGCAGTCAAAACAGTAGAGGCAGTGGTTCTTCTCGTCTAAAGAAGTTCAAGGTGCAAAAATCAGCCACCAAAGTGAATGCGTCTGTGTTCAAGGATAAAGAGGGCGTGCTACTAGTGGACTACCTTTAAAAGGGTTCGACCATCAATGCAAGGTATTACTTTGAACATTTGGACCAATTGAAGGCAGCTCTGAAGGCCCAAAGGTGCGGCAAGCTGTGCAAAGGAATCTTGTTCCTGTAAGACAACGCCTCCGCTCACACTGCACACGCGACCACGGAAAAACTGACAGAGCTGGCCTTCCAGCTGGTTGACCACTCACCTTACTCACCAGAGCTAGCTCCCTCCGACTAACATCTGTTTCCAAACCTGAAGAAACACCTCAAGGGTACCAAATTTCACACCATTTCTGATGACATGGCTGCTACGGATGCCTGGTTTGAGGCACAACAAAAATCCTTCTTTTGGCTAGGTTTACAGAACTTGGAACACTGATGTAAGCAGTGTGCTGACATCAGTGGAGAGTATGTGGAATAAATGTAAAGTTTCATCATCCTATCTTGTTTCTTTCTGTGTAAAGCCAAAGACTTATCAGCAGCCCCTCATATATTAAAGGAATTGTTCACTAATTGCACAAAACTTTCTTAAAAGAGAACCTGTCACCATGAAAATGAAGTCCAATCTGCAAGCACCATGTTACAGAGCAGGAGGAGTGGAGTAGTTTGATATACACTATACTTTTGTGAGAAAATATTCAGCATAACCTGTAAGGTTATCATTTAATCCCTTAAAGATCCTATCCCAATATGTAGTAGGTGTAATAAGAAAATTATCACATACCTCCAATTAAAAATGTAGTATAGTTCTCCTGAAAAGCTATTTCACTTACTTCAAGTACAGGGCATTGGGACCCTATATAACAAGAAAAAACAGCATAAAAACAACCTCCACTCAAAAATATTATGTATTGCAAAGTGTGCACAGTACCAACATTCCAAGCTGTACTATTGAAAAAATGAGATTTTTGGCAAAAAATTGCAATTTTTCGAGCCACCCCGCCAACGTCACGGCAAATCTCCTGGGGCAGTCCTAACACTAAAATATTTTTATTTAAAGTGTGCCATGTGGCCTCACATATGCAAAATTAGGACTGCACAGCACGTACCTTGTGCTTTTCAGTCACCGTCTCCATGACTGATTCATGGTTGTGGGCGGGACAGGCCCGAGCACATGCTGCTTAGAATAAATAGCCAGTGGACGGGGTTGGATGGCCAGTGTGAACAGCCACCAACCGCCAAAAATCAGGACAGATGGAAAAATAAACATGAGGTGCACTGCAAGATGAGAATCAACTGGGACCCTATATAACAAGAAAAAACAGCATAAAAACAACCTCCACTCAAAAATATTATGTATTGCAAAGTGTGCACAGTACCAACATTCCAAGCTGTACTATTGAAAAAATGAGATTTTTGGCAAAAAATTGCAATTTTTCGAGCCACCCCGCCAACGTCACGGCAAATCTCCTGGGGCAGTCCTAACACTAAAATATTTTTATTTAAAGTGTGCCATGTGGCCTCACATATGCAAAATTAGGACTGCACAGCACGTACCTTGTGCTTTTCAGTCACCGTCTCCATGACTGATTCATGGTTGTGGGCGGGACAGGCCCGAGCACATGCTGCTTAGAATAAATAGCCAGTGGACGGGGTTGGATGGCCAGTGTGAACAGCCACCAACCGCCAAAAATCAGGACAGATGGAAAAATAAACATGAGGTGCACTGCAATTGCAATTTTTTGCCAAAAATCTCATTTTTTCAATAGTACAGCTTGGAATGTTGGTACTGTGCACACTTTGCAATACATAATATTTTTGAGTGGAGGTTGTTTTTATGCTGTTTTTTCTTGTTATATAGGGTCCCAGTTGATTCTCATCTTGCAGTGCACCTCATGTTTATTTTTCCATCTGTCCTGATTTTTGGCGGTTGGTGGCTGTTCACACTGGCCATCCAACCCCGTCCACTGGCTATTTATTCTAAGCAGCATGTGCTCGGGCCTGTCCCGCCCACAACCATGAATCAGTCATGGAGACGGTGACTGAAAAGCACAAGGTACGTGCTGTGCAGTCCTAATTTTGCATATGTGAGGCCACATGGCACACTTTAAATAAAAATATTTTAGTGTTAGGACTGCCCCAGGAGATTTGCCGTGACGTTGGCGGGGTGGCTCGAAAAATTGCAATTTTTTGCCAAAAATCTCATTTTTTCAATAGTACAGCTTGGAATGTTGGTACTGTGCACACTTTGCAATACATAATATTTTTGAGTGGAGGTTGTTTTTATGCTGTTTTTTCTTGTTATATAGGGTCCCAGTTGATTCTCATCTTGCAGTGCACCTCATGTTTATTTTTCCATCTGTCCTGATTTTTGGCGGTTGGTGGCTGTTCACACTGGCCATCCAACCCCGTCCACTGGCTATTTATTCTAAGCAGCATGTGCTCGGGCCTGTCCCGCCCACAACCATGAATCAGTCATGGAGACGGTGACTGAAAAGCACAAGGTACGTGCTGTGCAGTCCTAATTTTGCATATGTGAGGCCACATGGCACACTTTAAATAAAAATATTTTAGTGTTAGGACTGCCCCAGGAGATTTGCCGTGACGTTGGCGGGGTGGCTCGAAAAATTGCAATTTTTTGCCAAAAATCTCATTTTTTCAATAGTACAGCTTGGAATGTTGGTACTGTGCACACTTTGCAATACATAATATTTTTGAGTGGAGGTTGTTTTTATGCTGTTTTTTCTTGTTATATAGGGTCCCAGTTGATTCTCATCTTGCAGTGCACCTCATGTTTATTTTTCCATCTGTCCTGATTTTTGGCGGTTGGTGGCTGTTCACACTGGCCATCCAACCCCGTCCACTGGCTATTTATTCTAAGCAGCATGTGCTCGGGCCTGTCCCGCCCACAACCATGAATCAGTCATGGAGACGGTGACTGAAAAGCACAAGGTACGTGCTGTGCAGTCCTAATTTTGCATATGTGAGGCCACATGGCACACTTTAAATAAAAATATTTTAGTGTTAGGACTGCCCCAGGAGATTTGCCGTGACGTTGGCGGGGTGGCTCGAAAAATTGCAATTTTTTGCCAAAAATCTCATTTTTTCAATAGTACAGCTTGGAATGTTGGTACTGTGCACACTTTGCAATACATAATATTTTTGAGTGGAAGTACAGGGCATTGCAGTACCTTAGATAGCCATGGTTAGGACCACTGGCGCCTAACTGTCCCTATATGCATAAACGTAACATTGGATACCTAATCTTAGCTACTGCAATGCCCTGCACATGAAGTAAGTGACAAAGCTTTTCAGAACTATAGAACATTTCTAATTGGAGGTATTTGCTAATATTATTATCATTACGCCTAGTACATATGGAGATAGGATCTTGAATAAATTATTATTATTATCTCCATTTATATAGCGCTATTAATTCCACAGCGCGGAATAACCCTTTAAGGACTGAGCCACTTTGTACATTAATGACAAGTCTTATTTTTCAAATCTGATCAGTGTAACCTTGCGAGGTAATAACTGGAACTCTTCAATATATCCTAGTGTTTCTGAGATAGTTTTCTTGTGACATATTGTACTTCATTGTAATGGTAAATTGTGATCAATATTGGTGTTATTTAAGAAAATATAAAAAAAAAAAAAAATTCGAAAATTTCACTTTCACTTTCACTTTTAAACTTTGATTATTTTTTTTTTGCCATTAACCATATAGTTAGTTATACCACACAAAATAGTTAATAAGTAACATTTCCCACATCTCTACTTTACATCAGCACCATTTTTAAAACAAAATTTACAAAACCAATTTTTTTAGCGACCACATCACATTTCAAGTGACTTGAGTGATATATGTGCTGGGAAATATGCTAAAGTCACATAACTTCGTAAACTGCACCCCTCAAAGTCCTTAAAACCACATTTCAGAAGCTTATTAACCATTTAGGTGCTAAATCCCTATCTATTTATAGCCCCAATCTAAACTATTTTCCGATATGACTGTATTTAAAATTTCCTATCATTCCCAGACCACACTATCTACCTACTAATGATTTTTTTTCCTGCTGTGTCCCTCCCTGGTCGCTTTACACTGTGCGATCTGTACAGTTAGGCTAGGGACACACAAGTGTATGGCATCGGATGCGTTATGATCCTCGGCTCCTGCTCTGCTGCGAGTGTGAGCAGACTATCATTATATTGTGATGCTATACTGCAATCAGATCACAGCTGCGCAGGAGAGGGAGAAATTAATCTCCCTATCTCCTTCATGATCAGCTGATACAATTATCGCACTACACTCCGGTGTCATCCGAGTGCAGTGCGATGTTTCTCTCACACCCATAGACTTGTATGGATGCGAGTGAATACGGATTGCATTGCACCCACAGCATGCTGCGATTGTTTTCTTGGTCCGATTAGGGCTGAGAAAAAAATTGCAGATGGGAACGGCCCCATAGAGTAACATTTTGTATCGTATTCCACTCGGTCTGTTTTACTAGTCGTGTGTCCTAGCCCTAACTGTCCGCGCTGTGGCTCAGATCTGTAATAATCAGCCGGCAACACAGGGCAGCGCCCACTGTCAGAGTGGTCAGAGAGCCCAGCTGTGTGCAGACTGGTGCCACCTCGGCAGTTGGGGATGGCGCTGGTCTCTGGGGGAACGAGGGTGGTTTCCAATACATAAAAAAATAAGTTAAGTAAATTTCCTTGAAAAATTGTGGCTACAGTTTTAAACCTTCCAACATCCTAACAAAATATAATAACATTTTAGAGATGGCGCTG
Organism: Anomaloglossus baeobatrachus; assembly: GCF_048569485.1. NCBI lineage: Eukaryota > Metazoa > Chordata > Amphibia > Anura > Aromobatidae > Anomaloglossus > Anomaloglossus baeobatrachus. The sequence continues at coordinate 213,837,119 of NC_134353.1, read as the reverse complement.
ATGTAAAGCAGACATGAGGGAAATGGTATGTATTAATGTTTTCGTGTGCTGTTGTGCCGCCCCCGTGCCAGCAGCCGACGCTGCTCAGATCCGGACCTTCTGGGGTGGTGGCTCGAGGGTCTGCGGACCCGGGGGTCTCGCGGACACGCCGAATAAATGGGGGACGTAGATGTATGGGCTAGGCCGTAATAGGTTCGTGACGCCACCCATGGTGTATGGTGAGGTGGGACACCACCACTGCTGTTAGGGGGCACCCGGGGGAGATGTTGTGCAGCAAGATGTTAACCCCTCTGTGGACAGGGATGGTGGCCCCGGGACCCGATGACTCTGGTGCGGTGGGAATGATGACTGCAAAGGGTGCTGGTGTACTCACTGTTAGTAAAACACACAAGTCTCTGGTAAACCAAGTGGGTGGTGGCCGGTGCCGCGGCCGGTTGCATTCGGGATCCCCCACCCGGCTGGTGGTCTCTATCCTTTTCCTGCACCGTTGTGTAAGGTGGACTTTCCCAGTATAAAACTCAGGAGTCCGCTCCAGGCTAGATGTAGCCTAAGGAGCTGTGCCCACAGACGCTGGCCCGTGGGATCTATGGGCCCTGGCGGTGACCTCTTATCCCTAATTGGCGGGCTGTTGTCTTCTATGAGGGACTTTGGGTGGGACAGGACCTCTAGTCCTGGCCTCAATCAGTTAATTAACCAGTTCCACTTGTTTCTGGTTCCTGGCTTCAGGGTCTGAGTACCCCCCTTTGTGCTACGGTTTTCAGGTCGGTTCCCCGTGTCGGTACCGGCGGGCTACAACCATGGCACGGTCCACCTCGGTTCCACCGAGCCGTCTTCCCATCTCCTGTTGACAGAGACCACCGTCTGCCTCCTAACCAAGGCACCAGGGCTCCTACCCTGGCACCGTTCAACTTGGACTTGACTGCTGGAGCTACCCCTAGCTCTAGGCCACACTCCTCTCCAAACTGAACTCTAAAAGCCAACTGACTTACTTTCCCGCCCCTGGGCTGTCTGGACCCCTGGGTGGTCCCAACCACTTGGTCACGCCCACTAGTGTATCTGGTTTTCCCTAAGAGGGGGTGACTAGGGTTTTCTGGTTGGCTGTGTGTTTCCTAGTGAGGGAAGGTGTTATGCAGGGGCCCATTTGTGACTACCTGGTTTTGCCAGGGCGTCACACTGTGACTACCTGGATTTGAAGGATAATCAACCAAGGTTTCAACATTGCAAAATTTTCAACATTTTTCTAAAATGTCTGATATTTTTACAACTAAACTGCAAAATATAATGACTTAATTTTACTATTAACATAAAGTACAATGTGTCATGAAAAAAAAACAATCTCAAAATCACTGGGATATGTTGAAGCGTTCCAGAGTTGTTGCCACATAAAGTGACATGTCAGATTTGAAAAGTTTGGTCTGATCACTAAGGGGTTAAAATCCACACTGCGCATAAGATTGTGCCCAGGAATTCACCGCATGGTGTAGGGGAGATCTATTAAGATGTTATATAATTATCTACTATTGCATTACAATGCAGATATTACGGAAGATGAAATATATTCCCCAGAAATCTCTACAGAAAATAGTCAACCAAATCCATAATGAGGAAAGTAATGAAAATTGTACAATTCAGTGCCATCCACAGCGCCCCCTCTATACAGTGCAGATTCTGTGTGCCCCTCTATACAGTGCAGATTCTGTGTGCCCCTCTATACAGTGCAGATTCTGTGTGCCCCTCTATACAGTGCAGATTCTGTGTGTCCCTCTATACAGTGCAGATTCTGTGTGCCCCTCTATACAGTGCAGATTCTGTGTGCCCCTCTATACAGTGCAGATTCTGTGTGCCCCTCTATACAGTGCAGATTCTGTGTGCCCCTCTATACAGTGCAGATTCTGTGTGTCCCTCTATACAGTGTAGATTCTGTGTGCCCCTCTATACAGTGCAGATTCTGTGTGCCCCTCTATACAGTGCAGATTCTGTGTGCCCCTCTATACAGTGCAGATTCTGTATGCCCTCTATACAGTGCAGATTCTGTGTGCCCCCTCTATACAGTGCAGATTCTGTGTGCCCCTCTATACAGTGCAGATTCTGTGTGCCCCTCTATACAGTGCAGATTCTGTGTGCCCTCTATACAGTGCAGATTCTGTGTGCCCCTCTATACAGTGCAGATTCTGTGTGCCTCTCTATACAGTGCAGATTCTATGTGCCCCTCTATACAGTGCAGATTCTGTGTGCCCCTCTATACAGTGCAGATTCTGTGTGCCTCTCTATACAGTGCAGATTCTATGTGCCCCTCTATACAGTGCAGATTCTATGTGCCCCTCTATACAGTGCAGATTCTGTATGCCCTCTATACAGTGCAGTTTCTGTGTGCCCCTCTATACAGTGCAGTTTCTGTGTGCTCCTCTATACAGTGCAGATTCTGTGTGCCCCTCTATACAGTGCAGATTCTGTGTGCCCCTCTATACAGTGCAGATTCTGTATGCCCTCTATACAGTGCAGATTCTGTATGCCCTCTATACAGTGCAGATTCTGTATGCCCTCTATACAGTGCAGATTCTGTATGCCCTCTATACAGTGCAGATTCTGTGTGCCCCTCTATACAGTGCAGATTCTGTATGCCCTCTATACAGTGCAGATTCTGTATGCCCTCTATACAGTGCAGATTCTGTATGCCCTCTATACAGTGCAGATTCTGTATGCCCTCTATACAGTGCAGATTCTGTATGCCCTCTATACAGTGCAGATTCTGTGTGCCCCTCTATACAGTGCAGATTCTGTGTGCCCTCTATACAGTGCAGATTCTGTGTGCTCCTCTATACAGTGCAGATTCTGTGTGCCCCTCTATACAGTGCAGATTCTGTGTGCCCCTCTATACAGTGCAGATTCTGTGTGCCTCTCTATACAGTGCAGATTCTGTGTGCCTCTCTATACAGTGCAGACTCTGTGTGCCTCTCTATACAGTGCAGATTCTGTGTGCCTCTCTATACAGTGCAGATTCTGTGTGCCCCTCTATACAGTGCAGATTCTGTGTGCCCCTCTATACAGTGCAGATTCTGTATGCCCTCTATACAGTGCAGATTCTGTATGCCCTCTATACAGTGCAGATTCTGTATGCCCTCTATACAGTGCAGATTCTGTATGCCCTCTATACAGTGCAGATTCTGTATGCCCTCTATACAGTGCAGATTCTGTGTGCCCCTCTATACAGTGCAGATTCTGTGTGCCCTCTATACAGTGCAGATTCTGTGTGCTCCTCTATACAGTGCAGATTCTGTGTGCCCCTCTATACAGTGCAGATTCTGTGTGCCCCTCTATACAGTGCAGATTCTGTGTGCCTCTCTATACAGTGCAGATTCTGTGTGCCTCTCTATACAGTGCAGACTCTGTGTGCCTCTCTATACAGTGCAGATTCTGTGTGCCTCTCTATACAGTGCAGATTCTGTGTGCCCCTCTATACAGTGCAGATTCTGTGTGCCCCTCTATACAGTGCAGATTCTGTGTGCCCCTCTATACAGTGCAGATTATGTGTGCCACTCTATACAGTGCAGATTCTGTGTGCCTCTCTATACAGTGCAGATTCTGTGTGCCCCTCTATACAGTGCAGATTCTGTGTGCCCCTCTATACAGTGCAGATTCTGTGTGTCCCTCTATACAGTGCAGATTCTGTGTCCTGTATACAGTGCCGATTCTGTGTGCCCCTCTATACAGTGCAGATTATGTGTGCCCTGCTCGAACAGTGCAGATTCTGTGTGCCCTCTATACAGCGCAGATTCTGTGTGCCCCTCTATACAGTGCAGATTCTGTGTGTCCCTATATACAGTGCAGATTCTGTGTACCCCTCTATACAGTGCAGATTCTGTGTGCCCTGTATACAGTGCAGATTCTGTGTGCCCCTCTATACAGTGCAGATTCTGTATGCCCTCTATACAGTGCAGATTCTGTGTGCCCCTCTATACAGTGCAGATTCTGTGTGCCTTCTATACAGTGCAGATTCTGTATGCCCTCTATACAGTGCAGATTCTGTATGCCCTCTATACAGTGCAGATTCTGTGTGCCCCTCTATACAGTGCAGATTCTGTATGCCCTCTATACAGTGCAGATTCTGTGTACCCCTCTATACAGTGCAGATTCTGTGTGCCCCTCTATACAGTGCAGATTCTGTGTGCCTCTATACAGTGCAGATTCTGTATGCCCTCTATACAGTGCAGATTCTGTGTGCCCTCTACACAGTGCAGATTCTGTGTGCCCTCTATACAGTGCAGATTCTGTGTGCCCCTCTATACAGTGCAGATTCTGTGTGCCCTCTATACAGTGCAGATTCTGTGTGCCCCTCTATACAGTGCAGATTCTGTGTGCCCCTCTATACAGTGCAGATTCTGTGTGCCCCTCTATACAGTGCAGATTCTGTGTGCCCTCTATACAGTGCAGATTCTGTATGCCCTCTATACAGTGCAGATTCTGTGTGCCCCTCTATACAGTGCAGATTCTGTATGCCCTCTATACAGTGCAGATTCTGTGTGCCCCTCTATACAGTGCAGATTCTGTGTGCCCTCTATACAGTGCAGATTCTGTGTGCCCCTCTATACAGTGCAGATTCTGTGTGCCCCTCTATACAGTGCAGATTCTGTGTGCCCCTCTATACAGTGCAGATTCTGTGTGCCCTCTATACAGTGCAGATTCTGTATGCCCTCTATACAGTGCAGATTCTGTGTGCCGCTCTATACAGTGCAGATTCTGTGTGCCCCTCTATACAGTGCAGATTCTGTGTCCCTCTATACAGTGCAGATTGTGTGCCCTCTATACAGTGCAGATTCTGTGTGCCCCGCTATACAGTGCAGATTATGTGTGCCTCTATACAGTGCAGATTATGTGTGCCTCTCTATACAGTGCAGATTCTGTGTGCCCCTCTATACAGTGCAGATTCTGTGTGCCTCTCTATACAGTGCAGATTCTGTGTGCCTCTCTATAAAGTGCAGATTCTGTGTGCCTCTCTATACAGTGCAGATTCTGTGTGCCCCTCTATACAGTGCAGATTCTGTGTGCCCCTCTATACAGTGCAGATTCTGTGTTTCCCTCTATACAGTGCAGATTCTGTGTGTCCCTCTATACAGTGCAGATTCTGTGTGCCCCTCTATACAGTGCAGATTCTGTGTGCCCTCTATACAGTGCAGATTCTGTGTGCCCCGCTATACAGTGCAGATTATGTGTGCCTCTATATAGTGCAGATTATGTGTGCCCTCTATACAGTGCAGATTCTGTATGCCCTCTATACAGTGCAGATTCTGTATGCCCTCTATACAGTGCAGATTCTGTGTGCCCCTCTATACAGTGCAGATTCTGTGTGCCCTCTATACAGTGCAGATTCTGTGTGCCCCTCTATACAGTGCAGATTCTGTGTGCCCCTCTATACAGTGCAGATTCTGTGTGCCCCTCTATACAGTGCAGATTATGTGTGCCCCTCTATACAGTGCAGATTCTGTGTGCCTCTCTATACAGTGCAGACTCTGTGTGCCTCTCTATACAGTGCAGATTCTGTGTGCCTCTCTATACAGTGCAGATTCTGTGTGCCCCTCTATACAGTGCAGATTCTGTGTGCCCCTCTATACAGTGCAGATTCTGTGTGCCCCTCTATACAGTGCAGATTCTGTGTGCCCCTCTATACAGTGCAGATTCTGTGTGCCCCTCTATACAGTGCAGATTCTGTGTGCCCCTCTATACAGTGCAGATTCTGTGTGCCCCTCTATACAGTGCAGATTCTGTGTGCCCCTCTATACAGTGCAGATTGTGTGCCACTCTATACAGTGCAGATTCTGTGTGCCTCTCTATACAGTGCAGACTCTGTGTGCCTCTCTATACAGTGCATATTCTGTGTGCCCCTCTATACAGTGCAGATTCTGTGTGCCCCTCTATACAGTGCAGATTCTGTGTGCCCCTCTATACAGTGCAGATTCTGTGTGCCCCTCTATACAGTGCAGATTCTGTGTGCCCCTCTATACAGTGCAGATTCTGTGTGCCCCTCTATACAGTGCAAATTCTGTGTGTCCTGTATACAGTGCCGATTCTGTGTGCCCCTCTATACAGTGCAGATTCTGTGTGCCCTGCTCGTACAGTGCAGATTCTGTGTGCCCTGCTCGTACAGTGCAGATTCTGTGTGCCCTCTCTACAGTGCAGATTCTGTGTGCCCTCTATACAGCGCAGATTCTGTGTGCCCCTCTATACAGTGCAGATTCTGTGTGTCCCTATATACAGTGCAGATTCTGTGTGCCTCTCTATACAGTGCAGATTCTGTGTACCCCTCTATACAGTGCAGATTCTGTGTGCCCTGTATACAGTGCAGATTCTGTGTGCCCCTCTATACAGTGCAGATTCTGTATGCCCTCTATACAGTGCAGATTCTGTGTGCCCCTCTATACAGTGCAGATTCTGTGTGCCTTCTATACAGTGCAGATTCTGTATGCCCTCTATACAGTGCAGATTCTGTATGCCCTCTTTACAGTGCAGATTCTGTGTGCCCCTCTATACAGTGCAGATTCTGTATGCCCTCTATACAGTGCAGATTCTGTGTACCCCTCTATACAGTGCAGATTCTGTGTGCCTCTCTATACAGTGCAGATTCTGTGTGCCTCTCTATACAGTGCAGATTCTGTGTGCCCCTCTATACAGTGCAGATTCTGTGTTTCCCTCTATACAGTGCAGATTCTGTGTGTCCCTCTATACAGTGCAGATTCTGTGTGCCCCTCTATACAGTGCAGATTCTGTGTGCCCTCTATACAGTGCAGATTCTGTGTGCCCCGCTATACAGTGCAGATTATGTGTGCCTCTATATAGTGCAGATTATGTGTGCCCTCTATACAGTGCAGATTCTGTATGCCCTCTATACAGTGCAGATTCTGTGTGCCCCTCTATACAGTGCAGATTCTGTGTGCCCTCTATACAGTGCAGATTCTGTGTGCCCTCTATACAGTGCAGATTCTGTGTGCTCCTCTATACAGTGCAGATTCTGTGTGCCCCTCTATACAGTGCAGATTCTGTGTGCCCCTCTATACAGTGCAGATTCTGTGTGCCCCTCTATACAGTGCAGATTATGTGTGCCTCTCTATACAGTGCAGACTCTGTGTGCCTCTCTATACAGTGCAGATTCTGTGTGCCTCTCTATACAGTGCAGATTCTGTGTGCCCCTCTATACAGTGCAGATTCTGTGTGCCCCTCTATACAGTGCAGATTCTGTGTGCCCCTCTATACAGTGCAGATTCTGTGTGCCCCTCTATACAGTGCAGATTCTGTGTGCCTCTCTATACAGTGCAGACTCTGTGTGCCTCTCTATACAGTGCAGATTCTGTGTGCCCCTCTATACAGTGCAGATTCTGTGTGCCCCTCTATACAGTGCAGATTCTGTGTGCCCCTCTATACAGTGCAGATTCTGTGTGCCCCTCTATACAGTGCAGATTCTGTGTGCCCCTCTATACAGTGCAAATTCTGTGTGTCCTGTATACAGTGCCGATTCTGTGTGCCCCTCTATACAGTGCAGATTCTGTGTGCCCTGCTCGTACAGTGCAGATTCTGTGTGCCCTCTCTACAGTGCAGATTCTGTGAGCCCTCTATACAGTGCAGATTCTGTGTGCCCCTCTATACAGTGCAGATTCTGTGTGTCCCTATATACAGTGCAGATTCTGTGTGTCCCTATATACAGTGCAGATTCTGTGTACCCCTCTATACAGTGCAGATTCTGTGTGCCCTGTATACAGTGCAGATTCTGTGTGCCCCTCTATACAGTGCAGATTCTGTATGCCCTCTATACAGTGCAGATTCTGTGTGCCCCTCTATAAAGTGCAGATTCTGTGTGCCCCTCTATACAGTGCAGATTCTGTGTGCCTTCTATACAGTGCAGATTCTGTATGCCCTCTATACAGTGCAGATTCTGTGTGCCCCTCTATACAGTGCAGATTCTGTATGCCCTCTATACAGTGCAGATTCTGTGTACCCCTCTATACAGTGCAGATTCTGTGTGCCCCTCTATACAGTGCAGATTCTGTGTGCCTCTATACAGTGCAGATTCTGTATGCCCTCTATACAGTGCAGATTCTGTGTGCCCTCTACACAGTGCAGATTCTGTGTGCCCTCTACACAGTGCAGATTCTGTGTGCCCTCTATACAGTGCAGATTCTGTGTGCCCCTCTATACAGTGCAGATTCTGTGTGCCCTCTATACAGTGCAGATTCTGTGTGCCCCTCTATACAGTGCAGATTCTGTGTGCCCCTCTATACAGTGCAAATTCTGTGTGTCCTGTATACAGTGCCGATTCTGTGTGCCCCTCTATACAGTGCAGATTCTGTGTGCCCTGCTCGTACAGTGCAGATTCTGTGTGCCCTGCTCGTACAGTGCAGATTCTGTGTGCCCTCTCTACAGTGCAGATTCTGTGTGCCCTCTCTACAGTGCAGATTCTGTGTGCCCTCTATACAGCGCAGATTCTGTGTGCCCCTCTATACAGTGCAGATTCTGTGTGTCCCTATATACAGTGCAGATTCTGTGTGCCTCTCTATACAGTGCAGATTCTGTGTACCCCTCTATACAGTGCAGATTCTGTGTGCCCTGTATACAGTGCAGATTCTGTGTGCCCCTCTATACAGTGCAGATTCTGTATGCCCTCTATACAGTGCAGATTCTGTGTGCCCCTCTATACAGTGCAGATTCTGTGTGCCTTCTATACAGTGCAGATTCTGTATGCCCTCTATACAGTGCAGATTCTGTATGCCCTCTTTACAGTGCAGATTCTGTGTGCCCCTCTATACAGTGCAGATTCTGTATGCCCTCTATACAGTGCAGATTCTGTGTACCCCTCTATACAGTGCAGATTCTGTGTGCCTCTCTATACAGTGCAGATTCTGTGTGCCTCTCTATACAGTGCAGATTCTGTGTGCCCCTCTATACAGTGCAGATTCTGTGTGCCCCTCTATACAGTGCAGATTCTGTGTTTCCCTCTATACAGTGCAGATTCTGTGTGTCCCTCTATACAGTGCAGATTCTGTGTGCCCCTCTATACAGTGCAGATTCTGTGTGCCCTCTATACAGTGCAGATTCTGTGTGCCCCGCTATACAGTGCAGATTATGTGTGCCTCTATATAGTGCAGATTGTGTGCCCTCTATACAGTGCAGATTCTGTATGCCCTCTATACAGTGCAGATTCTGTGTGCCCCTCTATACAGTGCAGATTCTGTGTGCCCCTCTATACAGTGCAGATTCTGTGTGCCCTCTATACAGTGCAGATTCTGTGTGCCCTCTATACAGTGCAGATTCTGTGTGCCCTCTATACAGTGCAGATTCTGTGTGCTCCTCTATACAGTGCAGATTCTGTGTGCCCCTCTATACAGTGCAGATTCTGTGTGCCCCTCTATACAGTGCAGATTCTGTGTGCCCCTCTATACAGTGCAGATTCTGTGTGCCTCTCTATACAGTGCAGATTCTGTGTGCCTCTCTATACAGTGCAGACTCTGTGTGCCTCTCTATACAGTGCAGATTCTGTGTGCCTCTCTATACAGTGCAGATTCTGTGTGCCCCTCTATACAGTGCAGATTCTGTGTGCCCCTCTATACAGTGCAGATTCTGTGTGCCCCTCTATACAGTGCAGATTCTGTGTGCCCCTCTATACAGTGCAGATTCTGTGTGCCTCTCTATACAGTGCAGACTCTGTGTGCCTCTCTATACAGTGCAGATTCTGTGTGCCCCTCTATACAGTGCAGATTCTGTGTGCCCCTCTATACAGTGCAGATTCTGTGTGCCCCTCTATACAGTGCAGATTCTGTGTGCCCCTCTATACAGTGCAGATTCTGTGTGCCCCTCTATACAGTGCAGATTCTGTGTGCCCCTCTATACAGTGCAGATTCTGTGTGCCCTGCTCGTACAGTGCAGATTCTGTGTGCCCTGCTCGTACAGTGCAGATTCTGTGTGCCCTCTCTACAGTGCAGATTCTGTGAGCCCTCTATACAGTGCAGATTCTGTGTGCCCCTCTATACAGTGCAGATTCTGTGTGTCCCTATATACAGTGCAGATTCTGTGTGTCCCTATATACAGTGCAGATTCTGTGTACCCCTCTATACAGTGCAGATTCTGTGTGCCCTGTATACAGTGCAGATTCTGTGTGCCCCTCTATACAGTGCAGATTCTGTATGCCCTCTATACAGTGCAGATTCTGTGTGCCCCTCTATACAGTGCAGATTCTGTGTGCCCCTCTATACAGTGCAGATTCTGTGTGCCTTCTATACAGTGCAGATTCTGTATGCCCTCTATACAGTGCAGATTCTGTGTGCCCCTCTATACAGTGCAGATTCTGTATGCCCTCTATACAGTGCAGATTCTGTGTACCCCTCTATACAGTGCAGATTCTGTGTGCCCCTCTATACAGTGCAGATTCTGTGTGCCTCTATACAGTGCAGATTCTGTATGCCCTCTATACAGTGCAGATTCTGTGTGCCCTCTACACAGTGCAGATTCTGTGTGCCCTCTACACAGTGCAGATTCTGTGTGCCCTCTATACAGTGCAGATTCTGTGTGCCCCTCTATACAGTGCAGATTCTGTGTGCCCCTCTATACAGTGCAGATTCTGTGTGCCCCTCTATACAGTGCAGATTCTGTGTGCCCTCTATACAGTGCAGATTCTGTATGCCCTCTATACAGTGCAGATTCTGTGTGCCCCTCTATACAGTGCAGATTCTGTATGCCCTCTATACAGTGCAGATTCTGTGTGCCCCTCTATACAGTGCAGATTCTGTATGCCCTCTATACAGTGCAGATTCTGTGTGCCCCTCTATACAGTGCAGATTCTGTGTGCCCCTCTATACAGTGCAGATTCTGTGTGCCCTCTATACAGTGCAGATTCTGTATGCCCTCTATACAGTGCAGATTCTGTGTGCCCCTCTATACAGTGCAGATTCTGTGTGCCCCTCTATACAGTGCAGATTCTGTGTGCCCCTCTATACAGTGCAGATTCTGTGTGCCCCTCTATACAGTGCAGATTCTGTGTGCCCTCTATACAGTGCAGATTCTGTGTGCCCCGCTATACAGTGCAGATTATGTGTGCCTCTATACAGTGCAGATTATGTGTGCCTCTCTATACAGTGCAGATTCTGTGTGCCCCTCTATACAGTGCAGATTCTGTGTGCCTCTCTATACAGTGCAGATTCTGTGTGCCCCTCTATACAGTGCAGATTCTGTGTGCCCCTCTATACAGTGCAGATTCTGTGTGCCCTCTATACAGTGCAGATTCTGTATGCCCTCTATACAGTGCAGATTCTGTGTGCCCCTCTATACAGTGCAGATTCTGTGTGCCCCTCTATACAGTGCAGATTCTGTGTGTCCCTCTATACAGTGCAGATTCTGTGTGCCCTCTATACAGTGCAGATTCTGTGTGCCCTCTATACAGTGCAGATTCTGTGTGCCCCGCTATACAGTGCAGATTATGTGTGCCTCTATACAGTGCAGATTATGTGTGCCTCTCTATACAGTGCAGATTCTGTGTGCCCCTCTATACAGTGCAGATTCTGTGTGCCTCTCTATACAGTGCAGATTCTGTGTGCCCCTCTATACAGTGCAGATTCTGTGTGCCTCTCTATAGAGTGCAGATTCTGTGTGCCCTCTATACAGTGCAGATTCTGTGTGCCCTCTATACAGTGCAGATTCTGTGTGCCCCGCTATACAGTGCAGATTATGTGTGCCTCTATACAGTGCAGATTATGTGTGCCTCTCTATACAGTGCAGATTCTGTGTGCCCCTCTATACAGTGCAGATTCTGTGTGCCTCTCTATACAGTGCAGATTCTGTGTGCCCCTCTATACAGTGCAGATTCTGTGTGCCTCTCTATAGAGTGCAGATTCTGTGTGCCTCTCTATACAGTGCAGATTCTGTGTGCCTCTCTATACAGTGCAGATTCTGTGTGCCCCTCTATACAGTGCAGATTCTGTGTGCCCCTCTATACAGTGCAGATTCTGTGTTTCCCTCTATACAGTGCAGATTCTGTGTTTCCCTCTATACAGTGCAGATTCTGTGTGTCCCTCTATACAGTGCAGATTCTGTGTGCCCCTCTATACAGTGCAGATTCTGTGTGCCCTCTATACAGTGCAGATTCTGTGTGCCCCGCTATACAGTGCAGATTATGTGTGCCTCTATATAGTGCAGATTATGTGTGCCCTCTATACAGTGCAGATTCTGTATGCCCTCTATACAGTGCAGATTCTGTGTGTCCCTCTATACAGTGCAGATTCTGTGTGCCCCTCTATACAGTGCAGATTCTGTGTGCCCCTCTATACAGTGCAGATTCTGTGTGCCCCTCTTTACAGTGCAGATTCTGTATGCCCTCTATACAGTGCAGATTCTGTGTGCCTCTATACAGTGCAGATTCTGTGTGCCCCTCTATACAGTGCAGATTCTGTGTGCCCCTCTATACAGTGCAGATTCTGTGTGCCCCTCTATACAGTGCAGATTCTGTGTGCCTCTATACAGTGCAGATTATGTGTGCCCTCTATACAGTGCAGATTCTGTGTGCCCCTCTATACAGTGCAGATTCTGTGTGCCCCTCTATACAGTGTAGATTCTGTGTGCCCTCTATACAGTGCAGATTCTGTGTGCCCCTCTATACAGTGCAGATTCTGTATGCCCTCTATACAGTGCAGATTATGTGTGCCTCTCTATACAGTGCAGATTCTGTGTGCCCTCTATACAGTGCAGATTCTGTGTGCCCCTCTATACAGTGCAGATTCTGTGTGCCCTGCTCGTACAGTGCAGATTCTGTGTGCCCTGCTCGTACAGTGCAGATTCTGTGTGCCCTCTCTACAGTGCAGATTCTGTGAGCCCTCTATACAGTGCAGATTCTGTGTGCCCCTCTATACAGTGCAGATTCTGTGTGTCCCTATATACAGTGCAGATTCTGTGTGTCCCTATATACAGTGCAGATTCTGTGTACCCCTCTATACAGTGCAGATTCTGTGTGCCCTGTATACAGTGCAGATTCTGTGTGCCCCTCTATACAGTGCAGATTCTGTATGCCCTCTATACAGTGCAGATTCTGTGTGCCCCTCTATACAGTGCAGATTCTGTGTGCCCCTCTATACAGTGCAGATTCTGTGTGCCTTCTATACAGTGCAGATTCTGTATGCCCTCTATACAGTGCAGATTCTGTGTGCCCCTCTATACAGTGCAGATTCTGTATGCCCTCTATACAGTGCAGATTCTGTGTACCCCTCTATACAGTGCAGATTCTGTGTGCCCCTCTATACAGTGCAGATTCTGTGTGCCTCTATACAGTGCAGATTCTGTATGCCCTCTATACAGTGCAGATTCTGTGTGCCCTCTACACAGTGCAGATTCTGTGTGCCCTCTACACAGTGCAGATTCTGTGTGCCCTCTATACAGTGCAGATTCTGTGTGCCCCTCTATACAGTGCAGATTCTGTGTGCCCCTCTATACAGTGCAGATTCTGTGTGCCCCTCTATACAGTGCAGATTCTGTGTGCCCTCTATACAGTGCAGATTCTGTATGCCCTCTATACAGTGCAGATTCTGTGTGCCCCTCTATACAGTGCAGATTCTGTATGCCCTCTATACAGTGCAGATTCTGTGTGCCCCTCTATACAGTGCAGATTCTGTATGCCCTCTATACAGTGCAGATTCTGTGTGCCCCTCTATACAGTGCAGATTCTGTGTGCCCCTCTATACAGTGCAGATTCTGTGTGCCCCTCTATACAGTGCAGATTCTGTGTGCCCTCTATACAGTGCAGATTCTGTATGCCCTCTATACAGTGCAGATTCTGTGTGCCCCTCTATACAGTGCAGATTCTGTATGCCCTCTATACAGTGCAGATTCTGTGTGCCCCTCTATACAGTGCAGATTCTGTATGCCCTCTATACAGTGCAGATTCTGTGTGCCCCTCTATACAGTGCAGATTCTGTGTGCCCCTCTATACAGTGCAGATTCTGTGTGCCTCTATACAGTGCAGATTCTGTATGCCCTCTATACAGTGCAGATTCTGTGTGCCCTCTACACAGTGCAGATTCTGTGTGCCCTCTATACAGTGCAGATTCTGTGTGCCCCTCTATACAGTGCAGATTCTGTGTGCCCTCTATACAGTGCAGATTCTGTGTGCCCCTCTATACAGTGCAGATTCTGTGTGCCCCTCTATACAGTGCAGATTCTGTGTGCCCCTCTATACAGTGCAGATTCTGTGTGCCCTCTATACAGTGCAGATTCTGTATGCCCTCTATACAGTGCAGATTCTGTGTGCCCCTCTATACAGTGCAGATTCTGTATGCCCTCTATACAGTGCAGATTCTGTGTGCCCCTCTATACAGTGCAGATTCTGTGTGCCCTCTATACAGTGCAGATTCTGTGTGCCCCTCTATACAGTGCAGATTCTGTGTGCCCCTCTATACAGTGCAGATTCTGTGTGCCCCTCTATACAGTGCAGATTCTGTGTGCCCTCTATACAGTGCAGATTCTGTATGCCCTCTATACAGTGCAGATTCTGTGTGCCGCTCTATACAGTGCAGATTCTGTGTGCCCCTCTATACAGTGCAGATTCTGTGTCCCTCTATACAGTGCAGATTGTGTGCCCTCTATACAGTGCAGATTCTGTGTGCCCCGCTATACAGTGCAGATTATGTGTGCCTCTATACAGTGCAGATTATGTGTGCCTCTCTATACAGTGCAGATTCTGTGTGCCCCTCTATACAGTGCAGATTCTGTGTGCCTCTCTATACAGTGCAGATTCTGTGTGCCTCTCTATAAAGTGCAGATTCTGTGTGCCTCTCTATACAGTGCAGATTCTGTGTGCCCCTCTATACAGTGCAGATTCTGTGTGCCCCTCTATACAGTGCAGATTCTGTGTTTCCCTCTATACAGTGCAGATTCTGTGTGTCCCTCTATACAGTGCAGATTCTGTGTGCCCCTCTATACAGTGCAGATTCTGTGTGCCCCTCTATACAGTGCAGATTCTGTGTGCCCCGCTATACAGTGCAGATTATGTGTGCCTCTATATAGTGCAGATTATGTGTGCCCTCTATACAGTGCAGATTCTGTATGCCCTCTATACAGTGCAGATTCTGTATGCCCTCTATACAGTGCAGATTCTGTGTGCCCCTCTATACAGTGCAGATTCTGTGTGCCCTCTATACAGTGCAGATTCTGTGTGCCCCTCTATACAGTGCAGATTCTGTGTGCCCCTCTATACAGTGCAGATTCTGTGTGCCCCTCTATACAGTGCAGATTATGTGTGCCCCTCTATACAGTGCAGATTCTGTGTGCCTCTCTATACAGTGCAGACTCTGTGTGCCTCTCTATACAGTGCAGATTCTGTGTGCCTCTCTATACAGTGCAGATTCTGTGTGCCCCTCTATACAGTGCAGATTCTGTGTGCCCCTCTATACAGTGCAGATTCTGTGTGCCCCTCTATACAGTGCAGATTCTGTGTGCCCCTCTATACAGTGCAGATTCTGTGTGCCCCTCTATACAGTGCAGATTCTGTGTGCCCCTCTATACAGTGCAGATTCTGTGTGCCCCTCTATACAGTGCAGATTCTGTGTGCCCCTCTATACAGTGCAGATTGTGTGCCACTCTATACAGTGCAGATTCTGTGTGCCTCTCTATACAGTGCAGACTCTGTGTGCCTCTCTATACAGTGCATATTCTGTGTGCCCCTCTATACAGTGCAGATTCTGTGTGCCCCTCTATACAGTGCAGATTCTGTGTGCCCCTCTATACAGTGCAGATTCTGTGTGCCCCTCTATACAGTGCA
Organism: Anomaloglossus baeobatrachus; assembly: GCF_048569485.1. NCBI lineage: Eukaryota > Metazoa > Chordata > Amphibia > Anura > Aromobatidae > Anomaloglossus > Anomaloglossus baeobatrachus. The sequence continues at coordinate 213,821,338 of NC_134353.1, read as the reverse complement.
GATTCTGTGTGCCCCTCTATACAGTGCAGATTCTGTGTGCCCCTCTATACAGTGCAAATTCTGTGTGTCCTGTATACAGTGCCGATTCTGTGTGCCCCTCTATACAGTGCAGATTCTGTGTGCCCTGCTCGTACAGTGCAGATTCTGTGTGCCCTGCTCGTACAGTGCAGATTCTGTGTGCCCTCTCTACAGTGCAGATTCTGTGTGCCCTCTATACAGCGCAGATTCTGTGTGCCCCTCTATACAGTGCAGATTCTGTGTGTCCCTATATACAGTGCAGATTCTGTGTGCCTCTCTATACAGTGCAGATTCTGTGTACCCCTCTATACAGTGCAGATTCTGTGTGCCCTGTATACAGTGCAGATTCTGTGTGCCCCTCTATACAGTGCAGATTCTGTATGCCCTCTATACAGTGCAGATTCTGTGTGCCCCTCTATACAGTGCAGATTCTGTGTGCCTTCTATACAGTGCAGATTCTGTATGCCCTCTATACAGTGCAGATTCTGTATGCCCTCTTTACAGTGCAGATTCTGTGTGCCCCTCTATACAGTGCAGATTCTGTATGCCCTCTATACAGTGCAGATTCTGTGTACCCCTCTATACAGTGCAGATTCTGTGTGCCTCTCTATACAGTGCAGATTCTGTGTGCCTCTCTATACAGTGCAGATTCTGTGTGCCCCTCTATACAGTGCAGATTCTGTGTGCCCCTCTATACAGTGCAGATTCTGTGTTTCCCTCTATACAGTGCAGATTCTGTGTGTCCCTCTATACAGTGCAGATTCTGTGTGCCCCTCTATACAGTGCAGATTCTGTGTGCCCTCTATACAGTGCAGATTCTGTGTGC